>NC_138998.1:64203378-64803378 GCF_964374135.1 Grampus griseus
GAGGGGAAAATAATATTTCAGATTCTCAAGTATTAACCCCAAATGTTTGGACCAGAAGCAGCTTTCAAAGGTCAGGCTGTTCTGAGCCTTGGCTATGAGAGTCCTTCAGGCAACTCATTAAATTACACACGAGTTCTTAAAGGTTCCGCAAAATTTCTGCACATGTTAATTTCCATAAAGATATCTCCCAAAATAATCTACCTCTCCCAACCCCAGTTTGGGTTTATAGAACTGAGCAGAGCTATGAAAGACTGCTGGCTGTTGCCTGGGATATTTGGGGTCTCTTTCCCAGAATGCCATAAGAAGTTCAGATCTATCGCTGAAAATGTGGTTGTCAATGCAGCCCCCTTTTGGAAAAGGCTGTGTTGGGGTTTTTAAACCAGGAGAGATCCAAAGGGGTCGGCTATTTTCACAGGGGCTGGAGCTTAGGAAATATGCGTAAGTGTCTGTCCCTGTGAAATCTGAATATTTTAATACTTATTGACAGATGAATTACTGCAGTCTCTGCAGAAAAGCCTGTCTTGTGAAGGATTTTGAAAAATATACACAGGCCTAATGCTGTCACTGTTGTCAGAATGAACATTTTACCCCCAAAGACACATGATGTCATCCAGTGCAGATCCATTTGGCCAGAAGGGAGACTATCTGTTTTTCTGATTGTCCCCTTCCCCCTCATTTTCAAAGCGTTTTAAAGGAATCCCACTGGATTCAAAATGACACCCCGATTTTGCTGAAGTGATGGTCTTTGTGTATTTGTATGGGTGATGATTTTTCTATCTTTTATGAGTAATAAGAACTTTAGGGTTTCTCAGGTGTCTGTGTGGTTTGGAATGTGAATTGTATGGCTCTGCCCTATTACTGATCCTACAATGAGATTACTTTTGTGATTTGGGGTCACTTTTCTTGTCAAAGTTGCCATCCTGCCTCATTGGCTCCCCCCTCCCCCTTAAATACATAGCTTGCCCCTCCCTCGTTCTCTTTGCCACGCCAATCTTAGCCCCATGGGGGCGCTGCAGAGCAAAGGGAAATCTCCCTCAGACAGCAGAACAAACCAGAGCGGGGGCTGGGAATAAATTCACCCTTCTTTAATTCTCTGCGGAGAGCCCTTGGAGGAAGACCCCACCAGGCGTGGTTTGTAGATAATTAATCCTACCGCCAGAGACCGCAAACCTTCTCAGGACGTTATTTCCGGGACCCAGTGCCAGGTCCCACATTTCTACTTTTTTTTTTTTTTTCCAAATTGAAGTGTTTACACCGAAAGAAATTAACCAGAACAGGAGACGGTTAAATGAAAAAAAAAAAATTATTGAAGCTATTTTAAAGATGAAGGTTTACTTTTAGGTAGGTCCCCTTTTCTCTACGAGATGAATGGTGAGGAAAATCGTGTACCCACCTCTCAATCTCTTTTCAATTCCTAGGAAAGTAACTTTATCAAATTTTATACCAGTTGAATTTCTTCCAGAATGCCTTCTCTCATTCTTGATCTCTCCCCAGTAGTAACCAGTTGGTGTCACTTTGTGGACCTCCCTCATTTAGCAGTGCTAGGATTAAAGAAAGGATTGAATTGAATATATTCAAATTCTTTTAAATCATCCTTAAGAAGCTCTAAAGAGAGATTCCATGTCTGGGGTCTTATGTGTGATTCCTGTGGGCTTGGAGGGGCTGTGTATCAACCAGTCCTATGAGTTAATGGTTTCTGGCTATTAATACTCAGAGTAGAGGACCAGGCCAGCCCCTTTGCCTGGTGTTCTGGGCATAGTAATAGGTTACTAATCACAGGTTCTGGGTAAATAAAAGCTTTGTTACAAAATAAAATAGCTTGGTCTTAATATTACATCTATTTAAGGAAAGGAACAGATTTTGCATCCAGTTCCCCCCAGAGAATCTTCCCCACCATTCAATCATAGCTGAAAAGGAAACTATCCTTGGAATAAGCACTGTCCTGTCCTCTTTCTAAGGGGACTCCAAACAGGAAATTGGTTTCACCTGTCAGGAACTTCTGGCACCTTGGTAGATCTTTAAACTATCACATCGCAGAATTACAGATTTTAGAACTGGAAGGAACCGTGAAGATGATCACTCAAGACTTCTTTCTTTCAGGAGGACAGGATAGCCATCACTGGAGGCGTGTGGGACCCCAGGACACAACTAAAAACGGGTCTACGTGGTTTGATGGTCCTGTGTTAGAAAATCGGGGTGATCTGACTACCTGGGTTTGGAGATGGGCATCTTGTTTTCTGGCAGAATTGAGGAAAGCAAGGCTGCTTTGGGCTGTGTGTAAATTGTAAACTGGTTCTCAGAACAGACTCCAGGTCACAGTGAGTATTGAGTTTTGATTGTCATCTGGGCTTGGCTATGCTTGTCACCTGTGCTATGGTACTCAACAGCTACTTTTGATGGGTATGGGAGATCTTATTTACCCATTAGTTTTATTTCAAATCCTTCACTTAGAGCCATTATAAACAAGCTCCTTACATTATCCTTGGAGAAAGAAAGGTGTTTTCTTGGTATGATTTAGAGAAATTGAGCAGAAAGTTTTGAGACATTAAAAAAAAAAAAGATGATTTCCAGTCACTACCTTCAGAAAAACAAGTGTCAACATTTAATTTTGGTCCATATGCTGCCTGCTTTTGGCCTGTATTATCCTGAGACCTTTTTTTTTTTTTTTAGTTTAGAAACCTTTTTGGCCTAGCTCAGAGTTTCCCCCCAAAACACGGATTTTTTCCACACTTTTCTCACTTATTTAAAATGGAAATAAATATCTCGGGAGCTTAAAATAGAGAAGTGATGGGGGGGGGGTGCATAATCATTTGTCTACAGCACTCTATCACTGTTTTGAATAACAGGGTTTTCACTTCCTATGAAACCTTAGCATGAGGGAAAGCAGCAGCTGGACCAGGAAGGGGATGCAGGGAGGAAAGCACTTGAGTGTTTGTAAACTCAGGGTGGCTGGCCCACTGGGCTGCTGTACTTAGCTGTCTTTACTACCTAAGGCTAGAAGTGGAAAAACTTGATTTGCGTGTTGTGCCTGCATTTTTTTTTTTTTTTTCCTTCTCCACACCGCCCTCTGTACACCTGACCATGCTGAAGCCTATCTGAAGCCGGCTTGACGGCAGGGAGAGCTGGAGAGCGGAAGAATGTGCTGAGAAAGGGAGTGCTCGGTACTTTTCCATTCACATCTCCACAGTGGCTTTTCTTGTTTATTTCAACCTCCACCAGCGGAACCCTGTCAGCTGCCTGAAATCCGAGTCATTAAACTGTTCCCTGAGGTCAGACCACAGATGCTTGGTGCATGTTTCCTACATGTCGGTGTCTATGTAACATATGTACATACAGAGACACACGCACAAACGTGTAACTCCGTGGGGGCACAGTGTGAGGTAGGGGGAAAAAACATGGATTTGTTGCCAGAAAACCTTGGTTTCTAATTACCGTTCTGCCTGGAACTCCTTATGGGACGTGGAGCAAAACCACTTATCAGGACTCAGTTTCCTCAACTGTGTGAAGGAATAACCCAGATGGTTTGCAGCACAGTCTATCTGTTCTAAATTCGATACCTTGTGTCTAAATATATATTTATGTAACTTTAAGGTGGAGGGGGGGGATGGAAAGGAGCTGAGTGAATGTGTCCCTGGGGTGGGAAAAGAAGTTAAAATGTAAACTTCTAAGTAAAGAAGGCAGTCCCAGAATCTTCACCTCTATCAATTTTTAACCAGTTGTAGACCAAAGTCTGGGATTCTGCTGAGTAGGTCCAAAAGCCAAATGAAGATTTTACATGTTAAGAGTTGGAAGGGGCCGATTCTAAGACCTTGTACCTTTGATCTCCTGCATTCATAATTGGATGTGACAGTTCCCAAGTGTCTTTTCTGCACTAGAGTTCTTTTTTTTTTTTTTCCTTCTTCTGTTTTTGGAAACAGTCCCAGTCAGTGATAGGAAGGAGATGACACTTGTAAACTGGGCACACCTTAAGCCGCTGGGCCCCATGTGGATGTAAAAAAATATGACATAATATTCATATACATACACACACACAAAAGAAGGAGAAAAAAAAAGAAAAAACTAGATAGAGATTCCTGGTAAGAAACTTAGAGGTAGTTCAACTATCACTGCATTAAAGGTAATTATTTGACGTCAGAGGAAATAACAGATGAGGAGTTTGCCCTTACCAAAAAAAAAAAAAGCCTTACTCTACCAGAACAAACTTGAAGGTAACTCTCCACCAATATTTCCTATGCTTCTTTTATCTCCATTCTTTAAAAAGAAAGGTCTAATGTTTCTCAGGCCTGATTGCCTAGCAAAGCCTTTAACGGACCTCAGCATCTTCAGGACATAATTTAAAGTGTAGTTCCTATTTATTGACAGTGACCTCCCCACCACCACCATTCCTCCTCTTAGACCTTCTGGAATATTGATGCCCATGTACAAGGAGAGATGGAGCCAATTACATTCTCTCAATGAAATACTATTGAGAGTTACAATATGCTAGCACTGGGAAGGTCCTTAGCAATTGTCCAATTCCACACGACTGAATTTATATCATTGGAAATTGAGGCCCACACACAATGTATTTGCCACACACACTGGATCAGACTGAGCCAGGTCCAGAATTTTGATGTCCTGGTTCTAAATCCACTATGTTTGTCCATGTTTTATCATGAAAAGAGGACGTGGGGTGGGCAGCCCTGCAAAAGAGCCATTTGCTGGGTCCTTACGTTCAGAGAAGGCCTCACATTTAGACTTTTGACATCATCTCCACTGAGGTTCTACATCAGTCTTAGCCGTACACAGGATGGAAAGGAGCAGACCCTCATCCACAAGGTCTCTGTGTGTGTCCCAGGGTAGGACTCAGTGTCAGAGCCGCCACAGGCTCCTACGGTACTGTGATTTAATACTGTTAATAAACCTATAATTATCTTATGAATAGTACAATTGCATTGTAATTGTGTGTATGCTGGTGTCGAAAATGTAAAATTTAATATATTTTTGGCCTAGAAACAACGATGCTACACTAGCAAAGAGCCCACCTGGTACCAGATCTTGATTTCTGATACTTCTGTGCAGTAATGGAAAACAAGGCTCCTTGGAGAAACGTCTGGTTCTAGATCTAGGACTGGGGCAAGAAGTATTCAAAATCAGAATGGAACATCTTATAGCATCATAAATAAAGAATTGCTGAAAAACAAACAAAAACTACATCGATGGGGCATATTTCAAAGAGACACTGGAGCCACTTGAAGAGCTCCCAATGGGCAAAGCTGGAAGATTTGGAGTAAAAAAAAAGAAATCAAGTCATATTAGATTACAATCCAAAGTCTAAAAGAAATATCCATGAATCCACACTGATATAAATTATTAAATAAATTAATAAATCAGAGAAAAGAGACAAATCTCCCTTGAAGAAAAATTCCAAATCATTTATGTAGATACACTGCCAGCAAGGATGGGGGCAGGGGGTGGTGTGTAACTCCTCACTCCTCAGGTGTGAGCTATGCACAGTGACTTCCTTCCAAAGAGTACAGTATGGGAAGGGAGGAAAGGAGGGAAGGAATCATTTTACATGGAGAAACCTGACAAACACTACACCAGCCAATTCACCAAGGTGAACATCAGCAATTATAAGCCATGTTGATTGTTATGTACCTTTGATCTGAGGAGATGAAAATGGCTTTTTACCTCTGTGGTCTTCCTCCCACACCCCAGTCTATTTATGAGAAAAGTCTCAGACAAGTTTCAACAGAAGGGCATCCTACAAAAGACGTCACCAGTATTCCACAGAACTATCAAGGAAAGTCTGAGAAATTGCAGCAGCTGAGAGCAACCTCAGAAGATATGACAGCTTAATGTAATGTAGTATCCTGGATGGGATCATGAAACAGAAAAAGATAAGGTAAACCCAGACAAATCTGAATAAATGAGGAGCTTTAATTAATAATATTGTATCAGTGTTGTTTCATTAGTTGTTACAAATGTACCATAGTAATATAAAATGTTAATAATAATGGGAAACTGGGTATAGGGTTTTTCTCTGCACTATCTTCTCAATTTTGCTGTTTAAAAAATATTTGGGGAGGGCATATCCTTATTTATTTATTTATTTTTCAATACCAGAATCCTCCAAAAATGAGCTAGGTCTCTTGAAATCTGAGAGATTTTCTTCCCAGTCAACCATGCCCCCCAGACAGAGTCAGGAAAATGAGGGAACCTGCGTTTATTCTTTTAGTTTACTAAATTGAAAGCAATTTAGCTAATTTCTCTATGTCACCATCTGGACACAGAACTGTGAGGAGAACACTTAGGAAGCACCAAAGGCCAAGTGTTGTCATGGTGGTGGATGACTAAAGGCACCTCATCAATCTGCTTACTCCACATTTCTTTCTGAATCCTCCACGGAAACAAGGCCCTGAAAGATCTAGCTATCAGTCCATAGTAGACATATGATACTTAGGGATTCATCACTGAGGTTGGGGGAGCCTCAAGACCTTCCTAGAATGTCTGGTATCTCATTGTACAACTCCAAAAGAACTGTGGACCTCATCAGAGTTTAACTCTGGGTCTAGAGAAGAACGCTAACTGGACCCTATAACTCTATGAATTTGTCTTCATTATCTGAATATGACCCCATTACCTAAAGTAGAAAAATCCAGAGAGGGAAATGGTTTGCCAAGACCATCCCACAAATTAGTGGTAGAGTTGCTTCCCATCAACCAGTCCACCCTGAATCATTTATTTTGCTGTAGTATTCCCTTTAGTAAACTAAGGACTGCTATTGCATTGATATACATTATTTCAGAAATGCCTCATTCATTTCTAACCACCTGTCAGTTACCAGTGGTGTCCAGTTCCAATGGGAGCTTAAGTGTCTCTTCCTTCTTTCCCTTCACCTTTTCCCACTTGCATCAGCCTCTCTGCCAAGTGGTTATAGATCTTTGAACCAACACTGATATTCACTATGGAGGCTGACATCTAAATTCTTCTTGGTGAGATGAGGTAAGACTGAATGCTATCATAGTCCAATTTGGTTATCATTACTGTCAGCAATCTGTTTGGTTACATGTCTCAAGAATCATAAATGTAGTCATGCCCTGTGACCCAGTAATTCCACTTCTAGGAATCTATCTTCAAGGCATAATTCAACATATAGGGGAAAAAAATCTTTGAATGAATATATGCATTCAAGCATTATATCTAGCAACAAAAAAATTGAACAACCTACATGTTCCATTATGACTGGGTTGGAGGGAAGGGTATTGGATGGAGAATGGTTAAATATAATACAACTAATTTTTAAAAATTAGAGTTGGAAAACACTTATGGTAACAGGTAAGTGAAAAGCAGTATATATATATGTATGTAGTGTATTTATACATATGTATGTAGTATATTTATTTACTATACATAAAAAATAAACTGGATATAAACAAAAGTACACAATTAACAAAAAACTATTTACATGGGCTGTCTTAGGGTAGTAGGGTTATGGATGCTTTTTTCTCCTTTTATTCTTTTCTTTATCTTCCAAACTGTGTAATGTTTATATATTAGTTTGATGTCCATCTATCTCACAAGCACACACTCAAGACACTGAAAAGCCCTAAGTGAAATCTTTTCAATGCAAGCAATTAGTCCTCTAATTCACAGTTTTGAATGTTTGACCTAAAGTTGAAGCCTCCCACATCTTTAGGGCCTAGAGCAAAAGTGAGAACTGCCCACTCATTCTTGGAGAAGACCTTTCACTCTGGGAGACACTTGTCTCCACACCAACAAAACCTCACCCTTTCTGAGCACATTGACCATAATGAGATTAAATAGATCCTGTAAATCTTTGATCTGTCTCTGCCTGCTGGGTCTTAGTGTGCTTATCTTGTTTGTTGGTTATTTCACAGCTTTTGAAAATGTTAAAAGAGTTTCCTGGGGCTTCCCTGGTGGCACAATGTTTAAGAATCCTCCTGCCAGTGCAGGAGACACCGTTTGGAGCCCTGGTCCCGGAAAATCCCACATGCCACGGAGCAACTAGGCCCATGTGCCACAACTACTGAAGGCCGTGTGCCACAACTACTGAAGCCCGTGTGCCTAGAGCCCATGCTCCACAGCAAGAGAAGCCACCGCAATGAGAAGCCCGCGCACCACAACGAAGAGTAGCCCCCGCTCGCCGCAACTAGAGAAAGCCCGCGCACAGCAACAAAGACCCAACACAGCCAAAAATTTTTAAAATTAATTTAAAAAAAAAAAGGGTTCCTTGGTTACTTTACTGTCTCCATGAGGCCACCCAGGAGATCTCCTGGTAAAAAGACATTCTTTGAGATGCTTCTGGGGCTACAGGAGATTTGGTTTTCATTATTATTTTTTTTTTTTTGCGGTACACAGGCCTCTCACTGTTGTGGCCTCTCCCGCTGCGGAGCACAGGCTCCGGACGCGCAGGCTCAGCGGCCATGGCTCACGGGCCCAGCCGCTCCGCAGCATGTGGGATCTTCCCGGACCGGGGCACGAACCCGTGTCCCCTGCATCGGC
Organism: Grampus griseus; assembly: GCF_964374135.1. Lineage (NCBI taxonomy): Eukaryota > Metazoa > Chordata > Mammalia > Artiodactyla > Delphinidae > Grampus > Grampus griseus. The sequence continues at coordinate 64,211,887 of NC_138998.1, forward strand.
AGGCGGACTCTCAACCACTGCACCACCAGGGAAGCCTGGTTTTCATTCTTATAACATGTTTGACTAGTGAATTCTGAGGAAAACAATTTAAAAATAAGCCCTATCAATGTTGTTTCCTTTAGAGAATCACAAGCTTGTTAGGAACTGGGAGTAGGTGGTTACCATTCTTTGAATCTCTGGTTCTTAGAAAAGGGCATGGGGATAGACGTCAGGATCTAGGAGGTGAGTTGAGGTAAGGACCATGGTTCTGTTAAGCCCTCTTCCCTTAAACCACTGATCTAATTCCTCATACTCAGCTCATTCGTTCACTCGTTCGCACAATACACAGTTCATTGGCAGTCTTTTGTGGGTTAGACACTATTTTCCCTGAATACTGGGGAAATGAATATAAATACAACAGGGGATTCTGACCCCAGGGGACACACAGTCTACTGAGAAAAAAAAAGACGGAGAATGGTACAAAAGCTTGCTTTAAGTCATGCAAACGATAGCCCCCTTGCCAGGCCAAACATCCTGATTCTGAGCCAAACTCTCTGGCCTCCTCCCAGAGGCTGTGTCCTACCTCCTGCTCCAGCACCAGTGTGAGGCACCGACTCCCTCCCTGGGCAGGTTCAGCCTCTGGGTTTTTCATCCAGTGTTGATTAGAACAGGATATAACCCAGCTGCCTCCATGCACCATCCAGTAATACCCAATACCCAATGCAAAGAAAATCCACAAGAGCCTGGAGCATACACAGCCCCACCACCACCATCACCAGGTTTGCTCAGCCTGCAGGCCAGAGCTGGACTGTGATTTTTACAACTTCGAGGGCCTGACAGGTTCTACCATGAACAGAGAGATCACCCAGCATCATGCTATTCCAAAGCACACAGCCTCAAGTAGCATCCGCAGCCTGGACTCTAGCTCCCGACACCACCTCTAACAGGATCTAGACCCCTAATAGATCCTGAAGCTTACTCAGCTAAACCCAAGTCTACCCCAACCTCTGGGCATCCCAGACCTTTGGATAATAAACTAACAGGTGATATAAACAGGTGCTAGCCCCGCACCCATGCCACTTTTCACAGCACCTTATTGCCAAGGCCCAGACTGCCTGAGGGTTGGGCCCATGTGCCAGGAGTTGTAACCATCTCCTTCCTATGGCACGTGCATAAAACCACCAGATACAATTTCAGCAATCTTACAATTAGCTGGAAGTCTAGCAGCTTTCAATGTCTCAACATCAAGGTTGCTAAGAAACACCCACCCTTTGGAGGGTGAAATGCCAGCAGAATGCTCAGAAGAAAATGGGACAGAAAAAGATTAATAATATCATTCATAAAGGCCATAATTTGGGAAGGTACATGGAAAAGACATGACGATGGTGTTGGTGAATCAATAAATCAAGCCCCTTAGGCCCTCAAACTTCTTTCCAATCTCGTCTCCTGTAAGTTTTCTACCCCAGACTCTTAGCATTCTCCAAGAACCCAGGCACTTACCTCCACTCCACACCCAGGTGTTGATCGCTGCCTTTGGTAGGCTAGAAGCTCCTCAAAGACAAGAGAACTTCATTTTTGTTGTATTGGACTTGCATCCAAAACATGGTGCTCACTTAGGAAATGTCGACTGAATTCAAGTAGGTAGAACTGAAAGAGAATTCAGGGTGCAATCTGATGATCTGGGTTCCAGTTAAAGCTGCACAACTGACTAACTTCTGTGAGTCTCAGTTTCTTGTTCTCTAAAATGGTCATTTCTGTACAGGGACTACATCACAGGATTCCCATGAGAATCAAGTACCATAGAGGGGAAAGTACTTTGGAAATTATAATGCACAGTTCAGAGTGGTCGTTGAATGCGGAGCGAATGGACAAACTCATGAGTGAATCATCACAGAGAAGCAAAGCCATCAGGTTATTCCATAACTGATTTTGTGACTCAGGTTTTATCTGAGGAACAATGTATTTGAAGTGTCCTGCCTTGACTCTGTAACCATCCTTAAAAATGGTTATTTCACTTCCCGAAATATTTTAACCCTTTCAGTACAGGAAGACATAAATTACTGGGGAGGATTCATACTCATCCAAAGAGAATAAAAAAGATCAGAAAGTCTTTATGTCCTCGAAATGCAGAATTGGAAATGAACCATCTCCCAGTAGTGGGAACTGAAATCCACTATTAGATCCTCCTTTTTGGTACCTTCTTCCTCTTCCTCCTCTTTCTACCTTAGCCCCTCCCTACCCATCCCCTTCACCCAGCTGGAAAAAATCATTTGTTTTGAGCCAACTTTAGTCTTAGAAAAAGGTATAAACAAAGCACAAATTTATCAGGGCTGTTTTCTAGGAGCAACAAGGTGGATTTCTATAACTTTTTTAAGTCCTGAGTTGATGGGTGAGTTACTAAAATACGAAGGTAGGATAACTTTCTACCAAAGGCCTGACCCAAATGACAGGGAGAACATTGGGCCAGCTCTGCCCCCTAAGAGAATCTGTGCAGCTCTCTATCCTTCCTACCTCCAGCTCTCTAATCCTTCCTACCTCTGCAACAAATGCGCAACAGATCTCACGAATGTTGCGGTGAGTATAAAAATGGATTAGGAGCAAGTTGGTCTTGATAGGGAGGAGGAAAGAAAACATGAGCATGGGTGCTGGAGAGAAGGTAAGGGCTTCACTCTAGTAACAGAACAAGGCAATGGTTAAGATGAAGCCAAAGGGGCCAGGGCATGTGTCAAGAAAAATTTCCTTCAATTGAGACCATATCTGCCCATACTTACCAGTTTTGCCAGCACCAAACCCATGATCAACGGCTCATTTATTTTTGGATTCCTAGAGGTGGGAAGAAGAGAATACTGGATGTATATGGCATTTAAAAAAAAATACAAAAAACCCTCCAACGTGGGAGAGCTGGGATGATGTACAAGGGCAACCGCCTCCCCTATATGGTTCCTATTTTTTTTTTCCCCTTTCTACCCTTCCTGTTCCCAACACGTCTCATCCAATCATACCTGTGGAAGCCACATTCCTGCGCAAAGCTAAATCTGTCAGTGAAGGCAGGGGGGTGGCGGAGCAAAGCAAAAGAACATAAAGATACTTCCCTTCTCAACCCTGAAAGCTGGGAAGTTTCAGTAAGAAAATGGAGGAGCGCTATAAGATTCTAGGGATTTGGAACTGAAAATGTTGGAGAAACAGAAAATATTCAACTCTATTCCCTTATTTTATCACCTGTTTGGTTGGACTTTTTCAGCATGGAATAAACATATGTTGATATTTTCAGGTCTTATCAATATGCAGGCACAAAAGTTATGAATTGAGCACCTCTGCTAAGTACCAGGCTAGACTTTGCACATACAGAAAACAATTACAGACCTGTCCCTAGAGGAGCTTGTAGTCTAATGGAAGAGACAAACGTTACACAAGTAAATCCACAGATGAGTATGCATTATAATTATGATAACTGAGAATCAGGAAATAAGTAAGGTGCTGTGAGATAGGGGAAGGACAGAATTTACCTAATGGCCTCTCTATTAAAGTAAACTTTAAGCTGAGATCTGAAAAAGGAGGATGGGTTAGCCAGGCCAAGAGTGCGGAGGAAAGTTTGCTGAGTGGAGGGAACAGGGGTCAACAATCCTAAAGGGGGTAGAACCATGGCATGTTCAGAGACCTGAAAGAGGCCAGCATGGCACAGAGAGAGTGGTAAAGATGGATTTGGAGGGACAATCAGGAGCTAGACCATGTAGGTCTTTGTAGACCATGGTCAGAAATTTAGTGTTGAGAAGTTATTTAAGGTTTTTAGGCAGGGTGATGCCATGATTTGATTTATATTTTAAGAAAAGCACCCCAGCTATTGTGTGGAAGATGAATTAGAAAAAAGCACGAGGAGATTCTTGAAGAGGCTGTGGTAGGAGTCCCAGGGAGAGATGAAGGTAGCTGGGCCTGGGGAGGTAGCAGTGCAGGTGGTGAGGTAGCAGTGCAGGTGGTGAGGTATGGAAGGTCTGAGACCTACTTTGGTAGTAGAATTGACAAGATTGAAAAAGAGATTGGGTTGAGTAGGAGTGGGTGGTAAAGGAGAGAAGGGTATCAAGAATGAATCCCAAGTTTCCAGTTTATGCAATTGGGTGGATGTGTTTCTATTTACTGAGTTAGAAACACTGCAAAGGAAGAACTTGCAGGGGGGTAATTCCTGGCAATCAAGAGCTCAGTTTTGAACATGGTATGTTTGAGATGTCTCTGAAGTAGGTGTCCAAGTAGGCAGTTAGATATTTAAGATCTGCTCTCAAAAGAGATGTCTGGTTTGGAGATATCAATTTGGGATTCGTCAGAATAGAGGTAGTATTTGAAGTTAGGAGAAAATATTGGTTTCCATATCAGACCAGGCATTGAAAAATAGAATAGAAAATGGTAAAGGTGGACTGGATCTTAGAAATACTCCAGTCTAAACTCGTTTCTCAACTGATAGCAAAATTGGGAGCTAAAGTGAAGCCATTGGTGGAAATGGAGTTGATAGGAGACTAGGTCTCCCTTTTGGAAAAGCACTTTTCTTGTTTTGCAATGTCTTGTCAACATTTGACATCAAAATGGGGGAGACTGAGAAATCGCCTATGTGAGACATAATTATACAGATATGGCTCATGGTGTCATGTCTCTTATTTTATATATGCTATATGTAAACCACCACATCCTCATAACTAATTTGCTCCCCTCTTCCTTTCAGAAACTTGGAAGCTTTACTGCTGGTTCCCTACTTATTGAAAAGATGATGCAGTCATCTCACATGAACATACCTGGGCAATTTGCTATTGAGGGGGTCCCTGCCTTACAGTGGGGACTGAGCTGCCAAAGGCACTTTCCTGTGCAGCTCCATCCTACTCAGTTTAGCACCCGTGGCCCCTGCAATTATCTAGTAGCCGGACCATCTCTCCTCCCGAATGTGAGTGCCGGAAAGTCAGGAGCTACTTCTACTTTCCTTGGTATGTATCTTAATCTCGCCCTGGCACCTGTGATAAGTAACTTAGTCATCTAATACATGTTTTGAATTAGGGGGACCCAATAAACTGAAACCTTCCATTGGATTTAATGTACCTTTAGTTATCTTTCCATCCTTCCAAGTAAATACATTTACACAACACATGCTATATGGCAGGTATGGTGCTAAAGGTTGCAGTTGTGTTCAGTCTTTAAAATACAGGTATCATGTAACAGTTGCGATCAGCTCTCATCCAGTATATTTAGGCTTATTCATCTGTATACTTTGCATACCTTCCATCCAATTCAACAAATATTGTGCATCAGCCATGTGTATAGAGGTAAGAAGGGAAGCCTCTGTCACTCGGGGCTATAAGGTCAGTGCAGGAGAGAGATATACTGGATACTAGCAATGAAAAGGGCCATCACTGAGCTACAAACAATATACTTGGTTAAATATGGGAACATGATTGCTTCAAACTAAGAGATCTAAAAACGTTTCTTGGAGGGGTGGAGTTTGAACATAATAATAAAATAATGTAAAATTATGAAAGTATCCTTGAAATAAACATCAAAGTAATAAATCTCTGAAATAATAAGAGCTAACACATATATGGGACTTAGTACATACTGTTCTGAAGTACTTTACACTTGTGAGCTTATTTTATCCTCACAACAATCTTATAGAATGGGTGGTACTCTTATCCTCACTTTACAGATGGGAAACTGGAGCACAGAAAGTAATTAAGGTCAAACAGCTAGCAAACAGCAGAGATGGGGATTTGAACCCTAGTGATGTAATACTTTGCTCTTTGTCATTAATGTCTCCTGCCTTATGAATGAAGGTTAGGACTTCAACAGCCAGGTTCAGAAGAGGGGGTGTGGGGAGGAGGGCATTTCAGACAGAACAAAGAGCTGAAACAAAAGCACAGAGGTTAGGGATACACCTAATAATGCTTTATTTTGCCTAGAAAGCTGTATAGTTTGCAAAGAACTTTCTCAGTCATTCTTTAATGTGCTCCTCCTTGTGACCCTGTGAAGTATGCCATGATTATTATTCCAATTAGAAAGATGAGGAGATTGGGAGCCAGGATGGGAAGGCACCAGCTGGGCTAGTGAGATGCAGTGTGAAATTCAAAACCCAGTCATTTCACTTCAGACCAGTGCCTTTTCCCATGTTGCAGTGCTAGCAACTAAATATATTCATTGCTCCCGGTTCTGAGCAAGGCTCCAAGCTAGCCTTTTCATATATGTTCTGATTTCATCTCCACAATGGCCCTGAGAGGTAGGTGGTGTTGCATTTCCAAAGAGGAAACAGTTCAATTCTGCCTCTACTTTTTTTTTGAGAATACTAATGATTCCCTATGAGGCACGCTGATTTTTGGGTTCATGCTTTGTCCACTCGTTGGTCCCTGGGAACCCCTGAGGCTGGAGTATTACCTGTGCTTGAGCACAGGCAGCTTCTCTAAAAATGGAAAATCCCGATTCATCTCTTGGCCAAATCCTTCCAGTCACTCCTGCATTTGGCCAACCTCTGCAGTGTGGTGAAAGTCAACATTTAAATATGAAACCCGGCTTGGTTTCCAAAAATTTAATTGCATTATTAAGAATTAGTTGCAACTGGGCTTTGTGATTCTCTGAGGGGAAAGGCTGGGAACGAGGCTGACCAAACCCTCAAGGCTGGCCAGCAATTTGGTGCAATTGCTGAAACACTTGATGTAACCTGGGTCCGCACTGGTTGGCGGTACCATCTGCAACTCAGTGAGTACCCGCTGTGTAGGGCAGAGTTCTAGGCCCTCCAGGAGAAATATAAATTAGTGGCTAGAGAAAAAGATTGGCTGTACCGTGGATCCAGTGACATGTATGTCAAATGCCAAAGCAAGCCCATCAGGCAAGAGCTGGTACAAATTCGCAGCCAGCCACACGGCCTGAGGCAGCAAGGGCTGGATTCCCAAGCGTCAGCTTTGTCTGTGCATGTTCAGTCTGGGAATCAGGTAGAGAAGACTCGGTAGTCCTGTTGCCTTCCGGATTTGATTAAGGCTCTTAGGAGGGTCACGACCTCAGCCTCCGAAGGGCAACATCAGAAAAAGACAATAAAAACGAGAGATAAGATGACTAAAGCTTTTAGTGCAAAGAGGAGGAAGGATGCATGGAATGAAAACTGGGAAGTTTCCATTTGATTTTCACGGCCACCAATATAGTGAAGGGCCTGGTTTTGAAAGCTGTTGTCAAGCCTTTCAAGAGCCTCCTTGCAAGCCGGATGCCAAGCCAGAGGTCTAAGATGATTTCTCTCTCTGCCTCTTGCCTTGGTATGCTGATTTATAAAAGGGGAAAGCAACCGCTAGCTCACAGGTCTTCTTTTGAGGATTAAATGTGGTAGAGCACAGTAAATGGCTCATTAACATAAATGGGTAGAAAATAAACTGTTTGATATCCTGTCCAGCTATCCCAGCCATTCGGTGAACAATGGGACTAGACAGTTAGACTCATTTAACAGAAACTTAGAAATCATCTGATCCAACACCTGAGTGTGGTAGATGAGAATGGAGAAGGCACCCAAGGGTGCCGAGGAAGTGAGAGGCTGAGCGGGGTTGTGGATGTGGGGAGGAGTGAGATCCTGAGAGCTTTGCTGAGCCCCTTGTGACATAATCTAATTTCATACTGACAGGAGACATAGGCAGGGGTCTTCATTTCATAAGCCAAGACCCAGAGGTTCCAAATGGAAATAGCATCCCTGAGATCAAAGAGCTCCTGAGCCAATGAGGGGGGTTTGAAGCCCGGTTGAGTTCAATCCAAAGCCCATGCTCTTGACCGTACACTGTCTCGCCGGGTTTTCTGCTTCCTTGCAAAGACCAATTTTTCAAGGTTTCCGTAGCACCTTCAGAAAGCAGTGGCGGCTAGGGAGAAGGTTGTTTTTATTTATTGATTGATTTATTTAAAAGTCTGTCTATGAGTCCCTGTGTAACCCTGCTTTATGCAGCTCAGTTTTATAGTCTAAAATGTCTAAATGCACCAGATGCCCCAGGCCTCTTTCACCCCTAACACTCTAATTGGTGCTTCACACCAAAGACAAAATGGTTCTCCTTTGCCTCCAAATCCAAGTAGTTCTTACCTATAAAAATCACTTCTTTAAAATTGTCTGTATATGTTTCTTATGATTATCTGAGGCCAGTGCAAAGAGATTATCTCCTTTTCCCTACCACTAGCACCCAGTAGGTGCTTAATACAATTTCAGGTGCATAAATTTTTTTTTTAATTGGGGTATAGTTGTTTTATAATGTTGTGCTAGTTTCTACTGTACAGCGAAGTGGAGTTCCCTGTGCTATACAGCAGGTTCTTATTAGTTATCTATTTTATACATATTAGTATATATATGTCAATCCAAATCTCCCAGTGCATAAACTTTTTTTTTTTTTTTTGCGGTATGCGGGCCTCTCACCGCTGCGGCCTCTCCTGCTGCGGAGCACAGGCTCCGGACGCGCAGGCCCAGCGGCCATGGCTCACGGGCCCAGCCGCTCCGCGGCATGTGGGATCTTCCCGGACCGGGGCACGAACCCGTGTCCCCTGCATCGGCAGGCGGACTCTCAACCACTGCGCCACCAGGGAAGCCCAGTGCATAAACTTTTAAAGCAAGCATTCTATCAGCATCCTATGCACTGTTACAGGCTTTGTTCTTTTCTTCTTCTTTTTTTTTTTTTTTGGCATTTCTCTGACCTGTGACTCCAGTATCCACCCATCTGTACATCCATTATCCATCCAAATGAATTTACATACGTAATGACCAGAATCACACCTATTACGTACATGGTATACATGCACATGGAGATGCCTGCATATACTTAGTGGACATTGATTAAATCCCATATGTGGCAGGTAACAGGCCCGTTGTTGCAGAAGGGTTATAGGTTAAAATCTAGACTGGGTTGTTAACCATCCAAAAAGTTTTTTCTTATACCATCGCTTTAAAAATTTATTTCTGATACTTAGAAAGACCAGAGGGCATTGCTATAAGCTATGTTATTCTTTTTTTTTTTTTTTTTTGCGGTACGCGGGCCTCTCACTGTTGTGGCCTCTCCCGTTGCGGAGCACAGGCTCCGGACGCGCAGACTCAGTGGCCATGGCTCACGGGCCCAGCCGCTCCCCGGCATGTGGGATCTTCCCGGACCGGGGCACGAACCCGTGTCGCCTGCATCGGCAGGCGGACTCTCAACCACTGCGCCACCAGGGAAGCCCTAAGCTATATTATTCTTATGCTCTGCTGAAAATTTAGCTCAAAATCCTGATTTCTTCTAAATTGTTACCATATACTGCCATACATAGTACATTCATAGCACAAGGCAGTGGCCTAGAGAAGGGTTTAGATTCACAGGTGGCACATGGACCTTCCTTTTCACTTTTTGAATTACATTTAACAGCTTAGAGTCTGTTATGTGCCTGGATCCCTGATGTTAGACTTGAGTATTATTCACTTGCCCAAACTCAGGTGACTGAGGCAGTGCTGTTGGTTGCTGAATTAGTTGCATCTAGGTCTCTGAAAAGGCAGCCCGTGGAAAGAGCACAGACTCTTAAAACAAAGCTAGTTTCTTCTGGCTCTGACGCCAAATACCTGTGTGACCCTGGGCAAGTTACTTAACTTCTCTGAGCCTCGGTTTTCTTAGCTCTAAAGAAAGGGGGAATAATACCCAACTTCCAAATGTATGTAAGGATGAAAAGAGAAGTAATTCCCAGAACCTGGTGTACAGGGAATAACAAGCATGTCTCCGAGTTCTTTGGCCTGAGCAAGTGTACCAAATGGAATTGTTATTTACCAATAGCACAGGGGACAATATCCATGTCTTCAGGAAGGTACATCTTCCAATCCTGCCTTCCATGTCCCTCCCATACTTGAAAGTCCTGATGAAAGATTTCTGAATTCATCACCAGTTTGGAGCCTCCTTTCCCCTTTCCTTGCCACTGGGATTATTTCAGCGACATTCTCATGCATTTCACTAATCCCCTACAATCATCCCGCTTTCAGAGTGTAAAGCACTTTCCCATCCATCACCTCATTTGATCTTCACAACAGCCCCATGAGAACACAAGCCAGTGTTGTTATCCTTCTGTGGCAGATGAGCAAGCAGAGGCTTAAAGAGGTTAAGTGGCTAGTCTAGGGTCACACTTCCAGGTTCAGGTCTATGACTCTGAATTCTATCCATGAGCTTTCTATTATACCAAGCAGCCATGGGATTTTTGCTACATACTAAAAGACAGACAATAGGTATCCTGGAAGAAATAAAAACAGGAAGGTATAGACTGACAGAGAACAAGTCCGTTAGTCTGACTTTCCCCATCCCCCCTGGTCCCCACCAGTGTTCTTCTCTCCTGGGCACTCCCTTCTCAGCCTCTGGTCATTCAGGTCCTCCCCATGGTTCAGAGCATCTTTTAAACCCATGCTCCTCCACGAAGCCTTTGGCCAACCACCCACTCACTTTTTAATCTAAAATTTACTGAATGCCAGGCTCTGTGCTCTACTGTCTTCTAGTGGGGAGAAACAGACAATAAACTCAAGAGTAAATAGAGTTTATTTTATTACCATAAAAACATTAGTTTTATGGTAATAAAAGCTAAAAAGGAAAAAAGCAGAGAAGAGGGACAGGGCATATGTGAGGGGTAAGGATGCAAAGTGAGGCAGACTGCTAGTGTAGGTGCACTGAGCAGGTTACACTAGAGGCAGAAAGGAGGCAAGGGAGAGAACCGCTTGGCTATCAGGGTGACAGCAGCAGGCAGAGACTGCAAGCACCACGGCCCTGAGCCAACGTGTGCACTGGGTGTTTGAGGAATAGCACAGAGGCTGGTGTCTCTGGTGCAGAGTGAAGGAGGCCAGAGCAGTGGGAGAGGAGGACAGAGAGGAAGGGGAAGTACACTGTACACATCCCACTGAGCACTGGAAGAACTTTCTATGACTCTGGATGAGATGGAAAGTCATTGAGGGTTTGGACAGAATCTAAAGTTTATTTTCACAGCAGAGCTTTGTCTGCTCTGTTGAGATGGGCAAGGTGGGAGTATATATACTATTTAGGAGGCGTGATAATAATTCTGGAGAGAGATGATGGTGGCTTGGACTAGGAAATGGTGAGCAGTGTTCAAATTCTGTATATATATATATATATATTTTTAACATCTTTATTGGGGTATAATTGCTTTACAATGGTGTGTTAGTTTCTGCTTTATAACAAAGTGAATCAGTTATACATATACATATGTTCCCATATCTCTTCCCTCTTGCGTCTCCCTCCCTCCCACCCTCCCTATCCCACCCCTCCAGGCTGTCACAAAGCACCGAGCCAATATCCCTGTGCCATGCGGCTGCTTCCCACTAGCTATCTGTATATATTTTTAACGCAGAGCCAATAGTATCACTGATAGTTTGGATGTAGGTCATGGGGAAGGAAGAGTCAAGCACAGCTCCAGGTTCTTTGGCCTGAACCACTGTGACAAGTGGAATTGCTATTTACCAAGAAAAGAAAGGCTGCAAGTGGAACAAATCTGAAAGAGTCAGGGGAACACTGAGAACTCCAGCTTGGAGGTGTTCAGTCAGAGAAGCCAAATACACAGGCAAAGGACTATGACTGAACAGCCCGCTGGATTTCAGAGTCTGGAGTTCCAGAGAGAAATTGAAGCTGGAGATAGAAATTTAGGAGTTGTCACTCTTCAGATTTTATTAAAACCGTGAAACTGAATAAGATCCCCAGGGAAGTGAGCACAGACAGGAAGAGGTCTGATGGCTGAGCCTAAGGACACGTCCTGGTCAGAGGTTTGGAAGAAGTTTACCAGCCAAGATGAATGAGGAGTGGCCAGGGGGTTAGGGGGAAACCTTGATATCCTTTTTGTGAAGACCTGACAAAACCTGTCTGTCCCCTTCAACTCTTGGCTTATGTTTCTTGGGTGGAGGCAGACTGCAGGTATCTTTAGAGTGAATACACATCACTTCTCCACCCTCCACGGTGCTCAGCATCTAGGAGCCCTTCGGTTAAAACTCAGCTGGTTGTCTTACAGCTGAATCACAAAATGATCAAGCATAAGGGACCCAAGAAATCATCTGGATCTATGATTTCCCAACTGTATTCTTTGGAGCAAGGCAGAGTTCTTTTGTTTCATCATTGGGAAACCTCTCTTTTCCTAGAAGGGCTAATAAAAGCAACAGTGTTCTGGCACTCAAAGGACTCACCCCTTCCTTCTAAGAAGTAGTTGAGATTTCCATCAGACATCAGACATTTCAGAAAGCTCCAAGGGCTTGGATCTAGTCAAGAACATCTGCTAGCCAGAGGGGCTAAGGAGCAACATGCAACATACTGTTCTCTGAGAGTCCGGCCTCATTTCAGATTGATTTGAGAAAGGAAGACACCGTCTGCCATATTCCTTCCTCTTAAGACCAGCTGAAGGCCCAGGATCCTAAACAGGATAGTAGAGATCATCTAATCCAACCACCTCTTAGAAAGATGAGGAACTTGGGCCTAGAAAGGCCCCAGTTATCTTGTTCAAAATCACATACCAAGTGTGTTGGATCCAAGACTAGACACCAGGTCTCAACTTGAAAATTTCTGCTCAGAAGCAGATTCAACTAAACTCTATGAGCATTTACTATATGCCTGCAAACATGCCAGGTACTTTTACGTGTTATCATTCTTAATCCTCACCACCACCTCTAAGATGGATCTTATTATTCCCCTTTTACTGTTGAGAGCAATGATGCTCAGACAGGAAAGTGACATGTCCAGGGTCACATGGCTGGCATGTTGGAAGAGTAGGATTGGAGGCCATGCCTGTTTGTCTCAGAGTCCAGTGCTCACCCCAGCACATCTGCTACCTTCCTCAGCAGGTCTGTCTCACAAGGTTATGTATTCCCACAGTACGAGTGACTGCCCCAGAGACCCTGCCCTCCTACCCATAGGTGACTCCCCTCCAGCTTGGTGCGTTAATGAGTGACTTAACTTTGAGTTCAGGGCGTGGATTCTGAAACCAAACTGCCTGGGCTTGAATCATGACTCTGCCACTTATTAGCTATGCAACCTTGGGCCCTGGAACTCCCCTAAGCCCCAGTTTCCTCATCTACAAAATGGGAACAATGATGTACTCACCCCCAGGGATTAGGATTAAGTAATAGAATGCGTGTAAATCACTTAGTAATGTCTGATATGTATAGCAGATATTCAATAAATATGAAACGTAATAGTCAATGGCTGACTTTTTAAAAACCCTGGAACTGTTTTGAAACATACTGTCCAATGCTTCAAAATTCATTTCTCGTTTTTTTTTTCTATTCTTTTTCAAATTCCCCTCTCATTTAGACTGCCACATAACATTGAGCAGAGTTGAAAAAGAATAGAAAAAAAAATCATTTCTGGAATATGTCTAGGTGGGGAAGCCAGTACCGAAATCCAGACCTGACATGTTTTAGGAGTTCCAACAACACGCTCTGTATCAATTAGGGTTCAACTAGGAAAGAGAAGTGACATGGAATTAGATCTTACACAACTGATACAAGACCCATGTCGTATCATTATGATGAGTCCTAAAAACCTCTTTGAAATATCAATGAAAAGGTAAAAATAGTAAATAGGTGTGTGTATGTATAGAAAAATTACTGGAAGGAAATTCATTAAAATGTTCACAGTGGATATTTCTGAGTGATGGGATAATGAGAGGTCTTAATTTACTATCATTTATTTGCTTTCTAATTTTGTATACTAAACAGGTATTCAAATCAGAAATTATTTAATTGTTAATATTTATTGTTCATTTCTTTCTTTCTTTACCTAACATCTTTTTTCTCTAAAAAAGCCACAAGATAAAGAATTGGAAACACTTATGATTATAAAGCTAATGATGGAGAAGCGACAGGAAGGAGTTAGAATGGATATGGGATAGGAACGTAGGGCAGATAGTCACTTGAAATTGATTTAAGTTAGGAAGTGTAATCCTCTGGATTCTGAGAATCGTGAACAGAAGATATTATCGTATCCAAGGGAGAGCTTAAAATAAAAAGAAATATCCAGCGTGTTGGTGCCATGAAACAGACACTCAACTGGGATGTCAGTGTGTCTGGGCTGGAGTCCTGGCCCATCTCAGGAACTGACTGCGTCTCACCCTCCCTGTGACTCCCTTTTCCCCTCCTGAAGTGACAGCCCTCTGTGTAAGGGGTTTCCTGTCGTGTCTGTGCATTTTATTTGCCAGAGCCTAAGGTCATTGGTAGACGGGCGACTGGGGAGGTTGGGAGGCGGGTGCTGGGTGATCACAGTGAGACCTCTGACTACTGTGGGGGAAAAGGTGCTGTTTCTCCTGCCCACTGTCACCCTGGCAACCCTGAGAAGAGAGAGGCAGACTAAAGGCAAGACAAGAAGTTTGAGGATTTTTTAACATTCTTGGTGAAGCATGTACAGACCAGAATCTGATATTCTAGATAGAGCCAAAGAATGTCAGGCCTGGAAATGTCAAAGACTATGTAGTCCAACCCTTAAGATGGGGACACGAAAATCCACAAAGGCAGATCACTTGTCTAAGACCACACAGAGCCTGGAGAGAAACAGGCTCCTAGCTGAGCGCACTGGTCATCCTACCTTGATTTCTCCAAGGTCCCGCCAATGACTGATGTGAAGATGCTGATAATGACTGAGAGAGGAGGACCTTAACCTTGATAGGAACTAGAAACTTTCTTCCATGAGTAGGCACCCTAAATTGTTTAGTTTTCTTCAAGAACCTGATTGCCCACAGCAGCAGACCCAGCTTCTGATCAATAGTCATCACTTCTCTCTCTAGTATTCCAGAGGTGATCCAGGTGTGATCAGTCTAGACTCTGCTAGACAAAGCTCTTGGGCAGTGCCAACCGGCTCGGGGCGTGCTCTGTAACTGGTGCCTCTCCCTGATAACAGATATGGACCTGCCTAAATTTGCTCCTGGATCTCAACAGAAACCACATAACTGGTCATTGCTCCCAGAAAACCTCCCTACTAGTAAACTTGCACATAGCTGGCGACTCAGCTAAGGCAAGTAATGAGCCAAGAAAAACCAAAAAGAGTATGGTTTTGATATACAGGATTTTATTACTGGCATTAGTCAAGTAATCGTGGGCCAGCCAATTTTCAAAGCAGTCTTAAAAAATAATCCTTTCCCTTGATTCCCAGACACTGTGCAGAGAAAGAAGGATGAGAATATAACCTTTTCAAAGCTCCTTTTTTCTGAGTCCTTTTAGTAACTCCGCGGACTCAACTTTAGAGTCTAAAGACTTAATCTTAAAAGATCATTCTGTGGGAAGAGGCCGTGAGATGTAATAAAAATCACACTGAGCCTAAAGCCAAAAGAGTGATGATGTTTTGATGCTTCTAACTGCCAGGTGTTCCATCCTGAACAAGGCATTTCACTTTCAGGCCCTGCTTTTCCCAAAAACCTGGGGTAATATTCATACTTTTCCCTTCAAACTCTGTTGTGTTGTTCAGAGGATAAACACAGTGAGTTTAAAACCATTTGAATACTATTGTTTCATTAATTATAGTTTTAGTACAAGTTTTCAACAGCATTAGGCCTCTGCACAAAATGACATGGGTCTCTGGGTATCCAATGTAGATGCCCATTTCTGAATGGATTGGGAAAAGAATGTAGAAGGACCAAAAAAAAAAAACAAAAAAAAACCAGAAAGAAAAAAAGAAAAATTCATTCTTTTCCTGGAAAGCTCTGTTGTTTAATCCTATTCTTGGAGTAAAAAATCCTGGCCATGCTGTAGGGAACAGAACACAGCTTCTCTTTGATGTCGTCACCCTCACCCCACAGCCAGTATCACTTCCCTTTTTTCCCCAACAGATTCAAAACCCTCATGTTTGGGCTTCTCTGGTGACCACGATAAACGTTTAAATCCCCTGCGATCATGTATTCTAACCTAAACAACCAAAAGGAAGACAGAGAAGGAAGAGGAGAGAGAAGAAAGAAAGAGGTAAGGTTGTATTCTTTGGAAGGAGGATGTTTAGTGAGCCTTATATTTTAGTTTATAGCCAAATAGTCTTTTTTCAAACAGAGAAGTTTAGTGTAACTCCAGACAGGAGCAGGCAGGAGCGGAAACGTGAGTACTACTCTCCAGCTAGTGATATTACCACCCATTTGTGATTCCTGAGAGAGAACAGAGGAGCAAGCCAGGCCTTAACACCCCACCTGGCATCAGTGAGCATGGACCTGGCCTTTCAGGTCCAGTCCTTCTAGGGATGGGGCTCTCTCCTTCGTCTTGGGTTCCACCTGAAGTCAGGGTGAGTCCTGCAAAGATTCCGAACACTTCTTGATCCACACAGACCAAGCTGCCATGCCTGCCAGCGTCGGGCTGCACTCCTTCATCCAGCCAGCAAATCAATGCAAACCCAAGATGAGGCATGATGAGAGTTAGGGGAGGAAACCTCTCTAGTGGCTCCTTTACCGTGTCATTCTTTAACTCATGAGTCACTCTCCACACCCCACCATGCACACCAGGACTCAACCGCCTTACCACATCTGGCCAGATGCTACAAATGCTGCCTCCAGAGGCGATGACAGCTCGACATGGTCTTCTCCCCATTGTATTTTAGATCTTCCTATGCCTTGTTTTTCAAGTGGTCAGTTCTCCGCTGGAGAGAAAGACAAGCCTGGTACAAGACCAAGCTGGTGATCATTAGCCAGCTCTGTGCCTTGAGCAATGCTTGTGTAGTTATACTAATCAGTTGATTGATGCAGGTTCGGTTGGGAAATACTACATTTTAAGGAAGTGCAACCTTTAACTTCTGAGCTGGAGCAGGCAGCATGCCAAGGGAGGGAGGACTGGATTAAACTAGAGAACAATTCTCTGAGCCATGGGCATTGAGCTGGGCACAAACTAAGCTGGGTCCCGGGATGCTCGGAGGATCCAGGAAGAAGTGGGCGGGCAGGTAAGGGTCGGGCACCACAGCAAATACCAGCTAGGTGATCTTGCCCCCTCCTGTGTGCCAAGTCCAGGTCTGGGCATGTCAGTTACCTCTACTGAACTTTTTTGCACGCTGCTGCTGTTCATATTTAATAAAAATTTATAACCCATGGCTCAGAAACCTGGAATCTTGGTGTCTTTAGTCTTAAAAGACTCAGTTAGCCCATGTGCACAGTTGGCCTCTCTCTCTTCCTCAGCAGGGTTGAAAAACTTGTTTCTTTTTCTTTTTAATGTAAAGATAAAACCCATCACCCACATTCCAGAATTAGCCTGATAAGATTAGGTAGGATCAGAAAATCGTAAAATTGTTGGGTTCAGAAGGTCTTTAGAGATCACACCATATCTGAATCTGCAACATAACACCCCTGACAAAGTGTCCATCATACTCCTTCTTAGATATCTCCAGGCTGGGAACTTTCTGTCTCCCTAGGTGACCCTTGGTTGGTCAGATTTAGAAGTTGGGTGTTTTAAACGTATTTATTGGTTCAATTATAAGGAGGAATTTATCACAGCAAGAGAGCACTCACCAAAGACATTTGGGGCTGTGTGTAGGATGGTGACCTCAACGGATGCAAACAGGATCCATGACCACAGACTATACCCCAAATCCCAACTCATATAAGTCCTTGGTCAGCAGAGTGAACAGAATAATATTGGATGCTGCCCACAGTGCCAGGACGAGAGAGATATTTACAAACGATAGTCTTAGGTGTTTATGATAAAGTTTGTGTGAAAATCCTTCATTGGTCACAGAGAAAGGAACTTGAACTGATCTCCTTTGACTTTCACTTTTAAGAGAACATATGAAATTCAGGTCAGTATCATAGTTTTCCAGACACCAGATAGACATTTAATCTTTCCCACCAGCTTAGTAATTTCTATAGGTTTTCTTCCTCTTGAACCGATACCTAGGTCGGAAAATCATAGACTTGGGCACCTAGTACAGTTTTAGGACTAGAAGATTCCCAGAAGAAATCTTATCTGATTTCTTCATCTTAAAACTAGGAAACTAAGGCCCAGAGAGAGGAAGCAACTGACCCAAAGTCACAGAGCCCTTTTGGGATGGAGTCAGGACTAAATCACTGGTCTCCCTACTCCTAGTAGAGTGCTCTGCTCTTCATTATCAATGGTGATATGCTGAGTATGTACAAAGGTGATGATCTCTCTAGTGTGCTTTGGGACAGGTGATACAGAAAGTTTTATGGAATAGAGGAACGAGCGTGCCTCTCCCGTCTCCCCATGTGGCAACCTTGTGGAGGAAGGATTGCTAAAATGCCTTTTAAGATGTCAATACACAAGAACAACAACAAAAATACACTGTGAACACTGTCTAATTGTATCTGCATGCAAATATATCCAAATGGTCCTCATCATAAGACCTGCTAGTTATTGTGCATCTACTGTGTTCCAAGCACTTTACATAACTTATTAGTTCTAATCCTCCCAAAGACTCTGTGAGGTTAACGTTATTGTTTTTCATATGAATAAACTGAGGCTCAGATGACGCATGGCCAGTGTGGCAGAGTCAAGATTTGGGGCCCAGTCTTCCTGGCTCCAAAGCCTGTGTTGTTTTCACCATAGCCACCACCTTCTCTAGATTATCTCAAACCCACTCCTGTGTCCCACCCACCCACAAGCCCCAAATATTTTCTATGGCTGGTCCTGGTGTGGAATCGAGTTGAGATTTTTTTTTTTTAATTCTTTGACGATTCAACTTACTTATCTCCTCAGGCGGTTTGGGAAGTATCTCCCCTTTCACTGGTGTGTTCTTTTATTTAAGGCATCTTCTAGAAAACAGGGCAAATTAAGACCCTAGCATCTGGTGGTAAGTTGCAATGTTTGATATGTAAACATAAATAAGTAGAAATAATAACATTCCGAAAAATGTATTCATTAGTCATAAATTTAAAAACTGTTTGTACTAAAATATCTTTATATTAAAAGACTATCTATGAAATATAAAATCAGATTTTTTTTTTTTTGCTGTAGAATTAGGTCCAGCACCTGATTATAAATTCCTTGCATAAATAAAAAATTTTCTTTAATATATATGTCTTAAAAATATACATTTGTTGTTTTAAATAGAAAAAAAAATACAGGGATTAAATTTGCATTTGCCTTAATAAAGAAGTATCTACTTTCTAGGTTAGAGTAACATTTAAATACCAAAAAAAAAGATCATGGATTCTGATAGATACAGTGGTCTGGTAAAGTGAAAGAAGATATAACTGTGTGACTTTGGCAGAATTATTCTATGCTCCTCTTAAAGTCTTGGGTTAAAGTCCACAAACATGGAACATCACAGTCCTCTTGGAGCTCTGCTGCAGAGGACAACTGTATGGCAGTTTAAAGAAGCCAGCCCTGGGCCAACAAGAGTACCGTCTTCTTAGGAAAGAAGTAGTTATAAGGTGCAAGATGTATGATTTATACTCCTATTGCATACCCAAGTGAAAGGTAAGTATCCTCTCTTCCTTCTTCCTTCTATGATTTATACTCCTATTGCATACCCAAGTGAAAGGTAAGTATCCTCTCTTCCTTCTAAAATTCACTAGGGATTCTTCAGTTCAAATATACAAACAATTAGAATCAACGATAGAAGTATGATAAAAATAGCTAACCTTAAGTGAGTGCTTCTTATAAGCCAGGCATTGTTCTATGCCCTTTTCAGGTATTAGCTTCTTGGTCTTCACAACAACTCAGTGAAAAAGGAGTTGTGATTATCTACTTTCCTAAATGCCCTAATTTGTAGAGCTGCTATATGAGGGAATCTTTGTTCAGAGTGAGGCAGTGACTGCAAGAGGCTGGGATCTCCCACCACAGCGCTGCCATGGCTCCAGCCCTGGCCAGTGAGTGGGTCCTCCACTCTTCAGCCACTAGCCCAAGCAGCAAGGGTGAAGTCGATTGTGGTAAGTATTTGTTCAGGATCTTCGTGGTTTCAGCCGCCTGGATGCCACCATCTTCCTTACCAGACAGAGCTTCCTATTTTGATGGGCGAGTCGTCAGTCACTCTTCATGATCTTCAGCTGTATTTCCTCTTTAAGGGGAGGCTCTTGCTCCTTCAGCACTAGGCTTGCCTCACTTTTCATCTCGGAATGTTTTGTTGGTCATTCCCTGAGCTTGAGTTATCTTTACTCTGCCAATGTCTGCTCTTATTCAGACTTGAAAAACTCCAGTCAATTTTCATCTTACCAAAACGTTAGCACCCACAGACCAGGACTCATGTCTGATTTTTTCTTTATTCCATATCATCTTCGCAGTATATAGCAGCCTAAATGCTGAAAGAATAAACAGTGGTGAGTAAATGTTGAAAGAATGTGCGAATGACTCCCCTTTGAGAACTTTCTAGACTCAGCAGTTCCCTGACATCTGCTCTAGTACTGATTCTTTCATTCATTAACTCTGCAAATACTCCTTGAGTGACCACTACTTGAAGAGAACTTGAAGTCCTGTACATAGAATGGGAGTATTCATGCTTGAAGACTCACACTTTCTTCATTCATCCGTTTGTTTGTTCACTCAATTAATAAGCATTTACTGAGTACTTCCTATGCTAAGAACATGCCCTGAGTGGAGGCATGGGTGTTAAGAACCATGGATTTATACTGGAAATTCCTGGTTTCCAACTTGACTTCATCACTTATTAGCTTTGTACTTGGGCAACTTTCTTAACCATTCTGGGCCCCTGTTTCCTTATTTGCAAAATGAGGAAAATACCAGTATCAACATCCTCAGTTAGCTGTGAGCATTAAAAGAGATCACACACATTAAGTGCTCAGTAAATCTTAGCCATTAGCTATTATCATTTCCCTGGTAAGTGAAACGAAGAGGAATTAGACATAACCCTTCTCAAGGAACCGACAAATTCATGGGAATATAAATTTTTAGAATATGAGGTACAAATAAAAATGCTAGGGGTGCTCAGATTAAGTAGAGATGATTTACAAGCAGGGAAAATCAGACACAGCATCATTCCTGGAGAAGGCTGCATTTGGGCAGGTTTGGATACGCAGATGTGTAGGGGAAGGGCGTTCCAGGAAGTGGAAATAGCCCAACAAGTAAATGGAGGTATTAAAGAACAAGCCCATATTCTGGGCTCCTGAGTCACTGGGCAATTAATTTGATCAATTACAAGAGACATAAGGGGGATAGAGAAAGAGGCAATGGTAGTAAAAAGGATCTTGAGAACCAGTGAGTGCGTTTGGGTCCCATTCTATGTCAACTGGGTGTGTATCCATGGTTTTACACGCATCATTCACTAGTTTCATTTTCGACTGTGGATGGGTATGGTCATCTGCATTCAAAACTCTTTAGATTTTAAGTTATTTACGCCTTCCTGTTTGGGAAATTTGATCACCTCCCAATGTGCTTTAAGGTCCTTCATGTCACATGAGTGACTCAGTAGTGCTGTGAAGTCAGCCACATGGGGAGATGAGGAAACTCACATGGACAGGTAAGATAACCTGTCTGTGGCTAGTACTTGGATGGACTGGGATATGAATGTCATGGCTGCTAATTCCAAGACTTTTTGTTTTCTGAGGTGCGGAAGTGCAAATATACTGCAAGATGGAAGCCAAGGCCATGTTGCCTGAGTGGCAGAGAAGAGACATTTTGGTGACAGGGCCCTCCAGCTGGGGATTGTCTCTGCTGCCACTGGCTGCTTTCTTTAGCTGTGATTTGCAGCAGTAAATGCTACGCAGGCTGAAATCAGCTATAGATATTTCCCTTCTCTCCTGGCTTGGCCTGGTGGGTATGTCCCCTCTGGCCTCATCCCAAGTTTCGTAAAGGGCTTCAAAAGAAATAGATATTGACTGAACTCTGGGGTTATTTATAATGGAAATCCAGTTCCTCATTCCTCCTGTCCTCCACAGAAGAGTTGGGCTGTTAATCTGAACCTTGGGGAATCAGAGGCCCAGTTTGCTTTATTTAGCTTTCAGGGCATTGGATTTTTTTCTTTTTTTCTTTTGCAAAGACCTCAAAGTTCCACTGAAGATAAAAGTATCCTATGTCTCAACGTCTTGACCAATTTAAATAACTCACCCTCTTCTCCAAATCCTATCCTCATATTTCACAAAGTTGGACATTCTCCCTTATGTCTTTTCTTAAGTAGTTGCATAAAAAGGCATTTTGGGTAAGAACCAACTTATGAGCCTACCCCAGAGGCAATTTACTTAAGTAGTACATATACACACACAAAATCATTTCAGTGCATTCATCTAACAATTTATCCAGGAGTTTGTGAGGTCCAAGGAGGAGGCTCTGTGACTAAGTGTTCTCTGTTCCCTAGACTTGAACACTTGTCCTTGCACATAATAAGTGCTCAGTCATTTGTTGATTAGTGAATCAGTTAGTAAGCATGCAAGTGTCTCTCCACATGAAGAAGTGCAGAGGGACAACTTGTGGTCAACCACAGTGATTTTCTTTAGCTAGAATTTTCTTATGCTTTTTTGCCTGTTTCCCATCCCTTCTGACACACAAACACACACACATACGTACGCACAAGTTCACTAGTTATGTTTTAACATTTTGCCTGTGTTCTATTGTGCCAGAGACCTTGATTGCGAGTCACTCAAGACATTTGAAAAGTTTTATTTTGACAGATGTAGTATAAAGTATATCAAGTACACTGTGTATATGTCTAAAAAGTTGTCTTTTTACTTAAGAGTTGTGTGACCTTAGTCAAGTTACTTAGATGCAGATCTATAAGATACAGATAATAATGGTACCTACCTTTTGATAATTAAATGAGGTGATAGAGAATAGAGTATTTATCCCAGTCTTTGGCACCTAGCATGTGCTCAATAAACATCTGTTAGGATGACAACAGTGATTTTTTTGTCTAGATAAACATCTTGGCACAGTGATATGCATTTACAAGCAATAAGCCAACTTCCTCTTTTTTGGTAAGATGTCAGATAAAAATCCAATAAAAGATTTTAATTATTCATGCACTTATTAGCTATAGACTACCCATTTAATCAACATATTTGAGAAGGCTTACAGTAAAATAGTGTAAACAATATCATCATTAACATTTGGATTAGGAAAAGCATGAATCATTTATTGAAACAAAATAGTTATATAGTCCTTTATTGACTTCCTAATGCTTTCTCAAACATTATCTGTTGTAATCCTTAATTTTCACAACTCTTATTAGGGAGGTATTATTACTTAACCTATATGATGGGGAGTAATGTGACTTGCTCTAGTCCTCACTGTTTAGTATTTGGTTTAGGGACTCAGAAATGTCCAAGAGTCCAAGATCACAGAACCACCCTCCCCAGCAGAAGAGCTAGGAGGTCTTAGTTTGAACTTAAACCCCTGACCAGGGCTGTACTCAGAAGATGTGTTGTTGGATGAATGAACACATCCCCAAGTATAACTCCTAAAGTCAAATGCCATAAAACTGGCATAAAACCCTACCCTGGTTTCACTCTCTTGGTGAAAGATAGGACTCAGGTGAAACTGTTTACCTAGACATGTCCACTCATCCTTTCAGGAATCAGCCTAAGGAACACACGTAATGGCATTTAGTATGGCATTTAGTCATCTACTGAGTGGTTTGCATGGAGTCCTATTTACTTTGAGGAATTCTCACACTCTTTATTTCATGCCGTGAGGTGGCGAAGCAGGAATTATTTGTGACTCACATTTTGCAGAAGAGAAGACTATGGTCTGGGGAAGTTGAGCTCACCCAGGGTGGAGTGGCTGAGCCCAGACTTGAAATCACCCACTGAGGCTCTGGGCCCTTTTCCCAGTGCCCTTTCCCTGTGCGTATCTCTCCCGCCTCCCACAGTCTCAGCCACGCAGGAATACTGCCTGCCTGAGCCCCAGCCATTGATAGTGTTAACACTGGTAGAATCAAGATGATATGACGGTCTTACGATCTACAGGCAGATCTCCACATCAGTACAGCTACCGTCGGGTGATACAGCAACATAGCACCTCTGTCTGTAAAATTAAGTTCCCCAGGAGGGAAGGAAAACACTGGTCACTTGTATATACGCTACAACTTGGTAGAATTGGCCGCATGATGGGTGAGAGAGTCAAACTTCTGCATTTTCAAGTCTCCTGAACTTTATCTAGTTGACCACTAGCTCAGCCCTTTTACAGTGCCCTGAAATTTGCCATGCTTGGCAATGATCTCACAGAGACTTTTGACAGTTTTTGTGGTCATTGTTTTTATATCTGAGAAAAAAAAATTTTCCTGATTCGAATTATTCTGTACACATTGCCCAATGAAATAAAGTCAATATACAAAATACATACAAAATATGTAAAAAACTACTCACTCTGAATATTCATTTAATAAATATTTATTGAACGCTGACTATATGCCACACTCACTTCTAAGCCCTAAAGATACAAGAGTGAATGAACATAACAGACAAAATCTGTGAACTCACAGAGCTTACAGTCTAGTGGGAAGAAACAGGCAAGAAAGACACGGAAAGGAAATATAACAGGGATGCTACATGCTATGCAGAACACATTAGGGGATGGGAGATACAGGGCATGGATGTACTATTTAGTGGAGGTGAGATCTGAGCCAAGGCCTGAAGTAAGGAGTGCATCCTGTTGCCATCTAGGGGAGGAGTGTTCCCGAAGGAGGAGACATCATCGGAACGGGTCTTACAGCTGGAGGCTGCTTGGGTGTCCTGGGAACAGCAAGGACGCCAGGGTAGCTGCAACAAAGTCCCTAAGGGGAAAGGGGTAGGAATCGAGGTCTGACAGGCAGCAGGTGAGCCTGTTGGGTCTGGCAGGCCCTGAATGGGACCATGGCTCTGACTCTGAGTGAGACAGGAAGTCACTGGAGCATTCTGAGCAGACGTGTCACACGATCTGACTTGGGTTTCAAATGGATGACCCTGGATGCTACGTGGAAAGTAGACTTGGGAGGTGGGTACAGTGAGGAGAAGAGAGGTGGATGGATAGCCTATTCCAAGAGTTTAAGCCTAAAATGATTGTGGCTTGGACCACAATAGTCCATACTCTTGGCCCCAAATAAAGGAAATCTCTGGGCCAAATTTAAGGCTAATTTATCTTTAAAGGCTTGAACTATGGGAGAGAGTTCAGGAAAATTTAAACACAATTTAAAGTTATGTGACTGTTTCTACCTCTCTAGGGTAATACAAATAAGTATTATCTTTGGTTAGTAAATATATAGGCAACTTCCCCTTCCAACTTTGGAAAATAAAGTAACATTCCATGTTACTTCTCTTGGTTCTTCTATGACTTGAATCATGAAATGGGTTGTGAGCTGAATAATTTAGCCAGTTGTTCAGTGATAAAAGAAGCAAAAGAAAATAATTGTCAGGACTCTACAGAAGTTAATGGTAGAGTATGTTGCAATCAGAAAAGTTGAAGTTCTCTCAGAAATGTAAATATTGTTATCTGAACATGTGATAGAGGCACAAGTCACCAGATGTGGAGGAGATCCCACTTTGTCCATGAAGAAACTGAGACTCAGGCGGGAGGTAAACTGTCCAAGTTACACAGAAGTTAGTAAGTTTGGCCCAGAACTTGATTCTCACTCCAGCATGATGCCTAATCCATAAAGAGTTTTCCTTATGAATATACTTAGTTGCTAATGCATTAGAGGGGTTGAAGTATCATTCATGGCTCCTCCTATTAAGAACCCCAGTCTCCTCCATTTCTCGCACACCTGACAAGAACCGGCTCCATCCGCATCGTCCTGACCATACCATCTTGGTTCCTTCATCTCCTCTCTCCCTGTCTCACACTCTATCCTCACATAACCCCAAGGGGATTAGCTGCCTTCTGCTCTGTTTTACTTGGGGAATCTGCCTGCCTGGCTTGTACACTCTCACTCCACAGAGAGGGAGAAGCTAAGCAGATGATACCTGGATGTCCTGATGGGTCGGGAGAACTCCCCAATTTTAATGTTCTTGCTCCTTCACAAAACAGAGTCACATTTTCAAGCCCTGGAATTTCAATGTGTGGCTTTGCTCCCACTACTTTATATGTACTCATGCATTAATTTTCTCAGGAAGGAACACAGTGTGAATTTGAATGTCAAAAAATGCATAGGATTCTTTTTATTATGTCTATGGTAACACAAATTTGGAAAAAAAAAAAACTTGAAAACAAGGATCAGTCAGCTCAGAAAAGCACTAGAAAGCTAGACCCAGCTCTAGGACTCAGTGGCTTTGTCACCTTCATTGAGGCCATTTTCCTTCAGGAACTCTACCATCTGACCTATGAAATGAAGGGAAGAGGAGATTGGAGTTTGCTGCCCGCATCTGCTGGGGCATCTCAAAGCCTCGTTCCTAAGACTTTACCATGCACATGCCAGACTTTTCTTTACATCCCCAGGCCATTTATGCAGTCCCTTCCTCACCCTACAATCTCAACATCTTCCTTCATAATCTCAAATTCTGTGACTCACACTCAGATGAATCCATATTTACTGAGAGCTTCTCTTGTGCTCACCGCTGTACTGGGCACTGCAAAGTAATGAAAAAGAAACATAAGGCATCATTTCTTCCCTTAAGGAAAATTAATTGAAAGAGAGGCCTTTTGGCATTAGTGAAAATTTTGCATTATAGATTTTTTTAAGGAATGAAGTTTTAGTGTCTCTATGCACCTTTCATAGTTCAAAATAAACCCAGAAAGATCTGCTTAGGAAAGCACTTAGAGGAATGCTTTAATTAATCCACCAAAATGCTTTGAAATGAACAAATCCAGGGCTTTTTGTAAATGGGGGGTTCAGAGAGTCAGAAAACAATTGATTCTCTTAACTATCTCAAACATTTTTGTCATAGTTTTACAATATTAATTTGTTCTATTATGGAAGAAAAAATAACAGTCTAGATATTTTCTGAGGGATCACATTTTCAGAATGATTGGAATCTCAAATCTGAATGAAAAGTACAATCCCTTTGCCTGAAATGCTTTGTTGCTCCATTCTACTTGTCAAAATTATAACCATCTTTGAAGGCTGAGTTCAAATATTGCCTCATTCATCACCAACACCATCATCATCATCGTTCCCTCTTTTAAATCTGCATGGTTGACCGTCTGCGCTGCCTTACAGCACTCATGACCTCTACCTTCCCTCATGGCGATTTGAGTACCTGACATCTTTTGTCCTGGGCTGGGCTCTCTGGAGCAGCGAGCATGTCTAATTCATCTGCTCACACTGTGCCTTGTAAGTAGTAGGATTCTGCGTGATGTTAGAGCAATGGTCTGGTTGCCATTCTGTAATGGATGACTGTATCAGTTGGGGTACAATTTCACCTGTTCTGCAAGAGACCGAAAATAGTAATGGCCGAAACACGTTAGAAATTTCTTTCTTTTTTACATTAAAAAAACTACTCACAAGGACATTAGGGCTAGTAAGGTAGTTCTAAAATATTTGGAAGCCAGGCTCTTCCTATATTTTTGCTCTGCCATCTCCAGAATATTGCCCTTATCTTCATGGTATAAAATGGGTTCTCTACCATATCTATATTCCAGACCATTGAAAGGAGGAAAGGGGGAGATGGAGGTCCCCCACTTCCACTTAATGCACATCTGGGCAGTTGTACACATTGCTTCCACTCACATCCCATTGAGAACTACATCTTCTGGTCCATTTAGTCAATGGTGTGCTGGATCCCAGTCCCAGGGCATGTGAAGGCCCACTGTGTGCATTTCCTCTCAACTCCACGTTCAGTGAGTCATGTTGGCAGCTTGAAATCAGTCACAGGAGAATTAACACCACAGAAATTGGCAAATGCTATGAATCAAGGCTTTTGTCTCCTTCCATGAGAGCTGATTATTAAAATTTACTTATAATCTGCTACACCTAGCTGCAAGAGAAGCTGGAAAATGTAGTCTTTTTTACAACTCCTTGCTCCCAGATATGGAATTGTCTAGCTAACAATTCTGTATATGGGAGGAAGGAGTTGTATTTCTATAGAAAAAGCTAAGGAAGAATATTTGTAAACAATTAGAAGTCTCTTTAAACATGACACCATCTGGGAATAGAGAAAAAGAAAATTGGAAAACCTGTTTTTAACTGAGAGAGTAGATCTATCTATAAGTGTATGTACTTGCAGCCTTTCCACTGCCAACTTCTAGCTGTGAAAGACCACGCTAGAGAGAAGTTAAGCTTCTTTGTGTGAGCTCAAGGTATAGGTCTCTGGGCAGAGGTTACATGAGCCAAATTCTGCTCATTTTTGACTACTTGTACTGTCCAAAAATGCAACACTGGTTTCCATCACTGCCAGTGTCCAGGCAGGAGCTGGATGATCATGTACAGGGTTTCCATAGAGGAGATTTCATTGTGACTGGAGGTTCCCCTCACCATCTCCAAGTCTCTGTTCATGCTTCAGATACTCTTCCTGACCACTCAGATTCTTAGGGCTTCCAGTACTTTCCTTTGTTACACTTACCACGGTTGTAATTATTACTATACTAATTCAGTCGATGTCAGTCTCCTCAACCAGACTGCAAGAGAAGCAACTGAGTTGTTTTACTCGCCGTTGTGTCTGCTACATGGAGCAAAGGGCATGGCCACTAAGGGCACTCATTAAGTGTGTGCCAAATGGAGGCTGAATGCTGTGACATATCATTTGTGAAAGTGCCTTGTAAACTGCTCACAATAATTATTCTTTAGAAATAAGATACTGAGATACAAAACAGAACAGAAAGCAGGTGAAGGAAGTGGCAGTAAATGCTACCAGACATCTAGAAGGAACTGAATTTGATTGTAAGTTTCCTGGAACTAAGTACAAAAAGAGAACACACTGGGTTACTGAATTTTCTTTTTCTAATGAGATATGACTTGTGAAGTCATCGGCAGAGGCCAAGTTTCCCTAGTGATTTATTAAAATGAGACCATTGTTTCCTCCCAGTTAATGTTTAAGCATGATCAAATTTCTCCTAACTTAAAAAAAAAAAAGAAGAAAACACAAAGAACAGAAAAGAAACGTGCCTTGTCAGCTGTCCGACCCATCCAGATTCCTTTGTATATGATGTGCGCTGTCTCCACTTCCTCACTTCCCGGTCATGGTTCAGCTCACTGGAGTCTTGCTTCTGCTCTGACCATCCTACGGGAGCTGCCGTGCTGAAGGACCATAGTAAATGTGTCTTGGCTCTATCTCGACTTCAATCTTTTTCTTTTTTTAAGATAGATTTTATTCATTTTTTAAAATTTTTATTTATTTAGTTTTGGCTGCATTGGGTCTTCGTTGCTGCATGCAGGCTTTCTCTAGTTGCGGTGAGCAGGGACTACTCTTCATTGCGGTGCGCGGGCTTCTCTTGTTGCAGAGCATGGGCTCTAGGTGCGCAGGTTTCAGTAGTTGTGGCATATGGGCTCAGTAGTTGTGGCTCGTGGGCTCTAGAGTGCAGGCTCAGGAGTTGTGGCACATGGGCTTAGTTGCTCCACAGCATGTGGGATCTTCCCGGACCAGGGATTGAACCCGGGTTCCCTGCCTTGGCAGAAGGATTCTTAATCCCTGCACCACCAGGGAAGCCCTCTGCTTCAACCTTTATTGCAGTAGACATTTCGTAATTATTAGAAACTCTTGCCCCTGCTAGATCATGTCCCTTGATTCTGTGACACAAAACTGTACTGGTTTCCTTCCTAGATCCTCTTTCTCAGGCTCTTTAAAGGACTGTTTGAGCTCTGTTCTTCCAGTAAGTGTTGGCATTCCTCGGGGTCTTGAAATTTTTTCTTCGACCCTTTCCTCTTCTCACTCTACATAGCCTCCCGAGGAAATGTTATGGACGCTAATGGCCTTAATTACTCTCTAGATCTTAACGACTCCTGAATTTTGATATTTAGAATGGATGACCCACCCGACTTTCAAACCCACATATTTAACTACCCTGTGGATATCACCTTGAATTCAGCATGCCCCAAATATAGCCCATATTTTTCCTTCTTCTTAACCTTTTCTTCCTCACGTGTGCCCCATCTCAGTGAAGGGTCCTCCCTTCCACCCAGTGTCTCAAGATAGAAATCTTGTCATCCTCTTTAACTCATCTCTCTAACTCCTCATCCCCCCAACACTCAACCAGCTAGTCCTATTAACTCTCCTTCCTAAATATCTCTCAAATCAGTCCACTGATCCCTATCACCAATGCTGCTACCTTAATGCAGGCCCCTGGATTTCTGTCACAGCTCTTAACCAGTGATGTGCTGGTCTTACCCCAAGTCTGTGTTAGGTCCACTCTACATGGCACTGTCTCTGGTGTATTTTAAGGATTTTTAAACCAGGGTACAAACCAAGTCAACAGGCTTTTTCTGTAAAGGGACAGATTACAGATAAGAAATATTTTTGTCTTTGTAGGGCATACGGCCTTGGTCAGAGTTACCCAGCTCTGAAGTTGGAGAGGGAAAGTGGGCACAGACACTACACAAACTAGGGGCGTGGCTCTCTTCCAATAAGACTTTATTCACAGATGCAGATGGTGAGCCAGACTTGGCCCATTGGGCATAGTTTGCTGACCCCTGGTCTAAAAAGCTAAGCTAGTATGTTCTCATCCACCTTTGTATGCACACTGCAGACACAGCACTTGACATACAGGCTCCTCTATGAAACTTTGTTGGATGAATGAGTGAATGGAAGATGAACTAATAAGGATGGACCTTTTTCCTCTGTGGCCATATCTCCTTGGTCACAATATTCTCCACGTGCATTTTATGTAGTCAGTGAACCCCCATGAGGGGGTTTTCATCTGGCGTGCTCATCTACACGTTTGTGTGGAGCAAATACCGTCTCAGAAGTTTTGGTTCCTTTGGTGGTAGTGGTCAAGTTTTAAATCCTTTGTCACTACTTCCCAACCATCCCCCACAGCACAGTGTTTTGTTTTTTTCCTAGGTATGATAGTTAAATGTTGGATTCTCCAGATGCCCTTCATATCATCATTATAGACTTTAGTCATTTTATTTGTGTGTGTATAGATTAGTCATTCCTTTGTTCCTACTTATTTAAACCTATCTTAAAACCTTTTTTGAGCAGGTAAAATATCAGAGAAAAAAAAAAAACTCAGTTAAATCAATGAACAAAGCACTGATTAAGCAGAGGGCACAGGTGAAGTTCCAGTGTGCAGTCAGTGGGGACACAGATAACTCAGATAAGGTATTGTCTCTGAAGGGCTTATAATGCAGAAGGGAGATAAGAAGGTGAGCAAATAATTTCAATACAATGTAGAAAGTGCTATGTCCTTTGAGGAGGGGATCAGCAAAGTACTCTGGGACTTTGATAGGAAGTGAAACTTGTCTTTAACCAAAGAGACCAAAGCATTCAAGCTGGACATGGAAAGGTAGGTATTTGGGACACTGATATGTCACTAAAGGGTCTTCGAGACAGAGGAAAGAATAGGCACACCCACAAGTTACTAGAAAGCAAGTTTTAATGAAGCTACGTCCAGGGACCGGCTGATAAAAGTGCAGCCAAATCCCTTCAAGGAGGTGCCAAGTCCATTCTGGTCTGGAATGCATTGATAATTGGGACATTATGCTCAGAGACTGCAAATTGACATTCTGTCGTCATCCCTCTTGGAATAGAAACCCTGATCCTTTCAAGTAATTAGCACCAATTTGGAGCTTGTGTGCAAAAATAAATCACAAGTGTCCAAAAACAGATACATTAAGTTCAATGGTTAGGAAGCAAACGTTCTTATTAGCTCCGCCTACATCAACAAAATCAGAAGCAATTAGCATTTAAAAATAGAAGAGACAAGAAGAGTTCACAGTTCCCACTGGAAAATTATTATTTATATAAATGTCCACAATGATGACCTCCATGCACCCTTCCTGACCTCAGTCACGTTACTGCAATGGCTAAAGGATCCGTTTTCTTTTGTGAGGGTTAGGGAGGAGAGCCATGATTCTGTGTGTATTGTCCTGGTTGAAACTGAGAGATGTGTGGCCTCTAGCACCCAAACAGGTAGGGCTCCATCTCCTCTTCACTGGGCCTCACCCCATCCTCTGCACGGACGAGAAAGGGATCTACTGTGTCTTGAAATGCTCAGCAGATCTGCCCCCAGAAGCCCACTTGCATGCAGCAGTGTTGACCTTCAGCCATGGGACACCTGCCTGCTGGAGAAAGCCTCAGTGGTCCACCCTGAGGAAGGGTGGCAGCTCCCAGGAACCCAGCAGTGCACGCTGTGTAGTGGCCCTTGACGCACTGTCTAGGACATGGAATGTCTTCTCACCATTGGCGTTCGGTGTCAGACTGCAGAGGCAAACTGAGCACGGAGCACCTGAGGGACTGAGGTGTGATAAAGAGCACTGGCCGCTGGCCAAACAGGACTCTTAAGTCCAGGCTGTGTCACTAACTTGCTCTGTAAACTTGGTCAAACCACTAGCTCTTTCTGGGCCTCATTTTCCTCATCCTTAAAATTAGGGGCTGAACTGGGTTATCTTTTTGCTTTATTCCATATGTTTTTTTTACCCTTTGAAAGCTCAAGTCTTTTTCTGCCTCTTTTTATCCCCCTGCTTGGAAACATGCAGTGAATGGCAGGCTGGAAGGTAAGGTGTAGGACGCAAATATTTTTCTATTCCTCAAAAATGTGTGAAAATATACCCCATACTCCCTTCCCCCCAAAGACTGTGGCTTTAGGAACACAGGTCCGGCAAGGAAGACACAGAAGGTCCACTTGGCAGGGCCAGGGCAGAATCCAGCAGATCGCCATCAGCCTAAGAAACAAACATCACATTTAAAGTTGATGGGGGGGGGGACTTCCCTGGGGGCGCAGTGGTTAAGAATCCGCCTGCCAATGCAGGGGACACGGGTTTGATCCCTGGTCCGGGAAGATCTCACATGCCATGGAGCAACTAAGCCCATGCACCACAACTACTGAGCCTGCGCTCTAGAGCCCGAGAGCCACAACTACTGAAGCCCGCGCACCTAGAGCCCATGCTCTGCAACAAGGGAAGCCACCGCGATGAGAAGCCCACGCAACGCAACTGGAGAAATCCCGCACACAGCAACGAAGACCAAGCACAGCCATAAACAAATAAAGTTGATGGACTTTGGAATCATTATGGGCTGAAGGAGGAGAGATTTGCTCAAAGTGGCAAGTTAAAGACAACTGTGATTCAACTTATTGGCTCCCAATCCTCTTTCTACCATGTCTTTCTTCCTCTGGCTTTGGTATTTCTAACCCGTAACCAGAGCCTAGGGACTGATGACATGTGTCCACTTTAAATAAAAATACCAGTTTTCTGTAGGGGTGGGGAGTGGATTAAATCTTTGACCATTAGTTTTTGTTAGGGCATCACTCATTGTTTCACACTTTCCCTCCTAATTTTTCATTTTTCTTCCTTGTAATTAATACCAGTTTCCCCAACCACCTTACACACACACAAACGTTTTTCCTTGTTTTGCAAAAATTAAGAGTTGAGCTAGCTCCTTCTTGGGTATCTTCCCATCTGCCAGTCAGTCTATATTCCAACACCTCGTCCATACTTTCCTCGAGGTTTCTAATTTCCCTATGTACAGATCCATCTCCTCTGGTAAGTCATAAGCTCTTTGAGAACTGGGAACATCTTTGGATTTCTGTTTCCAAGGTCAGAAATGCTGCTCAGTTGTTGATTGAATACATTCATGGAAGAAAGAGGCACTTCATCCGTATCCAGATTGTGCCCTTGAAGGACCTCAGAGTGATGATAAGCTTAGCAGTGGCCTCCATTTCATCCTTTATGAGGAATCAGAAAAGGTCAGAGAATGGGCAGATCTGGCTTGGCTTCATTGGATTTCCTACCTTATGTCTCTTGGCTGTAAACTCATCAAAGAGCACTCCTGGGTGGCCAGAGTACACAGAGGGACCCTGCCCAGGCTTAGGAGACGGGGAACAAGAGCAAGAAGCCAACTCCTAAACTTTGGGTTGTCAGTCTCAGCATGAGGGCATCCCAGAGCCAACCCCCCACTGACTTTGGCCAGGGACCTAGGTCTGTTCACTGTGCATAAGCATTTGTCAACCTGGCCATTGGGAGGGGATCCTGGCAACAGACAGGCACCAAGGGTGGTACCTGAAACAATGTTGGATCGAGGGGCCTTTTTACTCAGAAGCTTGAAGGAGGAGAAGGAGGGGGAGATAATATAAAAATCCATGTGACTTCTGTCCAATGGTACAGGCAAGAGAGAAAGGAGAGGCTTCTTAAATGGTAGTGAAGAATGAGATGGCACAGGGATGAGGGAGTGAGAGAAAGTCCTTGTGGACAGGAGATAGAGGAAGAGTCTGGACTGAGGCTGGAGGAATGAGAGACAGATATAAGAAAGACTGAGAGCAAATACATATGGGAAGGAAGGAAATGAGGGAAGAAAGGAGGGAGGGAGAAAGGAAGGAAGGAGGGAAGGAGAGAGGGAACAAATGAAAGGACATTAAAATGCAAAAAAGAGAGAGGCACAGACATCAGGAGAAAAAATCAGAACTAGGTTGGGAATGAAAGAAAACTGTGAGGAGAGAGAAGAGGGAGGCAGTGAAAGAGTGTGTGTACACACACAAGACAGGGACAACTTAACGCCAACCTGACCTTCCCAGCTCAGAAAAATTTCATTTGTGAGCCTGGCACAGGAAAGATCTGGACAGAGAAGGAAATGGGCTGACTCCTGCCCAGGGCCTGTCGGAGGAAACAGATCAATTAACCTGGGTGGGGATCTCCTGTGCCAGGCCTGGCACTGCCAGCTCTCAGTGCCCAGCTAGGCCAGGCCAAGGACTCTCATGTGATCCTTGAGCTATTAAAAGGCCATCAGCTGCGGGGCAGAATCAGCTTTTTATGCTGAGAAAACCCCTCTTCCCATGCGGACATCACTTCCGATGACCCAGCATCCACCTCTCAGCCAGGCCCAGCCCTGGACCCAGTAAACCCGCACCCCTTGGCCTGGGGATACTGACCATGGGCAATCTGAGCAGGTTTCGAGGACCTTCTGGGGTCCAGCACAGCTTGGAACATCTGATTGATGAAGTGATCTTAGGGCGTATTTGTGGGTGGGGCAGGAGGTGTCTGGGGCAGAATGTTCCCTTAGATCTTGGATCACTGGGTGCACGTTATAGGGAGAAAGATTTCAGCACGAGGAAGGACTTTGAAATCAATGCTAGACAAAGCTGGATTCATTAATTTGTACATTTGTTATTTTTCCAACAATTTTTGAGCATCTACAATGGGTGGGGCATTGTGCTAGAGGCTGAAGAGTTAAGTAAACACATCCACTGGCCTCAGGGAGAGAACAATGGCGACTTTGCTTTCTCTACCCAATTTAACAGTAGGAAGGTAGGCGTGGAGTGTGTTGGGAGCACGAAGGTGACTGATCCTGTTTCCAGGACAAGCAAGTTTTCCAGGAACTGCACATTGGACTACAGCCATAAAGGTTGAGTAGGATCCACGAGGCAGAGAAAGTGGAGGAATCCTAGACCAAGAGAATCACAGGAAGAAGCTGCAAAGTGTGAAAGGGGAGGTGGCTTACCTGGGGGATGAACTGGAGGAAACGCCTTAGTAGACGCGCTGGCCTCTCTGGAGATAAAGGTGGGATGGAGGTGGGTCCAGATAAGGACAGACAAATATAAAGGCACAGAGACACCCCAAATTTTAGTCAGAAGGGAGCTTAAAGATGATGGAAGTCCTCTTTGTCCTTGTTACACAAGTTTTTAGTTTTAATGTGAGCGTTTGTGTGTGAAATAGGCTTCATTGACGAGAATCCAGGGTTGGACACAGAAGAAGGAGGCGTGACAGCAACTCAAACAATTTCAAACTGGGGACTTCCCTGGTGGTCCAGTGGTTAGGACTCTGTGCTTCCACTGCAGGGGGCACGGGTCTGATCTCTGGCTGGGGAACTAGGATCCCGCAAGCCGCGTGGCGCGGCCAAAAATTAAAATAAAATAAAACGTTCAACTAATTTCAAACTGAATATGTGATTCCTCTTCTCTGAAGAGACCTGCTAGGCTGTCTTTACTGACTGCGTTACCTCGAGTGGTGGCCCCCAGCCTCCGGCCTTCTCAGGGTTTTTTCTCTGCCTTCTATCTCGTCTCAAGTCTTCACCCAGCCCTCCAGACTGCCCGCCCCAGACACAGAAAATTCTCTCTGTTGGGTCTCCTTTAGGTAACAGTAAGTAATCGGAGAACAACAAAGTCTCCTGTTTGCCCAGATCCTCCTTCCTTAGAGGGCAGATGTTAGTTTGTATTTGAAAAGTTCTAAATGTCCCCCAAAGTAAAAATTACCCTTATGCAGTTCTTTTAAAAAATTACATAACGAACTTAAAGTTTCCTCCTTCAGTCTGTTAGCATTTATCAGTCAAGATATCTTCCCAAGTTAAAGCAAATATATCTCCCTCTACATATATATATACATGTACACTCACACACGTATTTATAGAAAAGAAATTATGCCTTACATATTGATCTGTTTTTTAATTTAAAAATATGTTGTGAAAAAACTTCCAACCCCGTACTTCATATGCAGTCTAGTCCATAGACTAGATAGACCACAAGTTTTCAACTCTTTTCCTGTTGATAGACATTGATGACGCTTTAACCTGTTTGCTTGTAAATAACGCTGCCGCAAACATCCTTGCGTGTGAATCCTGACGTGCCCTCGTTATGATCTCTATGGGATGGATTCCTGGAGTTAGGTTGTTAAATCAAAGACTATGCACATTTAAAATCTTACTAGGAATTACCTCATTCCCTCTGAAGCGTGTTGTACTAGTTTACACTCCTACGGACAGTAGAATGGGACGGCCTCTTTCACGCTTGCCCTCCAGCACGGGAACTGCCTCCTCATTTGCCAGATGAGGAAATGGCTTAGAGAAATGAACAGTTCTGATAACACACCTAGGTATTGGCAATGCTGGCACCAAGATTTCAGATCTGCTGTCACTATAAAATGAGATAATGCGTGCAGAATATTAAGGAGCATGCCTGGTACAATGTAAGTGCTCAATAAATGTTGGTCGTGGCTGTGATTAAAGCACACTGCCACAATAGGGACCCATCAGAAGCTTTAACAGCTGCCTCAGCCTGGAAGATGAATTGGAGAGGAGAGAGGACAGAGGCTCAGGTGGCTCCTACCAGGCTGGGTGGAATGCCCCTTCTCCTGTTCTCCTAGCACTCTGTGACTACCTCTTCATGACATTCCATTTAATTAGTTGATTCATCTTTCCCCATAATACTGTCCCTGAAGGACAAGCAAGTGAGAAGGTGTGTTCTCTGAGCTCAGAGACTGATGACCTATGAGCTAGGATGCTGTCATCCTCCTCAAATACCCCAAAGAAGTTTAAAGTGATAAACTTCTGAGTTTGAGATTCTCTCACTCTGTTATATGTTTAATGCCTGAAAGTTACAAAAGTGCTTTTACATCATAAATTATAGTGTGGCTTTTTTTGCTTGTGACTCTCCTCTCCTCAATCGGGATGCAAACTCTTTAAAGTAGGAATTATATCTTGAACTTATTTTCTCTTCCACCGTGAAAACTAGTGTGTTGAGGGGCACACAGGAGACACTCAGTACATACAAAGTGGGGGACAATAACAAGCCTGGTTTTGGGTCTTGGAGGAAGGGTAGGAAACTGGTTAAGGAAACCAGTCCCTTTGCTTTAGAGTCGTGACTCATAGATGTTGATTGACTAAACCACCAAGTGGCTATTTGTCTAAAAGTCAATTTCATCTTTGCAAAGTAATGAATATACCCTTGGAACTACCCTCAGAATGATGCTAGCCTCTCTCCTGCACATTCACCAAGGCAGGCCCCACATTCTTCAGCTGCAAGTTTTGCATCTGGGTGGGCCAGAGAGGAATGTCTGGGGAAATGGCATTGTAGAAGGCAACAGCCACTGGAAGAATTTGGCCCCAAAGCCAAGGACTCCTCATTCAATATGCATGATTTTCAGAATTCCTATTTTAATCAGCAAAACGGAAATGAAATTCCAATGTAGCTTTTAGTTAAAAAAAAAAAAACAAATTACAAGTGGTATATGATATTCATGCATACCATTTCCTCTGAAATTCTTTTTAAGAATTGAAGAAAATAACCATATAACATACTGGAAAGAACACTAGCCTAGGCGTCCAGAGATTTAATTTCATGCCCTAAATTTATCACCTAGTAGCTGTGTGATCAAAAGCAGTCAGTTCCCCCTTCTTACCTTATTTCACTCATGTATAGAATGAGTGAGTTGAGGACAGGTAAGCTCCCCTCCAGCCTCAATAATAAATGAGTCCATAATTCCCTGCTTAGTGTTGAAGGTCCGTCCAACCATCCGTCCTTTCCACAAATATTTGTTGAATTCCTACTTGTGTTATGTCTATATGATTTGAGCCCTTCTGATTTGCATTGATAGGTTGACAGCGTCATCACCCTTCCGAGAACCAAGATTCAACATCTTGAGTAAATTCTGACCCCTCCCCCTCTCTCCCCCTCTCTCCCCCTCTTCACCTTCCACCAGTTCCCAATGTTTGTTCTTTCTCTGTGTCTATCTCTGGCCCATCCTATCCTTTCTTCCTGCCCTTCATCCTATCCCTTCATCCTATCACTCTTCTTCCTGCCTACTAGCTCTCACCTGAGCTGTTGCAAAAACTTCCTAAGTGGTCTCCCAGCCTCAATAATCTTCCTTCTCAATCCACTTGCATGCTCTGCCCAGAGTTATCTCCAATCTTTGATTTTAATCAATGTTTTTGGAAGGTTTGTTGTGCATAGTCACTCTCCCTGGACCCTTCAGGAGTTCACAATCCAGAGAGGAAGGCAGGCAAAATTAAAGAATAAGTACAATCCGATCTGGAACTGCAAGAGTGGAGGATCTAACACTGCTCAGTGTTGGATTTCTTCCTCTCCTCTCACAGAACTTTCTTCCTTAGTCATTCCCTCTTCCATGTACCTCACAGCACTTTTTCTCATGCCTCTAGCGTCTCACTTATCACATCCTTTTACCGTTCATTCTCCACTTGTCTCTCTCCTTGACTAGACTGTGAACTCTGTGATGATGGGGATCTAATCAACTTAAGCCAGGCTTCCAAGTTAGAACCCTTCAGTGGCTCCTTTTTGCCCTCGGGTGGAAGTCCAAACCTTCATACTGAGCACTCAAAACCCTTAAGAGTTTAGGTTTAACTATGTTTCCAACTAACTCTGCTCATCAGCCCATATCCAATCCCACTTCAATCCCAAACCCTCTTCTATTCTTTCCAAGAACTTTTGCAGAGAACCAGATCCACTTGTTCAGAATCAATTTTCACCTGTTCCCGAATACTTCTTATAGCGAAGGTCCTAACACATCTATGTCTATCTTCTGCAGAGATTTTGTGAACCTTCTGTCTACTTCCTATATGATGAGCTCTTGAGGGCAAGTGCCCACGTCCCTTGGGTTCTTGGATCCTTCAGAGCACAGGGCCTACCTAGCGCCTGGCACTTGGTCTGACTCTGTCCTGAGTAGCTGCCACCTGCCAGGCACTGCACAAGCTCTGTGACATTTCATCCTCACAGCAGACCTGGAAACTGGGCTCCAAAACAGGCTAAGTAAAACCTGCTCAAGGCACCAGCAGGTACGTGATACAATTTAGATTTAAACACA
Source organism: Grampus griseus (assembly GCF_964374135.1). NCBI lineage: Eukaryota > Metazoa > Chordata > Mammalia > Artiodactyla > Delphinidae > Grampus > Grampus griseus. The sequence continues at coordinate 64,251,291 of NC_138998.1, forward strand.
GGTGCCTCTTAACAACCAGGCTACACTGCTTCCCTACGGGGAGCCCCAGTAAATGTGAAATGGTTTTGCAGCCACTTGGAGAAGAGGTTGAAGATATACTCAACAAGCATTTCCTAGTCAGCTAGGGAGATTTCTATTGGTTTTTTGAATGAATGAGTTGGCCCTTGAAGACTGAAGAGGAATCCGACAAAGAAAAAAGGTAAGAGTATTCTAGTAAGAGATTAAAATGTGAGCTAAGTCCCTGATACAGTGAATAAAGGGTGTTTCGGGGGAGGAGAGGGGAGCTATTTAACTGATTCACTTCCCCAGCCAGACGGTAAGCAATTGAGGAAAGGAAACGTCTTGGTCTGGCTCAGGGCTGTATGTCTATTGCCCACGGCAGACTCTAATACAGAGCACATGTCGAATAAATATTTTGTATGAATGAATCTACTCAACAAATACTGTCTAAGCGATTTCTCGTGTGTTCGTGCAATTTTAAACTCACTCCCGGCCTAGAAGAATTTATTGTCTTTATCAAGTCTTTAAAAGCTCAAACCCAAACTTTCAGCCCCTGAAAGTGAAACCTCCAGTCCCTAGAAAGTTTCACTGACTGGCTGAGTAAAAAAACATTAAACCAACAGAACAAGCTATGAAAAATCAAATAAGAAAAAAAAATTTTTCAGTTCCAAGAAACTTAGGTATTTTCAGTAATGTGCCTCCTGAAAGGAAGCCTGAGGGCTCAGATGGTGTCAGTTTCATTTCCAGTAGAGAGCTTTGACCTTCTGTCTCCTAAGGAGAAAGGAAAAGGCTCCCACCTCCACCCTGCCCAGCAGCTGTGCCAGGGGCCTGGGTCTGAAGACACAAAGGGAACTGAGGCAGAATCAAAGAGGTTCTTCTCACATTGTATTAGGTTGTTTCCCATCTCCTTGTTCTGTGTTACAATAAGCTATAAGCATGTCTGTGTCCGTGAGCATATTCAGATCACAACATTTGTTGAGTCAGTGAGTCAGACAATGGTTCAAAGCAGAGCTGGTAAGCGGGAAATTTAGCATGATGAAGTAGAAAATGCATTCAGCTCGGGACAGGAGGACAGGCCTGTTCCTCCTCCACCACATACGAGCTGGTGACCCTGGGCAGTCACCTGCTTACTCTGGACCTCAGTTTCCCCTTTCATTTCTGACATATTTGGTAGATCCTCATTATGGTAGGAGGGGAAAAAATCCATGAAAACATCTATGGATGTTTTTTAAAAGGAGATATTCATGGAAAGCTCCTTATGTACACGGGAATCTGGGCATTGGAGGGTTTTCCTTTTACTCTAACCTAGGGCTTCCCAACCTTGGCTCAGTTAATACTTGAGGCCAGACAAATTGTTTGTTATAGAGGGCTGTTCTTTCCATTGTAGGACATCTTGCAACATCTCTGATCTCTACCCACCGGATGCCAGTAGCATCCACTTCCCTCTCCCCAGTTGTGACCGCCCAAAATGTCTCCAGAAATTGCCAATTATTCCCTGGGGGCAAAATCACCCACAGTTGAGACCCATAGACCCTGAGTTGCATTCCCAACTGGGAATGACAGATTCCTAGAATAATGTAGCTGAGGATGGACTTGGGAGGGTGTGGAAACCAGGCACAGTGTCTCCCTTCACTTGTAAGGGCCTGGGGATGGGGCACCTCACAGAGCTCAGGAAAGTTAGAAGTGCATGGGGTCTGGAGGCAGGAAATTGGCATTTGAGTCCCTACATTATTGCTGGCTGACATTTTGACGTTCACCATACTGCTAACCTTTCTGAGCCTGAGTCCCTATGAATCTGAAGGAATTGGTACCTCTCCTCCACGCATCTTCCTCCCATTCTGTCAGCCTCCACACACACCCCCAAAACATTGTTAAGAGGACCAAAAGTTATGTATATGAAAGACACTATGAGCTAAAAAGTCAAACATGTGTTATCGCTCTAAAGGTTTGTTTTCCCTAAGAGAGCACAGAGAAGGAAATTTATTCCTGGATCATTTTTCTGTCAAGAGCAGTAATGGTACCATTGCAGGTACCACCACAGCAATAACGAGAACAAATAACAGAGAATACTTAGGGAATCACTGCCACATTGCCAGCTCCAAGACTGGATTTCCACTGCGCCATGAATTCGTTAGCAGTTTTCGAGTAAAAATGAAAAGTCTCCTCAAAGAATGTGTCATGGTATTTATTAGGCAAAGGTGAGGATGGGCCTTTAGCTGTTCAGTACCTGGAAGTAACTTGGCCCTGGGCTGACTCTTCAACAAGGCTATCAGCCTGGAAGATGCCTCAGGGACCCCTATCTTTGACAACAGAGAACTTCAGAACTAAGAGAGGCTTCTGAAGCCTGGTGGTTCCTCAGAGTGGGAGTCCAGGGGCTCCAGTCATGGTCAGGCCTGGAGTGGGTGGCCCTTCCAGCACCTCAGTCCAAAAGCCAAATCAGGGGGGTGGTCCAGGGTGACTCTCCAGGAAGCTCAATTATCTCAGAAACAATCTAGAATTTCAGAAACCTCTCAGGTCGAAGGGACAGGTTCAAATTAGAAGGAATGATGTAACACACACTTGCACGTATTTTAGCATATGGACCACTTTTTCATCCTTTGGGGGAAGTATAGAATAGCGGCTAAGGGTGCTCACTTCTGAGCCCTGAGTGTGTATCTTGACTCTGCTCCTAGTTAGTTGTGTGTCCGTGGGCACCCAGTGGGTGCTTTGTAAATGTTAGCTGTACTGTTTGATGTGCTACCTGATGCGCACAGCAACCTGTGAGGTCAGTGGTGTGATCATCTTCACACTGCAGATGTGGACACTAAAGTTCAGACAAGTGTATCCCCACAGAGCACCCCCCGCCTCTTTGCTTTCCTCTTCACCTTAACTCACTCTTTCCTCCATCTCTGCTATCTAAATGCCATCTGTCCCTCGAGCCTGTTCACGTGCTAGCTCCTCTACATGTTCTGCCTTCAGAGTTACTCTCAGTTTCCTCCAAGCTCCACAGCATTTTGCTGGTATCTCTGTTACACCAAGACACTCACTTGGGCCATGGTGGGCAAGAGAAAGGACCAAGATAAGGCCATGACACGTGGCAGACTGTGACAAAGACTAGAGAGAAAAGCTCAGATGAAGAGCTCAGGAGGGTCAAAGGAAAGAAGGTTTCCTCCCTGAAGCATGCCTTTCCGGCTTCTCCCATCTGTCAGTCTTTATACGGCATGGTACCTTTTAAAGGCCTCATCACTTCTGGTTCCAATGGAAGTTAACTCCATATATGCTCTCTCCCTCCTGCTCCGGAGCATCTTAGGGGGCAGAACAGATTCACTTCCACATCCCCCATAGCACATGGCTAAAGGTTGCAAGCACTTAAAAACGCACACAGCTCTGAACTGAAAAAAGCTTGCTGACAGTGGGTGATGGTGCTGGATGACGGCGGAGATGATAGCGATAACAGGGAGGTTAACTGAACCGAAACCCAGCCGTCACGAAGGGTGATGTACGCACGATGTTTCGCTATGACTGAGTGAACAACAGGAGATCCATGAATCAGACCTAGAAACATAGCCCACTCACTGGCAAACTGAGAAGAAACTGGAAAATGGAAAAGGCATTTGGGTGGGGACTATCTTATCAGCTTGGGCCTCATCTACAGATTAATGTAGCAGTGGCCTATGGAAATGTTTCCTCTGACTGTTTAAAAAATGTAACTTTCACAGTCATTGAAACAACGTTATTTATTATGATTGTTCATTGAGGAAGATATATAAAAGTATCCAAAGGTACAGATAAGAGAAACAACCTCATCATAGCAAGTGGGGTACTATTAAATTTCACTGTAGTTCTCTTGTTCTACCTGTTTGATTTTATGAAGTTGAGACCATACTGACCGCTTATTACAAACCATTTAAAATTTATTTTTAGAATAAATAACACATACATAAGGTACACAGATTAAAAGTCACGAAAGGGCGGGCAGGGAAAAGTCAGTCTCTCTCTTGCTCTTGCTTCTCACCACCCAACTTTCTCCCAAGTCTCCCCGACCTCCTTCGAGAGGAGTCCAATGCTTATCCCCCATCCATTTTTTTGAGTGAGTTAATAGCCCTTAGTCCTTCGAGGTTCTCAGGAACCAAAAATTGTCTGTAAGAACAAAACATGTCCCTGATATAATGTATCTGTGCTGATAAAAGATACAATTATACCACCTGGATGCCAGTTACATAATCAGAATTATATCCTACAAATCTTCCTAAAGAGCGTTCTTAACTGACAAAGGCAGTTGCAGGTTCTCAACAGTGACACACTCCCTCAACAGATCTCTGTCCCAAAGACTTCCCCGAATCGTCACAAAGCTCAGAACTTGAAATCAGAGTCTGTGTGTCTGGACTGCAGTGACTAAGACACATCAACCCCAGGCGCCCATCCCTACAGGCAGGCCTCTCTTTCTCCCAAGCTCAGACCTGGCAAGGCCGTCCTCATCTTGTTCTGCCCTTGGGAGATTGCTGGGCTGGGACGTGTAGGAAGAGTGGGTGGGGGAATCCCAGTTCCAATGAAGCAGTTTTTTTAAAACTCATTTCCTTAAATTCTGGCTCAAAATAGAGAAAGCCACTCTATACTTACCAAACTCTGTCCTCGTCAAACTCACCACCCCGCCCTACACGCAGAGAAGTGGAGGAGTGGCCCAGGGTTTTTTCCTGGAGATCTGGTGACACATGTTGCTCCAGGGGCTTACAGGGTCACAGATCCTCCCACTCTGAGTGTGTGCTGGCCACCACCTCATTGTGGATTTTCTCCCCTGTAGGCAGTTGCAAGAGTTTTTCAGGAATCGGCTATGATTTGCAAGTTGGTTTGCCAGGGCAGTGAATCTTCTTTTCTCTCCCTCCTCGCCTGCCTCCCAGGATCCATCTGATAAAGTTACAGCAGCATCTTGGATTCACAACAACCCCGCCAGCTCCTCACTGAACAGCACGTCGTCTGGCAACAGGAGGCGCTTGATTACATTTGGCTGGAGCGCCGGCATCAACTCCAGTTGTCCCTGAATTGGAATCGATGGGCCTCACGCGCTGCAGCCAACAGTTTGCCTTCACCCACTCCCCTCTCTCCAATGAACCTTCTTCTGGGACAACAAGAAACCTACGTGCCATCCTGGGTGAGAGACGAATGGGAGCTGCGTCCTAGCATCGAATCCCTGGAGTGACAGGGAAGGGCAGACTCGGAGGGGTTCCCGACAGCAAGCCACGCTTCAAGCATTTCTAGAGAGACCCCCTGAACCACAGGACACAAATGCTCTCTCTGGAGGACTGGAGCCTCTGTGTTCCTTTCAGCTCACGGGCATCGATTCTCCTTGTGTACAGGGTAAGGCATCAAGCGACTGTCCCCTTTAGGGAAGCCTCCATGACCTCCCTCCCCCTATTCTGACTTATTTGCTCAGTGAGTCACTTGCACAGGCAGAATAAATGCCCCCGAAGATGTCCACGGCCTAATCCCCAGAACCCGTGAATATGTTATATTAAATGGCGAGGGCTAATTAAGGCTGCGGATGGAATTAAGCTTGCTCATCAGCCTACCTTAAAAAATAGGGCTATTATCCAGGACGAATCACGTGGCCACAATGTATTCACAAAGGTCCTTAAATAAGGAAGAGGGAGGCAGAGTCAGAAGCAGACTGGTGGCATCATGAAAAAGACTGGACCTGCTGTGATTGCCTTTGAAGATGTAGGAAGGGGCCACGGACCAAGAAATGTGGGCAGTCTCTACAAACTGAAAAAGACAAGAAAATAGATTTTCCCCTAGAGCTTCCTTGATTTTAACCCAGTGAGTCCTATTCAGACTTCTGACTTCGAGATCTGTAATATTTGTGCTGTTACAGCAGCCATAGGAAACCAGGACTGTCACCATGGACTCGCCATGTACCTCACCTGGTACCGGTGCTGAGGGAACATTCCCCAAGCATGTGATTTCTACCTTGTATTAGTCATCAGGGTCTAACTAGGGAAACTGAGGCCACTCTAAGTGTCTAAACACAGGAAATCAAACACAGGTCATTGGCTATGTAGACGATAGAAGAAGTTCAAAAGCCAGTCCAGCCATTAGCCATAACAGGGGTTGCTACTAGGATGCTACTAGGCTGAGCTAGAGGGACAAAGAGAGGAGATCATATACCGGAGTCCAGAGGCCAGGATCACCTGGTAGAAGCTGGACCATGGTGGACCTGTCTAGCAGGAGCTGGAGCTATGGAGGGAACAGAGCCCTGCTGTAGAAGCTGCCTGAGACAGAAAGGGAAAGAGATATACACCCTGGTTTCCCCCTTTCTCCTACCCTCCAATCTCCCACCAAGACCTCCCATTGGCTGTTACTCGCTGGAAGGCAGCTGACGTGGGAGCCTGGGGTACACAGGAGGAAGCCCTCCTGCAGGACAGGGCAGAGCTGGGAAACAGCAGTGAATGGATTAATGGATTTGTAGATGAGTAGGCCCCAGACTGGCACATACCTCCTTTCTGCTCTGATCACCATGAATCTTGAAACATAATTTATTGTTTAAAATCCAAATTCTTGTCCATGACTTCTAAGACCTGACATAACCTAGCCCTCCTCTGATTTCTCTGCCCTCATCCTATAAAGTTCTCCCCTCATTCACAGCACCCCAACCCTGCTGGCCTTTGTTCCGTCCTCCATAGGCCAGACAAGTCCCATCTTGGGACCTTGCACTTGTTTGTTGTAGCCTCTGCTGGACTTTCCTCCTCTTGTCTCTCCCCTGTGATCACTTTTTACCATTTGAGTTTCAGCTTATGTAACACCCTCCCCCATGTAAAATAGGCCCCCTCACCAAAAGTCACCAGCGTATTCCCCTATTTTATTTTCTTCAGAGCAGCTATTATTATCTGAAATTATCTTGGTTATATGTGTACCTATTTATCATAACCTTCCCCAAGCTGTAAGCTCCTTGAGGGTAGGGATCTGTCTTGCTTGCTATGTCCTTGTATCCGCATTGGCTAGATGTTCACCAAAATCTCTCTCTTCTTCTTGGAAACAGAGTAGGGCTCATGTCATATTCCTTTGTGGTTAGGTGTGATGGAGTTCCAGCTAATAGAACAGGAGTGGAAACATTCAGTGCTGCTTCCCAGGCTTGGCCCATGAAAACCTCTCAAGCACACTCCTGCATGCTTTCCCCTTTCTGCCAGATGTTGAAAAGGCCCTACGGGATGGTGGAGGCACAAGATGAAAGGAACCTGGGCTGCTGAATGACTAAGGGAAGAAGGGTTGCCCCAGCAACCTGCATACCCATCCAGGACTATTATATGAACAAGAAACAAATGTGTTTTGTGTTGAGTCATTACATGAGCTTGTCCTAACCAAAACAATTCCCACTGCCAAGAATTCCCAAAGCCTTGTCCATAATTGGCTCTCAGTAGCTATTGAATGATTGGCTGTTAAATACTCAGTAGTTACATGTTCAGGGAAGGAATGTCTTTTCCTTACCCTCATGCCTTACCTGCCAAGCTCCCTGTATATTCATCTCTGGACTCTCGATGGCTTTCATGGAGCCTCAGCCTTTGTAGGTGTTTGATAGTCGTGTGTTGCATTGAGTTCCTAGGCAGCATGAGGGAGACAGTCACCAGGCATGGTCTGCAAGTGTGAGTTTAAGCAGGTATTCTGAATCGCTATAACTACCAATGTTTGTGAGGTTCTTCAGAGTTAACAAAGGGTTCACTCACTTGATCCTTCTAACAACTCTGAAAGGAAATGGCTATTATGACCCCCATCTTACAGATGATGAGTCTGAGCTCAGAGCTTAATTATCTCGTTCAAGATCTTGCTTTTTCAAGGGATGAAGCTGGTGTTAATTCATTGTTCAAAAACATTGATGGAGTACGTACAATGTGCTAGCCCCTGTCTAAAGCTTCTGTACCTAGTAGGGGTCTCGGGAAACATGGAAACCCAAAGTTCTGAAGAAACCTCCCAGAAAATAAAAGGGAGGTCCCAGTTCAAGCCCAGGACTGAGAGCTTTGCCTGTGTCTTGCAGCTTATGTTGTTAGCTATGATGCTGCCACGGCTGTGTGCCTTGGGGCAAGCTTCTGGGTGGTCTCCCAGACCTGCCTGGAGACAACAACATGGCTGGGACCCCTCAGCAACTCTCCCACTTGCCCAGGCTAACGGCCCTGGCATTCTAAGTCTGCCCTTTTGCATACATTCTTTCCTCCTTCCATGCCAAGATTGCAGTAGACGATTTAGAATGGGTTCCAGGCCATTTAGCTCAGTCAGAGATCTGGGTGAAAGTTTCCTCCCACCCATCCCAGACCTCAGATAACCCATCGGAGGGTGACATCCCGCACAAAGGAGGGGGAGGAAACACTGTGGAGACTTTCAGGCACGGGACTGGAGCAAAAGTTTTGGCAGCTTCTGTATTTCTCCACCCTCTTCTGGCTGTACGAAGTGTGTCAGTAGTGGGTCAGTTGGAAAGCTTAGGACAGAAAACCCAAGAGGATGTCATTTGTCTAAACGGAGATGGCCGAGGCCCCTGGAGGGTCACCCGCAGGTTGGATTATCTGCCGACGCAGAGGAGGAAAGTGCTGGCATCTGAGGGGCCTGTGGAAGAGGAAGAGGAAAGTTAGATGGCCCGTCTCTGCCAGAGCTCAGCCTTTCCCAGCCGGACGACACTCCTCTCGTGCTCGGGTGCTTCTCTCTGTAAATAAATCCTGGCTGCCCTTACAGTGCAGGACGTCCCACATACCGTACATCTGAGGTGGGGTGAAATACAAATATGCCTTTTCATAATAGCTTTACACCTGGAGCAGCAGAGGACCGGTTTATTGCCTTGGTAAACAGAAGTTTGAATTCAAGCAAAGTACAAACTTTGCCCAAGGCACTTCTGACAGTGCACCTTGTGTTTGCGAAGCGAACTCGGTATATATGCACGATATGAAGCAATGGAAGGCTGGCCTTTCTCTCTCATCTGATTTCCAAGGTTTAAAAGTTCAGGTGTGTGTTTGGGGAGGGGGGGTGGGAGTGCTTTGGCTCTGGTTTTTTTTGAGCATTTTGAAATCATGCTACTTGGTGTGAAAAAAAATCTGTGAGCCAATTTATATTGTTTTCTAGGGAGAGTGTACTTCTTGCTGCTCTCAGGGTGACAGGATTTGTGGGTAGGAGACAGGGTAAACCAGTTTGGGAAACACACAAAAGAATCAGGATTTGCCTTGAACTTAAATGAAACGTTAAAAAATAATAAATATTTATTCAGTGACTATTATGCGCCAGGCACAAAACCATGAACTTTTATAAACATTATGTTATCTTCACAACCACACGAAGTAGGAATTGTTGATGAAAATAGCCATTTTACAGGTGAGGAAACTAAGGCTACTGTTGCTGAAGAGATTCAAGCCACAGCTTTCTAATTCCAAATTCAGAGTTTTCTGTACTATCCTCCAACCTCTTAAAGGGTCACAGACTCTGTCCTTTCCTGTCACTTTGTTTGCCCTCTCTGTATCCACTATTTTTCTTTCTCATTTTCTGCCTGCACTTGGGGAAACGACTCTTCTCCGTTCTTTGACACATTTCTGCTTAAGAGTTTCCCCACTATTTAGTCGTCACCGTCACCTGGCCATCTGGGCTGCTCTGTCACCAACCAGCACCCCCATGCATTCAAGTGCAAAGGAATCAAAACGTGGATTAGATTTCCCCTGAAAACACTCATAAGCTTAAAGGCAAAGGCAGGGACAGTGGAACACATCTTGGGTTTGGTTGGCTCCACAAATGCCTCTGCATTCCCCCATTCCTAGCTTGAAAAAATCAGATAAGCTTCAGCAAAAGCATCTGAACTTTTAGTGTTCTTTTCCGAAACGAGTCTTTGAACTTGAAGAACTTTGCCCATCTCTGTCTGCCTGTTCACTCCTCAAACGTTCAGCTGGGGCTTGCCTGATGCAGAGCCCAAGCCGGTGAAATTTTAACTCTTTCATCCACAGATTAATTCCTAAGCCTCTAAAATGAGAGTGAACTCATTAGGCTTACTTTTAAAAGAAGTCCCTATGAATGTGTCAACTTGTGCCTGTCTTCACAGATGAAGGATTCCTTGTGGGAACATATTGAACTGAGGCTAGAGAGAGGTGATGTCATTAAGGCATTGTCAACTCAGCAGAGTTGTGGCTGCTTGTGCTTTTCCCTTTCCCTCTCCTCCTATCTCTACCCCTTACCATTAATGCAGCTTTAATTGCAGCTCCTTGAGGAATGGCTTTGGCTTAGTTATTGCAAGCTTTTAAGAAATTATCGGAACATAAATACTCATTGCAAGGAAACAGATATGATTTGCAAATGGATTAAACATAATCCTTGTGCTGGAGCCCTTGAGGGAAAATAGATGGGGATCTCTGGGCTGTGAGACAAACCTTGGTCAAGGATGCTTGCTTTGGGGACTCTGCTCTAAAATCCCGGGTAAGCAAAATGGTGGAAGCTCTTAAATGAACTTTAAAGAACATATAACCTAACTAACCTAACTCCTTTCCCTTACAGAGGAGGAAACCTAGGCTCAGAGTGGAACAAGCAAGGCCAAGGCTAACACAGCCAGCCAATGACAGGCCTCCCTGGTTTCCTGGCCAGGGCTCATAGCTCTCCCCAGTGCTATCTTTCATCCTGGGAGAAAGTGAAATTAAATAGAGACAAAAACCTGGTCCTAAATCCTGGCCTGGACCCACGTAGTTTTTCATCACTGCTTTTCTTTATTTTTTAATTAATTAATTAATTAATGTATTAATTAATTTATTTTTGGCTGCATTGGGTCTTCGTTGCTGTGCGTGGGCTTTCTCTAGTTGCAGTGAGCAAGGGCTACTCTTCGTTGCGGTGCGCGGGCTTATCATTGCGGTGGCTTCTCTTGTTGCAGAGCATGGGTTCTAGGCGCATGGGCTTCAGTAGTTGTGGCATGTGGGCTCAGTAGTTGTGGTGCACGGGCTTAGTTGCTCCAAGGCATGTGGGATCTTCCCAGACCAGATCTTCCCTTGTCCCCTGCATTGGCAGGCGGATTCTTAACCACTGTGCCACCAGGGAAGTCCTCATCACTGCTTTTCAATACAGGTCCACAGATTGAGTCCATGGAAAGATGTTTACCCTGAGAAAGAAGAGAGATGAGAACCCTGGAATACTTTCACAATGGTGATTGGAAATCTTCTTCAAGGTTAAGAGAACGTAGTGGTTTCTTACGCGGTTATGATTGTAGAACAGATAAGCAATGCTTTAAAGTCTATATAGTATTCCTTTCCTATGTTCAATTTCATTCTCATTCATTAGCTTTAGTGATTTTATAGCTAGTGATTCTACTTTGGTCAGGGTCCCTATCACTGGCAAATATAGTTAGTCAGCCCATGACCGGTTCCTAAATTGAAGAAGCTGACAGAATGTTAGACTATTAGGGCTAGAAGGAAGCTTAGAGATTCTCTGGACCATATTCCTCTGTTTACAGATGAGTATAATGGAACTGAGGCAAGGCAAGTAGGTTACTCAGTACATTCATGGACCACACCATTGATTCTCCCCACCATGTGGAAGGAGGGTCCTTCCATCTGAAAATTACAAAGCAGCTCCCTTTGTAATACTCAGGTGTCTTTTATGAATAATTAATGGCTGTGCCCAACTCCAGGGGGCTGAATGCCTATTGCAGCCTGGGTGTGACTAATCCACAGGCACTTCCATAAGGTATGGATCTTGAGCTGTCCTTGCCATCTTTTGCTTCATGGAAAGATCAATGGAGAGAAAACAAGGACATTTTCCAAGATCTCATGATGAATCAGCAAAGGCTCTGAGGCAACATTCTGTTACTGGATGCGGAATCAGAAGACATAAATTCCAATCCTTACATTATCTCTAACCATGTGAGAGACCTAGGGCAACTCACTTCCCTTTCTGAGTCTCAGTTTTCCCCCATCATGGAAGGGTTTTTCTGGGTGACCTCTAAGAACCTTTCAGCTCTGATGGCCTGGGGGTCTAGAAGACAAGGCTCAGAGCTATGTCATGCCTAAAACTTGATCGTTTGAAGCCAGAAATTGACTGCTACCATAATGTACCTCAAGGCTTCTCAACCTGTAAGGGATAAACGGGTTCTGCATCCAAAACAGAGTAACAGTGTCTTTCAGCGATTTGCATGCAAAACAAATATAAGTTCAGTTTTATTTTTTTCCATTGCATTTTTTTCTCAAGCTCTTAATGCCTGTTTTCACTTGTCTGCTTGCAAGGACAAGCATATAACACAACAAATAAATGAATAACAGACAAATAGCACATGAAAACTCAGAAATACAATATCTTTATCATTTTTCCTTTTGAAGTATAGTAAGGAAAATAATATTTATTGAATATTTCCCACAGTTTATATACAGCATCTTATTTAAGATCTTTAAACAATCAGTGTTATCATGCCTTTTTTTGCAGAAGAAAGCACTAAGACTCAGAGGTAAAATCATTTGCCTAAATATCATATATTAACACATATATGTAGAACCTAGAAAAATGGTACAGATGAACTGGTTTGCGGGGCAGAAATAGAGACACAGATGTACAGAACAAACGTATGGACACCAAGGGGGGAAGGTGGTTGGGGGTGGTGGTGGGATGAATTGGGCGATTGGGATTGACATGTATACACTAATATGTATAAAATAGATAACTAATAAGAACCGGCTGTATAAAAAAATAAATAAAATTAAATTTAAGAAAAGTTAAAGATTTTGAAAAAAATAAAATAATTTGCCTACTATACACACAAGCAGTAAAGCCCAGATTTGAAGCCAGTTTTTCTGACTCCAAAGCCTACATGAATTTCTACAATCAAAAATTTGCATACAGGAAACACAGACATACTGTTTTTGAGCAAAACTGACTTTCTGTAAGAGAGGGAAATTAAATATATCAGCATTTTAGTGAGTTCCACAAAGAACAACATCATGGTTTCCCTGGGTTCCGACATTGGAACATCTTTGAAAACAGGCAGATAATGTGAGGCTTTAGTCTGACTTTCCCCAAGAATTTTAAAGAGAGGGGATATCTATGTCTAGAAATATTTCAATCAAAATATTTATTAATATATCCATAGGATTAAAGGTGAGGTGACTGTTTCTTTGTTTAGAGTTCATGTTACTTTAAAAATGCACCACGCACCAGGCTTTTGTCCTGACCCCCACCCTAGGTATTCAATCCTGTAGTCCTCCCTGGGATATAGGGCAAGATTAGAGTGGGCTTGAATGACCTGTTTCTGATTCAGAGACTCCCCTAAGACAGGAGTCTATATAGTGCCTTCTCAAAGTGGCCCATACATCAGTCTCCAAATCTGTGGAGCAACTGGGACCAGATCACAAGTTCTTTCATCCAACATTCTTTGACAGCCCTGGATGCTTCCAGCACAGGGCAAGACTAGCGCTACCAAAACAAATACAATTTAGTCTTGAAGTGACCTTGGACACCTAACCTATGTCAGGCCTAGACCCCAGGAACAACTGTGGGAGGCTGCATTGTCCTGTGCCTGCCTTCATGCTCTGGAGATAAAAGTCAAATGATGTGGCAAAGGGCGCTGCATTTTCTGTTCTGGCTTTCACCAAAATGAAATATCTATGCCCATTTTGTCTCCCAGTAATTGCCAGAAAAATCAGAGAATATCAAAGTTTGAAATGACTCTGGAGAGCTGGCTATCACTTCATCTCAAATCTCTCCTTTTAGAGATGAGGTTACTGAGGTTCAGACGGTGGAGGGTTGTCTAAGGTCACCCATAGAGTGTGGGGCAAAGCTGGACCTAAAACCCAGGTCTCCTGGTTCTACACTCAATGCTCCTTTCACTGCTGTTGTCTAATTGCCTTGGTAATGGGCAAGACATTAGCCTAGAAGGAAAAGAAGTCACTCTTTGTTTAATGAAAAATTATAACTGAATGGATAGATAGATCTGTACTTCCTCAAACTACAGTGGCTCATGGTTATGTTGGACTGATTCTATGACCTAGTAACAAAAACACCTTATGCTGCCCCATTATGAACATCCTGAACACACCAGACTTTTTCATGTTCTGAAAATTATACTCCCTCGGTCTGGAATATCCTTCCCTTTTCTCCTGGTGGCAAACACTCTTTCAGACCCCATTCCATCACTTCCTCTATGGAACTGTGGTGGATTTGTTCTGGGGCACCTTAGGTAAGCTGGAACTATGTTCCCAGACTCCCTTTACATAATAGCGTTGGCTACAAGAGACATTTATCACAATATTTGGAATATAGAAGTGAAGCTACTATGTTATAATATTTAGAAGGTTGTTGCAGGGCACCACATGTCTCATTCATATTGTTCCTGATCTGCTGGTTTACCTGTTGGGGTGGAGCAGTAGCTGAGCCCTCAGGTCCTCCAATTCCCATCAGAGCTCCTCTTGTAGCGCCTCTGAATCCTGGACCACCATGTAGTGCTCCATGGGGAAGGCCAGGTTCTCCTACTGGTCACCAAGGTCATCACCTAGAGAGAGTGAGAGGTGGAAATGGACTCCAGTTGGTCCTTGCAGGTTGCAGTCCATCATTGCTCCCCCCACTTCATGCCCATTTCTCTTTCCTAACTGCATGCCATGCTGGCCCCAAGTCCAGAACCAAACTCTGAAACAACAGCCTCACCTCAGCTGAATGGGCAGTTCCTATAATTGTGAGAAATGAGCCCTGATAATGAATCTCTAGTTCTACACCACATGGAGTGGTTTTGCTTCTCTGATGGAAACCTAAGTGATCAGGAGTCTTCTGTGAAGCCCCCAGAGTCGGTCATTTCCAGGCTGTGCCCTTCTACTAAAGCACGCAACACACTGTGCTGTACTCTCATGATGGACAAGTCTCTCTCCCATTAGCAGGGATAGCTGACATGTACTGTGTGCTGACTTTGTGCCAGGCACTATTTTGAGCACAGAGTTAATTCTTACAACTGAATGAGGTAAATGTTATTATTATCCCCATTTTATAGACAAGGCAACCAGGGACCAGAAAAGCTAAGTGATTTACCCAGCCTTTCACAACTAAGAAGGAGAAGACCCAGGATTCAAAACCAGGCAGGTCCAGAGCCAGCACTCTGACTCTCTGTGCAAGCTCTTCAAGGAACAAGTCTTATTCATTACCCAGCTCTGGCACTAGAATAAAAGAATGATCCATCTACTTCATCTGAAGATAAAATGACTTTTCTACAAAGCTGATGGAGCATGGATGACAATGGAAGCTTTGGAGCCTAGGGTCCTACTGTACCTTGAATGCTATCCCTCCCAGACTGGAAGGCGAGATTATAAACAGTCCATAGTCAAGGTCTTGTTAGTAGACAAGAGGACTGTTTACACACGAAGTGTGCATCACCTGAAGGCCATCAGCATGCTTTCTGGGAGCAGCAAACCAACAATGCAGCACACCACCAGATGAGCCTGTTTTTCTCCCCAGCCCAGGCCGACACCCCACCCTGGGTGGAGCCCTCTCTACCCTGTGAGTCTCCCGGACTGGAGGGCTGAGCCCAGCTGGAGGGCAGAATTCCCACCAAGGTGCTAGGTATACAATTCCCGTTTAATACTTCACTTCTTCTATGTAACCTCAAAACTTCTTTTTGTATGTAGTAAACATGAACTAGGACTCACATTTAGTTTTTAATGTGCTTGCCAGTTTCTAGATATCAAATTTGAATGAAGACTCAGATTTGGACTTCACATCAGTGTATCTTGGGCTGTAGAGTCTGTCGTTCAATATGAAATTGGGTGTTCTCTATTCACCTATCCAGAAGAGACATGGCGAAATTAATGGCCTCTATCTTACATGCAACACACCAAAAGTTTTTTTTAAAAAAAAGAAGAAAGAGAGAAATGGAAAAAAAATTAAAATGTGTAGGAAAAATGGTAAGAAACAAGAATCAGTTGCTACATCAGTGAGGTACGATGCCTGTACTGCTGTTCTAGGACACAGAAGGGAGGCAGGTAAAGGTCTAGAAGCTTCATGCCACTTGAAGTGTTCCACTATTCACATAAGAGGAGAAAACCCTCGTGATATTTAGTGCACCATTAATGGCCAGTGTCTACATTATGTACATGTTCTATATCAGCCAACCAGAAGGGCTTGTAGTATTCAAATTCAGGGCTTTTATTCAGGGTAAGACTTGAAAAGGACCTAGTCCAACCTTTCATTCACAGATGAGGAAACTGAGGCTCTGAGAAGGTAGATCCTCCGATTCTAGACTGATACTAGCCAACCTGGGAAGAGGCCCAGAGCAAAGGTGTCCCAGCCTGGAAGCAGAGAAGTCAGCTGAGACCCAGGGCTCTGGCTCCAGCATGGCAGCCAGCCTCCTCGCAGGGCTCCACTTGCTACCTGGAGCCCCACGACAACCCCATGCCTCCCATGCAGGATGCTAAAGCAAGGGACTCAGAGTGGGCTGTCCTGAAGCCCTGCTGGCAGTCAAATACTGTTGCCCAGCTTGCGTGGAGCATGTTCAAACCTTCCTGGGACTATAGCACAAACTCTTAAACTCTTTTCATTCCTCCCACACCTTCTGAGAGCTAGCTTTCCAAAACAGCCCCTGCCGCACCCCCAAACCCCCAGACAGGAACCTCTCAAGAGCTCCTTCTTCACTTCAAATCCAAAGGAGAAAAGGGACCCAGAGGTTGGGGACAGCACCGCTAAGGAGATTTACTTCCCTTACAAATCTTCCCATCCAGGAACATTTCCCCTGGAATGAGATAGCACCAATGCAGAGAGCCTTTAGAGACATTCCAGTTCAAGTCACTCATTTGTTGGATGAAACTGGGACCCAGAGAAGGGGCATGCTTTGCCTAAGGGCCCTCAAGGAGTCAGGTGGGCTAGGGCTGCAGGAGGGTCTCTGGGCACCACTCCTGCCAGGTGCATCCAATCGAGTGTGAGTGTGTGTGTGTGTGTGTGTGTATGTGTACAGGCCTGTGCGAGCATGCATTTTGTGCCAGGAACCTGGGTTGCACTGAGAAGTTTTCTTGTACATCGTGGACGGGTGGAGGAGAGAAGGGGTTTGCTTGCAGGTAGGGTAAAAACGACTTGCATATGACAGATGATATTTTTATCTTCAACTGAATCAGAAATCAAGAGTCCAACTCACAATTTTACCTGCTACTATTTTGAACAATCATTAACTGGAAAGTAATATATGTTTATTATAGAAAATTTGGAAGTTAGAAGAAATGTGAAAGAATTAAAACTACCCATAATTCCACCACTTAGAAACCACCTTTGTCAATGTTTTGGTTTACATTCTTCAGTCTTTGAAAAAAAGTGCAATTAACTGGCATGTTCTGTTTGGTAATCTAATATTTGCATGTTCTAGTGAAACTTTGTTTTCATAATGCTGAATACTCCTCCATGGGATGTTTTCAGTGGCTGCCTAGTTATTCATGCTGTTGGTTTATCCATTCAACCCATTTCTTACTGATGGATACTTTGGTAACTCCTCTTTTCTCCCATCAAAAATAATAGTGAGATAAATGTCTCTGGATCTCTGGTTATTCTTGGATGAGATTCTTAGGATAGAATTAGTGTAATGAAGAGAATGACACTTCAAAATTTTGACATATTATGTTTCCAAGTCATGCTTCATGGATCTACATTTTTACATTCTTAGCAACGGTGTAACATATGAGCATTAGTTTCTCTATACATTTTGATTATAATTTTATGGAATTCCAAGGAGCTTCAGAAAATATTTTAATTATTGCTATGTAGACATTCACTATTTTTCACTTGATTTTTATAAAAATTATAAAACTAACCAATACAACAAAATACCTCGTTCTATTTCACATTGTTTGAAGTTTGATCTTTTTTAAGAAACTTGAGTTTTCACAGAATTATAAATAAGTATATACAGGCCACTTAGCATTCTTTATATAAATATTTCTATAAAATGCTATAATGTGCATACTTGATGTTTTAAAACTACAAAATACTTTCAAAGCACTATAGTGGTTCAGAGTGTAGTATCCTGTCATTTGGTGAGCCAGGTCTTTATTTTTGAGTATTTGAGTTGTCTGCAATTTGATTGGAATTAACAGGTAGAGAGTATGAAGCCTTTCTTAGTTCCCGCTGGGTGTTGGTAGCTCACATTGAACTGTGCTCTGTGCATCACTGGGAACAAAAACAACCTCCATTATTGCTTCCGGATGCCAAGTTTTGCAAACATTTTGATCTTTATATGAATTAACATTGTATTTTTTCTCAAACCCCTAGATCTCTATTTTGCAGTTTACTGTGGTCGCCCAAAAGGAAATGAAAAACTGAAGGAGGTATTGAAGACATAGCTATATATTTATCTGTACACTTTCAACTTTTTATTGTACAATGAATATATGTTATATGTAGAAAGTTATAGAATAGAAATAAAAGGAAGAAAATTAAAGTAGCTTGTAATCACATCATGCAAAGATAATGCTGTTACTGTTAACAGTGTTAATATCTTTCCAGTCGTCTCCCTAGAGGAATATATACATATTGTCCATAGTGCTTTTATCACCCACAATGATATATTGTGAATGTATCATCATTCCAATATGCCAATAAGTACAGTAAGCTCCCTTATCCCCGGGGATATGTTCCAAGACACCCAGTGGGTGCCTGAAACCACAGATAGTATTGAATCCTATATATACTAGGCTTTTTCCTACACTAATGGACAGGTGGCCTATACAGCTACTTGGACAGAGGGATGATTCATGAACCAGGTGGGATGGAGTGGGACAGCATGAGATTGCAGCATGCTACTTGAAACAGCTTGAAACTTAAAACTTATGAACTGTTTATTTCTGGAATTTTCCATTTAATATTTTCAGACCACAGTTGACTACAGGTAAGTGAAACCGTGGAAAGTGAAACCACGGATAAGGGAAGGCTACTGTACCTACTTTTAATCAACTTCCTAGTACGTGCCAGGCACAGTGAGGTAGTTATGAGCAAAACAAGACCCAGTCCTCAGGCCAAATTGGGGAGAGCAGGAAAGAACACAGGCTCCCTGAGCCCTGGTCCAGCGCCCTTTCTCCTGGTTTACTCTCATTACTAGGTAAAGTTTGACTCCTTAGCGGTTTTTATTTTTATTTATTTATTTTTACAAGCCCAGCAATTTTAGATCACATTTTTCTTAAATTTGTCTTTAGGTCACAGTGTCCTACTTAGTTACATTTTTTTCCTTAATATTTATTTATTTATTTATTAATAGATCTTTATTGGAGTATAATTGCTTCAGAATACTGTGTTAGTTTCTGTTGTATACCAAAGAGAATCAGCCATATGCATACACATGTCCCCATATCCCCTCCCTCTTGAGCCTCCCTCCCATCCTCCCTATCCCACTCCTCTAGGTCATCGCAAAGCACCGAGCTGATCTCCTGTGCTATGCAACAGCTTCCCACTAGCTATTTTATATTTGGTAGTGTATATATGTCGATGCTACTCTTACCTTTGATCCATAAAGAATCGAGAGTCTGGGAGTTCCCTTGTATGTTATATGTTGCTTTTCCCTTGTTGCTTTCAATATTGTTTCTTCGTCTTTAATTTTTGTCAATTTTTTTTTTTTTTTAGGCGGTACACGGGCCTGTCACTGTTGTGGCCTCTCCCGTTGTGGAGCACAGGCTCCGGACGCGCAGGCTCAGCGGCCATGGCTCACGGGCCTAGCCGCTCTGCGGCATGTGGGATCTTCCCGGACCGGGGCACGAACCCGTGTTCCCTGCATCAGCAGGCGGACTCTCAACCACTGCGCCACCAGGGAAGCCCTAATTTTTGTCAATTTGATTACTATGTGCCTCAGCGTATTCCTCCTTGGGTTTATCCTGTGAGGACTCTGCTCAATATTCTGTAATAACTTAAATGGGAAAAGAATTTGAAAAAGAATAGATGCATGTATATGTATAACTGAATCACTTTGCTATACACCTGAAGCTAACACAACATTGTTACTCAACTATACTACTCCAATGTACAAAAACAAACAAGCAAAAAAAAAGAATTGAGAGTCTTAGTTAGATTGCCCCTGTATGGCCTGACAGAGCACAGTTCCCAGAAGTCTGGAAGCAAAGCTTTTCCCATAGCAGGTGCACCTGCTAGCGGTACTACAAGTAGAAATAAATCCTGGCTTTTGGAAATACAGTTCTTCCTTGAACTGAAGGGTCCTTCCCTGATGCAGAAGGACCCTCCCAGTTCCACAGAGGGCTTTCTGTTCCCTAACGCCTGCCGGGACCCACGCAGACTTCTGTGAGGTGGGGCAAGAAAGGGGGCAATGTGGCTGAGATCCAGCCTAGTAGAGACAGAGCAGAGCCAGGATGGAGCCCAGGCCTGGTGATGCCAGCGCAGCGTTCTTCCTGACCTCCCCCACCTCCACTGAAGGCATGATTGACTAGGCTGAAGAACCTGAATGGGTCAAAAAGAGGCCACTACTGTCTGCTCTTCTTATATGTGCATACACACACACACACACACACACACACACACAGACAGACATACACACACCCCTGAAACACACACATGAGCGCACTCACATGAAAACAGGCAATCTTAACCAAAATGCTCCCAGGCATTCCATAAGTGCTCCCACCCTGGGAGGATCTGCCTCATCTGTGGTCCTTGCACCATTGCTGGAGTCTGATTCATGCTTAATAATCATTTGCACCAGACCCCCAACAGCAAGAGACCATCTCCAGACAAGCCAGGATCCCTTCCACTGGGAGTTTCCAGGCCTGCATCACACACACCCCAGGGACATGCTCTCCGCTAGTAGGTGGAGTCAAGAGGCTCAGTGCAGTGAGTGCCAGACAGCAGACACCGAGCGAGCACCTCTGAAGAGCAAGATGCAGGGCTGGGCTGTGAAGCGGACCCTGGGATGATCTAGTGCTCTAGAAAGCACTCCATATACATTAGAATCATATCATCTCACTATACGTGTATTGAGCTTCATGATTCACAGGCACTGTCTCTCCCGCCTGAGCCCCGCATGAAGGATGCATTATTAATTTATTTAACAGATGAAGACACTATGTTCAGAGAAGCTTAATGGCTGGGTCTAAATTAGACAGTGAGTAGCACAGCTTGGATCTAAAGCCCAGATCTCCTGACTCTAAAACCAATGTCCTCCACCCTTTCAAAGGTTGACCTCAACTTGTTATGTGAGTCTCAGTTCTCACTGTGACCCAGGAGGTGAGGCTGGCAAAGCTCACTATTCTCATTTAGCAGGTGGGGGAACAGGTTCCAAGAGGAGAAGACAGCCACATTCACCAGGGGCCTTCTGGCTCTACATCCAGTGCTCTTTCCTCCTCACCTGGTCCCTGCTACGGAATAGCTCCCCAGAGAGGAGGGAATTGTGAACAGAGCAAGAATAACAACGATTCAGAGCAGATTGGGAGCGCCCTAAGAATGCTGCAGACAGATGTTTTGGGTACTTCTGCTGAGAACCTCCCTGGGGCAGTCCCAACCCCTGCCCAGCACGAGGGTGTAATGTATGTTTTGAGGTCATGTCCACTTCCTCTTAGATGTTGTCGCCTGTGATCTTCTTTCTGGTCTAGGTCAGGATATCACTTTCTACTGACCAGGCATAGGGCCCTACTTTAGAACATCCAACTGTTGTTCAGCAGTGTGGTTTCTTTGAAGAAAAATGTGGGTAGAGATAGGTGGGGAGGAAGTTGGCAGGAGAGGACAAACACACACACAGTGGCATTGCCTACTGCCTGTTCTTGGAAGGGGTTGTACAGCATCTTACACTGGCCCTGTTCCTTCCACTATGTATAGAGCAGAGTCAAACATTACACTCTTCATTTCATAGAGATGCTGATGGGAGGTAACAGCAGGGAGACCAGTTAGGAGAAACCCAAATGGGATACAACAGGGACTTAAAAGTGGCATTAGGGTCAGGAACTGGACACAGTCTGAAGAAAGACTTCAGAGGGAGAATCAACCAGTCTTAGGGAATGGATGATGGAGAGAAGAAAAGTGAGTGAGAAGAACCTAGGCTGACTTCTGGGTTACTAACTGAGGCAACCTGGTGGCTGAGCGGGCCAGGAACTGGGCTAAGGACCACAGAGGAAGGAGAGAGTCTGGGGAGAGCAAGATGAGCTTAATCTATATATGCTGAGGTTACACATCCAGGGAGTATTCTCATGAAGCTGACAAGAAGGCAAGATGCTCAGAAGAGAGGTTCTCTGACTTCACCCTAAGAATTCACAGACGTTGCTACAGCCACCACCGCCACCGCAGACATAATAAGGAGGGATTTGGGAAGGGGCATTGGGAAAGAGTGGGCTGTGTTGGTAGAATTCATAGTGAATAGAGGAAGGATCCTGAGTAGGAGCAAGTCGGCTTCCCTGATCCCCTTACAGCCCATCATTTTCATGGATTGTTTGGTAGACAAGTACCAATGTCCCACTGGCCATGTCATAATGGAATGACTGAGCACCTTGAGCTAAAAGGTCTGGATTTGGTGTTATAAATTACTAGCTACATGATCTAGGGCTAAACACTTAACTTTCCTGTTCTTCTTTCTTTATAAAATGGTTGTGAAAATGCTGTGTAAATTATAACAGGTTGTTCTCGGGTAAGTTATCAGTTTAATATGTCATACCAATAAGCAACTAATTTTGTAACTGAAATTAAATGCTTACCAATTTGAGAAGCTAAAGCTTTAAGGAGGAAGTACTAACAGATTGGGAAAACCCAGTGAATTTTTTTAGAGCAAATTATAGGAAACCCTCAAAGCTCCAGCATCCTGTAGTGACGTCTTTAGGGAAAGGAAGATGCAAGAATGGGAGTCAGGGGTTGTCCCACCAGCCTCCTTACCCCTCTCCCCTCACCGCAGTGGTGATGCTTGCCTGTGGAGTAAATCTCTACACTCTTGTGGATGCTGTGTTTGCCGCTGTGGCACAGCTATCTGTCAGTTTCTTAATCTTGGGTCTCACATAGGTATTTAGTTTGTCACCTTCTTGGGCACCAGCTGCTTATTATCGCTCAACAAGTCATCACTTCCGCATCAACTCTTGAGGCGATAAAAGGGATAGAGGGCATGGACTTCAAGTTAATGAAAAACCAACTGTTTTTTGAGCTCCTTGGATGTGTCAGGCACTGTGCTAAGCAATGGAGATAGAAAGCTGAGCCCAACAGTCAAAGTTACTGAAAAATGAGAACAATGATAAAAATAAGAACTACCTTCCTTACAGTATACTGGGAAGAAAAAAATGAGGATGTGTGTTGTCATTGGCAAAGTCCTGGACAAATAGACATTTTGTTTTATTTAAAAAAAAAGAGAGAGAAGGAAGGAAGGAAAGAAGGAAGGAAGAAGGGAAAGGGGAAGGGAGGACTATCTTCAGTCCCGGTGTGAATATCTTTAAAAAAAAAAAAACGAATTGCCTAACAAATCCTTTCATGATTTTTCTGCCCCCTTTTGTCCCTATTCACACTGGTATTCTGTTACCAGACTATGAATCATTCAAGATGATAATATTAATTTGTACAATATAAGCCAAAATTACTTTGAAAAAAGAGGGGACCTATTTTCTGGTGGCACATACTTTATGAAGAAATTCCAAGAAAAATAAAAACACAGATGCATTGGAGGTTTGTGCTCTCATTCTTGGCTTTATTAACAGAGCCCTCAGTGGGTTCCCTGCAGTCTGATGCTTCACAAAGCTTCTGCAGTCCAGGGTCCAGTTGAGCTAAGAATCCTGGTGTGAAAAAGCCTAGAATGGTCAAAGAGGGAAAGTTGGGTGGAGATCATTAGAGATTACAGAACAAACAATAGCGTTCATGTTCACTCAAGTCTGAAGTCAGAATGTAGTACATTCCTGTGTGGACAAGGAAGAGTGGTTGTTTCATACCAGAAAAATTCAAGGGCTTCCCTGGTGGCTCAGTGGTTGAGAGTCCGCCTGCCGATGCAGGGGACATGGGTTCGCGCCCTGGTGCGGGAAGATCCCACGTGCCGCGGAGCGACTGGGCCCGTGAGCCATAGCCGCTGAGCCTGTGAGCCATGGCCGCTGAGCCTGCGCATCCGGAGCCTGTGCTCCGCAACGGGAGAGGCCACAACAGTGAGAGGCCCGCGTACCGCAAAAAAAAAAAAAAAAAAAAATTCAAAAACAAATGTATATATATATATTTTTTTCAAGAATGTTCTTCCATGTATCTGAAAACTGAAATATGGGTTTTTCCAATAAAAAACTGTGTCTTGATTAGAATATCATAAATCAGAACATGGAAGTCAGTCATTTTAAAGCCTTATTACTAAAGTATATGTTTTTCATCCTTAAGCCTACATCTCTGGTCTTGGGTTTGAGAAGATAAAATCTATATGTATGTTGTTAAAAGAAAAGGACAAGTGGCATTTCATGAGCACCTCGTATGTACCATGCATTATGTGATAACATTTTCCATGTACATTGTCTCATTATCTCATTAATCCTCTCTGCTAGTCTAGGTTTTTGGACAAGGAAACACTTCAGTCCAGCACAATTTTTGTTTTTTTTGAATCCCTCTGCTGCCTCAACCACACTAGCCCCTACTCACACCACTGGTCACCTGGATAACTTTTTCCCTTCAAGATTCAGCCTGGCCCAAGTTTGCCAAGGTTTTCCCATCCCCTGTTCCTTCAGTCAGCAGTTCTTCCTCTATCATGCTTTGCCACAGAGCATAACATTAGACACCAATCTGTTTTCCTTATTAAAGTGTAAGCTTCGTGAGGACAGAGGCCATGTCTCTTTTCACTACAAGCCTAGTCCATAGCGCGGTTCTTAGCACATTGAACACCCCCCAAGATGTTGGTTGAAGGAACACATGAATGAGTTATTGAGCGAGCTACATGTTTTTAGTTCCCAATTTTCAGATAAGAAAAACAAGGCTCAGCGAGGGTTAGTAAGTGATTCCCCTCTAGCAGACGTTTGTTCTAGTAGGTCTAGGATTTGAACCAGATTGTCTGACTCTTCTTGCTCTTACTATCAACAAGAGTGGGAGGATCCTGAAGTGCCACTGCCTGTCCTCTCTGACCTCACTTTGTTGTTCTGTAGTAAGAAAGGATTAATGAAAAACAGAGGCCTCAAAGCATCTAAGGCCAACCGATGGTGCAGGAGCCAGCAACTCACCTCGAGCTCCAAAGCAGCCAGACCCTCTGCTAAGGACAGAGAATTGAGGTTGATAAAGCTCAGCCGTGGGTTTTCTGAGTGTCTGCTGTGTGTTTCACCTGTGTTATAAGCTGTGGGGAGTTTGGAACCGGGCACCAGATACATGTCTACCCTCAGGCTGCTTACAGGCTCTCCAAGGGTGTCAAGATGACACACAGGGTGAAATAGCCTCAGGTCAAAGGAGGTAATAAGAGGATAAGAAAGGGCCTTGGCTGAAGGCCTGCCTCTGCCTTTTTCTACCTGTGACCTTTGGAGAGCCACTCTCATCCCTCAGTGCTTTAGTTTCCAGACCTGCCAAATTTAGACAATGGACCATAAACCGGAACAGTCAGCAGGTCAGATCTACCTTCAAATTCGTTTTTGTCCTGCCCATATATTATGGATTGAATTGTGTTTCCCCCCACATTCATATGTTGCAGTCCTAATTCTTAGCATCTCAGAATGTGACCTTCTTTGGAGATGGGGGTCTTCACAGAAAGAATCGAGTTAAAATGGGATCGAATATGACTGGTGTCCTTATTAAACAGACATGCATACAGGAAGAATGCCATGTGAACTTGAAGACTGCTGCCCACAAGCCAAGGAGAGAGGCCTGGAGCAGATCCTTCCCTCACAGCCTAATAACTAATAAACTAGTAAATTAGTTTAAGCCACCCAGACTATAATTTTGTTATGGCAGCCCTAGCAAACTCTACACCATTGTTGTTGTTGATTTAAACACTTTGGGGTTTTTGCACCACATTCCTCACCATTCTGTATTTATTTTCTTCCACTGACCTGCTAGGCTCACTTACTTTCTCAACTGGTTCTTCAGGCACTTAAGCCTGTCTTCTCTGGATAAAGACCATCCCAAAGGTCTTGAGTGCTCACATTTCATGACTATTCCCTGGAAGTCTTTAACGACTGAGAAGCAAGGGTCACATTCCATAAGAAGATCTATTTCAGGACCTGGTAAAGCAGACTGAATATGTCCAAACCAGTGGTGTTTAGTAATCAGCTCTTGGGGGCAGGGAGAGAGGAAGCCCTGATTTGTAGTATTTGCCAGTTTCTCACCATGGCCAATTTCAAGCTTTCAACATGAACTCATTGAAAGTAGAGGTGGGAGGAGATGTGCAATGTTGCCTCTAGGAGGTGTGGGCAGGGGGAGACTCCAGCACACAGCTGCCACGGCCTTCCCAGGGCTCGAAGTCGAGACATGGACCTCTTTGCACCTGGACCTAATGCCCGAGCTCTTTACACCTCAGCTGAGCAGCGGGAAATCAGGGTCCTAATCCTGCCTCTTCTTTTGACTCACTGAGTGAATTGGGATAAGCCTCTAGGCCTCAATTATCGTCATTTGTAAAATGAAAAGTTTTGAACAAATTAGGGGCTTACGGGTTTGGTAGCTTGGTCTCTGCACCACTGAAGGAGGGAGGAGGGGGGCAAGTAAGCTGGACCCCCCCTAACCACTCTTCAGCCAAAGGCACTTTGCCTTTATACGCCTCCTGTATTGGGGACGTAAATCACGTTTGTGTCGGGGCCTGGGCGGGGGGGAAAGGAGAAGAAAGGGTGGCCTCTGAGATCTCTACCACTGAAGTGTTTTGTGCTCTTCCATGATTCTAGGTCAGAAATCTTAGCCTCACCCACAGACTTTAAAAAGGAAGCACAAAAGGGCGTGGTTGGGGGAGGAAAGGCCAACGGGGTGACCAATTCCAAAGAACAAGCCAATGAACGGAGACAGGTCAAAACCAGTGGATGGGCCCCAGTGATGCTGTACATTTTCTGAGCATGTTTCTCCAGAAAGCTCCTCTTCCACAGACAACTTCTGTGAAGAGAGGAATATTTTCACCTGCCCTTGGATGGCATCCAGGTCTGGGGTGGAAGGTGGCAGCTGTTTAACAGACCACAGTAACACTGCACGGCAATTAGGGCAGGAAGTGAAGAAGGCTGCATCGCGCTGTAAGTGCTGAGGTGGAACTGAGGTCAAGAGAATGCGATGCCTCCAGATCGAACTCAGCCTCCTGCCCCAACTGAATGTCCTCCTCCATGGACAGGGCACCTGGGAGAGCAGCGGGTGGTTTTGAAGGAGGAGAGTCCTTAAAGCTGGGACGCAACATAGATACTGGGGTGCAAGGACAGGGCAAGGGCAGGAGGAGCCATCCTCATTTCGCTTGGGGGCCATGCATCTGGTGGCAATGCAGAGGGAGGCTTGAGAGGGGATTGCTGGAGACGAGGTAGCAGATTACAGGGATTGTCTAGATGACAGATCACGCACGTTTGTCTTAGTGAGGTACAGTGACAAGGATGGAGTTTGTCCTTAAGGGACCAGACACTTCATATGGAGGGTACCTTCTTTTTTTTTTTTTTTGCGGTACGCGGGCCTCTCACTGTTGTGGCCTCTCCCGTTGCGGAGCACAGGCTCCGGACGCGCAAGCTCAGTGGCCATGGCTCACGGGCCCAGCCGCTCCGCAACATGTATGATCTTCTCGCACCGGGGCATGAACCCGTGTACCCTGCATCGGCAGGCGGACGCTCAACCACTGCGCCACCAGGGAAGCCCGGAGGGTACCTTCTTACTCAGACCTCTCTTTTATGGACACTTCCAGCCTCTCCATTGTCCTCTGGATTGGCCTCTGGGGTTGTCAGTTCCTCTGACTGAGTGAAAGACAGACTTTTCTTTTGTTTTCTTTCACGCCATACTTATACTTGGGCACAGAATAGGACTGAGTAAACATCATCCCAGAAACCTTGGGCCATGGAATGGGAGTCACAGCTTCCATGTGGGCTTAATAATCATGTTGAAAAACAAAAACACTAATTCAAAAAGATATGTGCACCCCAGTGTTCATAGCAGCATTATTTATGGTTGCCAAGACATGGAAGCAACCTAAGTGTCCATCAAGAGATGAATGTATAAAGAAGATGTGGTATATATATATACACATATACATATACACACACACAATGAAATACTACTCAGCCATAAAAAAAAGAATGAAATTTTGCCATTTGCAGCAACATGGATGGACCTGGAGGGTATTATGCTAAGTGAAATAAGTCAGACAGAGAAAGACAAATACTGTGTGATATCACTCATATGTGGAATCTGAAAAATACGACAAACTAGTGAATATAACAGAGAAGAAGCGGACTCAGAGATGTAGACAACAAACCAGTGGAGGGAGGGGCCTTACTGGGGTAGGGGAGTGAAATCTAAAAAATACAACAAACTAGTGAATATAACTAAAACTAAGCAGACTCTCTATATCTATAGAGAACAAACTAGTGGTTACCCGCGGGGAGAGGGAGAGGGGAGGGGCAATATAGGGGTAGGGGATTAATAGGTACAAACTCTTAGGTATAAAATAAGCTACCAGCATATATTGTACAACATGGGAAATATAGCCAATATTTTATAATAACTATAAATGGAGTATAACCTTTAAAAGTTGTGAATCACTGTATTGTATACCTGTAACATATAATATTGTACATCAACTACACTTCAGTTAAGACAAAAAAGAAAAGAAAGAAAGAAAAGGGGGAAAAAATCATGTAGAGAAACAGGACCCTTGAAAGAGTTGTATCTATTTTTAAAAAGTAGCCCGGTGTCTCTCTCTGCACGCTTGGGTAGGGGACTTTGTGGAGGAGATGATGGAATTCTAGTGCAGTCAAAGGGTTTGGGGGCTGGAAGGGGACTTAGAAATTGAATTCGGGTCAAGGAAATTGTGTTGGCTCCACTTTTAAAATACAGATCCCGAATCTCGTCACTTTTCACCCCCTGCAGCCATCCCTAAGGGTTGTTGCAAGTCGCCTCCTACCTGGTCTCCCTGCTTCTACCCCTGTGCTCCTTCGTATACTTTCAGAATAACCCTTGCAGGATGTGCATTGGATTCTGTCACTCCTCTGCTGAAAACCCTGCCGTGGTGTCCCATTTCTTTCAGAGAGAAATCCCAGGGCCTCCAAATAGCCTTCAAGGCCCCACCGGACGTGGCTGCACAGTGCCCCTCTGACCTAATCTCCTATGACCCTCCATGGCCACAGCCCGACCACGCTGCCCCAGCCATGCTGGCCTCCTGGCTGCTTGCCCCTGACAGGCTCTTCCCAGATATCTGCTTGGTTAATCCCCTCCTCTCCCTCCCTCCTAGAGTCTGCTCAGTCAGGCCCACCTTGACTATTGATACATCAGCCTGCAAGTCCCTTCCCACCACCTCAAACCTAGGACATCTGCTCCCTCTTCTGTTATCCATCCTACTTTTACCCCCCGTAAGACTTAACACCTTCTAACAGGACACTTTTTGTATTTCTTGTGCTGATTACTATTTGTCTCTGCCTGTTGGGATGTCAGCTCTACGAGGCAGCGATCTTCTCGACGTTTGCCTGCCTCATAGTGAACTTGGCTGAATGAAAGAGAATGTAATTACAGAGAATGTAACATTTTTAAAAACATTTTATTTTGAAGTAATCTTAAGTTTACAGAAGAGTTGCAAAAATAGCACAAAGGGTTCAAACACACCCTTCGCAGAGAGATGTTAACATTTTACCACCATGTTTGCTTGGAGAATGTTTAATGATGTTAATATTAGCATTCACAATGATAATAGTACCAAAATTCATATGTTGAAATCCTAACCCCCAAGGTGATTTTAGGAAGTAGGGCCTTTGGGAAGTGATTAAGTCGCGAAGGAGAAGCTCTCAGGAATGGGATTAGTGCCTTATGAAAGGGGCTCCAGAGAGCTCTCTTGTGTCTTCCTCCATCTGAGGACAAGGTGAGAAGGTACCAGCTGTGAACCAGGAAGTGGGCCATCACCAGAACGCCAGCATGCTGGCGGTACCTTGACCTTCGACTTCCCACCCGCCAGAACTGTGAGAAATAAGTTTCCGTTCTTTATCAGCCACTCAGTCTGTGGTATTTCATTGTAGCAGCCTGAACGGACTAAAACACGTGCGTAAACCCCTCTAGATTTGCAAAAGGCTTTATTATTATTTTTTCTTCCGTGCATTAGCTCACTGGTCACTCTCCAATGTAGCCATGAACACGTGAGAGGAGTCAGCCTCATCCAGTTCAGGTGACGTCATACCCAAGCTCACACCTCTGGAAAGAGCAAAGAGCAGAGGTGGGAGTGGAGCTGAGGTTTTCCAACTCCCTGGTGGGCACTAGCTCTTCTGCCCAGTGCAGTCCGTTTACAGCCCAGCTCCCTTCCCTCTGCTCCTACCGTGGTGGCTGCCTAGGCCAAGACTGACTGACAAAGTGAAGACGGCAGCTGCCTCATCCGGGCCGGGATGCCCTCGGAACAGCTGTGAGCAGCTCTACACGGGGCGTGAGTCACCGCATTCCCGCCCTCTCTATCCCACGTGCTCCCTTCACTCACTGCCTCTGCCCCGTGCCCACAGTGGTGATGTGGGGATGGGCTGCCAGCCTGGGGCTGACCACAGGGTCCTCGGGTGTCCTCCTTCCTGGTGACTGAGATGCCATCTGGCACCCACCACAGCTTCAGGGCCTCCAGCCTAGCCTTAGGAAGCGGGGGGACAGGAGAAAGAGGAAAGTGAGGGTGGGGAAGACTTCCCACCTCTGGTCAGAGGGGACAAGTTACTGATCCCCTCCAAACGTCAGCTTCCTCACCTGTAAGATGAGGCGAATAAATAGTTCTGAAACTGATCATAACTTCTTGATCCTGAGTTGTCTCAGCCCATGATTCGTCTTCAAGGAAGAAATCTCAAGCCCGGATCCCCTAATAGGAAAACTGCCAGGCGTGTAGATAAAGGGGGGTCAAGAAATACCAGAAGCGCAGAGACCAGATGCTGCTATTAGGATTACATGAGCTAATAGAGGTAAAACCTGTGGTCAGCAGTCAAAAAATATTTGTCATAACAGTGGTAAGAAGAGCATCTGCTGTTGAGTGTCCCTCCATGTCTGCCACCCTCCCCAAGCCAGGCCTCATTTTTTTCACTTCTGAGATTCTGCAGTAGACTCTGGTCACCAGTTATCTCCCTTCTCCAACCCAATCTGCCCGCTGCTATCAGAGCAATTTTCCTGAACACAGTTTTGCCGTGTACCCCCCTCCGGCTCAAAATCCTTCAGTGGCCTCACAGCCTCCTGAGTTGCATTCAAATTCCTCTCCCTGGCAGTCAAGCCCCTCAATAAACAAAGCCCCAGCTTACCTCTCCCTCTGCATTCCATCTACTCCCCACACCTGTCCAGTGCTTCAGGAAACCTACTCCTTGCTTCCCTCCAGACAGGAGCAAGCTGTCTCTTTCCCTTGCTGAGAGTGGTGAGATGATACAGTAGTTAAGAGATCAGGTTCTGGGGTCAGAAAACCTGAGTCTGAGTAGCTGTGTGGCCTTGGGGAAGTTGCATAACCTCTCTGAGCTTCAGGTTCCTCGTCTGTAAATGAGGATTTAATAATGGCATCTCCTGTAGGGATGGTTGTGAGGATAAAAGAAGTATGGAAAGCAATCGATGTACAGCGAGCAAACACTCAGTAAATACTTCTCATTGTTTAATCCTTACACTGAATATGTCTTCCCTACCCCATGCCCATCTCTCTTGTCTGTTAACATCATCCTGCCCGCCTGATGAAACCCTCCCCACTCCTCTCCTTCATTCACCTTTCAACACACCCCCTTCTTTCCCCTTCACAATGTACTAACTTGATTGGACTTATTTTTTCACTCTGACTGCAAAGTCCTTGAGATCAGGGAGGAACCCATCTCTCAGGTTCAGAAGTCTCTGTATCTCAGGATCTAGGACAGCACCCAGCACCTAGAAAGTCTCAATCAGGATGTGTTGAGAGAAAGAACAAAGGAATGAGATCATGGAAAGCTCAATAATGAATGAAGGCCTGAATAAGTGAAGTACAGAGAAGCATCCTGATGACCTGGGGATATGATGCAACTTCCCCGAATGGGGGACACAGGCGTTCTGAGCATGGGCTCTGGGTTAGGAATGGTCCCCTTTGATCGTTGTCCCAGGGATAAAGCACCCCGAGAGCCCAGGTCAGACTGGCCTTCTGTGTCCAGGGCCCTGTCATGCTGGAGCAGATGCAGGATGTGAAGCGCAAGGCCTGGACAAGGCAGGGGGGGCCTGTGGGAGAGTGGGCTCTATGCTAGCTCACCTCTAACTTGCTAAGGAAGCTTGGCGGAATCCCCTATCCTGGCTCTGAAGGGAAAATTTGGGCTAGATCCATGGTTCTTCAAGTTTGTCTCCAGAAAAGCAGCGCTGGAGTCCCCCAGGAGCTTGTTAGAAATACAGACTCTCAGCCTCACCCTGAAATGCTGAATCAGCGACTTTGGGCAGGGGCCCAGCCATCTGTGTTTTATCTAGCCCTCCAGGAGAGCTGAGGCATGTTCGTGTTTGAGGAACACTGGGCTAGACTGATGGGGCTTTTAAGGTTGTTTGCTTTCTTTGGTTTGTAATTGCAGTAGACTCTCGTTGTTATTTTTTCCCCCAGTGAAATCTCAGGCAGATGCCCATATGTAAAGCGGATTAGAGCAGAGCCCCTCTTGTTGATGGAGAGGCTGAGTCCCACCCGCTCTGTCTCTTCCCCATGGAGCACGCTCTGCCTGGTATGATGCCCCGTCTAGCAGGTTTCCAGCCAGCCGGCAGGCGTAGAATTCGGGGCTTGCCAAACCCCGGGCTGATGGTGGGCTCCCAAGCAGGCACCCCCTGGTGGCTCCCTGCTCAGGGTCCCCAGGGGGCCTGACATGGAGTGGGCATCAGGCATCAGGGAGGGTGGCGTTGAGGCCTGGGGGAACCCTGGGCCAGGATGGTAGCTGAGGCTCGGTGATGCTGACCGCCACGGCAGCATCTGTCCTGAGGCTGCGCAGCCAGCCGCCGAGCCACGTTTGAGCCCGTGAAGCAGGAGCTGCCCTGCATTTTGGGGAGGTGGCAGTCACACTTCATTTTCACTCTAGCTGCTCTTGGAGACAATATGGCATCGCCCAGATTTTTCGATCTTCCCTCTCGTGAAGCTCAGCAGACCACGGGAAGCAGGCAAGAGGCCTGCAGACATCCTTGTCTGGGCCCACAGACTCACTCTCTCTGCTTCTTCCCCTCCTGCCATGTGGACTGATGAGTCACTCGAATTTCTTTTTTATTTCATTTTCTGAAATGAAGATGATGGTGAGGGGGAGCCTGCGGGCGGGGGGTGGGGGTGTTGGGGAAACCCATAGTTAGAGAACTTCGCAGAAGAGGCCAAGTTGGTGGAGAAGCAGAAGAGAGAAGGCTTTGGGGACTGTTAGAAAGTGTAGATGATGGTGGGACCTGCCTTGAGGCAGAGAACCAGACAGAGGCCACAGATTACTTCCTGATCTGAGGTAGCACTGGTGGGTGCAGCCTTTGGCCAATAGCAGAGACCATCCCAACAGCAGGGGGTGGGGGAAGGTGGACAGTGGGAGTGTGTGGAGAAGAGAAGTAGGTGCCAGGGCTCCCGAGTTGACGTGAAAGTGGCCATCTGCCTGATGTCCTGCCAGGATACGTGCGTCTCACGCAGCTGAACAGAAGGAAATCTCCCCAGTCTGGTGCATTGTCCCAGACAGGTGTGGAACCCTGTCAGTCTCAGAAGGAGAGGAAGTGCCGGGCCATGAGGAGGCACCAGAGCCCTCCCAATGTAGGGAGACCCCTTCTCTTGGTCCTGGCACTAAGGAACGGGACCCACATCCCTTCGTACCTCTGTGCCCTGATTTCCACATCTGGGAATGGAGAATAATAAAAAAATCAACTCGCTTTAGAAAAGCACACGAAGCAGGCACGATCATATTAGCACCTTCCATTTGTCTAATGTTAAAGTGCTTCACGTCCCTCACCTCATCGATCCTCTAATCGAGCTTAGGCGCAAATTGTCATCCGAGGCTCCAAGAGGTGACGTGTGCTCCCGAGATCACACTGTAAGTCAGTGGTGGCCCAGGTTTTCTGATTCTCAGTTCATTGCTTTCTCCGAGATTCTGCTGCTTCCCCATCTGTGACATGAAAAGACCTTTCAAGAGAAAGGTTGCTCCTTGTTGTGCCATTATTGTCTCTTGTGGCTGCAAATGCTTGCAACCTTAACAAACTTTATTACATTTGCCCCACTCCTGGAACTCAACCTTTTCCCGCCACAAAGACTGGCTCAGTGCTTCCTTGGGACAAGCTGACAGGAGACTCGGGGGTGACTTTTGCCCTATTTATCCCTGAGCCCAGACAGAATTTCTTAGGATTCCCTGGGGCTCATTCCATTTTCTAGTTCTCAACTAGAGTCAGCGGGAATCATTACTTTCCTGTGGGTTCCAGAGAGCTCGACTCCATGACTTCAAAGGCTATTCAAATACTGAGATGGTGTGACTTTATAACCTAGAAGGGGAAAACTCAAAGACGTTCCCAGGGGTGTTGGGATCATGGCTCAGGGTTGGAAATCACTGAGCTCAGATCCAGTTGAGAATAGTGTTGGCTCAGACCCTGGGCAGCTCTGGAGCTGGGGGCCTCTTGGCACCTGTTCACGTGGCGGCAGGTCCCTCACCTGTCTCTGAATCCCCTTTTCACCGCATTTCTGAAATAAGCGTGGTAACAGCTGCCTATGAGATGCTTCGTGACCAGGCAGCAGGCTTGTACTGTGGCCAAGTATTATGGAACAGATGCACTTTGTCTGAACCCATCTCCCAAAGCATTCAAGTGGGCAGTACTTGGAGGCACAAAAAATGCCATTGCTGGAAGGGGTATTTTAGCAGTTATCTAACCAGACCATCTACTCCCTAAATTTATGCTTATACGTCACTCTCAGGGGGGCATGGTCCGGCCTCTGCTTGAATGCTTCCAGTGATGGCAAGCTCACTGCTCCAGAAGACGACTCATTTCTCCGTTGTACGTCTCTGGCAGGAAGCTCTGCCTTATGAGGCTGGTTGCCTTTAATTTTCATCCCTTTTCTCTAGTTCTGTCCTCTAGGGACTCCCCAAAGTAAATCTAGCATCGACCCCCGCTTCTATCCTTTATATACAGGATGTACTTGAAGGGGGCTTTAAGGGCTTTTCTTTCAAGGGAGCCCACAGGTGTGGATGCCATGTTCAGAGAAGGTGGGAAAAGTGGCACTGAGGCATTGGGTCCTGCCTTTGTCTCTTCCAGCCCTTGAGGACTAAGAACGAAGCGCTCCCTTTACCCCCCAACTTCAGTAGATGCAGGCAGCTTGTCCATTTGACTGTGCAGCTTATCGTCAGAGCGGTGCGTATTGTACCTCTGCATAAGGACATAGTCAAACATTAGTAAGACAATTTAGAAAGGAAGGAAGGAAGGATTAATTGACTTAGCGGAGGATGAAATGCGTCTATGACGGTTTCGGCACTGAGGCAGAAAAAAAGATGCTAGCTCTGTCGTGTGCACTTATGGCCCTTGGAAGGGATATTTATCACAGATGGACTAGGCTTCTGTTCAGTCATGTAGGGATTAGAAGCCACTGGTCCCTCCCTGCCGTGAACAATCCTCAAGACAACAGGCTTATAGGGAAGAGCATTTCAAAGACACCCAGGTGGAGGCTATATATTCTATGTCCAGGGTAGAGAGTTTCTAATGGCTCTAATGGCCTGACATTCTAGGATTCATTTTGTGTTTGAGAAGCAGAGTGGGGAAAGATTAAGGGATTTGAGTCCAAAAGCCTGGGTTTGGCCATAGACTCTGTTGCTTCTTGGCTATGTGATTATTGGGCAGGTCACTTCACCTCTATAAGCCTGTTTCTGAATCAGTAAAATGGAGAAAAAAATTCCTGAACTGTGGGGTGTATGGCTGTGTGTGTGTGTGTGTGTGTGTGTGTGTGTGTACAAGTGTGCGAGCTCACTGTTTTCAGGATTAAATGTGCGGAAGTTTCTTCCATAAACTGCGTTAACTACTGTCAACTTTAGAATGGTCTGCCCAGACGTCCTTCTCCAGTCATCCAATATAGCAAGTGCTAGTCTGTAAGGTGACAGCTTTTTACTGCATTCAGTTTTTTTGAAAGTTAGATTACATAAATAGGTTTGAGTCTTTATCAACCAGTAAGTATACATTAAAGAGTATAACACGGCTCTTAACTGCTTTTATAAGTCTTGGGAAAAGGAACTTTTGTCTTCCATTTTAGTTTGAAATCTTTGTAATATGTTACAGACCCACACACGTGTATCTTTGTAGTTTGCACCTCAGGCCACCAGGAAAATATCAAGTTACGTTCTAAAAAATCACACCCACCTAGAACCTTTGGTTGTTGTTGCTTTTTCCATCCATCCATTTGTCCTTTCATCTACCCATTAATTCATCCACTCCATGGACACATTTACTACATCTCTGCTATGTGCTGTGAAGTATTCGAAGTGGTTCCTGTCTAAAGAGGTTACAGTATAGTTGGGGATTTGAGAGATGAGCCCCCATAACAGCAACATATGGCAAAGTGAAGTAAGTACTGCACGATATTTACAAACATCCTGCTTTGGAAACTCAAGGAGAGAACAATTCCTGCTCCCCACTAGCGGGAAGAGGGGGAGGGCTTAGTGTAGACTTTACCTGCTCAAACAAATAAAATCAAATTAAAACACACATACAGTGCTAGAGTGTGGGCATTTTGAGCCCCCCTGTGTTTTGTTCCTGGTTTCCCCATTTCTTAGCTGTGTGGCTTTGGGCAATTCTCCATTCCTCAGATTTCTCATAATAGTACCTATCGCCTGCAATTGTTGTAAAGGTTAAATGAGATAATGCAGTATCCAACATGTAGTAAGAAGTCAATGAATGTCAGTTGATATTGTTATTATTTCCCACAGAAGGTGGAGGCTGAGATGAGCCTCTAGGGCTGAGTAAAATTTCAAAAGCTAGCAAGGGAAAGCAGAGGGAACATTCTGAGCAAAGGCTCAGGGGAAGAACGTTTTCAGAAAAAGATGTCCAGCCCTGTGTGTTTGTACAGTGCAGTGTGTGGGTGATCATGGGAATGGGTGGAGTTAGCAAGGGTTGGAGGTATGGCTAAAGAAGTAGGTCACCAATCTCAGAAGGCTGAGGGCTCTGAGTTTGGTACAAGAGTTTCCAAAGAGGAGTGCATGCTCCCAGGAGGGTGTGCAAATCATATTGGAACCTTCTTTTATATTTACTTTTATTTACATAAAAGAAGTTAAAATTCATATTACTTCCTTTATAGATTGACTAGGGGACCCATGTCAGATCCATAAGTCAAAAGATTCCATGTCACATCTCCAACTATGGTTATTCTGAGGGAGGGGTAGGGATTCTATGCCCTGGAATGTCCATGAGGTACCCACACTGCTGTTCTCATTTAGATAATTTTTTGGATTTATGGAATCTTTACCTTTATCTAACTTAATAAATCTTCACAAAATGGACAAGTGGTTTTGAAAGATTCCTGCAAAGAACTCATGGATTGAGAATGACTCTTGTAACAAATACAAGCAAACAACAAGAAAATGGCAAGGCTGATTTTTCTCCTGTTCTTGGCTTGTCACTGGCCACATTTCAGGGGTTAAAGCCAACGATGATCTAATCACATATAACAAGCAGTAGGCAAATCAATCAATCAATCAAATACCCTTAAAATTCTCAGGAAGAATGCTTGAAAGATGGGTTTACATTCCTGTGATTAATGATGACCCCCACCTACAGGGTTGATCATGTCTTGGGATGGTAGAAAAGATAGTATGATGTTATGAAGATTAACACAGATTTTAAAGCATTCTTTAATTCTTATGTATCTCTCCTTTTATCATTTCTATTTTTGCTTTATTTTTATAATGTGCATAGTATATTGGCATGGTTTGACGCACATGCATACACACATATTATAAATCAATATGGGCACACAAATTATAAATCTTTTTAACTGGTGAGGCTCCATGCTCAGATGAGTTTGGAGACTGCTGACTGGGGCCAAGAGAAATCATTCTTGGAGGTCCTTCAACAGTGGGAGGCATGATGAGAGCTGTGTTTGTGGTGATAAATGTGATCACATATTCTCAAGGGAAAAAAAAGTGTTGCACAAGGAATCAGAGAGGTGGAGTCTGAAAGAGAGTCATTAAACTTGGCTCTTCCTCTTTCAGAGACGTTGTTCTCTCTTCCTTACGAAGGTAAACCACAGGCCTCTTGCATCTGGCAGCAGGAGCTCTGTAGGACATGTTCCCAGAGCCAGGCTTTCTCTGGCTGTCTGCACAGGAAGAAGATTGCGTAGAACATCCTTCAGCTAATTTCCTCTCTTCTGCAGTTCTAGCTTTATGAGAAACCAATCCTGAAACAGTCCTCAGCTTTGACTTACAGCAGAGGTGAGCGAGATTATCGTTGTGACATGGGAGCTCCAGGCTTTCCTGCCTGAAAGAGGCAGAATTTCAGAACGGTCAGAGGGATGGGCTCTGCAGTTAGACAATCTACATCCAGTTCTACCAGGTATTCCTGGACTCACCTTAGCCAATTCCTTACTTTCTTTATGCCATGGTTTCCTCATCTGTAAGTTGAGGTTAACCATCATACCTGTGCGGTAGTGGTGAGGAGTCAATAAGACAATGGGCGTGAAAGACAGAGTGTGATTTTCAGCATAGAATAAATTCCCAAGGCATGTGAGTTCTTCTCATTACAAAGGAATGAACTGGAGCATGGTCTGAAGGACCCTGGGGAAGAAATGAGGAAGGAGGCTTCCAGGAATACAGATCCTTTAATCTCCTTAAAGCAACATCCAAACAAAAGTATAACTCTCTATGGAAACCAGCACACTCAAGGCTGCCAGTTGCGGGTGGCGGGCAGGGCCAACATGGCTGCCTCTGAGTCACCCTCTCTCCTTGACTCATCTGTCACCTCTGTCATCTCTGGCTATTGCCACAGTTTCTTGTGAGAAATTATGAAATAAACGGCCTGTGCAGTAATGCCTGGGTGACTAGGTGAATCCTGGGCATGTGGCCAACGCTCCATGCACTTTAAATATCCTTCGGTTTCGTGAACTCCACATGATTTAATTTCCTTAAAGAAAAAAAAGAGTGCTGATAATCACGCTCAGAAGGACTGACAGATGCAAAGTTAACATTCTGAGGCCTTCCAGGGTGAGACTTACACAAAGCAAAAAGATGTGGTGGGTGACAGGAGTGAACCATGCTCATTCATAGCCAGTCTCTCTGTTTCCAGACGTAAGCCAGCGCCTGGAGGACAAGAGCACGTAATCGTGGTGATAATTAAGTCATCACACCAGTAGCTTTGCTCGTGTGTACTGGGATAGAGAATTTCCAGAGTACTTTCGTATGTGATGATGATGATAATAATTAATAATAAATTCTTTCACTTGGCCCTTTATCTCCTCCTTTCTCTTTCAATCACCCAGCAGTTCACATGGAAGTATCATGATCCCCATTTTACTTGTGACAAAACTGAGGCCCAGAGAGACTTTGAGGAACCTGAGCCCAATCACACAGCTGGAAAGGAGGAGAGTCAGGTGAAAACCCAGGTCTTCTGGCTAAAAGCAGAGTCTTCTTTCCACTCTATTTTGTTCATGTGATCTTCATAAAACACTCCAGATCCCTTTGGTCTGGAGGCAAGTTCCCCTTTCTGTTACTCCTTTTGTCTTTCCCCAGCAGGTCTGGCCATTGCATGACCATTGATTTGTCAATTTCTCTGTGATAGCGTGCATTACATCATATGCTGTTGATCATCTTATGAGTGTCTCTCCCTGAAGACATTGTGATCTCCTGAAGAACTCTAACTCATCTGTGTATGCCCAGCACCTAGCCCAGAGCCTACTATGTGGTCCATGCTTATTGATTGAATGATGAATAAATTAATGCCTCCGAACTAAATGTCCTTTGTACTCCTTTCTGCCTCTTCTATTTTTATCTGTCCTTCTAGCCCCAGCTCAGGGCCCATGATGTTGTCCATCTCTTCTGAACCTCTATAGAACCATAGGCTCTCAGCCATATCCTTAGAGCATATATATCTTATCTCTTCAAAGGGTTCTTGAGGGTAGAGATTAAATCTGAGTGTCCAAAGGGTCCCTCATGAGATCTAGGCCAATTCTAGGTAGAGTGGGTACATGGTGAGTACTCATGCCCATGTTCACATGGTTGCCTGCACTTTGGCAAGAGCTGGTGGAACAGGTTGGTGACAGAGCCCAGGCAGAGACTTAATTGGTAAGAGGCAGAAAAGCAGATGGCCAAGAGCCCAGGCTTTACCTGGCTTATCAGCATACCCCTTTCACAATCACTGAAACTGTGTCTCATGGACACTTTTACAGATGGGTAATTCCTTGAAGCCAGACAATAGATCTGTGAAGAGATCAACCTTCAGGGGGAAAAATTATCACTGCAACTTATTTGTGTAAAAATATGTGAACCAGAGACTCATCGTCAGAAAGGAACAAATATGAGGGACTCTGTGAACCAGTCAGATGTGAAAAGGAACAGACCAAGAAACTGGGACACTGGGCTAGTTAATTAATGACTTGGTGAACTAGTAAGGTAGTTTGCTTAAATGAGGGGGGAAGACTATGATTAAAAATAAATACATTAAACGAGGTAACAACCAACAATTTTATTGAGTTCTCATCTCTTTGGGCCCAATAGTTCCACTACTGGAGATTTATTCTAAGAAAATAATCCAAGCCTAGGAAAAGGGATGGCAGGAAAGTGCCCAAAGAGGTATTATTGATAACAGAAGTGAATTGGAATAACATCAATGGCCCAGGATAATTTCGAAATGCTGATATAAATGACAATGTATTCACTAAAGTTATATTTTGAAGCCATTCAAATGGGTCATTATAAAGACCACATTGGAATGGTTCATTGTGTGGTGCCTATGACAAAGATTAGAATGCAAAATTATATTTGTGCTGCATGTCCAACACTGTGAGAAAATATGATTTTTTGGAAAAGACAGGAAAGAATGGAAATAGATGATTTATAAAGATAGTAAGCTTGTGGGTGGCTTTTTATTTCCATAATCATGGTATTATGTATTTGTATAATATAAAAAAAAATGGATGTTCATCAGATACTTAAAAGAAAAAGAAAAACACCTTAACATGAGGTATGTTGCACCCAGTAGCCATTTCGGAGACGGTAAACATGAGACATGATCTTTTCCGAACCCTCATCTTCAAACACAGGTCCAGCTTAGATTTCTTTCACTGGTGACAAGTTTGAAATCGTGTACTTGAAAGTCGGAAAGACTTTGGACCCATAGCTATGGATATGGAATGCACACATGGGTATGGATATAATTCCCCTGGAAAGATAGACCTCATGAGTCCTCTCATGTACCAAATGCCTCATGCAAAGTGATGCCTGTATATGAAGAGTGGAAAGATTATGAATGTGTGGATTTCAATGCCCTTCAAAATGCATGAGAGCTTAAAAATTAAGGGAGACCATGTTTAAGGGATCCAAGTGAGGCTCATCTTCTAGTAACAAATTTAAACTATGAACCATATACAGCACAGAGAGTGCTTTCGTTTTGGGGTAGAATCCCAGTTTATAAGCTTTTTTCCTTATCATCCATGTTAGTGTCATTATAGACTTGCCTTTGGCAATCTTTTTTTTTTTGAACCACTTTATTGAGATATTATTGACTTACAAAAAGTTACACGTATTTAATGTATACCATTTAATGAGTTTGGAGGTAAGTATCCATCCATGAAAACATCACTACACTCCATGTCAAAAACATATCCATTCCCTCCAAAAGTTTCTTTTCCCATTCTTATTTATTATTATTATTATTATATGTGTGATAAGAACACTTAACATAATATCTACCCTCTTTACAAAATTTTAAAAATACAATACGGTATTTTTAACTATAGCCACTATGCTGTACAGTAGATGTCTAGGACTTATTCATCTTGTATAACTGAAACTTTGTACCCTTTGACTAATACCTCCCCCTTTCTCCTGCTCCTCAACCCCTGGCAACCACCATTCTACTCTCTGCTTCTATGAGTTTTACTATTTTATATTCCTCATGTAAGTGGTATTATGTCAAAATGGATTAAAAACTTAAACATAAAATCTGAAACCATAAAACTCCTAGAAGAATATATAGGAAGAAAGCTTCCTGACATTGGCTTTAGCAGTGATGTCTTGGATATGACATCAAAGGAGCAGGCAACAAAAGCAAAATAGACAAGTGGGATTGCATCAAACTAAAAAGCTTCTGCACGGTGAAGGAAACAATCAACAAAATGAAAAGGTAACCAACAGAATGGGAGAAATTGTTGCAAACCATGTATCTGATAAAGGGCTATTACCCAAAATACATAAGAAACTCCTACAACTCAATAGCAAACAACAATTAATCCAATTTGAAAATGGGCAAAGGAACTGAATAGACATTTCATCAAAGAAGACATACAAAAGGCAATTGTTTAAATAAATGCCAAAAGCTGAAAATTCCTTTTTATTTTTTTACTTAAATCAAAACCTGAACTTTATAACAAGGGATGTAAAACCAAGAAAATTAATTTCGATTTCTTTATTTTCCTATCTGGCATAGTTCAGCGACGTATATAATAATTGTTAGTTGTTCATGACTTTTGCCCCTGAAGCAATCTAGTTGTACTGGATGATGTTTACTTTATAAAATTTTACTTTTTTTTTTTTTTTTGCACTTTACTACCCATTTAATTAATAGTCTCATTTTGAAATTGCCATCCCAAATAATGAAAATTCCTCTTGTTACTGTTGAATCTGTCTTCTAGGTTTGAGACATCCCAGTTCCTCATTCCAAATAATTTTTACTAGATCCACACATTTTCCTGGAAAGATCGATCCATTTGTACCGTGAAAAGCACCATCATGTTTGGCTAAGTATTGGCTAACTAATATTAACCTAAAAACTTTATACTAATATTCAAAGCAAATGTTAGCTTTTCTTTGTCTCTGTTGCATTTTATCAACTGCTGTTTTTTTTCCAGCTTTTTAATTTTTCAGTCCACCACCTACTCTTAAGTAGGCTTTTCTGTGTACAAGTCAATATGTTCACTTTTATTACTTCTATTTTAAAGAATTAAGCAGATCACCTCTTTATTTCTTTTTCTCCTCAAACTTTCATCTTTTCTTAGGTCCTCCTGTGCTTTTTCTATTTCTGTTACCTAGACAGGTTCTCATTTTTAATGATCTAAAAATGTGCTGTTCAATATAATTGCCACTAGCCACATGTGGATATTTAAATTTTAAATTAGTTAAAATTGAATAGAAATTAAAATTAAAGTAAAAGTTCCTCAGTTCCAGTAGCTACATGTCACATAGTCAGTAGGCACGTGTGTCTAGTGACTACCATTTTGGCAGCACAGATGTAGACCATTTTCATCATAGCAGGAAGTTCTACTGGACAACACTGATCTAAAGGATTACAAAACAAATTGTTCATTGTATTCAAAGTGTATAACATTTGAATATAATTTCATGAAAAATGTACATGAAAGTAAATGTAATACATTTAAAAATTAAAATTACTTTCCATATGCATTTTCAGAAACATCTTAAATATCAAAAATTATTAACTCCAGTTAAAAAGGAAACTACAAATAAGTTATAATTAATAGATATTAACATTGTAAATAAAAATTATTTAAGTAAAGCTAATTTTAAAGTTTAATTTTTTAATTTAATCAAATTGTATTTATTTCTGTAAAAAATTAAACTATTGAAAATGCCAGCTTTTAATGCCCGCTTAGTTGCAAATGTAATAAATCTATATCACACTTGTCAGAGAGATTATGTTTCAACCTCCATAGATACAAATTTAAGAGTAATATGAATTGTTTATTTTGCAAAATATTCCTCAACTGTCATGTAAAGCTGCTGGAAATTCATGCTCATTCAGAACTTCCAGAGTCATGAATTAGAGCATAAAGAGAAACAAGAAAACGCACACCCAGCACTACTTTCCTATTAAGGGTCTATTATATTTATGCCATCTGAGAGGAAGGATGTGACAAGTTAATTCATTGTTTAATTTCTCTTACCTAAGTGCTTTAACCATTCAAATCCTCCCTGTTCTCCAAAACAGTATAGGGCAAAAGATCTGAAGATCTGGGGACCTGACTGACGTTTGTCACAAGAACTGATGTTTCTGGTTATGGTTCTTGCTGTGCCGGCTCTGAGTACCAGATTCTGAATGACAGAAGAGCCCATGCCGTCTTTTTCAGATTTATTTGTTTTCATGTTTGTGATATGCCACGGTATCTTTCCTCAGAGGTGAACTTGGGGCCTTCTTGCCTGGGTCTCAGGGCAGTAAGAGTCACATGGATGTGATACGTAACATGGCTAAGGGACTGATAGCCGGGTTGGACAGACCTCCAGCAGATACAGTTGATGGAGCACTTCCATGTACTACAGATCAGACCCTCTTCAAGGGAACCCAACAAGGAAGGCATTACTGTCCATCAAGCCCATCTCCTAAAGGGCAAACTGAGTCTTTAGAAGAGGGAAACAACTTGCTCAAGACAGCAGAGTTGATAAGAGGCAGAGCCACGTTTTAAAACCAGGGCTGTCTGAAGCCAAAGCTCTTAGCCTAACCGCTCCACATCCTACCCCAGACGGATGGCTGCATCTCCAGCTCCCTGGAGTCAGTCATCTGAAGGGAGGCTCTTTCTGGGAAAGGGCTTGTGCTGAAAGCTGCCTTTCTGCTGGCTGAGGACAGTAGGGTTGAATACAGATGAGATGAGCCCTGAGAGTGTGGATCCCCAGCAGGAAGATGACTGGGGAAGGGAGGTGCTGCC
The DNA here is from genome assembly GCF_964374135.1 of Grampus griseus. Lineage (NCBI taxonomy): Eukaryota > Metazoa > Chordata > Mammalia > Artiodactyla > Delphinidae > Grampus > Grampus griseus. Next base: position 64,296,064 of record NC_138998.1, read on the forward strand.
ACTGCCACATGGATCTACTCGCAGCTCTCCCTTGCCCCCAAAACCTCTTTTGGTGCCTTGGTGCCTTCAGGACAGGCCACGCTCCTCAGCAAGATGTTTAAAATAAAACACCCCAATCTTGCCCCAACCAACTTATTCAGCGACATCTCCCCCGTTCCCACCTCCCCCCAGCACAGCCCCGATTTTAGTCTCCATGAACCCCATATTCTCAGAAAACAATCTGCTCTCTCAGCCTTCCCACCTGTGAATATGCTGCCCCTTTGACTAGAACACCCTGTTTCCTCCCACCTGTCTGGAGAAACCTTACTCATCCTTCAGGTTATAATTCAAGTGTCACCTCCTGGGTCATTGGCTCCTAGACCCCCAGAGGGGGTTGGTCACATACTCCCCTGAGGCTTCTAGAACGTTATTCAGACATAAGTTAGAGTCCCATCATCACAGCAGCCTGTGATGCTTGCCTGTATGTCCAGACTTCTCACTATAGACGGTGAGATCCTGCAGAACAGAAGCCATTTTCTATTCAACTCTGCGTCCTCCCCGCCCCATCCCCTTGCTCCAAGCACAATCCCTAGAATATAGCAGGCCCTTACCAAGTGTTGAGTGTTGAATGAATGCACCTTCAAGGGAAGGTGACCTCAGGGGCTTGGTTTCCTGGGCGGAGACCTTGCCCGCTGCACCCACAGGCCCCTTTGAGCAATGTCCCATCCAAGGCACTGAGCCATTACTGGGGCCGTTGCAGCAGCAGGAGCCTAGGGTGCAGCTGATGGGAAAATAAACAGAGAAGGCAAAAACAGGGGTGTGTTGAAATCTTGACAAAGTTCTATTCCTTGGTGTTCAAACTTGCCCACACCTTCTAAGTCAGGTGGGTTCTTAGTCCAGTGCTCTGAGAGGATCCACTGTAGGTACAAAGGCTATGGGATCATGGCCCAGGAGCAGGGAAGAGACCAGGAGATGTGAAATTGTCTTCCTTGTTTAGATTTTCTCTTAGTGTGCGTGTTTGTCTTTCTAGACAGAAGAAACCCTTCCCCTGCTTTAATTATCTAATGGCTTTGACACCTTGGGCGGTTGCATCACCACAACTGCTTTGTCAAGGATACTGCACCGAGGTGGATCTAGGCTTAGGGAGAGGCAACTGACAGGAAACAAGTTCTGACAGCCAGGGAAATGTTGGGCAGAGGAAGAGATCTAGGGGAGGAAGGGAGGGTGGTGAAAAGAAGAAAAAGGAAATTGTTGGGATGGTGGTAAAAGGAGATCTTGGGAAAGGTGGCAGCTAGGTTAGCAAAACTAGATGTCTCTGGAAGATTTCCCAGATGAGGCTTCAGGAAGGTTGTGCACAAGCAGGCAAACCTGTCTGCTACAGGTCCCCGAAAGGAACACAATTAGAGAGCTCAGGTTGCCATCTTGGGATTACATCTGGCTGAGATGTTTTCTTCACTCTGGATCTCAATGTCTCTCCTCAGAAACAAGGCCAGAATTGGAATCTTTCCCACAAACCCCCAGATGCTCCCTTCGGAAATACTCTTTTTTTTTTTAACATCTTTATTGGAGTATAATTGCTTTACAATGGTGTGTTAGTTTCTGCCGTATAACAAAGTTAATCAGCTATACATATACATATGTCCCCATATCCCCTCCCTCTTGCGTCTCCCTCCCATGCTTCCTATCCCACCCCTCTAGGTGGTCACAAAACACCCAGCTGATCTCCCTGTGCTATGTGGCTGCTTCCCACTAGCTATCTATTTTACGTTTGGTAGTGTATATTTGTCCATGCCACTCTCTCACTTCATCTCAGCTTACTCTTCCCCCTCCCCATGTCCTCAAGTCCATTCTCTACGTCTGTGTCTTTATTCCTGTCCTGCCCCTAGGTTTGTCAGAACCATTTTTTTTTTAGATTCCATATATATGTGTTAGCATATGGTATTTGTTTTTCTCTTTCTGACTTATTTCACTCTGTATGGCAGACTCTAGGTCTATCCACCTCACTACAAATAACTCAATTTCATTTCTTTCTATGGCTGAGTAATATTCCATTGTATATATGTGCCACATCTTCTTTATCCATTCATCTGTCTATGGACACTTAGGTTGCTTCCATGTCCTGGCTATTGTAAATAGTGCTGCAGTGAACATTGTGGTGCATGTCTCTTTTTGAATTATGGTTGTCTCAGGGTATACGCCTAGTAGTGGGATTGCTGGGTCATATGGTAGTTCTATTTTTAGTTTTTTAAGGAACCTCCATACTGTTCTCCATAGTGGCTGTATCAATCTACATTCCCACCAGCAGTGCAGGAAGGTTCCCTTTTCTCCACACCCTCTCCAGCATTTATTGTTTGTAGATTTTTTGATGATGCCCATTCTGACTGGTGTGAGGTGATACCTCATTGTAGTTTTAATTTGCATTTCTCTAATGATTAGTGATGTTGAGCATCCTTTCATGTGTTTGTTGGCAATCTATATATCTTCTCTGGAGAAATGTCTATTTAGGTCTTCTGCCCATTTTTTGATTGGGTTGTTTGTTTTTTGATATTGAGCTACAAGAGTTGCTTGTATATTTTGGAGATTAATCCTTTGTCAGTTTCTTCATTTGCAAATATTTTCTCCCATTCTGAGGGCTGTCTTTTTGTCTTGTTTATGGTTTCCTTGCTGTGCAAAAGCTTTTAAGTTTGATTAGGTCCCATTTGTTTATTTTTGTTCTTATTTCCATTTTTTCTAGGTGCTGTGATTTATATCATAGAGTGTTCTGCCTATGTTTTCCTTTAAGAGTTTTATAGTGTCTGGCCTTACATTTAGGTCTTTAATCCATTTTGAGTTTATTTTTGTATACTGAGTTAGGGAGTGTTCTAATTTCATTCTTTTACATGTAGCTGTCCAGTTTTCTCAGCACCACTTATTGAAGGGGCTGTCTTTTCTCCGTTGTATACTCTTGCCTCCTTTATCAAAGATAAGGTGACCATATGTGCATGGGTTTATCTCTGGGCTTTCTATCCTGTTCCATTGATCTATATTTCTATTTTTGTGCCAGTGCCGTACTGTCTTGATTACTGTAGCTTTGTAGTATAGTCTGAAGTCAGGGAGCCAGATTCCTCCCATTCCAGTTTTCTTTCTCAAGATTGTTTTTGCTATTCGGGTCTTTTGTGTTTCCATAGAAATTGCAAAATGCTTTGATCTAGTTGTGTGAAAAATGCCATTGGTAGTTTGAAAGGGATTACCTTGAATCTGTAGATTGCTTTAGGTAGTATAGTCATTTTCACAAAGCTGATTCTTCCAATCCAAGGACATGGTATATCTCTCCATCTATTGGTATCATCTTTAATTTCTTTCATCAGTGTCTTATAGTTTTCTGCATACAGGTCTTTTTTCTCCTTAGGTAGGTTATTCCTAGGTATTTTATTCTTTTTTTTGCAATGGTAAATGGGAGGGTTTCCTCAATTTCTCTTTCAGATTTTTCATCATTAGTGTATAGGAATGCAAGAGATTTCTGTGCATTAATTTTGTATCCTGTTAATTTGCCAAATTCATTGATTAGCTCTAGTAGTTTTCTGGTATCATCTTTAGGATTCTCTATGTATAGTAAGTATCATGTCATCTGCACACAGTGACAGTTTTACTTCTTCTTTTCTGATTTGTATTCTTTTTATTTCTTTTTCTTCTCTGATTGCTATGGCTAAAGCTTCCAAAACTATGTTGAATAATAGCAGTGAGAGTGGGCAATCTTGTGTTGTTCCTGATCTTAGAGGAAATTGTTTCAGTTTTTCACCACTGAGAACAATGTTGGCTGTGGGTTTGTCATATATGGCCTTTATTATGTTGAGGTAGGTGCCCTCTATGCCTACTTTCAGGAGAATTTTTATCATAAATCAGTGTTGAATTTTGTCACAAGCTTTTTCTGCATATATTGAGATTATCATGTTTTTTATCCTTCAGTTTGTTAATATGGTGTATCACAGTGATTGATTCGCATATATTGAAGAATCCTTGCATTCCTGGGATAAACCCCACTTGATCATGGTGTATGATCCTTTTAATGTGCTGTCTTACTGAAATACTCTTGAGACAAAAATGTAAGAAATCATCAAAACCATCATAAAGCCCTTCATAAATATTCAAGCAGTTAGTACGGGAGATTCTGGAAACAAACATGGTCAAACAAAGTGTTTGTCACAACTGTGAAACACAACCCCAGCAAAGGATAGCCCCAGCCAATTTAATCTGGCCTCTAGCTACTGTATGGAGGAACCAAAGAAGTAGATGTAGGGAAACCAAAAGCTTGGAGATCTTGAAACATGAGGATGAAGAATTGAACATTTAGTTGTATGAGCCTGGGGTGGGGCTCGGGAGACCTGGGTTTTAGACCAGCTCGGCTTATTGCAGACGTGAACCTAGATTTCTCAACTGTATGATAAAAGGATGAATCTCTGTGGGGCTCGTGTTCCTTGGGGTGAGTGTGTATGGCTATGCAGTCAGATGCTGGAGGCCACTGTCAAGTACAATTCATCTTCCTGGAACATCGATTTTACCTGATGGCAAACATTTTATTTTATTATTTTTTTTAAGTTTTATTGGAATATAGTTGTTTTACAATATTGTGTTAGTTTCTACTGTAAAACAAAGTGAATCAGCTATACATATACACACATCCCCTCTTTTTTGGATTTCCTTCCCATTTAGGTCACCACAGAACACTGAGTAAGGTTCCCTGTGCTATACAGTATGTTCTCATTAGTTATCTATTTTATACATAGCATCAATAGTGTATATATGTTAATCCCAATCTTCCAATTCATCCCACCCCCCGTTTCGCCCTTGGTATCCATACCTTGTTCTCTATGTCTGTGTCTCTATTTCTGCTTTGCAAATAAAATCATCTGTCCCGTTTTTCCAGATTCCACATATATGCCTTAATGTATGATATTTGTTTTTCTCTTTCTGACTTACTTCACTCCATATGACAGTCTCTAGGTCCATCCACTGATGGAAAACATTATTTTTTACTCAAAAATTAATTCACTTGGTCAAAAAATGCTAATCAAGTTTTGGCTACATGCCAGGTACTGTTTTAAACACTATTTTATTATCAAAGTAAACATGGATATGTTATGGAATAATGTGCATAATTTACAGGATCTAAGGTGAACAATGGTCCCCAAAATTATTTTTCACATACAGGGGCACTTCTGGCTGTGTCCATTCGCTCTCAACTCCAACCAAATAATGCACATTTGTTCTCCTTTGCCCCTGGGCACATGTCAGTGGATAGGCAGGCCAGTAGTCTTAGGCCCCTTTCCAATGGATACAGCCTATACTGTCATCACCACCAGAAATTAAGCAAACCCTTGTTGTTGACAACAGGTTTGATATGCATATCTACCAGATGAAAGTAAGATAAGGGAACTAACTTCAAATAAGCACCGCTACCTATCTAACAGGTGATAAGTGTATCAGCCTTTTTAAAACCATTTCACTTGATCTCCACAACAATCCACCTGCAAAATCGGTGTCATTGCCCCAATTTGAAAATTCAGGAGAGGAAGCCGAGGCTCAAAGAGCTTGAGTGACTTGTTCAAAGTCTCAGTGCTAAGAAATGGAAGAGTCAAGATTTCATCCTGCCTTGGTCTGGCTCCAAGCCAATCCCCTTCTCCCTTTCTGACCCCACCCTCCAAAGGTGATAGCAATCACTTTTCCTTTGAAGTCTCTCTCTGTCTCACAGCTCAGCAGTATAACCTTAAACTCGGGTGCTAAGGTCATAGCATTAGAGAGAAAATGCACATGACCCCCTCCACAGAACAACAGATTGTCAGAATGGGACCAGACTGCAGAGATTGTCCAATACTCTTGTTTCCAGAGAGGAAACCTGGGGCCTAGGCTATAACATGAACATTTGTGGAAAGAAGCTCTGAGGTTGGCAAGACATATCCACGTTCAGCACTGCCGTGTTCCCCTGAGACCCTGCAGTCCCTTAAGCTCCCCGAGACTGATTTTCCTTCTCTATAAAATGGGATGGAACGGGGAAATTATGTCACTTGCAGAAGGCTGTTGTAAAGATGATATAAAATCATGTACGTGCAAGATTTTAAACCTTAAAGTGCTATGTACAGATGTCTGTGACTCACCTAAGTTCTCCCAGCACAGACCCAGTTCTCAGATATTAAATATTCTTCCACTGCCCCACAGTGCTGGAGACCCTCCCTGAAGCTGCAGCCACCCCACTCACTTTCAGAACACAGTCAGAATCCTTTGCAAAAGAGTGGACTGGTGTACACTTTTATAACTTGAGAAAATGGAGCGAGTAACCACAGTCTCTCCTCATCCTAAGATGCTCCTTGTGGGAGGAAAACACACACCCTAGACGCATGGTTAGTGCCCAGAATGAGCTGAGCTCTGTACCCAGAGCAGCCTTGAGTCAAGGTCCTTGCCCTGTAGGAGCAAGTTCGGGTGAAGGGAGTTTCCCCAAAGGAAGTGACTCACTCAGGGAGGGTCTCTTTGTTATGCCATGTGCCAGGCCAAATCTGTTTGACCTCTACAACTTCAAGCCTGTAAGCAGTGGGAATATGGAGTCTCCCCCACTCCCACTCCATCCCACTCCCTCCCCCAGTCTCTCCCCAGGCCCTCCCTGAATTAACAAGGTGAGCTCACAGGCAGGATACTCCACAGAGCCGTGTGGAACATACAACAGTGCTCCAGCTCCTCTGGGGCACCCTCTCCAAATTCTCCAGGTACAATCCTGCCACCACTGCACCAGTCCTGAGAGGAGAAATACGGAAAACATTAACTCCCTCATGGTATCCTTGGAGAAACTGAAGCCCAGGACAAATGCAATGTCTGCCTGCGAATCAGCATTAAAAACACCAGCACCCGGGACTCAATTCTTGCTCCTGCTTCTCACACTCAGCCGCCAGGACCTTCCCACTCCAGGCTCTGTGTCCTCCCAGGGAGCGGAGGCCTGGTGGTCACAGGCTGTGGTAGCTCCTGGCACCTCCTAGCACCAGGCATGCCACCTAATAAGCACTTCACATAATGTTGATCAGAGACTGAGATGCCTAACTTACTTCTCTCTGACTTCCTGTTTTCTCATCTGCAAAATGCCAGGGTTAAATTAGATGATCTCTGAGACATTTTCTATTTCTCACTGGTATTTTTAGGTCAGTTGAGTACCTTAGCTTGGCAAATGGGAAGTGTGGAAATCAGACTAGGACAGTAGGTTGGGGTCCCAGGGATAGATAGAGGACCTAGCACAGGGCAGGCAGGGGTTAAAAATGAGGGAGAGATGTGAGCGATGTGCCCTCACAGAGCCCTCAGCCTGGGGCAAAATAAGATCCTCAATAAGAATGGAGATGGGCAGGCAAAGTTGCTCAGAAGAAGGGAACTCCATAAGCTTGGAAGTCAGGAGATCTGGGTGCCTATGCAGAGCCTGACTTTGCCTTGCTGGGAAGATCAATTCCTTTTTCTGGACCTCATTTATGGTTTAATGTCCACTCTTCTACAAGGTCTTGAAAGGAAGATCTTCCCTCCTTTTCCTTGACAGAGGTGGAGCAGGAAGAGTCCCTCTTCCATTGCCTGGGACTCTTTCTTCAAAACACAGGTCATGTGGCTAACACTGCTCATTTTTACACGGGGATTCCTTGGAGCAGGGCATGGCCTTAACCCTGACTGCGTGGACAGAAATTTGCAGAAACCTGAGTATGTTATAGACCTTGATCTCCTCTAATTCTTTCAAACGTGTCCACTTTCTCTTCCTTTTTTAAAATATTTTAGCTCAGACCCCCTGCACAGAAGAAATTACAGACTCTCTGGGCTGGAAGAGACCTGAGGGTCTTTACATCTTGACCTTCTTCCATCTGAGCATCTACCCATCCAGGCTCTGTCTGAGCATCCCCAGGAGCAAGGATCTCAGTGTCTCCCATGGCAGCTAATTTCATCTGGGGCAGTTCTATTTACTAGCAGTTTTTCAAAGGAAAGCTCCCTTAATTAAAACAAGCCTGAGGGCTTCCCTGGTGACGCAGTGGTTGGGAGTCCGCCTGCCGATGCAGGGGACGCGGGTTCGTGCCCCGGTCCGGGAGGATCCCGCATGTCGGGGAGCGGCTGGGCCCGTGAGCCATGGCTGCTGAACCTGCGCGTCCGGAGCCTGTGCTCCGCAACGGGAGAGGCCACAACAGTGAGAGGCCCGCGTACCGCAAAAAAAAAAACAAAAAAAACAAGCCTGAATACCATCAGCGGTCAGCTCACCAGCTATTTCCTTGGGGTCTGTCTCCAGCAAGACAGCTGGGTTGCAGATGTCTTGCCTCAGCAGGTATTCCCACCTCCAGTCCTAAATCTTTGCCTTTAGACTTTAGGTCCATCTTGATCATTCACAAGTCCCATAGTAACTTGTTGCTTGTTAAATAATGTTTAATGTTGAGCTTTTTTTCCCCTATTTCATTTTTTTAAGGGAGTGTAACTCAGTGGTTAATTCTGTGAGCTAATTCTGTACCAGGGATCAAGTTGGAGTCTCGAAGTGATCTGGGGTCTCAGTTCTGGCTCATTCAGTCGTGGTGTGCCCTTGGTCAAATGACTTATTCTCCCCGAGTCTCAGTTTCTAAGTCTGTAAACATTAATAACACCTACCTCTTGGGTTGTTGAAAGAATTAAATTAAATAGTTCAGTTGAGGTGTTTGTCCTATAGTAAGAAGGAGTGTTAATGAGTCTTATTTTTTTTTTGTACAGTCCATCTTCATGTAGAGTCCAAATCCATCTCTCTGTAGCAATTACCATCTTCTTGGTCCCAGTTTTATCCTCTGAGACCTTGCAGAATAGGCTAAATCCCTCTTCCACGTGGCAACACTTCAAATATTTCCATTTGACCACAACCCCTTTACATGGTAAAGGGCCTCACCCGAGAAACTGAGGTGGGATAAAGTGTATCCAAAGCCTCACCACAATCTGGAAGGAGAACCAAGAATTGCTACTTCCCTGGCCTGGAGTGACCACCTCAACATCGGCCTCCAAGAAGAGTGGGGAGAGCCAGGGCTCTTGGAAAACTCAGCTCTGGCAACACATGACACTGAAGTGTTGAAACATGCCACTTTGATGTGGCATTAGCTCATGATATTGCTTTACTTTCTTAATTTAGAAGAAAAGCACAGCTGCTAGAATTTCTAATATAATAAGAAGTATGGTGGTACACCAAAAGTTTTCAGGAATTTTTCTACAAGAGCACTGCACCCAATTGTGTAACTTTTAAAAAAATATTCTTGCAAATCCATTTTTTTCTATTATGCAAAGACCACCTTTTAAATTGTTTTCTAACCTTTCAACTTCTAAACTATTAAATCCTTGATGGCCAATGTATTCCGTCTAGTTGAAACAGCTTCTAGAGCAAGACAGGGTTTAATTAAATAAACAAATACTTAGACGGAAGTACTCTTTTTGTTGAATGGAGATCCTAAGAAATCTATCTGCTACCTTTCTACCTGCTTGGGATGTGAGCATTATTTGATCCCCTGTTTTGAACTCACTGAAATGGGACCGCTAGATAAATGCAAAATATTATTCTCATCAGCCAGTCCCATAATATCTTCTATAGTTAAATTTCTTGTCTCTAGATGATTTTCAAGCTTGGACTGTTAGCGCCAGTGACTTATTAGGGAAACTGCAGAACAGACACTTTCATTGGGAAGAAGAATAGACTAGACTCTCCCTTAACAATAACTTCAAAACATGAGGTTCTACTTTTCTAATCAATTGTTGAGACAATCTGTGTTGGAGGACAAAAAGAGTACTAGTGAAGGCTTGCTCTTCAGAAGATAACTCAAAAAGAAACGTATCTGATCACACAGATGGTCAAAATTTCAGGGTTCAATTATGTTACTTTCTGTGTAATACTGAAAATTTCTTTATCTCAAGGTAGACTGCCTGGTAAAAGTCAGACCAATTAAGGACCATAATAATTTTTCCATTTTCTATACCAATCTCTGTGCCCAATTCACTGATTATTTCTCATGCAGAATAAATCCAGTAACTGTTTTTATCAATCATTTTTATCTACCTGAAGAATTTCCCATGTGGCGTTTGCTCGATGGGTTCGAAGAGTGTCCAGAGATTGATCCTTTCAACCTTCTGCACCATCAGCAGGACATGGGACAGCCAGTGTTCTGAGCCACTTACCTCCAGTAGCATCTGGTCTGTTTATTCCAGTATAACAAATAAATACTATCAGTTTCTTCATGTATCATGTCTTGGAAGGGGCTGGGAAGCACTGAGCTTCATTGTAACTTTTAGGCCTTTGAAAATACATAATATAATTTTAATATTGTGGAGGCAATTGAAACTGGCCAATTTTAGTGTTCTTCATGTTTGTTTTTAAAATTAAACTTAGGTGGAAACCTGTCCCTTTAGTGTGACCTGCTGGCCATGGATTGGTTGTCCCTGCCTGACTCCATTTGCCTATATGAAGAAGAGTAGCTATCCCTTAGAAGACTTAAAGAATGAATATATGTATATGTATAACTGAATCACTTTGCCATACACCTGAAACTAACACAACATTGTAAATCAACTATATGTCAATAAAATTAAAATATTAAAAAAAAAATCTCAGGAGCTCCCTCATGTAAAATGGGCAAAACATTCTCACCAACACACTACCCCCACTGCCCTGAAATAGGTCCCTACCTCAGATCCTTTTCATTCGACTCAGATGCCATTTCCTCCAAGAAGCCTTCTCTGACTCTTCACATCCCATCACTAAAGTTAGAAATAATCTCCCCATTCTTTGAATCCCCATAACTCTCGTTCTGTTCTGTTCTTACAATATTTAACAATTTTTGAATCCTGGTCAGTCATATGGTAATAACTGTATTGGAATGTAAACTTTGAGGAGGTAATCCATGTCTTATTTTTAATATCCTTTAAAACACTCCTAACAGGACTTGAATTACACATGAAAGGCACTTAACCAGCTAAAGGAAAGACAAATTAATTTGACACTTCTCTTTGATTCATTATATCTGATTTATTTGGGAATTTGAGTTCCTTAGGAAGTATTTTGGGGGGCATTTTAGTGGGGTTTTCAAAAATTTCTCAAAATTTATGGCAGCTTATTTTTAATTTTAATAACGTGATCTAGATGAAAACAAAAACACATGAAAAATATTAAACTTTGCTGTTAAGCAGGGAAGTACAGATGAAAACAAATTTGAAGCCCTGTTTTTAATACAGTAAAGCAGGAAAAAGCTTTAAGCAAACAAAACAATTAACGCTTGAAAGAGCTGTGGTTAAATTGGCTAGTGGCATTTTAAATTAACACTTTTTTTAAACAATATATGAGAGCTATAAAAATGCCCAGGCATATTTCCCCAGTCATCTCATTCATAGAAATTTTAGAATTCATGCAAAGGTAACAATTCAACAACAACAACAAAAAAAGCAAAATGTGCAAAATGCACAAACATGTCTGTAAGAGCATTCACTATAATAGCAAAAAAGCAAACAAATAAACAACAAACAAAAAAATTGAAGAGAGATCTGCTAGCTACAGAGAGAGGTCTCAGGAGAAACCAATTGTGGAATACTTCCAAGTTCCCTGGCTGGGGAATCAAACCCGTACTCCCTGCATTGGAAGTGTGGCATCTTAACCACTGGACCACTGGGGAAGTCCCTGATTCTTCATTTTTAAATGCCTTATCGTGCTTTAATACTCCAAGACCCAGCAAATCTTTTTTGGAAGATGATACCTTTAAAGAAGGAGACAGTGTGATCAGTGGCTTCAGTTGTTAGAAGGATGTAAATAATATCCTGTACTGAGTCTCCAGAAGGCAGACAACAATGAGAGGTTCAAAATCAGAGGAAGTGTTTTAGAGCACTCTGCTGCAACGGACCACCACCTGCATGCCCAGAGTATGACCTGGTCTGCATAGGCCTCATGGGCTCTGGCAAGACCAGCCTGCTGTCTAATCTCTGCAGTGAAAATCCCGACAGCATTGTGTCAACCACAGGTTTTAGTATAAAAGCAGTGCCATTCCAGAATGTCATCTTGAATGTAAAAGAACTTGGAGGGGCTGATAATATCCAGAAATACTGGAGCTGCTACAACCAAGGATCTCAAGGAGTAATATATGTATTAGGCAGTGCCTCTTTAGAAGATGATTTAGAGACTGCTAGAAGTGAAATGCACTCAGCTCTTCAGCACCCACAACTATGCACTTTACCCTTTTTAATGTTGGCGAATCATCAAAACAAGCCAGCCGCTTGATCAGTACCAGAGCCGTGTGACTGACACTGTGCTGGTGCTCCGGCCAGCTGTCAGGCCTGAGTCTCTGAGGTGGGAGAGCCAAGTTCAGAACATTGGTCCACCAGAGACCTCCTGGCCCCACATAATATCAATTGGCAAGAGTTCTCCCAGAGATCTCCGTCTCAACGCTATGACCCAGCTCCACTCAACTACCAGCAAGCTCCAGTGCTGGACGCCCCATGCCAAACAACTAGCAAGACAGGAACACAACCCCACCCATTAGCAGAGAGGCTGCCTAAACTCATAATAAGTTCACAGACACCCGAAAACACACCACCGGACATACTTCTGCCCACCAGAAAGACAAGATCTAGCCCCACCCACCTGAACACAGGCACCAGTCCCCTCCACCAGGAAGCCTACACAGCCCACTGAACCAACCTTACCCACTGGGGGCAGACACCAAAAACAAAGGGAACTATGAACCTGCAGCCCGCGAAAAGGAGACCCCCAAACACAGTAAGTTAAGCAAAATGAGAAGACAGAGAAATATGCAGCAGATGAAGGAGCAAGGTAAAAACCCACCAGACCAAACAAATGAAGAGGAAATAGGCAGTCTACCTGAAAAAGAATTCAGAGTAATGATAGTAAAGATGATCCAAAATCTTGGAAATAGAATGGAGAAAATACAAGAAACGTTTAATAAGGACCTAGAAGAACTAAAGAGCAAACAAACAATGAGGAACACCACAATAAATGAAATTAAAAATTCTCTAGAGGGAATCAATAGCAGAATAACTGAGGCAGAAGAACGGATAAGTGACCTGGAAGATGAAATAGTGGAAATAACTACCTCAGAGCAGAATAAAGAAAAAAGAATGAAAAGAATTGAGGACGGTCTCAGAGACCTCGGGGACAACATTAAATGCACCAACATTCGAATTATAGGGGTCCCAGAAGAAGAGAAAAAGAAAGGGTCTGAGAAAATATTTGAAGAGATTATAGTTGAAAACTTCCCTAATATGGGAAAAGAAATAGTCAAGTCCAGGAAGCACAGAGAGTCCCATTCAGGATAAATCCAAGGAGAAACACACCAAGACACATATCAATCAAACTATCAAAAATTAAATAAAAGAAAAAATATTAAAAGCAGCAAGGGAAAAGCAACAAATAACATACAAGGTAATCCACATAAGGGTAACAACTGATCTTTCAGCAGAAACTCTGAAAGCCAGAAAAGAGTGGCAGGACATATTTAAAGTGATGAAAGGGAAAAACCTACAACCAAGATTACCTTAACCAGCAAGGATCTCATTCAGATTTGATGGAGAAATTAAAACCTTTACAGACAAGCAAAAGCTAAGAGAATTCAGCACCACTAAATCAGCTTCACGACAAATGCTAAGGGAACTTCTTCAGGCAGGAAACACAAGAGAAGGAAAAGACCTACAAAAATAAACCCAAAATAATTAAGAAAATGGCAATAGAAACATACATATCGATAACTACCTTAAATGTAAATGGATTAAATGCTCCAAGCAAAAGACATAGACTGGCTGAATGGATACAAAAACAAGACCCGTATATATGCTATCTACAAGACACCAACTTCAGACCTAGGGACACATACAGACTGAAAGTGAGGGGATGGAAAAAGATATTCCATGCAAATGGAAATCAAAAGAAAGCTGGAGTAGCAATTCTCATATCAGACAAAATAGACTTTAAAATAAAGACTATTACAAGAGACAAAGAAGGACACTACATAATGATCAATATGGATTGATCATAGGGATCAATCCAAGAAGAAGATGTAACAATTATAAATATTTATGCACCCAACATAGGAGCACCTCAATACATAAGGCAAATGCTAACAGCCATAAAAGGTGAAATCAACATTAACACAATAATAGTAGGGGACTTTAACACCCCACTTTCACCAATGGACAGATCATCCAAAATGAAAATAAATAAGGAAACACAAGCTTTAAATGATACATTCAACAAGATGGACTTAATTGATATTTATAGGACATTCCATCCAAAAACAACAGAATACACTTTCTTCTCAAGTGCTCATGGAACATTCTACAGGATAGATCATATCTTGGGTCACAAATCAAGCCTTGCTAAATTTAAGAAAACTGAAATTATATCAAGTATATTTTCTGACCACAACGCTATGAGACTAGATATCAATTACAGGAAATAACTGTATAAAATAAACACACATGGAGGCTAAACAATACACTACTAAATAACCAAGAGATCATGGAAGAAATCAAAAATACCTAGAAACAAATGACAATGAAAACAAAATGACCTAAAACCTATGGCATGCAGCAAAAACAGTTCTAAGAGGGAAGTTATAGCAATACAATCCTACCTCAAGAAACAAGAAACATCTCAAATAAACAACCTAACTTTACACCTAGAGCAATTAGAGAAAGAAAAACAAAAAAGCCCAAAGTTAGCAGAAGGAAAGAAATCATAAAGATCAGGTCAGAAATAAATGCAAAAGAAATGAAGACTATGATAGCAAAGATCAATAAAACTAAAAGCTGGTTCTCTGAGAAGATAAATAAAATTGATAAACCATTAGCCAGACTCATCAAGAAAAAAATAGAGAAGACTCAAATCAATAGAATTAGAAATGAAAAAGGAGAAGTAACAACTGACACTGCAGAAATACAAAGGATCATGAGAGATTACTACAAGCAACTATATGCCAATAAAATGGACAACCTGGAAGAAATGGACAAATTCTGAGAAAAGCACAACCTTCCAAGACTGAACCAGGGAGAAATAGAAAATATAAACAGGCCAATCACAAGCACTGAAATTGAATCTGTGATAAAAAAATCTTCCAACAAACAAAAGCCCAGGGCCAGATGGCTTCACAGGTGTATTCTATCCAACATTTAGAGAAGAGCTAAAACCTATCCTTTTCAAACTCTTCCAAAATATAGCAGAGGGAGGAACACTCCCAAACTCATTCTACGAGGCCACCATCACCCTGATACCAAAACCAGACAAAGATTTCAAAAAGAAAGAAAACTACAGGTCAATATCACTGATAAACATAGATGCAAAAATCCTCAACAAAATACTAGCAAACAGAGTCCAACAGCACATTAAAAGGATCATACACCATGATCAAGTGGGATTTATCCCAGGAATGCAAGGATTCTTCAATATACACAAAACAATCAATGTGATACACCATATTAACAAATTGAAGGAGAAAAACCATATGATCATCTTAATAGATGCAGAAAAAGCTTTCGACAAAATTCAACACTGATTTATGATTAAAAAATCTCCAGAAAGCAGGCATAGAGGGAACCTACCTGAACATAATAAAGGCCATGTATGACAAACCCATAGCCAGCATCATTCTCAATGGTGCAAAACTGAAACCATTTCCTCTAAGATCAGGAACAAGACAAGGTTGCCCACTCTCACTGCTATTATTCAACATAGTTTTGGAAGTTTTAGCCACGGAAATCAGAGAAGAAAAAGAAATAAAAGGAATCCAAAACAGAAAAGAAGTAAAACTGTCACTGTGTGTCATCTGACATGATACTATAAATGGAGAATCCTAAAGATGCTACCAGAAAAGTACTAGAGCCAATCAATGAATTTGGTAAAGTAGCAGGATACAAAATAAATGCACAGAAATCTCTTGCATTCCTATACACTAATGATGAAAAATCTGAAAGAGAAGTAAGGAAACACTCCCATTTACCATTGCAACAAAAAGAATAAAATACCTAGGAATAACCTACCTAAGGAGAAAAAAGACCTGTATGCAGAAAACTATAAGACACTGATGAAAGAAATTAAAGATGATACAGATGGAGAGATATAGCATGTTCTTGGAATGAAAGAATCAACATTGTGAAAATGACTCTACTACCCAAAGCAATCTACAGATTCAATGCAATCCCTGTCAAACTACCAATGGCATTTTTCACAGAATTACAACAAAAAATTTCACAATTTGTATGGAAACACAAAAGACCCCAAAGAGAAAAGTAATCTTGAGAAAGAAAAATGGAGCTGGAGGAATCTGGCTCCCTGACTTCAGATTATACTACAAAGCTACAGTAATCAAGACAGTATGGTACTGGCACAAAAACAGAAATATAGATCAATGGAACAGGGTAGAAAGCCCAGAGATAAAGCCATGTACATATGGTCACCTTGTCTTTGATAAAGGAGGCAAAATATACAATGGAGAAAACACAGCGTCTTCAATAAGTGGTGCTGAGAAAACTGGACAGCTACATGTAAAAGAATGAAATTAGAACACTCCCTAACACCATATACAAAGATAAACTCAAAATGGATTAAAGACCTAAATGTAAGGCCAGACACTATCAAACTCTTAGAGGAAAACATAGGCAGAACACTCCATGACATAAATCACAGCAAGATCCTTTAGACCCACCTCCTAGAGAAATGGAAATAAAAACAAAAATAAACAAATGGGACCTAATGAAACTTAAATGCTTTTGCACAGCAAAGGAAACCATAAACAAGACGAAAAGACAACCCTCAGAATGGGAGAAAATATTTGCAAATGAAGAAACTGACAAAGGATTAATCTCCAAAATATACAAGCAACTCTTGTAGCTCAATATCAAAAAACAAACAACCCAATCCAAAAATGGGCAGAAGATCTAAATAGACATTCCTCCAAAGAAGATATACAGATTGCCAACAAACACATGAAAGGATGCTCAACATCACTAATCATTAGAGAAATGCAAATCAAAACTACAATGAGGTATTACCTCACACCGGTCAGAATGGTCATCAACAAAACATCGACAAATAATAAATGCTGGTGAGGGTGTGGAGAAAAGGGAACCCTCCTACACTGTTGGTGGGAAGGTAAATTGATACAGTAACTATGGAGAACAGTATGGAGGTTCCTTAAAAAACTAAGAACAGAACTACCATATGACCCAGCAATCCCACTACTGGGCATATACCCTGAGAAAACCATAATTCAAAGTCATGTAGCACAATGTTCATTGTAGCACTATTTACAATAGCCAGGTCATGGGAGCAACCTAAGTGTCCATTGACAGATGAATGGATAAAGAAGATGTGGCACATATATACAATGGAATATTAGCCATAAAAAGAAATGAAATTGAATTATTTGTAGTGAGGTGGATGGATCTGTCCTACAGAGTGAAGCAAGTCAAAAAGAGAAAAACAAATACCGTATGCTAACACATATATATAGCATCTAAAAAAATATATGGTTCTGAAGAATCTAGGGGCAGGACAGGAATAAAGACGCAGACGCAGAGAGTGGACTTAAGGACATGGGGAGGGGGAAGAGTAAGCTGGGATGAAGTGAGAGAGTGGCATGGACATATATACACTACAAAATGTAAAATAGACAGCTAGTAGGAAGCAGCCCCATAGCACAGGGAGATCAGCGCAGTGCTTTGTGACCACCTAGAGGGGTGGGTTACGGAGGGTGGGAGGGAGATGCAAGAGGGAGGGGATATGGGGATATAAGTATATGTATAGTTGATTCACTTTGTTATACAGCAGAAACTAACACAACACAATGTAAAGCAATTATACTCCAATAAAGTTGTTAAAAAGAAAAAAAAATTGAAGACAACCCAAGTGAGCCCAAGTAGGGAAATGGCTTTACTAATTATAAAACAGTATGAAAAATTATTATGTAGTTATTAATATACAAATTTTAAAAGAATAATTCCTATTATACAATTTTTAAAAAATCAGGCCACAAAATGAAATGTGCATTATGCATGCATGATGATGACAATGAGAAATAGACAAGAATGTGCAAAAATACAAATAGTTGAATATGTTGTAGAATTCTGGCTTGTGTTCTGTTTTAAAGTCATTACATCATCTTTTCAATGACAGACTACATTTTAAGTAATTGAAAACAAAGTCTCATTAGCTTTGTCCTTGTATAAGTTCCCAGAGAGAACACATTATTCTTATTCATTTCTACCTCTGCTACTTGTCTTTGATTTGGACGTGCTCCATCCTGTTCTCCCACTTCTCACTCCTCTAACTAGACTGGAAAAAGACCCTTCCCAAACAACAAAGCTAAAGGCACCAAGTTCAGAAGCCGTGTATCCAAATCTGCAAACGTCAGATAGGATCTGACATCTCGCCCCCAGTGTAGCAAAGGGAGACCCAGATTCTTCAATGACCGCAAGTGGCCTTGGTTTAACAAGCCTTGCCAACAAGGCACAATGTTCCCGTCCTCAGAAATAGTCCCCAGCAGAGCTTCCAGGGGCCCATAAAAATCTGTACTCTTGGAAGAATGTGACAACTCTGGCATCAAACACAGATTCAACATTTTCTATAATAAGACAATGTTCCGTTGCATCAGGCTTTTTAAGCAGGGCCAGCACTTAGTAAAATTTTGAGGTTGTGCAAGTGAACTTTCGCCCAGCCCTAGACACCTTTCCCTGACTCCAGATAATCAATAAAATCAGTTTACAAAGCCCCTTTTGCATCCAATTTCTCACTTTAATCTTGTGTCAGCCCAATGAGGTTGGTGTTATTTTAATTTCATGTTTCAGAGGAGGACACTGAGGCTCAGGGAAGTGAAATGACTTGTGTTAAGTCCACACAGCACGTCAATGACTGAAAAGAACATAAGTCCAGCCCCAATTTCTCCTGTATGCTGCCTCTTCTTCCATTCCAAGGGGACACACTAACCCAGTGCACCCACTCACACCAGTATTCAGTGTACTGCCATCCCAGGGACACCTATGTGTTAAAGAAAGGCAGAATGGGAAGAAGAGTATATAGCCTTGAAGAAGTCAAGGGAGATTGCTAAGAAGATGCTGAACTAGCGTGACCTACTGGCTCCTTCCCTCGAGATCCACTCTGAGGAACTACAGAGGAAAAACATTAAGTTGCAGGGAAAGCTGTAAGATCTCCCTGGAGAGGCAGAAGCTGTTTTTATTTGGCATGTGCATGTGCCTGAAATGGTCCTTACCTAAGGCAGAGGGTATCCAAGGCTGCTGTTTCAGAATAAAACAAGAAAGGAGCCATTTCTTCTTGGGGTCTTCATCTCCCCTCTCTCCCCACCCTTACTGCCTTGGGACAGACAAGGGCTGGAGCTTAGACTTCTTGAGTGAGTGTGACTGGGGTGTAAAGCAGGGCAGTGCAGAAACCTTATGCCGAGTGGAAGTGAGGAAAACACATGCAGATTGATTGGTCTCAGGTGGTCACTGCCCCACCCTCTCCTTCTAAACCCCCAGGGCTGGTGGATTATAATCTCTTCTAGACACTAATTCTTCCTAAAGTAAAGAATACATCTAAGATGCTATTTGGTAGGGCGAGGGGTGATTAGCTCTGGTTTTCTGATGCCTGGAATCCTCCACTTCTGGGTTTATCCTCCATCCTCAACCCCCATTTTGAACACATTGGTGTCGACATAGATGGAGGGCTGGCCTTCATCACTTTTGCCATCAGTACTGCTGGACCAAGTAGCCCATAACCCCAGAGGAATGGAAGCTCATGGGAGAAAAGAGAAGCACTAATATTTCCAAAGTAAAACAACAAACTGAGTTACAGATTCCATAGGAACCAGAGGTATTAGAACTGACAGATCAAGAATTTACATATATTTTTAAGAATTTAATTTTTTATATTTACAAAATAAGGAATGATATTAGCAATATATAAAGAAAAAATAATCAAGTAGAAATGTTGAGTATGAATATATAATCATTGAGATAATGAGCACAATGGATGGTGATTAGTAGAATAGATTCACCTGAGGAATGAATTAGAAAAATGGGAGATCAGATTGAGGAATTCTCCTTAGCAGAAAATTATTTTAAAAATGGAAACTACTTAAGGTATAAAAGGCAAAAGTAGTCCCAGGAAGAAAAAAAGGGAAAGGAAAAAAATAGATCCAAATTGAAGGAGGAAATATTTAAAGGAATAATGGAGATAATTCCCCCAGAATTAATGAATGATGAAAAGCCTCAGATTGATAGGAATCATAGCAAAAGAGGAGCAATAAGGAATATCACACTCTTAGACATAAATTATGTTAAAATTCAAGAATATCAATATTGAATCAAATATCAATTCAAGATATCAAATATCAGCATAAATTATGTTAAAATTCAAGAATATCAAATTTTACCTTATCAAAGATAAGGTAAAATTGTAAAAACCAAAACACAAAAAACACCAAAAAACAAAAACAAAAATTTCCAGAGAGAAAGAAAGAAGATCCCTTACAAAGGAATAAGAATAATCTTGATATCAGGGTTTTCAACCACATGCAAGGATGCAAGTACAGAATTTCATACCCAGCTGAACTTTCATTCAAATGTGAGGCATGATAAAAATACTCTAAGACATACACAGTCTCAGAGTATTTGTCACACAAAGATCCATGCATGAAACATTTTTTAATGACATTACATAGAAGCCAATATAAGGGATGATGGAAGAAATACGTGAAGAAAAGGTGATAAAAGATTTTTTTAAAGTTTGTGTTTGCCTTAAAAATTAACTGAGAGCAAAGAAAAGAGAAAACAAAAGCATGTCCATAAAAACGAAGAATTAAAAGTCTAGATGAACTCAATATGATAGAGTAAGGGAAGACCAAGGGACATCAGAGTATATTAATGTCCTTATCTAATATGAGAGGAGACATAGACAACTTTAAAACAATAAACAAAAAATACAAAACATGGGGAAAAGTGTGACAAATTGGAATAATAAACTAATAAAGTAGAAGAAAGTCCTAATATATGGTAACTACTAGAGATGAAAATGAACTAACTTGCCAAATTTTTTAAAAAATCCAGTTATTTTCTATTCACTAGACACATTCCTAAGCAACATATATGCAAAAAATAAAAA
Source organism: Grampus griseus (assembly GCF_964374135.1). Classification (NCBI taxonomy): domain Eukaryota; kingdom Metazoa; phylum Chordata; class Mammalia; order Artiodactyla; family Delphinidae; genus Grampus; species Grampus griseus. The sequence goes on from NC_138998.1 coordinate 64,317,176, forward strand.
TAAAAGGATAAAAAATGATTAATCAGGCAAGTAGAACAAAATAAAGCTGGCGTTGATGTAATACTATCAGATACTATGAGGATCACAATCTTTTTACCAAAACTAGCAAAGAGCTGTAAGGATAACTACATAACTATACCGCTTACTGCTATAAATGTGAAAATCCTAAAAAACGTTTTAGTAAATCAAATTCAATAGGGCATCAAAATGATCATATACCACACTGGACTTTTCTCAGGTACATGAGGATAGGCTTAACATTAGAAAATCTGTAAGCGTAATTTACCATATCAGCTAAATATTGCTAATACAATAAGAAAAAGAAATTCAAGGCTTAATAATTGAAAAGGAGGAAATAAAATTACCATTATTTTCAGATGATGTGATTTTGTGACCAACTTTCACATTTTTTTTTTGGTGAGAAAATTAGTCATGGCCGGAACTAGAAATTTGTAAAACCACTTAGAAAAACAGCTTGGTATTATCTCGTAAAGTTGAACTTTATGGACTCTATAACCCAACAATTCTGCTCCTATGACTATGCTTAAAGGAAATTTTGCATATGTTTACTAGAAAATGTGGATAAGAATGTTCATTGCACTACTCTACATATTAACAAAAAAATTCCCATCAATAGGGAATGATGAATAAGCTGTAGATATTCAAATTAAATGACTACAACAACAAGCAACAATATGGACGAGTCTTCAAAACATAATATTAATTAAAAAGTAAAAATATCAAAACCATTTGTGCATGATGTACTTTTTGTAATATTAAGAACAACATTAATAAAATACACTTTTTAAAGGAATACCTATAGATGAGACAAAACTATTTAAAAAGGAAAGCAAGGGAATGATGAATACAAGATGCATGATGCTGGTTACCCTGGGTGGGTGGGTGGGGGGTGCCGGTGATTGAGTAAGGGAAGACCATAGGGAAAGATGCAGTCAAGCTACTGTCAAAGTCCTAGTGTTCACATGTGAAGGGTCATTTACAAATGCTTAATACATTAGATTAACGAAATAAGTAAATATAGTAGTGTCATACATGAAAGAAGGATTTTGATTAATCCAGTTCTAAATCCCTGAGAGCTAAAAGAAATATTTCAAATGGGAAACTTCAGGCACTGAGACCCTAGAGGTGGAGATTTCTTTGGGCAGAACTGAGTCATGTATTTAGTGGCCATTTGCTCCATTAGCCCCGTAGACATGCCTAGTTCCATAAATTTTGATACCAAACCTGTTGTAAAGATCATGTGCAAGGACTAAATTTCCATACTCAGACACCCCGACATTAACCAGAGGTTGGGAATCGCTTCTGCTGCAGCATAAGTATCCTAACCAGTCTCCTGACCTAAGCCCTACCCTCCCTTGCAGTTCTTCTCCATACTGCCTCCAGAGTGTTACTGCTAAATTGCAAAACTTTTCTTACATCACTATCTCTAGATCAAGTCTTTGGCAGGGTATTATATGGCCTCAGTAATCTTTCCCCAGCAAAATAGCGCTGTATTATTCACCAATCCCTGAGTACTTCCTGCAATTCCACACCAGCCTGCCTTTGCACATGCTGTTCTGTCTGTCTGAAATACCCTTATCCTTACCTGCTGACATTTCACTCATTTTCAGATCTCAGCTCCCCTTCCTCCTAATCTATGAAGACCTGGAGGGAGAAGGCAATGGGCAGGAAGGGTGGGACTATCCAGGGGTTCAAAAATAACTGCATCTTTAACATGGACAAAGTCTAGACACACAGAGTTAAACCAGTGGCAGAGCCTGCATATCACATCCAGGTTGCAACTGAGGCCTGATTCTGGTGACCTGCACCTGTGTCAGTAGTGCCAGCCTAGGTGGGCGTGAAACTCTGATCTCTTTCCCTATCTCCCAGAGGTGGTTTCTAGGCAGCAGTGTAGAAAGAGCTTGGGCTTTGGAGTCAGACTGACTTGAGTCAATTCTGGATCTACCCTTTAAAATGCACCAATTCTATGGGAATTTAAATATTAGCACTCAGAAAAATGAGAGGACAATTTAAAATAGTGCAAATGATTCTGCCTATCATTTCATTAAGTTAGCACTGTACCTCAGCAAGCATGAGAAGACACACTAGAAACTGTTGCTTATGCAAAACCACATACACTGTACTTTACTGGCAAATTAGAGGGTTTCCAAGATAATTTTGACTATCAGCAATGTTTACCTTATTCACCGATTTTGAAATCCTACTGGGTGAAATGCTACTCCGGTGTATGAGCTATGACTTTGAACAGGTCCCTCAATCTCCCTGAGCTTTGATTTCCTTATTCTTCAACTCTTTTCAGAGGGAGTCAGGTTGTATTTTCCAAAAATGATCACAGCAACATCTGCCATCCCATCTGAGCTCTCTTTCCACAGAGAGTGGGAACTATGTCTTTCCCCCTGCAATACAAGTGGATTAGTGACTTGCTTATAACCAATAAAGTAAAGCAAAAGGAATATAATCTGACTTCAGAGCTAGATCATAAAAGGCAACCCAGCTTCCACCTTTTTTTTCCTGGAACACTTGCTTTTAGAGCACTGAGCCTCCATGAAGAAGGAATTATTATAGAATTAGAAAGAATTTCAATTACCCTGAGGTCACCATGCTGTGTAGAAACACAGGCCACAGAGAGTGGCAACGTGTAGGTGCTCCCATCCCAGTGGAAAGAGTAGCGTCTGCCAGACATGCGATTCATGACACCTCCAGATGATTCCAATCCACAGCTGTTGAGCCCCTCAGCCTTTGTATCTCCCAGCTGAGGTCTCGGACATCATGGAGCAGAAACAAGCTATTCTTTTTGTGACCCGTCTGAGCTCCTGACCTCCAGAACCAATGCTCATTATAAAATTGTTCTTTTATGACACCAAGTTTTGGGGTCTTTTTTTAAAACAAATTTTATTTATTTATTTGGCCGTGTCACTTGGCTTGACCAAGTGACATGGCCTGACCCTGTCACTTGGGCTTTGGAGTCAGACTGACTTGAGTCAATTCTGGATCTACCCTTTAAAATGCATCAAATCTATGGGAATTTAAATATTAGCCCTCAGAAAAATGAGAGGACAATTTAAATAGTGCAAATGATTCTGAACTTGACATGGTCAAGTTCCCCGACCAGGGGTTGAACTCGGGCCATGACAGTGAAAGCATCCAATCCTAACCACTAGACAACCAGGGAATTCCCTGGGGTTGTTTTTAAATCAGCAATAGAAACCAAATCAAAGATTTTTCTGAGGGGACTTCCCTGGTGGCGTAGTGGTTAAGAATCTGCCTGCCAATGCAGGGAACACGGGTTCGAGCCCTGGTCCAGGAAGGTGCCACATGCCACAGAGCAGCTAAGCCCATGCGCCACAACTACTGAGCCTGCGTGCCACAACTACTGAAGCCCACGCACCTAGAGCCCATGCTCTGCAACAAGAGAAGCCACCACAATGAGAAGCCCGTGCACCACAACGAAGAGCAGCCCCCGCTCGCCACAACTAGAGGAAGCCTGCACGCAGCAATGAAGACCCAACGCAGCCAAAAATAAATAAATTAATTAATTAATTTTTTTAAAAAGATTTTTCTGAGGACTGAACAAAATAATTTACATAAAGTACCTGGTAAAAACCACACGTGCAGAAAATGGTGGCTGGTACCAGTATTGTGTTCTATGACTGGCCTAGCAGCCACTTTATTTTTCTGGGGCTAAGGCTTCTCTTTAGGAATACTGACTGAATAACTCAAAAGTTTGTTGTGTGGGTTGAATAGGATGATGGATGTGAAAGCACTTTGGAAACTGTGATGCTCTGTACAAATCAAAGGAATTCTTACATTTATATTATATCCGTCCACTAATGGCTCAGGATAGGAGGGCACTCATAATCCTTCAGTGGCAGTCAGTGTCTGAAATTCTGAGATCAAAGGGTCTTGGCCTGAGGCCACACATTCGTTAATTTCAACGTTTCATTTAATAAGCTTTTATTAAATGCCTACTGCAAGCAGAAAACTGTTCAATGTTGTGAGTTTTCTGTAGGAATTAGGGTACTCGATTCAGTCCCCTAAGAAAATTCAGGATAGTCAAGAGGACAGGAAATAAATGTAATGCTGGTAGAATGGAGGCTTTCTTCTGGGCTTCCTAAAAGAGAGGGAGGAGGAAGAGGACTAATGAGGCTTGAGAACCTGCAATGTACCAGGTACTGTGCCAGGCTCTTTACATATTGTCTTACTCAATTCTCACGATGACTCTATGACATGGGCTATTTATTAGTAGACTTTACAAACAAGAAAACAGATGCTTGGAGAGATTAAGAATCTGTCCCAAGTTTACAGCAGTAGTAAGTCAGCCCTGAAATCCGGGTCTGGAGATACCCCACCATACTGCTACTCTTAAATATTGTTTTCTGCCTCAAAGAATTGTTTCTCCAGGCAGACCACCAAAAATTTTCTCATCTGAGATTCAAATAGTTGCTTATTAGATGATAAAATTCCTGCCTGTTCAATTAATTTTCTTCTGAAATTTTATGTTAAAATAATTAACAATAGTATCCCATCAGCACAGAAGTTTAGCATTTACAAAGCATGTTCACATCTTTCTCTTCCTGGGTCCTCCAAAAGTACTGTGGCTGGGACCTAATGTTATACCGAAAGTCTCACAGATAATAAGTGAGCAAATGATTGCACTTGAGTTTGCTGCTACATTGTAAGAGGAATAAATATTCCTTAATGGTATGTGTTTTGTCTTATGTATTACCTGATTTTAAGGACGGCGGAAAATTTTATAAAGGCTTGTCATCATATTCCAGATGTCTTACGAATCATGATGCTTATCCTGTCAACGATACAATATACATCTCATGACACAATACGCATGTACATTTTGGACAGAAATATTAAATCCATTTTTAAAATATCTTAATAATTGTGATTATTTTTGGTTGACTTCCTGTCAGCTCAGGTGAGATGATTACTGCATTTTCCTTGAAATATGACTGGCAGAGAGTTTTTACAAAGAGTAGAAGGGTCGGTATTTCCATTTCCTTGTTTGGTTATGCTTGCAGCATAGGTATCTTCTTCAATCCACTGCTTGTCAAACCCTTTTAAGGCAGAAACCATTCTAACTCATTTAAGTTCATTTCAGAGAGGTTAGTTTAGTTGAAACTGTATAATATAACCCATAGAGCCACTTGATAGGGCTCATGTAAACTTGAGAATGTCACGATACACTGAGAGCCTAAAAAGAACGAAAGTGATTGCCACACCATTCAACTCCCATTCTGCCTTCAAGACATCTCAGGTACGTTACAAGAATGCAATTGTCTCATGTATGTATTAGCACCAATATGGGTAGAAGTGCCCATCCACTTATTAAACATTGGTAAAGTTTTCTTCCTTTTTTAGATTTATATTATAAAAATAGAAATTCTCAGTGGTTACATAAATCTACATATGTGAAAATTACATAGAACTACACACATACATATACACACACACAAAGAAGTGTAAGTAAAAATTGGAGAAATCTACACAGGGTCTGTGGACTGTACCGATGTAGATTTCCTTCTTTTGATATTAGACTATAGTTATGCAAGATGCTACCACTAGGTGAAGGATATAATTCCATCTCCTTCAATTCTGTCTTTGCAACTTCCTGCAAATCCATAATTATTACAAAAATTACATAAATAAAAGTTCTTATATCTTTGTGGCAACCCAGTGGATTGTTGGATGCACCTCTAAACGTGCCGTTTTTGAAGACCATGGCTCTGGCTCACTGTGAGATCTGGGAAAAGTAGTTTCCTCTCTTCAGGCCATTTTTCTCAACTATAAAATGGATAGGTTGGCTCAAAACTCTACTCATCTCTAAAATTCTAGGATTGTATATGCATGATTTTGGGGAGGTGTACATCTCTCTCAGGTTGTACGATCATGGAACATCTCCAGTTGGTAGGAGGAAATGTGGTCAGCTGTTTGGTATCAAGTCCTCTGTCCTTGACTTAAAGCCATTCACCCCTTCCCACAGGCTCCTTCTAAGGGTCTTCTGACTAAGCAATACTCAGAAAATTGTAAAATATTTTCATCAAAAACCTTGAAAAAAGCATCACAGAGACAGGAAAAAAGAAAAACCTAACATTACCAGCTGAAGATGATGTCTTCAGTGCCAGACCTTCAGAATCCATTTAGAGCACTTGGTAGCTATACCATGATTTCATGACTTGTTCAGGCTGTCCAGAATGCTAGCTGCATAGGAAAACACCCTTTCAGCAGCTAACTTGGAAGAGATGTAAAGGGATTTGTAAGTCAGACTCAGACCCTGCAGGAATTTGCAAATGTCACCTTGACCCTGAAGGGGGAAAGTTGATTGTTCTCCAGGGCATAGCAGTTAAGAAGCTCATCCTTGGAGAAAACCAAGAGGTGGGCCTATATCTTTTTCATATCTATAGACAATCTCTTAACCTTGGTAACTTCTCAGTTGGGAAGATATATTTACTTTGAATATGGGAACCAGAAAGAACAGTAAATGTCATGGTTCTCATGTTGGTCACATCTTAGAGCATTTTCAGCTATGGATCTTCCTTTGGCCAAGCTATTTCTTACTTCCCTTCTTTTGTTCTTTTTTAAGAGGATTTTTTTGAGCAGTTTTAGATTCACAGCAAAATTGAGTGGAAGGTAGAGAGATTTCCCATAAATACCCTGCTCTTATACATGCGTAGCCTCCCCCATTAACAACATCCTGCACCAGAGTTGTATATTCATTATGATTGAACTGACACATCGTTATCACCTAGAGTCCACAGTTTACATTAGGTTTCCTCCTTGGTGTTGTACATTCCATGGGTTTGGAAAAAAGTATAATGACATGTATCTGCCATTGTAGCATCAAAGAGAATTGTTTCATTGCTTTAAAAATCTTCTGTTTTCTGCCTATTGAGCCTTCCTTGCCCCCTAGCTCCTGGCAATCACTTATCTTTTTACTGTCTCTATAATTTTGCCTTTTCCAGAATGTCATATAGTTGGAATTATATGGTATGTAGTCTTGTCAGATTGTCTTCTTTCACTTAGTAATATGCATTTATGTTTCCTCATGTCTTTTCATCGCTTGGTAGCTCATATTTTTAGTGCTGAAAACATTCCATTGTCTGGATATACCACAGTTTATTTATCTATTCACCTACTGAAAGGTATCTTGGTTGTTTCCAAGTTTTAGCAATTATAGATAAAGCTGTTATAAACATCCATGTGCAAATTTTTGTGAGGACATAAGTTTTCAGTTTACTTGGGTAAATACCAAAGAGCGTAACCGTTGGATTGTACAATAAGAGTATGTTTAGTTTTGTAGAAACTGCCAAGCTTTCTTCCAACATGGCTGTACCTTCTTGCATTCCCACCAGTGAATGAGAGCTCCTGTTGCTCTACATCCTGGCCAACATTTGGTGGTGTTATTGTTATGGATTTTGACATCTAATAGGTGTGTAGTTGTGTCTTATTGTTGTTTTAATTTTCAATTCCCTAATGACATATGATGTGAAGCATCTTTTCATATGCTTACTTGTCCTCTATATATCTTCTTTGGAAAGGTGTCTGTTCAGGTCTTTTGCCCATTTTTTAAAATCTATTAGTTCATTTTCTTAGTTTTGAATTTTAAGTGTTCTTTGTATATTTTGGATAACAATCCTTTATTAAATATGTTTTTTGCAAATATGTTCTTCCAGTCTGTAACTTGTCTTCTCATTCTCTTGACACTGTCTTTCACAGAGCAGAAGTTTATACTTTTAATGGAGTCCAGTTTTTCAATTATTTCTTCCATTGATCATGGTTTTTCTAAAAAAGTATTGCCAAACTCAAGGTCATTTAGATTTTCTCCTATGCTATCTTCCAGGACTTTTAGAGGTCTGCATCTCATATTTAGGTCTACAATCCATTTTGAGTTAATTTTTGTGAAAGGTTGAAGGCTTGTGTCTAGATTTTTTTTTATATGCGTATATTCATTTGTCCCAGTACCATTTGTTGAAAAGACTTATCTTTGATCCATTGTATTGCCTTTGTTCCTTTGTCAAAGATCAGTTGACTGTATTTAAGAGAATCTATTTCTTGGTTCTCTACTTTGTTCCATTGATTTTATTTTATTTTTTGTCAATACCACACTGTTTTGAATATTGCAGCTTTAGAGTAAATCTTAAAGTTGGTTAGTATTAGTCCTCTGTCTTTGGTCTTCTCCTTCAATATGAGTTGACTATTCTGTGTCTTTTTGCCTCTCCACATAAACTTTAGAATTAATTCATCAATACTTACCAAAAAAAAAAAAACAACTTGCTGAAATTTTTACTGGGATTGCATTGAATCTATACATCAAGTTGGGAAGAGCTGGCATCTTGACAATATTGAGTCTTTCTACCATAAAAATGGAATATTTTTTCATTTATTTAGTCCTTCTTTGATATTTTTTTATCAGAGTTTTGTGGTTTTCTTCATATAGATCTTATATTTTTTGTTAGGTTTATACCTAAGTATTTTATTTTTTTTGGAGTGCTAATGTAAATGTAGTCCTTTTAATTTCAAATTCTACTTGTTCATTTCTGGTCTATAGGGAAGTAATTGACTTTTGTATATTAATCTTGTATCCTGCAACCTTGCTATAATCACTTACTAATTCCAAGAGTTTTTTTTGGTTGATTCTTTCAGATTTGCTATGTAGACAGTCATGTTAACTAAGAACAAAGACAGTTTCATTTCTTCCTTCCCAATCTGTATGCCTTTTATCTATTTTTCATGCTTTATTGCATTAGTAAGGACTTCCAGTATGATGTTGAAAAGCAGCCTTATTCTTGATCTTAGAGGGAAAACAGAGTTTCACTATGTATGATGTTAGTTGTAGGTGATTTTTAGATGTTCTTTATCAAGTCGAAGAAGTTCTCCTCTATTCCTAGACTGCTGAGAGTTTTTATCGTGAAAAAGTGTTGAATTTTGTCCAATGCTTTTTCTGCATCTATTGATATGATCATGTGATTTTTTCTTTTTTATCCTGTTGGTATAATGGATTACATTAATTGACTTTTGAATGTTGAACAATTCTTGCATTCCTGAAATAAATTTCACTTCATCATGTTATATAATTATTTTTAATTTTATTTATTTATTTATTTATTTTTGCGGTACGTGGGCTTCTCACCATTGTGGCCTCTCCCGTTGCGGAGCGCAGGCCCAGAGGCCATGGCTCACGGGCCCAACCGCTTTGTGGCATGTGGGATCTTCCCGGACTGGGGCACGAACCCGCGTCCCCTGCATCGGCAGGCGGACTCCCAACCACTGCGCCACCAGGGAAGCCCCTATAATTATTTTTATACATTGTTAAATTCAATTTGCTAACATTTTGTTGAAGATGTTTGTATCTATGTTCATGAGAGGTACTGGTCTGTAGTTTTCTTCATCTTTGACTGGTTTTGGTATTAGTGTAATACTGGTCTCATAAAGGGAGTTAGGAAGTACTCCCTCTGCTTCTATCTTCTGGAAGAGATTGTAGAGAATTAATACAATTTCTTCCTTTGAAGTTTTGTAGAATTCTCTGTTGAATCTACCTGGGCCCCAATTTTTAAAAAATATTTACTGAGATATTTATAGATTCACGCTCAGGCCTAAGAAATAATACAGAGAGATCTCATGTGCCCTTTACCCAGTTCCCCACAATGATACATCTTGCAATACTATAGTGCAATATCATAACCAAGATATTACCATTGATACAGTCCACCTCTCTTATTTGTATTTCCCATTTGTGTGAGAATTTAGCATTTAGTATACACATGTATACATATTTACCACATGTGTAATCTTATTACTGAGTATCATAGTCAAGATACAGAAAAGTCCAGATTTCTTTTCATCCTTTCTGCAGCAGTTTGGACACTACACTGCTAAGTGATGGAAACTCACTGGAACACGTATCAGTGCATTACCTTAGTTTCATTTGTTACAACTCATGGGTGTTTCTAGGGTCTCCTTTGTTCTATTATCCCTAGAACTGGCCTCACAGGCCATTGCAAGGGACAATGGTTGATGGGCTTATTTCTGCAACCGAGTTGCTGAATTCAGCCTCTTGTACTTGTCCAATACACATCACATTTTAACTGTTAGAAGCTGATGAAAATGACACAACCTCCTTCCCCAGATGAAATCACCTACCTACATTTATAGGACTGAGGGATAGCACTTCAGATCCGTGACAGTCAACACAACAAGTGTCATGTTCAACTTAACTTCTGAGATTCTAAGATACAGTTAGGTCTACACAGTGCATTGATGGTTTAGAGGAAAAAGTACCACTTAATATAATTTATCTATTCATTAAACAAGTTTTAAGAGATGATTATGTGTCATCTTTGATAGGGCTACAAAGATAAATTGAGCTAAGATTTTTGCCCTAAAATAATGTATATGCTAACCAGGGAAATATAACACATAAATTTAAGTAGTGTTTTTCCCACTACTTCATTTCACAGCTTTGTGCTCTAGCCAAACAAACTACCCATTCACTAGTTACCGAACTTCTCATGGTTTCCCTGCCTCTGCCTTTGTTCACAGTATTTCCTCTGATTGGCCTCCTCTTGCTTCTCATGACCATTTCTTTCCCTAAACCAAGATCAAATGCAAAATTCTCCATGAAGACTTTTCTGATACCCCTAAACAGCAAGTGATCTCTCTCCCCTCTAAGGTCCTTTATATTGGCTTTAAAATGTCGTACTTTGTATTTGCGTTACTTATCTCCGTGTCTGGGATCCCTGGTAGATATAAGCTCTGAAGGCAGAATTTATGTCCAGGATGCTGAGGACCCATGGCTCACCAGATACAATCATATTTTGATACAGCATGGCTAATTTCCATAGCAATTGTTACTCCTATTTCCCCTTCTTCCTCTCTGCATATGAAAATGAAAATGTGGTTATGCCGCAAATATTTGACATGGACCTTAGAAAACACGAGCCCAAAGCACAGGACAACATAATCTTCTTACATTTTTTTCCTAATATTTGTTTTATGATCCTGAAAACATTCTCAGACTTCCTGTGGCAAAGATCATTCTCCTAGTTTCTAAGCAAGATCCCCTAAGGAATTAAGAGATTGGGCAATATTCTGCTAGGGAATAGCAGAGCTGGAAGGTACCTTAGGGATTATCTAGTTCAATCAACTTGTTTTAAATACAGGGGAATTGAGGCTTGGAAGGAAAATGAGGCCTGTTCAAGGTCACAAAGTGATTTACGGGCCAAGCTGGACATAGAGCATGGGTCTCTTGGTGGTTACTGCAATTCTTTGTCTATATACAATGCCAAGTTGCCAAGCTGACCCTGCTCTTACCCAACATCCTGTCTGAAGTTTCTGTCTGAAATGAGCCTAGGCCATTACAAGCACACAGAGGGCTGTGGGAGAGGGGTCTGAGCAGTCTTTGCCCTGGAAGTGGAGCAAGGATCAAACCGGTTCTTTCTTCCAAAGCAAAACCAGCTCTTTAACTTACAGGTCAGAGAGGCCGGAGGAGAGTGCCTCTCAGCCTCAGCTTATGCAGAGCCCCAGCATCAGGGAGTATGAAGGCCCTTCTCCTGGGGGCAGGTGGATCTCCTGCTTCAGTCTCTGCAGAATGAAACCAGATGATGGGTGAGACCAGAGCAAGGCACTTGACCCAGGAGAAGCAACACTCGGTCAAGGTGCAGACAGACTCCATCCAGCATGGCTCAGAGACGTACTTCCTGAGTGACTGTGAGTCACTTCACATCTCATCAAAAATGGGGAAGGAGGTATGCAGAAGGAAAAGGAATTATGCTTTAAACCTAGTATTACCTTTGAGCCTTACAACTGCTCTTGGGGCCAGATACAGAGAGCATTTTCCTCACCTATTTCCTTTGTAATACAGTAGAAAAGCTATTTTTAAAGAAGGAATTGAAGTGGACCAGCCCTGAATATCAGACATTGTTATTAGTAAATCTGATCGGTTTCATATCTTAAAGGTGCATATAACCTTGGTCTTCCATTTCTTCTTCAAGAGGAAGCCATATGGCTTCACAAACCCTCCAGCCAGGGGAACACTTTCTTTTTGATAATCTTGCTTTGGATGTGATTTGCCCAGAGTCATGAGAAAGACAGCAGCAGAAAAAAAATTACAGATAGATTGCCTGACTCCTAGTTCCCATTCCCTGTTGTTGGAAGAACATAAAGAAAGTAAGAAAGGAAGCGGGTCTCCAGAGAGATAGAATGGCTATTCCTAAGTCTTTTTTAAAAATAAGCTTCAGATAATCACAAGTTCGAGGTCAGAGGATAACTTAAGGCCATCAGAAGTGGGCCAGATAGGACTCAGGTTCTCTAGAGAATTCTGGCCTTTTGGCAGCCAGATACAGTACTGAACGCCAAGCCAGCCTGTGTTTGGGCACAGGTCCAGTCTCCAGCCCCCTGAGCCCAGGCTCCTTGTGCATCTCAGAGCCCGGCAGCAAGCAGCGTCTGTTCCTGAACATACGCTTTTAATCAGAGACACTGGGACCAGGAGGGGACCTCAGGCATGATTTAATTCCTCTCACTTTGCAGATGTAGAAATTGAAGGCCAGATTGGGGGACGGGATGTAGAATGCTTGCACGACGTCACTTGGCAATTTAGGAAACAACACGGTAGGGTGGAAAGGGGTGACTTTGGGGCGGTAACCTGGTTTGAAATCCCAGCTCTGCCAGTTATCAGCCAGGAGACCCCAGGTAAGTCACTTAACCTCTCTGGACATCAATGTGCTAATCTGTAAAACTGGGGGGCCGGGGGCATAATTGCATTGCCTAAATGACAAGATTTTTGATATTAAATGACATGAAAAATATCAGTAATTTGTAAATAGGAAGTTATTATCCATACTTTAATGTTAGGATTGAATTATAATAAAAACACACAGCCTAATAACAAAAGTGCACTTTTCCGAGTGCCATCCACATGCCAAGGGCTTCACATACACCATTTCTTTTAATGCCTGCTGAGACCCAAGGAGGACTCTCACCAGTAACCATACGCTTGGAGCAAGGTTTAAACCAGGTCATATACACAGCAGGATTTCAACACAGTCTCTTACACAGTCCAGAAACCTGGACCTGGGCTTCCATTCCCAGGCCACACTTGACTCCCTCTTCTCTCACCTCCTTTCTAGTGAAGGGGAAGCTCTTGGCTGTTGAGGGCAGAACACTCTTCCTCGTGTCTGTTTGTCCCAGGAGATATCACAGTGCTCTCTCTGCACAAGGTGAAATATCAGTTGAAAATAAATAAGTAAATTAATTAATTTAATTTAAATTAGTTTAATTAAATAAATAGTGACCTGATAGATAAATTAATATTTCTCTTTCAAAAATAATTTTATTGAGGAATAATGGGGTGGGAAGGCGTCTTTGATTTCTATCCAGAATCCATCAACTTTCAGCTAAGCCAAAAGGAAGATAGGGATGTTCCAAGATAATTAAGCCATGTAGAAAACCTGAGCTTGCCAAGGGTTTCAGGCAAGAAGTTGAGTCTGCATAAACATAAAGAACAGACTTGTGGTTGCCAAGGGGGAGGAGGCTGGGGGAGGGATGGACTGGAAGTTTGGAGTTGGTAGATGCAAACTATGACATTTAGAATGGATAAACAACAAGGTCCTACTATATAGTACAGGGAACTATATTCAACACCCAGTGATAAACCATAATGGAAAAGGATATAAACAAAAGAATGTCTAGATGTGTATAATTGAGTCACTTGGCTGTACAGCAGAGATGGGCACAACATTGTAAATCAACTATACTTCAATTTAAAAAAAAGAAAAAAAAAAAGTTGAGTCCGTAAGTTACAATCTGGCCATTTGTAAAGAGCTCTTCCTGTTTGCTTCCATAAACATCTTCTCTGTTAGCCTCTCAACAAACTGACTGATGTGCCCAGATATAATTTCAGGACCTTCCCTAGTAATGCCCCCATCCCATTTCTAGTTTAACACACTCCTTTGTTACCTGATAGGACATTGCTGGTATTTTTTCAGTCTCTCTTCGTGAAAGGACTTATCTGCCAATGAGACTGTGCTTTATAGTCAAATTCCTTGGTGCAGAAGTAACTGCTCTTTCTCCCAGGATTCAAGACCCTTAATCTTCATTCCAACAATGTTGCAGACTTTCCTTCCTTGGCAGACTGCATTTATTTGAAGATGACTGCAACAATCTCTCCCATACCATGTGCTCTTCTAGAAACTTGCCCCTCCTCCCATCAGAAGGTGGGGTCTAAGTCTTCTTTTGAAGCTGAGCGGGGTTATGACTGGGTGCTAATCATTTCAATACAGTGTAAGAGACGATGTATGGTTTCTGAAGCTATGTCGCTCAAGGCAATGATGCTGTTTCCTCCTTGTTCACATGGAGCCCTGAGTTGCCAAAGAAGCAGTCCAACTGCCCTGAATCTGCCACGCTGTGTGGTCCCCACACAGAGGGACCACATGGAGGGGTCCTGAGAGATGCCTGGCCTGCCCCCAGCTGCTCCAGTACTCCCTCCCCAACTCTTCCAGCTCTAGTCCCTGTCTGAAACAACACAAGAGCCCTGAGCCAGAACTACACAGCCCAGCTGCTACTGAACTCCTTACTCACAGTTTAAATCGTTAAATGCAGCCATAGCGACTGGCACATACCCCTTTTTCCATCCTGCGCTGCACCTGGTTACTGTCAGTGCATCTCTGGTATCCAGGAAAACACTCGGCCATGTCCCTTTCTTCCGCTATTTGTTAGTAGCAACACCCTGGTTCCTTCACCTACCACATGAATGCTCTTAGTAAGATCACATCTCAGACCTGGTTTCCCTGAACAGAAAAAGGGGAATAAGGATTGTTTCCCAACAGCACCATCTGAGAGGGCTCTACAGTTATTGCTTTTTATTATATTGTACAACACTCACTCCACATTCTTCTGAGAAAGTTCACATACACCATCTCGTTTTAATCTTTACAACAACTTTATGAGGCAGCTGGGAAGATGTCATTATCCCTCTTGTCAGTGGAGGAAAATGATATCCAAAGAGCTTGAATGACTTAGGTAGGTCCAAGGAGCACTTGGTCCAGTCAGAACCAGAGTCCAGATCTTCTGCTTTCTGGAACCTGGCCCTGGTCTGCACCATCCCATGGAATACCAGGGTTTCTAACCTGCTCTAGTTTCCTCTCCACTTATAGCCTATCTCTCTTCCCTAAGAGTCTGCTCCATTTTTTCTGCTGCCTCTAACCAACCCTCTCTCCATCTTCAGCTCTACCAACTTGGTACAGACTCAGCTGATCACAGCCTTATAGTGTCCCCCTGGATCATCACTCTCAAAGAAACATGAGAAGGGGTGCTGGATTGCTTTGAATTCTCCATGAATGAACAAGAGTTTATATTTCAGACAGCCAAAGCCAGAATCCATTTAGAGCTTCCCTCACTAACCTCACATATTTGGGATTTCAACCAACCCAATCAAATTAATCTCCTAGAAGTGAGAAATCCCCACCTGGGAGGTTACCTAGCCCACTCCTGGCTGACCCACAATGGCAAAGTGAGATAATAGCCAACCTGGGTCTTGACCTCCAGTATTGTGGCTTCAAAGCCAAGATGTGTTTTACCCCTGGCATTGGGCACAGAGAAAAAAAATTGCAAAACTTCTGCTCAGCGCTTCCAGTTGAGTGCTGTTCATCACAAAGCAGAACACGGCAAACAGTCAAGGAAGGTACTTCAGCCTCTTATGGGAAAGCCATGGGCCTCAACACACTCAGAACCCAAGGTAATACACCTTCAAGTACCAAATTTGGGGTCCAAGGAAGATGGTTCTGGAGTGTTATTTAGTTCTCTTGGGTTTGCAAGGACTTAGAGAGCTTTGAGGAAGTTTCAAAGGGGAGAGTCAAAACCTATTTAGTGAACCTAAATTTTAGAAGTTGTAAGGGCACTAAGTAAATATATGATTCCAGGGTAATCAGTCCTCTCCTGTCCCTTCTTTTGTAAAGGGATGAACTGGAAGTGGTCTGAAGAGCCAGCTCTACCGTGTTCTACTGTGATGTTCTGGAAAGTTACGTAATCTTTCTGAGCCCCAGCTTCTACATCTGTAAACTGAGAATAATAGCTACATAAAGAGATTGCAGTGAGAATTAAATTAGATACTATGTGTGGAAAAGCATAGTCTTGCATCTTGAACTAAGTGGTTGGTAAATGTTTTTTCCCTTCCACCAACTCCTTCGCCTTACATTCTAATATTCTCTGCTCTCTGACCAAATTTACCAGACGATTGCTTGCTTTTTTCTGACCCTAATGAAGTCAGAGAAGGTTAGTGAGGTCATGGTGCATAAACCATTCTGAGGGTCGAGGGTGAGTTTTAGGTAAATTGTGGTTTTAATGTTTAAGAAAGAGCCCATAACTAGCGGGGGTTTCCATTTTTTGGTGGCAAGATGCACAAGCACAGGTCTGCAGTAACACACAGCTTCTCGGCTCTCAGCAGTCTTGTGGCTGAAAGATGTTTTAAAAGCTCCTGTTTTCAGAAGACTGTTACTGATTAACAAAGTGTCGTTTCTATTTTTAGTTCCACAAAGAGAAAGGCAAGTGAAATTTGCCCCATCTCACCATCTCCAAATGGGCAATATTACTGAGCAATATTTAATGTCCTCACAACATCTGTTTGGTTTTATTTTTAATAGTTTTAGGTCCATATTGAAAGTGCAAGTTCATGGGTAATCCATATGTCCAAAATCGAATGCCCAACTGGATAATCCCCTTCCAAAAACTTTTCCCTTCCACTTTAGAATCAGAGCATTTGTCACGTGCCACGACATATATATTGAGTGAAGAAGAGATTAAGCTGGAAAATTCTATGTTTCTAAATTACTGGTGATTATAGTGATAGGAGTGCACACTTGCAGAGCATTTTATAGATGGCAAAGCGCTTTCATTGCTAGAGCTTCTGTTAGGTTTCCCAAATACCCTGTGAGGTAGAGGTGGAAGGAAATTTTATCCCCAAATGATAGATGAGAAAATAGACAGTTTGAGGGTTTAAGTGACTTACCCACAGTCAAGGTGTGTTTCCTGAGACACGGTGCCCCAGGAAGATCTCTGGCCGATTAGAGGTACAGAGCCGAGGAGTTCATCAGTTTCCAATCCCAGTAATACGTGAGCTACATGCTGGTCCGCCCAAACTGGGAAGCTGGTAGAGGGACGCTTGGGCACTGCCCACTAGCCTACTCAGGTGCTAGGTACAGGTTGGAAGGAAGAAAACAAGAGCCCCAGTGCTCAGGGACTGGGGAGCTCAGGGTAAAGGTGGTGTATGAGTTTCCTATTGCTGCTGTAACAAATTACCACCACAGACGGCTTAAAACAACACAAAGCTATTCCCTTACAGTTCTGCAAGCCAGAAGTCCAAAACTGGGTTTAAAGTCAAAGGTGTTAGCAGAGAGGGTTCCTTCTGGAGGCTCTAAACAGAATGTGTTTCCTTGCCTTTTTCAGCTTCTAGAGGCTACTTGTACTCTTTGATTTCGTCTTCCTCCATCTTCGAGACCATCACCCCAATTTCTGTTCCCATTGTCACACAGCCATCTCTCTGACTCTGACTCTCCCACATCCCTCTTACAAAGACCTCTGTGATCACATTGGACCCATTTGGATAATCCAGGAAACTCTTCCCATCTCAAAATCCTTAACGCAGTCACATCTACAAAGTCCGTTTACCATGGAAGGTAACATAGTCACAGGTTCCTGGGATTAGAACATGGGCACCTTTGGGGTCATTACTCAACCTACTACAGGTGACAAGGTGGCAGGTGGATGGTGGCAGCCGTTTTTTTGCTGGTAAATGCATCGCTCGCATGGCTGTGTTTGTCTGTCTGAAAGCCACACTCTTCGCTGCCACCTGACATGTAGAGGCCAGAATAGAACCCATGTCTTCTGATTCCAAGTAAAGTGCTCTTTCAGGCACAGCATACTGGCCATCTCAAAGCTATATTTACGTTCATCTTTTTGCAAATACCGCACCCTGGTATAGATGGTAATTAATATTTGCATAATGCTTTAGAGGCTATAATGTCCTTTTCTATTTACATGAAGTCATTTAAATCCCTACAATAGCCCTCTGAGACCGTTATTATTAACACATTTTACATATGAAGAAGCTAAGGGCTAGGAGGTGTGAAGTGATTTGTCCAAGGTCACCCAGCTGGCAAGGGCAAGACCACAATGCAAATCTGAAAAGTTCCCCCATGCGCAGCTCTAAATAATGAATCCACATTCAAGTTCACTTTGCTAGAGGTGGTAGCTTATCTTTTGGGGATACTATGAAAGCAGCTGGGATCTCCAGTATGATTTTGAGAGAAAATTAGTCAATAAATGTGAAAGTGCTTTGTAGCAGTATGACTCACGACTACACAAAGGTATTGATGGCATTATTCTCATCATCATTCTTAACATCATCACCATCCTCACCATCATCACCATCCTCAAGTGCCCCACAGACCAAGAGAATTCAAACGGGTCAACATCTCTAATTGCTGTGTTTAAAACATTGACCCCAACTGTCTCGCAGTCCCTGGGGATGGTGGCTCAGGGTTCTGTGGTTTCTTGGCCACTGTGCAGGTGTAGTTGGTGGGAGCAGAGCTCTGAATGGAGAAGCCAAGGTCCTGTGCCCTTGCAGATAAACAGGGTGACCCCTCGCACGATGAAGTAGGCGTTCCCCGAAAAATCCACTTTGTGTGAAAGGACCCTAAGACCCTTTCAGGAGCGTGGTGGTATTTTATAGCTTTTACTGTTTTTGGTTTTTTTGGTTTTCTTCATCTTTCTCTTTTTTTCGATGAGACCACTTGCTCTGTGTTTCAAATGTGTCTAATTTGGTGGGGAGGAGGGGGACTGGGAGGTTCAATGGTGGGTCCACGGGAGTGAGATGCAGAGCGCCACTGCCGAGGCCTGGCAGCCATCTGGCAGGTGGAACTCCGTTCACCCCCCACCCCGCCACCCCCGCTTCCTCCCCTCACCTTTTTTAAAGAGAAGCAGCGAGCTTCTGAAATGTGCAACTTCAAAACCAGACCAGAAGTCTACTGAAAAGGAATAACCAAGGCATCCTCCAACTGCGGCTGAGTAGTCAGCCAGCCCCCACCTCATTTGAGTGAGACCGCCAAGAGCCCTCACGTGGCACTTGGGCCACAGGACCACAATTAGGAAACACTCCCTGCCCCTCACAACGGCCACCCTTGCTAGGCAGTGGGGACGGAAGAGAGGCAGGTGCATTCAAATCATCCTGGTTTGACCAAGGGAAATGAAGCACTAAAACAGCTTCATCCCACAATGAGTCAGGATGGGGGAAGGGAGTGTGAGGCTGGAGCCCTCTGACCCTTCTTGGGAACAAGTCTTGCTTCTGGTCACTCAGCCCTGTGAACCCAGTGTCTGGCGTGAGCCTTCAGTTCTCGTGCTCCATTGCTGTGGGACAGGAGGCACTACACTGTCGGGGGCCTCTCTTAACAGTTGGTCCCACCTGTAAGCATAGTTGCTTATCAGACAATGTGTCCCTGTCCCCAACAACTGTCACCTCTGCCTGCTCCAACTCTACCCACACCTCAGGCCTGTAACCCACCTCTTCTAAGAAGCCTTCCCTCATGCCTCTGATAAATCTAGGAATCTCCTCTTCCTCAGAACCACCTTTATCCCTTCTCTCAGATACTTATGGATAACATTTTTTTAATGAAAATAATTTCTCGGGGCTTCCCTGGTGGCGCAGTGGTTGAGAGTCCGCCTGCCGATGCAGGGGACGCGGGTTCGTGCCCCGGTCCAGGAAGATCCCACATGCCGCGGAGCGGCTGGACCCGTGAGCCATGGCCGCTGAGCCTGCGCGTCCGGAGCCTGTGCTCCGCAACGGGAGGGGCCACAACAGTGAGAGGCCCGCGTATCGCAAAAAAAAGAAAAAGAATAATAATAATAATAATTTCTCACCTCTTAAGTCAGGCACCCTGCTAAGCACTTTCACACTTGCTGTTTAATTTGCTGCATAGCACCCTGTAATATTAGACAGAAACTACTTGAAGACAGAGGTTGTGTCTGATTCATCTCTCCATGCCCTACCAGCCACGACGCTCTCAATAAATAGCTATTAGGTTAATAATTTTAGAAAATTATTTGAAAAAGTTGTAAATTAGTAGAGACTTTGCCGTCAGCATGGAATGATCTCTTGGTCCACATCCTACTCCAGGAAGCCAGGGTGACTTCAGTGAGAACCTGCCCTATGGGAATCCCTGCCTGCTTAAGGGACTCTTAAGAGGGAACATAGAATACACTCATGGTCTACCTTGGGGCTTCATCTATTCCAGCCCTGAAGATCTCCCTGGGGACACTCACTTGGTTCTAGAGTATTAAGTACCATCGATATCCTGAGGTCTCCTGAATCTCTCTCTCCATCTCCTCCATCTCTCCCAACCACAGCATTTGTCTTCCAGATGCGCCCCTCATCTCCAGTGGCACGTTTGTGTAAAAGCTTAAAACGGCAGGCTGAGTAGAGAACGCCCTTTCCCCCACCTCTCACTCAAGCTTCACTAAACCTGCTCCACATCCTTTGTGTTCGGTCCCGGTTACAATTATTGCATTCACTCCACCTCTAGAGCTAGAAATCATGGGGTCATCTTCAGACACGTCCTTCCCTCTCCCTCCACAAGCCAGTCATCACACCCTGGGAGCTCGACTCCGGAAACTAATAGCTCTCATCCATCCTGCCTCTCCATCCACAATACCTTGGGCTCAGGCCCTCATTAGTTTTCAGCCGGACCACTGCAACTTCTGCTCCCTGTCTGCCATGTCTCCTTGCGTTATATTCTCAAAAAGCAAATCTAACCAAGATATGTTCTTGCTTAGCAATCCCTGTCAATGAACTGCTGCCTATAGAATTGAGACAAAATTCCTTGATGGGAGCACATAACGCCCTTCACAACCTGATCCCGGGCTTTATCGCCTGCCTCCTCACCTCATGTAGTTGCCCTGAACTTCTTACCCCAACATACCGATGTCTTTCACAATTTAGGGCTTTTGCACGTGCTGTTCCCTTTTTCTGGAATGTATCTCTTCCCTTCTCTGATTGGAAAACTCAGTCATATGTCATGACCCAACTCCCATTTCACCATCTCTGTGAGGTCACCCCTCATTCCTTCCAGGCAGAACTTTTACTCTGTCCTGATCTCCCACAGCACTTGTTTATATCTCCATAATAACACTTACCACACTGTACTGTAATTTTCCCGTTCAAGCGTCAGTCACTCCATTATTTAAGATCCAGGAGGTTAAGAACCTGCACTTATTAATTTTTGATATCCCCAGGGTCTAGCCCAAGATCTGCTCATAGTGGACCCTCAGAACAATACGAACCAGAAAAATCACTGAATATACTCAAAGGTTCTCTATGCGAAAGAAAGTATTTCCAAGATGAACCTGACTCTGATGCCAGTCCCAGCTCTGCTGTTAATGGTTAAAAGGAAGGCGGACTTTCCAGTCAGTTGTACTGGTGTTCAAATCTCTCCTCTACAACTTACTAGCTGTGTGATCTCAGGCAAACAGCTCCCAACTCTATGCCTTAGTTTTCTCATCTCCAAATGGGGATAATAACTACCTCAGAGCATTGTCATGGATTGTATAAGAAGTTGAATATGTTAAGGGTCTGGTACCTAACAAGTAGCCATGATTATGACCATGTATTAACTGTATGACCCTGGGCCAGTCCCTTCCTCTCCCTGGGCCTCCCTGGAAACTTCCTATACAAAACGAAGGTACAGACTGTTGTTGCTGAGGTTCCCTCAAGCTCCATCATTGCGAGACTATACTGCCATCCAAATTTGTGGCATTACTTCATTCAGCCCTGAAACTTAGCTTGCCTCGTAAGATGAATTCTAATTGTTTCTTGAGTATAAGCTTTGCTCACTGTAACCAAAGTCAAATTCATCAACTGTACTGGAGTTCTTAAGGGCACAAACTAGTGCCTTTGCTCTGCTGAAGAACCTGGCTCAGGATTGGGTGCAGAGAGGGTCCTGCAATCTACTTGGTAGAAGCAGTAGCAAGAAGGAAGCCTGTCTCTGCGGGGTCAGCACTGATAACAGGAACAGGACAGTGCAGAGTCCCGATCACATAATGTGCTTCTCACTTACATGACTTTATGAACTTATTTTGCAGTCCTGTGTTTATCCCCCAGCTCATTCTTATTAATGTCTTATTAACATCTTAATTTGAACCGTGGCCGCCGCATTTCACACAAAGAACACACGTGAGTCTATTTAAATTCCTCTGGACTCTCCCAGACAGGAGGTGTCTCTCTCCCACATTTGCACACTTAAAATTAATTTTTGACATCTTAATATGATTATTTTTGTTCTTGTAAAATAATGGAATAAAAAAGAAAAAATAGCTGGTTGAGTTTCTTTCCCCAACACTAGAAACAGGGAATATAGCCAATTCTTTGGAAGCCAGTTGTTTGGAGTAAGATTTGAGGTCTCGCTGAGTGAAATAATTAGGCACTTCTAAAGAATAAGGCAGCAAAGCACTGTGGGAAACAGCACACTCGGGCCATTCAGCAGAGCTCGGGCAGCTTTCCCGCTTCAGGGCAGTAAATATCTCCAGGGAGTCACCCAGGGTAGGGGAAGGAACATGAGCGTTGGGACCAGTCAAACCTGGATTTAACCTCATCCCTCCCACTTGCCAGGTATAAGATTCAGGCAATTTCTTAAATTCTATGAGACTCAGTTTCCCCATGTAAAATGAAGATAATAGTACATACCTCATGGTGATGTTGAGAGAATTAAAACAAAGTAATGTATATAAACACATAATTGATAACAATAAATATAAGTTCTCTTCTCTCTTCTGAGAACATGGTACAAGTGGAATAAAGCTACTTATCTTTTTATCCTACCTTGTTCCACAAAGGAATTAAGACAATTTGCGCTGATGTTTCTAATATACAAAAGTGAAATTAATGTAAAAAAAAAAAAAGAAAGAAAATGAGACAAAGCAAAGTAATGGTGCTAGAGTACCAAGCTGGACTCAAGAAATCAGGTTGATTTGCAAAATGCATACAGAATCCTTTGGCCATGTTGTAGGGATGTGACAAGCTTCAGTGGTTGTAAGGTAACCTGTCATTCCAGAAAAGACCAGCTCTTCCTGATTGAAAAACCAAAAAAGATTGTTTATCTTATGGTAAATGAGCACCAGGAGACAAAACACTTAATTTTCCTCCTCTCCCCAGCAGTTATTTCACTGTGTGACCCTATATAAATCACGTTACCTACCCTGGGCCCCCATCTCCTCATCTGTACACTTTTTTTTTTTTTTTTTGCTGTACGCGGGCCTCTCACTGTTGTGGCCTCCCCCGTTGCGGAGCACAGGTTCCGGACGCGCAGGCTCAGCGGCCATGGCTCACGGGCCCAGCTGCTCCGCGGCATGTGGGATCTTCCCGGACCAGGGCGCGAACCCGTGTCCCATGCATCGGCAGGCGGACTCTCAACCACTGCGCCACCAGGGAAGCCCCATCTGTACACTTTGAATGTTGGATGAGAGGAGCTCCAAAGGCCTTTCTAACCCCTACATTTTATAACTTGATTCTATTCTGCGAAATGTCTACAGCTTTCTCTTCCATGCGTTTGCAATTTACGTGACATTCTCCTTGGAATTCATCAGTCTGCTCTAGCAAAAGGAGTTCTTCACTTGCAGTTGTAGGTTTACTTCCTTTTAGCCCAGTCATGGGCCACATGACAGAACTTAAGGAACCAACATTCACAGCGTAATAACCACTTGTTACTTAAATAAACCTTACAATGGAACCATGAAAAGCAATTAATGCTAACTTGGGCATATCTGGATTTATTCAGAGTAGAAGTATTTTATTCTCAGCCTTCTCTTTTTCAGTCTCAATTTCTAATTCTGTCCACGTTTCATTATATATTCTACGTAATTTTTTTTATCATTTCCTTTGTTCTCAGTGAGAATGCTGAAGAATCTAAGTAACAGAGAGATAGGAAGCAGCTGATGAAGAAGCTACATATATACTCTGCTCATCGGAATCAGTTGCTCAAACATGACTCTGGTCTTAGTCTTTAGCCATAGATTTTTGGTCTGGTTCATAGCAGGGAGTCAACTGAACTGGCTTTGATTTGGGGGGGTGGGTTGGATGGAGAGGAGAGATGTTTGGACATTAGGAAAAGTTCCTCGTCTATAACATTTGTATCATCCACCACTTCCTTTGTGTCTCCTCTGAGCCTGCCCTCCTGCAAATCCCCCCCTTTTGTCAGCAGGAAAAACTATGTCTCCCACCTGCCACCTTACCTCCTACTACTTCCTTCATGACCCCTACATTCCTTCAGATTCTGTGTGCTCTTGCCCATGGCTGTCCCTCAGAAAGGGTAATTAACTCACCCAGGGACACACAGCCACTAAGAGACAGAGCTGATGTTCAAATTCTAGTTTGCATCACCTCAAAGCCAGTAACTTAACCCTCACTATTAAACTGAATCTCCAACAGAATTTTATACTAAACTCTTCTGTGAAGACTTTCTCAATTTCTCTATTGAAATGTCTTGTGTGTGTGTGTGTGTGTGTGTGTGTGTGTGTCTCAGTCCTTCAAATATACCAGTGGTCCCCACAGTGGTTTGCACATTAGAATCACCTGAGAATATTTTAAAACTTCCAAAGCCCAAGACATACACGCAAAAGAGTTAAATCAGAACTTCTCTGGGGCTGGGATACAGTCCTCAGTAGTTTCATAAGCTCCCCAGGAGATCCAATGTGCAGACAAGTTTGTAGTACTGCTGTAAATCGGTACAGCTCAGCCTTGTATTATAATAACTGTACTATGATTATAGACTGTAAGCTACTGGAGAGCAGAAATCTTATTTTATTTAAATATGTATCCCTCACAACACCAAGATAAAAGTAGTAGCTCGGTGGATATTATTAAATGATTGCGTCTGTCTAATTTAGGTTCTAACAATTTAAACATGGACAAATTAACAAAAGTCCAAATGACAGGACTGGAAATGCCTGATGTTTTGGAGTGTTTCCTGAAGTGGAAAAGGCCAACAGACTATGATTGCTTGCGGTGAAAATAGAGGACTCTGATGAGGTTTTTAGTAATTTTTTCCAATCACAAGAAAAAGTAAAATGAGAATGGTGAGTCTCTATTTTTCTTTTTAATAAATTTATTTATCATTTATTTTTGGCTGCATTGGTCTTTGTTGCTGTGGGGCTTTCTCCAGTTGCGTCAAGCGGGGGCTACTGTTCGATGTGCAGCTCGGGCTCTAGGTGCACGGGCTTTAGTACTTGTGGCTCGTGGGCTCTAGAGCACAGGCTCAGTAGTTGTGGCACACGGGCTTAGTTGCTGCGGCATGTGGGATCTTCCCGGACCAGGGCTCGAACCTGTGTCCCCTACATTGGCAGGCGGATTCTTAACCACTGTGCCACCAGGGAAACCCATGAGTCTCTACTTTTAATCTCTGCTAAGGAAATGGGTCTAGGCTGCCACAGAAGTTGAGTGGATTAGACCTTAGGAACCAACTCCTGATAATCCCGAGTGAAAAATTCTAGAATGCTGACCAAAGAAGTCCACAGAATCGTCTTCTCAGGAGAGGTTTAAGAAAGGATGAGACCACATGTTGCTTTCCGTTGTTAACTGAAGAGGTTGGATAAAACTTCCACTATGAACTACAAAGAGAATTTTATTTTTTCAGGCTGGCAATGTGGTGAGTTCCTGGTTCTTTCTGGGGATTACAAAACAATCCACTGTATGGGGTCCAGGCTATAAATTCAGGCTTGCAGATTGCTCAAAAGACAGTTCGAGAAAGCAAAAGGCAGACTGTCCAATCTGGCTGCTCTGTGTGCCAGGAGTTATTAATTATGTCTGTTCTAATAACAAGAGCTGGGAAGCAGCAAACTCAAAACATGCAGGGAAAACAAAACAAAATAAGATGGTGCTTTGCCTTAATGAGAGGAAGTAAAAGGCAGCAGTTACAGCACCAGGCTCAGTAAATGGGGTATAAACCCTGCCAGCAACAGATTTTAGCTGCAACTGGGCATGGTCACCATAGTAGCTACAGAGGCCATGGAATCCCAGTGGACTCTCCCAACATCCGTCCAGTGACCGAGGAGGTCATCTTCTTTCCTGTGCTTTTCTGGAATGGATGAGGGAGCATGCGAGGAGTCGTTGAAGGGATTTGACAAGTTAGGATTTGCTGTTCTGTGCATCATAAATTCTCAGAGTTGGAAGGGACATCTACAGATCAAATAAATCGTCCAGCCCTACCCATTACTACACATGAAGAAACTGACTTCCAGAGAGGTTAAGTGACAGAACTCAGGTCACCCAACAATGGCAGACCAGGATTAGAGTTTTCTCCATTCATCTCCTTGCTGGTTAATAGTAGATTCCCTTTCTTCCTCCCTAAGAAACTGGCTTTTCTTAGACTTGTACCAGCTCCCTGAATAGGCAGCAGCCTCAATAATGCATCTGCCCAGGTGTTTTAGCCTCCTTGATCTATGGGGCTGAGGATCAGCTCTGTCTGGTGGGTGGTTATCCCCTACTCTTCCTAGAACTCTTCTCATGGCTGGAACCTCAGAAATTCAGGCTCCGGGATGCCTTTCTAAGAGTTTCAATGCTGCCTAAGAGTTCTCTAAGACCAGAACCTTGGACACCTGGGCTCCACTCTAATCCACTGGACTCTGTGCATATTGAGGCCAGGAACTAGGGCTTATTCATCTTCATATCTTGCTTGTCACTCAGAAGATGCTCTGTAAATTTAATAAATGAAAAGGCCCAACACTTAAAGGGAGAACTTTACAAACCGGAACTCAGAGGAGAGCAACCAGGACTGTGAAAACCTGAATAGGATAAGGGATAGATTTAAAATGAGATATCCAACTTGGAGAAGAAAATACGCACTGGGGAGCTAATTTCCCATCTTCCAATAGCCAGTGGGCTATCTTGAGGAAGACGTGGAATGGGAGAAGCTATGGAGAATGACTTCAGATTAATAGAAGCAGCATTTGGTGGGGGGAAGCAGTCAGCATCCCATCTCTAGCGAGGACCATCTCCTGCCAGAAAATTGAAGGGAGGAGAGAATCAGCAAGGGGTGGAGCTTGACCCATGATTTCTAAGTCTAAGGAACCTTGGCCACCTTAGAATAGAGGGCACTTTGTGGCACTTTGATTGGAGGAAACATTGAAGGTAAGGGGTATGTATCTGCAGTGAGCTGAACTGGAGACCATGTTAGAAAAAAAATTGAGTTCGAGGGTAGGACAAGCATGCTTGGCTCTCCTAAGATCTCTCTTTCTATAATAATAACAATACTGGTTATTGAGCGCTTCTATTTGCCAAGCACTGTATTATAACTTTAGCCTGACTGATGATGGCTCCGATACAGCAACAATCAGGAAGCCCCATTTCATACAAGTTCAACTTTAAAAAAATCGATTTTTAAAAACATGCTGGCAAGGTTTCTGTGTAATTGGCACACTCCCGCATGGAACACAAATTGAATACAAATTGAAACAATCCTTTTGGAGAGCCATTTGGCCATACTTTTCAAGAGCCATAAAACACATCTAATAATCCCACTCTGAGGGATTTACCCTAAGGAAAATAACTCTAAGAAAGAAAAAAAACCTATATGTTCAAAGCCCTTTAAAATATCAAAACCTGGAGAGAACCCAAATTCCCAGCAGTTTGGGAATGGTTGAATAATTTATGATATATTAACTCTGTGGAAAATTATGTAGCCATTAAAATGATACATGGAAGGATTGTGACAACATGAAATGCACATAACAAATAACATTCAAGGATAAGAGTGGAACGCAAAATTGTACGTGCTCTCTGATTACAGCTCTGTGAAAGTACTTACGGCTAGAAATTGAAAGGGACAACAGAGAAGTATAAAAGAAGTATTTGTTTTATGAGATTTGGTAGATAATCGGTGTTTATATACTTAAAAAATGAAAACAGAGAACTCTTGTCTTAGCTAAGGAAACTTGAGAACCATTGCATGTAAGTTAACAAGCATCTTATAGGTCC
Organism: Grampus griseus; assembly: GCF_964374135.1. Taxonomy (NCBI): domain Eukaryota; kingdom Metazoa; phylum Chordata; class Mammalia; order Artiodactyla; family Delphinidae; genus Grampus; species Grampus griseus. Next base: position 64,345,215 of record NC_138998.1, read on the forward strand.
TGGGCTAGCACTCTCATTTTACAGTAAAAGAAACTGAAGTGCTGAGAAAAGTATCTTGTCTACCCCACAAGGCTAGTGGCTGAGCCGGGTCTAGAACAGAAGCCCAAGGACAGGGTCCTTGGATGGTTCTGTTCTAGAGACTGATAATTTGTGGAAACACTTGGAGTGAAGAGAGCAAGAGGAAAGATAGGGTTGCCTGTCATAAAAATTCTCAAATGTGGGTAGTAACATCAGTCAGCTGAGCATGACCTTATCCTCTGTCTGCTGAAGACCATCTACCATTCACTCATTAAGTACATAATGAGTCTGCAAAGGGAGGATCTGTTTTTCTGCCTTTAAGGCCATCTCCTCTCCATCCTCATTACCATTTCCTGAGATCAAGGTCTTGTCAATCATTCTGTAAACACTCTGTGGGCACCTGTTACGTCCCAGGCGCGGTACTAAGCCTAGAGACACAGTAGTGAGTAAGACACACGTGGCTCTGATCTGATGGGGCTCTCGTTTTAGGATTGGAGACAGACCATTCACATGCAAACAAATAAACAAGATGATTTAATACAGTAGTAAGTACTATGGAGAAAAAAACAACAACAGGAATTTGTGATGAAGAGTACAGTTAGCGGACAAGTACGGAGGGTAGTAAGCAAGGAGGTGATGTGATCTGGTTTATATGTTTGAAAGCTCACTGTCTGCTTTTATTATTCTAAGACAATTACACCAGCCCTTAGCAAAGGCTGGCCAAAGAGGTCTTAATAAAATGTAAATTTTATTTGAAAGTTTTGAAACTTTCAGAAACCCACTGTCAGCCCCAAGATCAAGCTCAGACAGTAGGCACAGCTACTGAGATCTCCACCTGAGGCTCTGCACCAGCTTTGCTGCAGCCTCAGGACATGTCCCACCTCCCACCCCACACAGCCTCTTCCGGAACCCCTGAGGATGCTCACTGCCCTACTAGCATGCTGCCCTCTCTTCTGAGGCTGGGCATTGGTACAGGCTGCCCTCACTCTGTGATACCCTCCTCCCTCCTTTATAAAACCCTTTCCCTTCCTTTAAGGTTGTGTTTCCCTTCCTTTAAGGTTATGCCTTCCCTTCTTAAAAGTCTTCTCCCACTCTTCCATGCAGAGCAAATTAGTCACTGCCTTCTATGTGCTCATAACACATTTTGTTCATACTTGCATTATAATGTATCACACAGGATTGTAATTATTTGTGTGTGTGTGTGTGTGTGTGTGTGTGTGTGTGTGTATGCATGGCAAGCAGAGAACACGCCTTAGTTGTGCTTTCTATCCAGAGTCTAGCAGGGCTGGTCACCTACTGTTAGTGGCTACTTAGCAAATGGGTTGACTGATAGACCACTGGATGGAAGGATGGGTAGGTGGATGAAGGAATTACTAAATGGATGAATACAGTCTATCCCCCCTCATTTTAAAAGCAAGACAGTTCTAATCTGGTCTGCCATCTGTGGAATGAAGAATCAGACTAGGTGATTCTGAAGGTTACCTCCAGCTCTGATGTTCCAGGTTCTGAGAGTCCATAAATCACGAGTGGCTACTGCCATTGGAATCAGAAAGCCTTCCTGGCTTGACTGCTTGAGAGAACTCAAAGGGCTCCCAGGTTCATGATTAAGAATCAAAATTCCCCTGGAGCCCTGCTGCACCGGGATAAAGAAAGCCTGGGCATGGGCTGGGTGCCCTCCTGTCCCAGCTGGCAACGCTCATAGCCTGACATAACTGCTGAGGGAAGAAGCCTCAAGCAGAACAGGTTTCGAGCTGGCTCCGCAATAGCACAGCTATACATGCCTGTAAATTTCCAGGGCCGAGCGAGGGCCTGGAGAGGCAAGCATGGGCCACTATGTTACACAGCTCCAGCGGCTAGTTTTGCTTACCCATCGTCTGTGGGTGCGGTTGTCAGGACAGACTTGTGTAGATTTAGGTCAGAGGTGAGGACAGAAATAATTCCTAACTCAGCTTTCCATGGAGGAGAAAAGAGTGAGGACACAGCATTCCCTCCTTATCGGGCTAGAGGAGAAGGTGACCAGAGATTCAGTTCAAGCCAGAGAGCCTGTCTGCATGGCAGCCACATGCTCGGCCCTCTGTCAGGGGCTGTGCAGAGGGCAGAGAGAGATGAAATGGGCCCCAACTGTCCTCAAGGAGTTTATACTTGAATGAGGGAGGTCAGTGGTGTACTTAAGAGACGTAAGTTCTTTGGGGAGCAGAGAAGAAAGGAAGTCCATGTGGATGAAGGTTGGGGAAGGAAGGAAGGAATACTTCACAAAAAAGGAGGTGTATGCAACAGACAGAAATGGCACTGACCGTGTCGGTCAGGAAGAGTGCTCAAACAAGGGCATAGAGGGATCGGAGTCAGAGCAGTGGAGGAAGGTGGGCAGTGTGTTTGGCTACAGCAGAGGTTCTTAAGAGAAGGAAGGGGAGGGGGAGGTTTCACCATGCTGGAAGAGGTGGGGCAGAAGGGGTCAGCCAGCTGTTAGACACCTGCCTCGTTATTTATTCACACAATATTTATCCAGTGCCAACTTTTGCCAGGCCCTGTTCCTACCTTTGAGGGTCAATATCCAACGTTTAGAATGCATCCTGTAAGCGATGGGACCCACTGGAGGATCCTGAATGGGGATGAGTTTGACAGTGTGGAGAACCTTGCTTTTCCCTACATGACCTCTGTAATCTCTTCCTAGGAGGTTGCGTGATCAATCACTATTTCTAATCAACACAAGACTTTTACAGGAAATATCAGGATACACACACACACACAGTTCTGAGAATAAGTCTCCTGGAGTTAAAAAGATGTGATATAGGACACCAGATACCAAACGTACCTTTCTGCCAACAGTAAGAGCAGGAGTTGGGGCCCTCAGACGCTAGGATGGGTCTCCTGTGAGATTTCCCCTGGAAGGCAGCAGAGATCTTAGCCCTCTGGTCGCTCATGTGCAAACAGCAGATTCCCAGGCCCAGGATTAAAGGCAGGAGAGAGCTTGCAGAGACTGGTAAGAGAAAAGAGACAAGTCAGAATTTGAAACCAGGGAAAAGAAAACACTTCTAAACCCAAAGAGCAGCTCATTTTAAAGGGATTGAGGCCTGCCTTTCAAAAATGTAATCAGCATTCAAATCGTTCATTTCCTTCTTCCCCTTCCTACGCAGGGAGTGGCTTTACCGTAAATTAATCTGGAAGTTAAGTGAGTACAAACTTACTTTTCAAAGTATCCAAGAGGCAGAAATAGGAACGAATCAAGCTGCAGGACAGGCAACGCAAAGAAAGATGCTAGGAATTGAAACTCGTCTGGTGGCTTTTTATAAGTTTACTGTTGCTGATGTGGGGAGTTGTATGGCTCTTGGCTTTTTTTTAACATCTTTATTGGAGTATAATTGCTTCGCAATGTGTGTCTTGGCAATATTTGAAAAGTTTTCATTTTGACAGGATGCTGGGGACGTCATTGGTCCTTTACCCTGTGAACTGTCTGAGAGCCACGGCCAGGCTTTTATGCAGAGAAGACTTTGAGAACCTTCCAACGGTATTGATAACGATGGATTCCCGGAGTCCATTCAAAAAGGGGACATTTCTCCTCCATCTTGACTTCCCGCTGTGCAGAAACTCTGCCTAGCGGTAGGAGTCAGACCGCTAGGCAGAGCACTGGCCTTAGCCTAGGACATATGGGTTCTGCACCAAGTCCAGCCCTTAAGAGCCACGAGACTGGCAGAGTCACACTCTCTTTCTGGGCCTTAGTTTTCTTTTATAGGAATCCAGGGAATTCGGCGTGTTATTTTTGTGGCCCCTGCCAGAACTAATGAAATGAACTGTGAATTGAATTTGTTCAGACGCTTTAGCCAATTCAATGAATCAGATTCCTTTTTTTCCTAATGTCCATGAGGGGAAAAAAAATGGTAAAACAATAACTTACCGTTTACCAGACACTAGGCTAATAAGTTTACATTTATTATTTCACCAACCAACATAGTGATATCCAGGACGAAATGATTCAACTGAACCACAACGATTCCGACGGCCTGGTGGGGAGTTAGTACAGAAGCAGCCCAATTTTCCACACTTTCTGCATTTGCACCCAGGATCCCAGAAAATGATATTAATAATATTAATATTAATTAATGATATTAATTAATTAAATAATATTAATATTAATTAATGATATTAATGCTAATATTGAATGCAAATAGATGTTGAAGTATCTTATGAATTATCAAAGAAAGGTTAAATCATACCAGCGTATGATTTCAGTGTTTAGCAAAGTGTGTTGTAATTTACTATTTGGAAGCCAAGCATCAGTAAATGATATAGACAGTAAACAGACAAACCAGAATTTTCCGTTGCCCAGAATACCCCATTCCCTAGCCATCTCAGGTAAATGGGAATTTACTGTGGCATCAAAATAGTAGTAGCCTCTACAAAAAATATACAAATCAAGTTTCACTGCAAACTAAAGGAGCTGTTCCAGTGGAGGATTACTGGACTGAATGTCAATATTATGACATAGTATGAGTGTGCTTCATGTTTGGTAATTGCAGTCATTGTTGCTTTTCTTGTGGTCATCCATTTACAATGCTTGGTGTCAGTTGATTTATCTCTTGTAAAAATAAAATACAGTGTACGTGTGAAAAAATAAAAAATAAAATAATGGTAGCCCCTGAAGACTAGATTCTGGGAGTCTCAGGCTTACCAACTGTCCAGCAACGGGTCAACTGCAGACTCACTGTCCACTGCAGCTAGGCATTACCGGGACCCAATCAGTCTCCCCTTCAGAAACCATGGGCGGTGTTTCCATGGAGCTCTGCCCGAAAAGAGGTGATCTAAATCTTGCATGAGAGATGTACATCAATAGGGAGCTTTGCCTAGAACACTGTGACCTAAAAAAATAATATTAAGGAACTCAGAATGCAGAGTCAGTTTCAGAGACACCAAGTGACCTTGCGCAAGGCACCTTGTAGACTGCCTTGTTGACCGTACTCCCCTAATGAATGGTGACTGCCTCCATGAGTACCCGGGCCAGTGAGTACGTGCCCCAGCCACGGACAAACATTCTAATATTCACTGCCCTGTTGTTTAAAGGCAGCCTACTTCTTCTATTAATCATCTTGCTGTTTATTCGTTCTGGGAAGGCAAGCACTGCTTCACAGAGGGAAATATCGCCTAGTGGTTAGATTGGAACAGTATCTTTGCTGCATCTCCTTTTGAAGATCCTGCCCTTTTTATTTTTTCAAATCCCTTAAATAAAGCTATCCGTGATACATTTCTTGTGGCATTTAGGGACAGGAAGGACTTGGTCCCCCTTCACAATCCATACATAGCCATTCTTCCTTTACTGAATGAAAAGGACTGCATAATACCACACATTTCCCTTTTTGTCTAAGCTGCTGGGAAGCTCAAAATCACACTGTACGCTTCAGTAAAGTTACTCTGATTCTGAGTTTTCTTCCTCCTCACTGTCCTCTTCTTTCCTGGCCAGGTCTTAATCTTTTATCTGTGTTTTGATGAGGCTGTTGTCTCTGTGTCTTATGAGTTACTTTGGATACTTTTGGGAAGTGCTACGCAAATAAATCAATCATGTGGGTTAATATGTTTCATGAGTGCTTTCCAGGCGAGAAAGTTTGGGAGATGAATGCTTATTCTACGATGAAGTCTGAAATTTCACTTCTAACACAAATTAGTCATTTATATTTAAAAGCTTATATGTAATAACAGCTATGGACCTTTGCATAATCCTTACCACTTAATAAGGCAAATGCCTTCATATATGTGCCGTCATTTGTAATTAGTGTTCTCCCTTTATAGATGAGAAAAGTGAGGTTTTGAGGGATTAACTGGCTTGCCCGAAGTCACAGAGCTAGTAAATTCAGATCTTCTGACCCAGAGCCTTGTCTTTTGTTGGTCCCCACTCCCCATATCACCTTGTCTCTCACTGGCTTCCATTTAAACCACATTCGTCTTACTATCCTCAAACAAGCTGTTTGGGGTTTTTTAATGTGTCGATCAGATAGAAACAAAAGGTCATCTTAGTGGTTGTTTCTCTTGCTGAGATGGTCTGCAGGCAGTCTAGAAACCACTGATTTAAGGTCTAAAGGGTCGAGCTTGAAATGGTTCTTCTAGAAAATTTGAGTTCCCCTCTGTCCTCCTGGGGTTCCATGCTTCAGTTTAACTGACACATCATGTGCAACTCTGTTTGAGGTGTAAAGGGAAAATGGGGAAATGTGATCTCTAACATGCCTTTCTCTTCTAAAGAAGTTATTTAAGATACCTCTCCTAGGCTTCCCCTGTCCCTGAGTGGAGCACAGAATACCAAACCCACAGACTGTTGGGACAGTTGTGGAGAATGACTCATTGCTTCTGAGGGCTGGACGGTGTGGAAAAACATATGATATCGTTTACACTCAGAACCTCAGGGTCAAGTTGGTCCCCCAAGTGGGTCAGCCAGCTAACCTGCTTTAACGTGACTTTGAAAATGAGGTAAGTGCTGCATTTGAATTTTTCTTTCCTCTCCCTTCAGGCCACCCACCCACCACCAACTGTAAGTTGAAAAGCTTTGGGGATAGTTTGTCCAGAAGGTCCACTGCCTGTAGAACCTTCTGGGAGGCCAAGCACCTTAAAAGAGGTGTGCATCCGACACCCTTCTTTGTGATCTCCTGCTCCAGGCTTGGCCGGATCCAATTCTGGTTTCCCATTAGGCCTCAGATCCTGCCCACAGTCTGGGGGCTGGAGAGACTAATCTCAAAGGGCTAGAAATGAGTCAGTTTCCACACTCAACTTCAGGCGTGCGGCTTCCTGAAGCCCAGACGAGGAAGCTCTGAATTTCAAAGAGCAATTTTTTTTTTCTTTGCATACCATATCCGGAACTGAAACCACCAATTCATTTCACTTAAGATCTCACACTACACTCAGATCATCAATAACATTCCAGAGATAAGATACCCAGGCTTGTCAGCCGAGTCATTCCGTCTCTGTCACTCTCTTTTCTCTTGGTGCTAATGTTGTTGTTTTTTTCTTTTTCTTTTGTTCAGTCCTGACAACACAGAATTTGGAGGCCTTCATGTTCTCCACAGGTGTTTATGAGAAGTAGGAGGCAAATATCTAAAACTGCTGAGGGTTTGGCCCTGCGCATAGCTTTCTGCTTTCTCTTGCGAGTCAGCTTGGCTGTGTGTGAGTTAAGGTCCTAGATTCCGTGTCTCATTCCAGGGGGCAACTGACTTTGCTGAGAGATTCCACACGAAGGTAACAGGTCATCTCACTAGCCCAGGAAAGTGGTTAAAAGATGGAGTGTGTGGAGAGGTGTATGCAAACCTCAAGAAACAGGAAAGTGATGGAAAATGTATACATCCTCCCAACGCCAACTGACACATCAACCTATTAGGGGGGAGAAGGATCTCTACCATTTATATAGTACCTTACAATTTATAAACTACTTTCTCATCCTTTATCTCTGTTCATTCTCACCAGAACTTGTGAAATTATCCAGACAAGCATTATCCTCCCCAGTTTAGACAGGAGAGAGTACCCAGTGCTAGTAAAAGTGATGGGCCCAAGCGGTGAGAGTGGAAAAGCCATAGACCTCAGATTAGAAGCCAGTTCTATTCATTCAAACTCCAGTATTCTTGTAACTCCCTTTTAACCTTGTATATAATATAATATTACATCATAATCCATGACCTAATGTTATGTAGTCGTGTGTCGACATTTTTAAATTTTAGGTTCTTATAGGTCTGGGTTAATGGCTGTTGGTCATTACTTTTTGTACAACCCTTCTAGGTCTCTGCTTTCTTTATTTAAAATGTAGAGGAAGGCATTAAATCCTGTGTTGCTTTCAGATCTAACGTTCTGTGGGTCCCTGTGTCAATGACTACTGAATCCATGGGATTACCCAAAAATATTACCCAAAGGATTCACCCTGGAGCACCAGTGCCCAGGATGACTGTAGTATAAAGTAAAAATGGTTACCATGGTCAAATAAGTTAGAAAAAAGCAGGATTATTCAAAATGAAACAGGTTGCTTTGCGCTGGCCCTTCTCAGAGCCTTTACATGCAAATCTACGTGGGGAGGGAGACTATGGATGTGAAACATTCCTCTAAGTTAGCCCTAGAACGTGGATCTCATGGAATTAATGTCCTATGGAGCCCATTTTGATAAACTGATAAATAGTGGGAAATTCTCTGATGATCCCATTGGTCTTTTAAAGCAGCATCACAGATTCCAAGAGAAATATTACAACCACTCCAGCACCACCACCACCTCCCGCTGCACCCCACACCAGTGTTGTACTTGCTAGGCCATGGTGGGTGGTCCTCCACTCTGGGTACCACCTAGCGTGGAGCAATCCAACTGCATGATCTGGATCGCATCACTTCAGCCACAGAAGCCTCTGTGCTGAAGAGAAGCCACCACAATCCATCAGAAAGAAAGCACTGGCACATGTGGCCTGAATATAGGACCAGAGGCAGCTCCTTTGATTGCTTTGGAAAGTTACTGCCCTTTCATTTCCCTGAGAGCAGGGTACCATCATCCTCTTTTCGCGAGAGAAGAAAGGTGAGCCCGCTTAAGGATTTTCCACTCTATCTATTGTCATTCTGACTCCTGTGGCTCTTCCAGCATCCTTCCTCTTTGGAAAAAGGAATTCTAGACTCTTGGAGAGACTCTGGGGTACGGCAGAGCACAGGGGTTTTTATCTGGTCTGTAGCCCTTCTCAGCTTGACTCTTCCTTTCAGCATCCCTTCCACAGCCCCTGGAGGACAGCTTCTGGGTTGACGTGCTCTCCTCTCAGAGGCAGCCTGGCTCCGTGTTTTAACAATTTAGATGGTCTGAAAGTTCTAAACCACACTTTGTCTCGTGAGAACTTCCTCCTGTGGTTGGCTCCGAAGAAGTCTGATCTTGCTTCCACCAGCATCCAATGTGTTGCTGCCAATCTCACAGGTGACTTGACTTGTCTTGAATCCCTATCTTAAAAGTCCCATGAGTGGCATGTACTTCCATTCTCAAGCCCAAAGTATCTTGTGAACTAACCTTCTACCGTCTCTTCCCATCTTCCTTGCTCTAGAGGAAGTCTTTGTGATGCCAAAGATATTATTTACCTGTTTGATTGGGGATCCTCCACTCTGAGTGTAGACTTCCTGCTCTGGGTTTAGGTCTGCAAATGCCATCTTCAAGTTTAAGGTAGTGTTTCTGCTTTTGACCTCAGCCACATTTGTGCTTGGTTAGAGATCGCAAGTTATATGATAGACTGAGACAAATTATCTTTTGTTCTAAAATGACATGAAACTCCCTAGTGCTGAACTATGCAATGAAACTTCAGGCTGAAAGAAGGCATACAGGCAAACACATTTAAAATGACCTTGGGACTTCTGTTTTATTTGCAGGAAGAAAACAATTCTTATTTTTCCCTTGACTTAGGTAGATGTTTGGCACTTTTTATCAACCACCTAGGAAGTGCTTTAAGATTTTACATGAAAATTTCACCTTCATTATCTTATTTATCCCCATAACAACCATTCAAGCCAGATATTATTGTATCATGTTATTACGCTTTATGGGAGCACCGTGGTTATGGGCTACTGTTAATCTTTTGTTCTATTGTTAGAATCCTGGACTGCGATTCAAAAGTTCTAGGTTCTAACCCCTCCATGACCTTCGGCAAGTCACTCTCTCTCTTCCAACCTCAATCTTTCCAAAATAGAAGAGGTGGGGGGTAAACTAGATGAGCTTCAAGGACCCTAATCATGGTCGGCCTCTTGTGACTGCTTGTCTTTGTTCACAGTGTGACCAGAGAGACAAAAAACACAGCTGGATCCAGGAGGGCAAACGTCTCCCCAGTATTTGCCACACTGATGGCAAGTGAGAAATATTATCCCATTAGCTTTACATCTAAAAGGACAACATGCCCATAATCGTTCATTACAACTGGTACAGTGACAATCATTTTTTTTTAATATAGAAATCCTGCTTGGTTCAATTAAAGAAATGTTTGAGAGAAAGTTCAAGTTTTGAAACTGCTAATACCTTCCTGCGTGTGGGACGCAGTGGGGTGGGGAACAGTAAGCCAGACAGTTCATCTTAGGGGTAACCTCTTTGGTTTATGTAAAATATATGACTCAAAGCAAATTCATTCTTGTAGGCTGCCATGCCTGAAGGAGGACAAAGCCGTGCTCAGAAGAGATTGAGCCATTCATACAATTAATCAGATACATCTCTGTGTTGTATGTCACGAAGTCTAGTTTCCAGAGGAAAGATCATTTTCAAACCACATAAATGATGATGCTTTTGGAAAAAAAAGAAAAAAAAAGCAACAAAAAGGAAAACCCACTTCTCAATGTAAAGATTTCACTATGAACTCACCTATTGTTTGTATTTTACACCCACGGTCTTGATGCCTATTATCTCTGAAATCATTTCAGTTTCCAAAAATCATCTGAAACACTCCTGCACCTGGGGCTTTTGATAAAGAGTCCAGCTTCTACAGAGAGAAAGAGTAATGTGTGTGTGTGTGTGTGTGCGCGCGCGTGTGTGTGTGTGTGTGGTGTGTTTGAGATCCAGAGACAGAAAGATGAGTTTGGGGGAGAGGGAGAAAGTGAGAGCCACTTGTGAGTTGCACAGCCTGGACACCTGGGAAGATCTGAGTATATTTCACCATAACATACGAAAAAAGTCTGTGAGCGTGGGTCTTCCCTCCACAGATCTCTCTCTTGAGACTGCAAGAAACTTTTCGTTAATTTTACTCTGATGCTAAGAATAAAACTAATGATGAATGTTTTTGAGCACTTACAATGTTCCAGGAACTTTTCTAAGAGTTTTAATACACATGAAATCACATATTACAAGTCTATGAGGTTGATACTATTCTTATCACATTCTATAGATGAAAAAAAATGAATCACAGAGGCGTAAGCTCCCCAATCTCTGGCTTATTAACACTGAATTAATATCTTGCCTGACCACCATGAAGACTGGAGATGCCACTTCCTCTGGGAAGAACTTCCAGTGAGATGGACTCTCTCTCCTCTGAACAGCTTCTAGCTTTCTCATGGCATTGAAGCACTGCCTGAAACTATAGTAATCTGTGCACATGCCAAATCGTCTCTGGAAGACTCTAAGTTCCTTATGATCAGGGTGGAATCAAAATTATCCTTGTTCTCCCACAGCCATAGCAAAGTGCCTGGAACTGCATAGGCACTTAGGAAATATTCGTTGAATAAGTGAATGAAGAGACCCAAGTTTCAGACCTGAGTTCTGACAGTCATGTTAGAAAAATCAATACAGCCAGCTCTCCAGGATCAAAACTGGCTGAATCTTGAGACAACTATCTGTGACTTTTAAAATAAAACATCTCGCTTGTTTTTAGCCTTGCAAGATTTTCCTCTGAATTCATCTTCACCTCTTGGATAGTTATGGTGTGTGCCCTGTCCATCTGACCTGAAAAGTAGGTTTCAAAAGAAATACTGTAATGAGAGAAAGAAAGCTTAAGTGATGTCTAGTTCGGAAGTTCATTGTACACCCCTCCATTGCTGATCCTGAAGTTAACTTTATACAGGTTAAATAGATATAGTTCTTCTTAGCTTTCGTCATCTTTTTCAAAATAGAGCAGAACCCCATTTAAAACACAGGTTAAACCTCATCCCCAAAGCATATCAAGACCATATAGAAAAACTGAGATGTAACAAGATGTCTCTGATAAAAGTGTGATCTTATAAGGAGCTCCTCAAAACAGATAATCCCCCAAAGTCGCCCACTTTAACCCTCTCATTTGGCAAATGGGGATAACGTGGCTCAGAGAGAGGAAATGAGTTGCCAGAGGTGACAAAGCAATTCAATTTACAAAATGAGGATCAGGGAACTCTTAGGTGAGACTCTTTTCCCTTTTACATTATGCTAGCCTTCATGGCTGGGTTACAAGTCAGTGATTCCTGAAATGAAGCTGATTACATTTGAGGTAAAAGTTTGATTTGGGTTTGACAAAGTCCTCAGGCTTAGGCAAGACCAATCATAAGGAACTGGATGACGGGATGGGGGGGCATCTCTAATTTTGATCACGTACTAAACATTTGTACTTACTAAACCATGGCAGGAAAATTAGTTGGCTGGCATCAAAAAAGCGTGAATCAAATTAAGGAAACACTCCCATTTACCACTGCAACAAAAAGAATAAAACACCTAGGAATAAACCTACCTAAGGAGACAAAAGACCTGTATGCAGAAAACTACAAGACACTGATAAAAGAAATTAAAGATGATAAAAACAGATGGGGAGATATACCATGTTCTTGGATTGGAAGAATCAACATTGTGAAAATGACTCTACTACCCAAAGCAATCTACAGATACAATGCAATCCCTGTCAAAGTTCCAATGGCATTTTTCACAGAACTAGAACAAAAAATTTCACAATTTGTATGGAAACACAAAAGACCCTGAATAGCCAAAGCAATCTTGAGAAAGAAAAACGAAGCTGGAGGAATTAGGCTCCTGGACATCAGACTATACTACAAAGCTACAGTAATCAAGACAGTATGGTACTGACACAAAAACAGAAATCAATGGAACAGGATAGAAAGCCCAGAGATAAACCCACACACATATGGTCACCTTATTTTTTTTAATTGAAGACAGCCTCTTCAATAAGTGGTGCTGGGAAAACTGGACAGCTACATGTAAAAGAATGAAATTAGAACACTCCCTAACACCATACACAAAAATAAACTCAAAATGGATTAAAGACCTAAATGTAAGGCCAGACACTATCAAACTCTTAGAGGAAAACATAAGCAGAACACTCTATGACATACATCAAAGCAAGATCTTTTCTGACCCACCTCCTAGAGAAATGGAAATAAAAACAAAAATAAACAAATGGGACCTAATGAAACTTAAAGCCTTTTGCACAGCAAAGGAAACCATAAACAAGATGAAAAGACAACCCTCAGAATGGGAGAAAATATTTGCAAATGAAGAAACTGACAAAGGATTAATCTCCAAATTTACAAGCAGCTCACGAAGCTCAATATCAAAAAAACAAACAACCCAATCCAGAAATGGGCAGAAGACCTAAATAGACATTTCTCCAAAGAAGATATACAGATTGCCAACAAACACGTGAAAGGATGCTCAACATCACTAATCATTAGAGAAATGCAAATCAAAACTGCAATGAGGTATCACCTCACACCAGTCAGAATGGCCATTATAAAAAATCTACAAACAATAAATGCTGGTGAGGGTGTGGAGAAAAGGGAACCCTCTTGCACTGTTGGTGGAAATGTAAACTGATACAGCCACTATGAGAGCAGTATGGAGGTTCCTTAAAAAACTAAAAATAGAACTACCATATGACCCAGCTATCCCACTACTGGGCATATACCCTGAGAAAACCATAATTCAAAAAGAGTCATGTACCACAATGTTCACTGCAGCTCTATTTACAATAGCCAAGACATGGAAGCAACCTAAGTGTCCATCGACAGATGAATGGATAAAGAAGATGTGGCACATATATACAATGGAATATTACTCAGCCATAGAAAGAAACGAAATTGAGTTATTCGCAGTGAGGTGGATGGACCTAGAATCTGTCATACAGAGTGAAGTAAGTCAGAAAGAGAAAAACAAATATTGTATGCTAACACATATATGTGGAATCTAAAAAAAAAAAAAAAAGTTCTGAAGAGCTTAGGGGTAGGACAGGAATAAAGACACAGACATAGAGAATGGACTTGAGCACACAAGGAAGGGGAAGGGAAGCTGAGATGAAGTGAGAGAGTGGCATGGACTTATATATACTACCAAATGTAAAATAGATAGCTAGTAGGAAGCAGCCACATAGCACAGGGAGATCAACTCAGTGCTTTGTGACCACCTAGAGGGGTGGGATAGGGATGGTAGGAGGGAAATGCAAGAGGGAGGAGATATGGGGATATATGTATATGTATAACTGATTCACTTTGTTATACAGCAGAAACTAACACACCATTGTAAAGCAATTATGCTCCAATAAAGATGTTAAAAATTTTTTCAAAAAAGAGCATGAATCACTGTTCTCACCAGCAATAAATCCAATTGCTGGCACAGAAGAGATCGAATGCAAAATGATGGCTGAGGTTGGAAAATGTTGGCCTCCCTTTGTCCACAGCTCTTCTGTCCATGTTCATGCTGGTAGAAAATGTTACTTTGCCCCACAGTGATGGTGAAGGCTTTTAGAGTCGTTATGATCTTGAAATGTTTCTGGTGGCTAAAAAGCCATCACAATTGAGCAGCGCCTGAGCAGATGGCAATGACCAGCAGGTGAAGTTTCAGCCTTGACCCTGACTCTGTACCTGACTTTGGACGTGCCTCTGTGGGCTGCGTTTCCCCCATCTGAAAATTGAAGAGGTGGGGCAGGGGATGTGCAAGGTCCCCTCCACTTCTAGGATTCATTGAGCCCATGAATGTGTCAATTCCTCCTTTCCCTAGTATAGTTCTGTGAGTCCTCAAGGGAGCAGCAGCTCAGAAAAATGTGATTTCAGCTAACAGTCTTGACACCAAGAATTACTTTTACTCCAACTCTTGTAGCCATGGGAAGCATGCACCCATTTTGGAGTCCAAAGAACGGGCTCCATTCCAGTCTCAGCTCTACAACCTAGGTGATCTTAAAACAACTTCAGTTCCCTTTCTCAACCTCTGATTCTTCCTCTGAAAAGTCCAGGTAATAATACCTATTTCACAGAGTTGTCTTGTGGGTCAGATGAGATTTAAGATGTCAAAGTGCTTGTAACCTGAAAGGCATAAGGGGTTGTGTAGGGGAGGATGAGGATGAAGATGTAGATAAGGGGTTATGAACGCTTTTTGATTTTCCATAGAGATACAAATGAGCTGTAGGTTCACGGTCAACAAGTAAGGGCAGGGACGGAGATGTGCTAGCGGAGTGCTCTGCTCACCCTGAGAACTACCCCGGCGGCTCCTGCATAACCCTCTCCTTCCTTTCCACCGTCACCCCCGTCTCCCCGGTCCAACAGAAAGTGTCACCCGTCTTACGTCTTGAGCCTCTCTCACCCCCACCCACCTCACTGCAGACCCAGCTGGAGTGTCAAATCAAAACCCCTGTGCAGATGTCTCACCCTCACTTCTTTAGTCTTCTAGACCATCTAAAAGAAAACAGCAGAGGTGCTCCCTCCGCCTACGCATTTCCCTTTGTTTTGAGGGCTGTGGCAGCCCGGTCCTGTGGCGGTTAGAGCTCCTGGCAAGAAAAGCAACTCCACCTCCAAGTCCTCTCTTGGCGCTTGAGTTCTGGGTGTTCAGCAGGTTACCGGGCATTTTTCCAGTGGTAAGTGAGGCATGATGGTATCCGGTAGGCACGACACATGGGGTGGAAGACAAGGCTTTTCACATGCAGCCACAAACTGTTGAGCTGCAAAGGATATTAGGACCTACGTGGATCAACTCCCCATTGGTTACAGATGCACAAACTGAGCCCTAGAGAAGAGAAGCAGCATGTACTGTCATTTAGAAATAGAGCCAGGAGGATCTATAAGGACATCTAAGCCAAATTCCTCACTGGACAGATGAGGAAACTGAGGCCCAGCGATGCTAACACACCTGCTCTTGAGTTGAAGAATTAGTACCAAAACCCATAACCTCCGGTTCAAAGTTCAGACCTCATTTCATGAGAACTACACATAAAATACATAGTGAGGAAACTGTGTACATGAAATACAGCTTCTGAGGTAATGTAGATCAAACAGTAGGTTATTATATTCATGTAAATTTGGGGAAATAAGTTTATATCCATATTTTGGAATTCTCATTTTACTCTATAAGAGATTCATCATGTGTTCCTGGGTATAGGCTGTGATGAAGAGCATAATTAAATTTGTGTTAGTGGTTTAAGATAGATGGGTAGGCAAAGCATAACTACTAAGAATTTCTTTTATTCCAACCCTGAAGCCCAAAGGAGCCATGTAAGTGTCAATGTCCTATCATCAGGAAGCAGCTTATCTGTGATGGGCCAAAGCTAGACCTTACAGGGTGAAAGTTAAGCCTGGAAACAGAGGAGTCTGTATGTGTATTGGATCCGAAGCCTATTACTTACTGAAGTATTTGTGTCACTTTGGGGCCAGATCAGTGGTGTGCTGGTAAATATTTAACAACTGGCTCTAAGTGGGAGGGGTGTGGTAGGAGGAAAGTCCCACTTGCTGTGTTTTCCAATATCCTTGGTATAGATATTCCCACCACAGCTACTTTCAAGTTACTAGTGCAACACTGCTGAGTGTGTAGTTTGGAAGAGATGCACAGCAGTATGTAATGGTTCTAACATGCAGATAAAA
The DNA here is from genome assembly GCF_964374135.1 of Grampus griseus. Lineage (NCBI taxonomy): Eukaryota > Metazoa > Chordata > Mammalia > Artiodactyla > Delphinidae > Grampus > Grampus griseus. The sequence goes on from NC_138998.1 coordinate 64,361,511, forward strand.
GCAATATTAATAACTTCAAGAACATATATGATAGTAAAATTTCATGAAATAGATAAGAAGCGATGAGTTTTGAGTATTTTCTACCATTGTTTTTAATGTAATTTATTTGTATGTTTACATGATTTAATTTTTAACAGTAGCTGTGCTTTCAACCCGTTCATCAAATTCCTGATCAGCTCCTGTAAGCTGGAACAAGTCAGGCCCCAGCATAGCACTGTGCCAGACAGATCTGAGTTTGAATCCTGGCCTATTGTTCTGTCAGCTATGTGAGGTCTGGTGAGGTTTAAATCTCCTTTGAGCTTTAGTGTTTTCAGCTGTGGAAGGTGACACACTAACAGCTTCGTGGGTTTATTAGTGATATTCAAATGAGATAATGCTTAGCACAGTAGCTATACATAAACACTCCACAAATCACCATTAGTGCATTCCAAGCCAAATTCATTCACTCAATAAACATTTTTTTTTTTTTTTTTTTTGTGGTACGTGGGCCTCTCACTGCTGTGGCCTTTCCCATTGCGGAGCACAGGCTCCGGACGCACAGGCTCAGCGGCCATGGCTCACGGGCCCAGCCGCTCCGCGGCATGTGGGATCTTCCCGGACCGGGGCACGAACCCGTGTCCCCTGCATCGGCAGGCGGACTCTCAACCACTGCGCCACCAGGGAAGCCCCTCTCAATAAACATTTTGCAGGAATGTATTTTATAGGTGTTACCTGTGGTACATGATCTTCAGTATTACGTGCTTTGGGATTCAGAGTGCCTCAAACATGACTCTTGCCCTGCTCGCGACGAGCTTACAGTCTAACAGAATGGAATATAATGGACCCCAGGAAGCATAGTCTAGAGCAAGCTATGATCAGCTCATAAAAAAACAAAAAGCTTGGGAAGGGAGAGAAGGAAGGATTCTTGGAGGCAGCAGCCTTTGAGCCATAGATTTCAGAATAGACTTGTACATACAGAGATGTCCAGGAAGGGAGATGCCAAGAAGAGAGAGGAAAGGGAGCAAAGGCAAAGATAAAGGAACACGGAGACATAGATAGGAGTATACGATTTGGTGGAACAAGGCATATAAGAAGGGGCGCTGGAAAGATTGTTGGAAAGACAAGCAACTTCCTGATCATGTTAGCCTTGAACGCGGAGGAATTTGGTTTCTGTTCGCTTAGGTAATGATGAGCCTGGGGAAATGTTTTCCTCTGACACAAATCAGATTTTTGGATTACCAATCATATTATGTGAAATATTTATTGACTGAATAAATTTTTATAGTCACTGTTCTTCTCTCCTTTAACAGGAATCGTTAAGAGTTAACCAGATAGTGAAATGCATTCTTAAACTAAGTAGATTTCCCCTGTGGAGAAAAAGTCCTGTGGTCAGCGATAGAAGGTGGCATTGTAACTCCCAGATGAAAACAAAGTCATTACTGAAAGCCTTTGTTAAATATTAGGAAGGCTCAAACCAGTGGCAGTATTTCATGAGTTTTGAATTGTCTGCTGCATCCCTCTTGCATTATGCTTCACACACAAAAAAAGTCATATGACCTACATCTTTATCTGCTCCCGTCTTCAGCTTCTATATATAGGCTTTGGTTATGAATGTTTTTTCCTATGAAAAGGTCAGACCTTGCACATGTACCATCAATGCAAAGCCCTGCTTATTAAAAAGCAGGCAGGCGAGTTTGTAAAAGCCATTGAAGTATTACTGATGTAGGGAAAAGCTGAAAAAGAAATGGCCTCCCAATTTTCTCAGAGAGAAGGTGGGGAAACCTCTGTCTCGTGATTACAGAAGCATTATTTTCCTTCTGGCTAAAGCACCCCGTGGCAGTCTGTGGCACCCGTTTACAGAATCGGGCTGGGACACCCCTCGATCCCCAGCTCCCTCATGCATGCGGGTGCACAGACTCACCTCAGTCAGAGAGACACTGAGCTCTGTTAACCCCTCCTCCACACCTCAAACCCCCGTGGAACATCTGGAGGTGAAGCTGGGGAAGGTAACTCGGCCAGAGAGATGCAAACGCAATTTGGGGTTTCCGCTGAGTACAGCAGCCGCCTTTGGCCAACATTGCAACACCAGAGAGAACCGGGGGAGAGTTGAACTCTTACTTTTAAGGCAAAAGTTCACAGGTTCAAATACCATTCTAATGTCAGCTGCTCCCTGGGGCTAACCTTTGAGTCTGGATGTTCTGATAAGATCGAGCTGCTTTAGGAAAAAGGCCTGCCTTCCATTCGGTTCCTTTCTCAACAAGGTCAAGCTCTTTCTTGGAATGAAATTATTTCATAACCAATGTGAACTAGAGAGGATGCTCGCTTTCTTTCACAGAAAAGAAACTGAAGTTCTAAGAGGTTAAGTGACTTGCCCAAGTTCACTCAACAAGTCAGCCTTCTGCTGATTCAACATGTGGCCTAGGAACCAGTACTGGGATGGGCAGTGTTGTCATTGAAAGCAGTAGATGCCATGTGCCTATCCTCAATTAGTTAATATCTACCTGCTCAGACAAGCCTCACAGGAGACCTTACAACATAAGGATCACCAGGTGACAGCGAGTAAAGTATTAAGTTGAAGGTCAGAAGAACTTCGTTATGGCTTTAGATCAGATGCTGTCAGACACTTATTCGAAACAGACACAGTTCTGACCTCATGGAACTTGGACTGGTGGCTGCCTATGCATACATCACAGATTCTTTATATAATTTTTTTTGCTCACCCCTTCCTCCCCTTCATCTGCCCCCTAGGGTGTGAGCCTCTCAGGACAGGAGGCGTGCCTAGCCCACTTGTAAATCTCACTGCCTGACACCCAGTAGGTATTGGTTGCAGGAATGATCTGTGAGGTTTCCCTCACAGATATAAGATCACAGATGAAAGGGATAGAGGCTTCTTAAGAGGAATTAGAGTCGAGCTTCATTTGGAGCACTTCACCTATTTCTTGACTGACACAGTGATCCTTGAAGCCCAGCTCTTGGACTTTGGCTGCAGAGGCCCATAAACAGTAGCTCCTTCTTTTCTTCCACCTCTAAGCTCTGTGTCTCACCTACTTGGCTGGACTTCCTCTCCCGAATTGCTAAGTCTGTCTGGGTCCTGAGCCTCCCAGATCCAGCCCCTCTGGTCATCCACAAAGTTCCCTTGCTGACACCTAATGCAGGTTTTAGGCCCATGGGGGCTGCCAACTTGATGATACTGAAATAAAGATATTCTCAGGTTTGAATAAAACAGTGCTGAGCACTTTATAGTTAAATAAGAAGGAAAAGAAAAGAAAAAAACTCATTTTAGCAGGAGGAGCTGCCCAAGGATAGAGCAGGCTGCTTCCTGGGACGACGATTCCCCATCACCTGAGGAGTCTGGCAGAGGCAAGGTCACCTCCGCAACAATGAAGTGGGAGAGTCAAGCATGGGATGGAGACACGTCACCCCTGACAGCCTTTCAACCCAATCTTCTGCGACCACATCTTCATTCTTCACCATTTTGAGGATCAATGATGTACTAAATCCCTGAAATTTCATCCCCTCTTTTCCCTGATGAGGGGTCCAACTTGAAAAGTTCACTTTCATCTAACTACGTCTTTACTAGTCCACAGATTATGGTAATAGTGGTGGTCCAAGATGAATGGTTTTCTTCTCTTTTGTTAGTTTAACTCTCTTAAAATTCCACTTTTGAGGCACTGCTCACCTGCTCTGGAAATTTCATCATTTCCTATTAGCTCTAGGCTAAACCCCTATCATTCTAGCCTGGCGCCCTAGATCTTTCACCATAGGGCTCCAGCACTTCACCTTTTCAGCCTCACCTTGAACTATTCTTTATCTACCGCTCTGTTCCCTAGTCTGATAAATGCAGAGCCTCTGAATCACTCTTCATCTTTTCCATCTCCTTACGTTATTCTGATACAGATCATATTTGCGGTATCTATTTCCTTATTTGTTTATGCTCCTATATCTTCATTGTCATGTGCCCAGTGCTCAGTCTGGCTCTCAGGCCACATTTATGGGCTGGAATTAACTTGAATTAGAAACATTTTTCCATGCAGGAAGGCAGAAGGGCACATTGGTGAAGAGCACAGATTCTGCAGTCAGCCTCCCTTGCTGTGAGTCCTAGCTTTGTCACTTACTGGTGGAGTGATCCATGTCAAGTTACTTAAACTCCAGGGACTCTGTTTCCTCATCTGTAGAATGGGAAAAATAACTCCTGCCTCACGTTATGAGGTTTAAATGAGTTGGTTTGTATGAAGTGCTAACTTCAATGCCTTGCACACAGCTATCCACTTAGGTGGTGCCTATTCATTCTTTCAGATGCCCTTTAATTCTCCCTCCTTCATGAATATTAATTCTATTTTCCATGTATAAAGCACTTCAGAGTTTACGAAGACCTCTCACATGTGTTTTCACATTTAATCATCACAGTAATATGGGAGGTAGGTGTCTCCATCCCCGGAGAGTTTTGGTGACACAGGTAAAAGCAGGGGGTGGGTGATTGTGACGGGAACTCAGAGATTCTGGTTCTCAGTCCTGAGTGTATTCAGCTTCAACATTTGGCTCCTGGTCTGGCCCAGAGGGCTGGCTGTGGCACTGTCCAGCTCGTTGCCCGATAAGCCCCACCCCTGCCCTAAGGGAAGGGTCCACCGCGACCCAGAGCCGGTGCCACTGTTTCTGCAGTGTCTGAGCACACAGACTGAATTTCTGGACCAGGCTTTGTCTTATGTCAGCGGCGAGGGGGGCGGATTTACTAGCTTCACGCACTCCCTGGAGGCTCTGCGGTTTCATTTCACCTCCGCTGCAGATTGTTCTCTGACCTTTGCTGCACCTCTGTATGCAAACCTTTCTCACTGCAAGACACCAGGTAACGCAACCACAGAACAGAACACCCAGGTTAGAAGGGAGCTTGGAGATCATTAAGTCCACTTTCCCAAAACCATCTTACAAATGAGAACAGGGAGTTGTAGGAAGGGAAATTACTTGTCCAAAAACCCCACTAGTTTATGTGCTCCTTAAGGCAAGGTCATGCTTAGGCCCTGGAGAAATAAGCGCAAGACGCTTGCTTTCAGGAAACACATAGTCTAGTAAACTATGTTGTCCTCATTGTCTCCAATGTCTAACCCAGTACTAGCTAACGTATGCAGTAGGTGCTCCATAAATTCTTCCTGAATAAATGAATAATGAATAAATGAATGTCACTGGCCAGTCCCTGGTTAAACTGACCCCAGACCCGAGGCTCTAGATGTGCAAACTTGGGCTCCCCTCTGCTCATGCTTTCTGCCTTTCCCATTCAGGTTCACGTCATAGGCTTGAGAAACAGCTCAGAAACATGGCCAAAAGGTGCTGCAAACAGTTCTGCCCATGATGTTTATTGATGACTCCCAGGTAGATTCCCAGTCATCTTGTAGGAGAGTTTGCACTCCTTCTTTCTCCCGAAGTGATGGAAGCTAAGCAGAGAAGCAGAGATACGGCAGAAGATCAACATCTACAGACCCAGGACCTGCCCTGTGGGAGGCCAGTGACACCTAAAATGTTCCTGTGTCTTTGCTGCGCAAACAGAAACCAGCACATGATGCGTATTGGTTCATGATGGATATCTTAACGTGTTTCAAATTTTTCCTGATTTCACTCATTTCATAGAATGTCCAAGCTGCTGGGTGCCTTAGAGATAACCGGGCTTAATAATCCCTTTATAGGACAGCTGGAAAAGAGGCAAGAGGGGGAGATTGAGTGGCTCACAGTCACACAGCATGTCAGCAGCTCAGACTGACCTGGAACCCAGGCTTCCTGGATTCCGGTTCACAGATTCTTTCCATGTCCCATGGTGTTAGACTTGGCATTAAGCCAGCAGACTACCTGCGTGTAAGCTTCTCAAGAGTGCAGGTTCTGTATGACTTACCCATCTCTCCTGCACTGCTAGCATTAGTGTTTTGACTTCACAGAAACTCTTTCTTTGCTCAGCACTGTGAAGTTCTCAAAGAGTTTTCATGTTCATTATGAGCCCCATTTTACAGATGGGGAAGCCTCAGGTGGTCCAAAGGGCAAAAAGGGCTCATGGTCTCAGAAAAATGGTAGCAGGACACGAACCTCAGTCTTCTGACAACCAGTCCATGCCCTTCCTCTACACAGCATAAGCAATTCAATAACTCTTTGGTGACTAAAAGTGAATGAATGGTGATACGATGGATGAATGAATGAACAGCTGACAAACATAGGAATCAACCAATCACTCCTGGGGTTTCCAAGATTTTTAAAAAAAATATCTCCAGACCCTCACTCTGCTTGGACCCATGGCAACTTACTTCAGCTCCCTCACCTTTGGTTTCCCTTCACTTGACACCTCATATGTGTGCTTAAGGGAAGAGGAAGAACTAGCAGCACCTAACCTCCCTGATCTTTAAGGGGCCAATCATTCCACAAAAGCGTGGAGGCAGAAATTTAAACCTCCCCAATATCGCCATGCAGAGATTACCACTAGTTAATATCTTGGTGAACATCTACTCTTCTTTAGTCTTTTTGTCAAGCGTACATATAATTTGTTTAATGGATTCATGCTGAACAAACTGCCTAGTAATCTGTTTCTGTCATTTAATAATAAATCACAAATATCTGGTTGGGTCATAAGTGGGTCAAGTGGGAGAAGCAGCGTAATACTTTGACAACATTTGATCTGTTGAGTAACACACAGATGTTGAGATCCCCCAAAACTGCTTCCCATCGACTGTTTCAAGGGCCCAATGAAGGTATTTCGCTGGGTTCTGCAGAGGCGTTCCTGCCTCTAATATGGCCATGGCTAAAACATGGTTAAGATATGAGTAATTGAAATAGCTTGGAATAACAGCTTTCAGTTTGCACGCACACCCACTATTATATGTCAGTCAGTGCACTCAGGCAGAGAGAGAGACATCGTACATCTTGAATGGTCTTTGTAGCAACCCCGGAGAAGAAGCATGGCTCACGTCATTATTGTAAAGATGAAGAAATTTAGGATCAAGGCGATTACGTGTACCTGCCTGGGATTTTTGTTCTGCTGGTTTTTTTTAAATAACATCTTCAGAAATACAATAAGTCAACAGCTATGAGGCAATGTTCAAAGGGGGGGTTTCTTACATTTGCAGATTAGCAGAGGATTTTATCCATTTGTACTGGAGTGGAGACTTGAACTCATTTTTGATCTTTCATTCCAGACTTTTCTTTACGCCATGTTACACTGCCTTGCTGACTTAGGTTTGGAAGGTTGGACGATTTTCGTTCATTTCATAGAATAGAGCATACACATACGAACGTGCCCCACCTCGACCAGCACGAGTGCTGACGATGCATTCTGTGGCCTCTACGGATGGACTGGCTGCCTGTCACGTCTGTAAACGAGGTTTCATTTGATTAATGTGGGCCACTGGTCAGGACAACCTCCCCTGCTCAGTGAGGCGAGGGCCACGGGGCACGGCTGGCTGGAGGGCCAGAGAGAGGTTGTGATTCATTTCTGCCCCAGGCGCCCACCTGGTTGGCCTGGTGCAAGGCTGTGGGACCAAGGGAAAGTGAGAGGCTGCAGGCGTCCTGCCTGTGAGCCGGGCCTCGGGAGTAATAGCGAGAAGAGGGGTGAGAGTAGCAGCTGCTGAGGTGGATATTTATATAATGACTCTCTGTGCTCGAGGCAGGAAGTGAAACCGAGGTTCTGCTGAGACACTTTCCTTCCCCCCCCACGACTGCTGCCCACGGGCGGCTCCAACGGGGTGACATGGGGAGAGCCTCAGAGGCTTATGCCCCAGCGTGTGCAGAGACAGATGCACCGGGCTCGTTGCTGGGATGTCAAAGCCAAGGATCTGCTGCCAGATCCCGGAGACCCCCACCTCCCTGGTGTTCTCAGCTTCGGCCCCCTTTTCTCTCCACCTAGTTCCCCTGTATGATGGGGAGAGGTCTGCTGTTCTCCTCAGCTTTGCAGGAATGCTGTGAGGGTGCACGAGATAACATCTCTAAGCCCAGGGCCAACCAGGCCTCGCAGCGGAATTAGCATCAAGCTCTTTATTACATTTTCTATGACCGTTTCCAGCACTCTCACCTGTGGTTTCTATGGACGGTTGTTCCCTGACTTTTCTACCTGCCTCAAGCAAACCTTCTGCCTCTCTCCTCTGCTTTCCTTTCCAGCAATCCTTTTCAGATTGTCTTAGGCTTCAGAGCAAATATTCCCAATGGTGCCCACCTTCCATCTTGCTTAAGCCCTGGTTTAGGAATTCTATTCTTATCTCTCTTAAAAAAAACGTATTTTAATATAGATGGTGGACCATCTAGAGAGGCTTTCCTATTCTGCTTCCCACCTTAGTATGGGGGATTATTTGAATCATGGAGATTTCACAGTTGAAAAGGGCCTTAAAAATGATCTAGTCCCCTGCTTCTCAACGAGTGAAGGACCAGCAACAGCAGATGCATTGAGGATCTTGTTAGAACTATGGAATCAGAGGCACCTCTCCAGACTTACAGAACCAGAATCTGCAGTTTAGAAAGATCTTTAGAGGATTCATATGCACGTTGCGCTTTGAGAACCACTACCTTAGCCCAAGATGCTCATCACCTTGGGCTGGAGGACATAAGGGTTCGAACATGGAGCTGGACCTGCGCGAGGTCACACAGCACGAGAATGTCGTCAGGATGGAACTCAGCGAACTGTCTAGTTTAAGTCCCTTTCCTCTGTACAAGGCCCTAATGAAGATATAGTTCCAATGCCAGCACTATGAAAAAAGCCGGGCAATCTCTTTCCCCTTTTAATTTTTTCTCTAATTTTCATTTATGGGTATTTTTACAATTTACTTGACTAATAGAAGATCAATACAAATGATTTTCCATCATCTCCTTTGAACTCCTGTCTGGTCTAAGTTGCCATTCTAGTTGCTGAGTTCTACAGAGTCTGATGTGCTTATTTTAAGGGATAGCCACCTAGAGTTTATTTGGAGGGGAGCTTCTGAGTAGCTGGCCAGGAAAGAGAAATGTGTTATCAGATGTTTCAGCTACCTCAGCCTTGGCCCTCCATGACCTTGCCAGGAAGAGCTATGAATGACAGCATATCTTAGAATCACAGAATGACAAAACTGGAAAAGACATTACAGATCATTTCATCCAACACTTTCAAGTCACAGGTGGGGATGCTGAGCCGTAGAGAGAAATGATTTGCTCAGGTTTTTTTCCAACAAGTTAGTAGCATATTGGAGGCAAGAGTTCAAATCTCTTGCCTCTCAAGTCAGGGCTGCATGCTATGTACTTCTGCCCACCCCCTCCCCAAATAAACGGAATGGACAAACTAAATAAATAAGTCATCTGGGCCAGAAAGCATCTACCCCAGAATTTTGGAGTAAGTCATGGGTAGAATTGCCATGCTAGTTGTCAAGAATGCACGTCCGGTCATTATAAATGGCCACTGAACCAGATGGAATGTCACGCTGCCAGTGGGTTTCCCACCCATCTGTAGGGCCACCTGGGAAGTATAAGCTACTAAACCTCATTGCCGTGTCTGGAATTCATAAGAACAGGTGGGATCATGGAAATGTAAAAGCATAACCTATCAGGGGAAAAAACCAGAAGGACTTTAACAAACCAATGTTCTCTAAGTAACTAGGGCTAGGGTCTAAGTAGAGGACTATTGAAACTCAAGGCTTTCAATTTTCATAGATTCAAGATATCTGTGACTGAATTTTTACATCAGAGAGCAGCTTGATTCCAGAATTGTTTGTCATGATACTATGTCATCTTTCACAAGTATCATGGAAATAATATGGTAATATTTTTGTTGCAACCTCCCCAAATAGAGACTATTAACAAAGAAATCTCCAGACATCAAAAATCACCCAGAATTGGGTTTTAATTCATACTTTAATAAGAGGACTTGGAAGAAAGAAAATAAAGTAGTGAAATCTCCACTTTTGCAAATGTCATGAGCATTTCTAGTCATCATGGTGCCTCATTTTCAGACTACCTTAATGGTTTCACCATTAATATTTCATCAGATGCTCAAGGTGCACCTGTGAGCTGAGCAGACTGAGCTCTATCATCCCCCATTTGAGATGAGGAAGCCACGCTTCAGGGAGCAGAATGTGTTTCCAAACCTTACATCACTTGAATCCCATTTGGACTCCAAATCCAGTGCACTTTTCATTACACAGCATTGCTTCTGGGAAAAGAAATACCACAGGAAACAACAGCTTCTAATATCTTCACACCTCTTCAGAAGTTACAAAGCATCTAGATAGCTCCGTGACACGGGGAGGAATGCAACTGGCTGTTGAGAACCTGCTGTGTGTGACGAGGGGCTATATTAGATGCTCTATATAGTTGTCTCATTGAATTATGACCATGACTCTTTGAGGTGGGAGTCATTTTTTCTTTCTGCATATTAGGAAACTGAGCAAGGTTAGGCAACTTGTCCATGGTCGCAAAGCCAGAAATTGGTGAAGCTCAGATTTGAAACCTGAGTCTATTTAGGTTCAAAGCCCTTCTAGGTCAAATATTTCTATTAGCTCAATGTGACAGTTGAGGAAATGGACTTAGAAATATTAATAAACCAAAACTGTAAAGCTAATAAATCATAGAGAAAGAACTCAAACTGGAGTCCCCTGACTTTAAATCTCAGGGGCATAAAGATCTCAGGAGAATGGGGTGGGGAGGGGAGGATGTAACAACGGAGCTTCAGTTTGGGAAAATAGAAAGCAGTGCTCTTAGGTAACTTATACCCTAATCTCTCTTTATAAAATGATGGACACTAATGTATCACAACTCAGGAAATATATTTAAGTTTATTTCATTTCACTTCTATAAACAAGTACCAGGTACTGTGCAAGCTACGTGCATGGATCTTCTCTTTTTTGAGTCTCTTACCAATTTTTTGGAGTATAGTGTTCCCCATTTCCAAAGGAAAATTAGTGACATGTCGAAGGTCACATAGCTAATAAGTGACAGGGCAGAAATGGAGATCAACTTGACAAATCTGAACTCCAGTAGCTTAAGCTGAGGGACTTGAGTTTCACCAGAAAGAGTATGGAAGCCAACAGAAAGACATTATCCTATGATCAAATGATAGCAGTGTGTGGGCTCAGGAAAAACATGGCAGTTATAGTCATGGACCTTCAGGAAAAATTCAGTGGAGCTGGGGAGGTGGGGAAAGGACGGAGGACTATTCAAATCATCAATATGATGGAGCTTGTCGGTAAAACAGGTAGACTTAACAAAATTAGATTTCCTCAATCAAAAAAGAGAAGGCTGAGAGGAGATACTACAATGCTTGATCGAATGGAACTGTGTACTTAATCAGCAAATCTCAGAAAAACAGAACTATCCCAACCTCCCCTTAGCCCAAAGTTTGCAAGAGTTAGATTCAGTGAAAGTGAAAGGAAGTATACTTTACGTAGTAGGTGGTACCTCAATGAGCGCAGAGGTAGTCACTAGCTAGAAATGGGTTTAAGAAGGGATTATTTAAATACCATAGAGGCTCATAAATTCCACATGGGTTTATTAAAGATGAGTGAGAACTTAAAGTCGACCTGGCCTGACTTACCACCTCATGGGCATCCACTTGTTTACGTCCAATGGCAAAGAGCTCGCTTTCTCCCAAGGTAGGTGATTCCAGCTGTTGAGAGCTCTGCACATCAAAAAGTGCTTTCTTAGGTTTAAACAAAACTTATCTCTGTTTACTACATTCATTTTGGCTCCATCTCTGCCTTTGAGATGCCACACAACAAATCTGAAAACTCTTCCTTTTCACGTTCCTTCGGGTGTTTAAATCCAGCTCTTACCCCTATTTGTTAAAGTCAATGTCATGAACAAAAGTCATACTTAGGCAGCAATTGTTTCGGGGGTGGGCACTTTAACAATTCTGAAGGAAGAGTATAATGTCACATTTCCAGCTTTGAGAGGGCTAAAGAATAAGTATTAGACTGGAAATCAGGAGACCTAGATTCTAGTGGTGTTCTGTAACTTTTTATATGAAGTCCATGTCACTTATCTGTCACTAATTAGTAATTGGATCTTAGAGGGCAGGGACCTCACATTTCTGGACCGCAGGTTTTCTCTCTCCTTCTCTCTCACTCTCTCTCTCTCTCTCTCTCTCTCTCTCACACACACACACACACACACACACACACACATCCCTTGCTCCTTAGCCTTCAGAATCATCTTCCAAATGCCTTTTGGCTATCTTTATTCTCACATCCAGCAGGATGTTTATACTCCAAATGGTCCACACCAAATTCTCTCCCTCCAACCCTCACTCCTTTTTGTTTCCAGCTTTATTGAGATACAACTGACATACAACACTGTGTAAGCTAGAGGTTGATTTGATACACTATATATTACAAAATTATGATCACCATAGCGTAAGCTAACATCTGTATCAAGTCACATAATTCCCATTTCTTTTTTGTACTGAGAACACAAGATCTACTCTCTTTGCAGCTTTCAAGTATATAACACAGTATTGTTAACTATAATCACTATGCTGTACATTAGATCCTCAGAACTTAGTCATTTTATGGCTAGAAGGTTGTACTGTTTCACCAACATCTCTCCTTTCCCCTACACCCCAGCCCCTGATAACCACCTTTCTAGTCTCTGTTTCTATGACTCTGGCTTTTTTAGAGTTCACACAGAAGTGAGATCCTATAGTATTTGTCTTTTTCTGTCTGACTTATTTCACTCAGCATAACGCCCTCAAGGTCCATCCATGTTGTTGCAAACGGTAGAAATTCTTTCTTTGTCTTGGCTGAAAAAATACTTCATTACACACACCACATCTTCTTTATCCATTCCTCCATTGATGAACACTTAGAATGCTTCCATGTCTTGGTGGTTGTCAATAATGGACCACAGTTCTCTTAACTATAAGATAAAGAGGTTGAACATGATCATGTTTATTCTCCCTTCTGTCCATGATTCTCTGGCTTCAGCTTAGTCAGCCAGTGGTAGTGGTGAAACCCCAATCCACTTCTGAAACTCTCTTCAATATACCATCAGTGGAAAGGAGTTTTATCAGTCCCTTAAGAAGGACCAACACAACTGGATGGAAATTTCACTGACCATGATTACTGGCCACTAACTCTCTCATCCCCATTCCTTGTGAAAGCAGGTTCATCTAAGGTTAGAGCAGATTTCATCAGACTTTTGTTAGCTAAGCTGCTTATTAATAGCCAGAGAAAAGTTAAGTAGAAAGCAAGCAACAGACAGAAAAAAAGTTAAAAATTTAGTTTCAGACCTTGGAACTGATCCATGAGGCAAGGACTATTCAATGGTCATATTTAAGGCCAGTAACCCAGGGTCCCTACATGAATGGGAGTTACACAAGCAAAGGGGTTTTCTGTCTGTGAAACCCTATGAGAACGGTGAAACATAGGAGGGTCCCCAATCATTTGTGCTACAGAAGGTCACATGAGCCAAGGGACAGTACTCCAAAGATTTAGGTATCCAGAGACTTCTGAGGTTTCCCAGCTGGTTAATGGCACAACTAAAACTAAACTAGCTCTCCCAGCACCCAGTGTTGTGAGAGTTCTAATTTTACAATTTATTAAGCAACTACTACACGCCCAGAATACTGCTAAGCTCTTTAAAACAGCTTATCACATCTCATCTCCATTATAAACTCAGGGAGCCAGAATTTCAGCTATCTTGTTCATGATTTTATCTCAGTCTCGTGAACATCACCTGGCACATAATAGGGGCTCAATAAGTATTTGTTAAATAAATTTAAATGAACATTAATAATATAAATTATTAATATTAATGAATTATTAATATCCCCATTTTCAGATGAGGAAATTGAGGCTCAGAGAGAGAAACTGATGAAAATAAAAAAGGCTAGGAAACATCAGAGCTAGCATTTGAACCCAGGTTTTCTGATGTCAAGGTGAATGCTTTTCTCAGTAGAGCATAACTGCCTCTCAGCTTAGTTACCTTAAAAACCTACTATAAAATTGGGGTTAATCTCTTCGAAACATAAAGTAAAATTTGTGGAACAAGCATGAATGTCTTAATGCTCATCTTTCTGCCACTCAAAACCTTCAGATATAATTGGTGACTGTAAGTTCTTTACCCATGAAAGCAACATTGACGAGATTCAAAAGGATTCTAATAAACACAAACAAACAAACAAAAACACCTTGCAAATTTCATGGAAATTGTGAAAGTGTTTCTTACAGAAGCCGTATTGCCCCCTAATTTCCTATAGCCCTGGGAGCCTCGTGGCTTGGAAGGTGAGTGGGATAAAGACAGAAGCTGACAGACAGAGAACAGCTGGTCAGGTGGGAATGCCAGTGTGTCTTATGGGGTACCCAGGGGCTATTCACCCCGGTTATTTTCCTTTTCTGTCCCTCTCCTCCGCGTCAGTCTTGCAAGGGGACAGGATGAAGCACTAGCGCCCAGGAGATGTGGGTTCTCACCAAGGTCCTGACGGTCACTGACTGTGGGACAGACCATGGACAAGCCCATTGCGCCTCTTAAGTTTCCCCAATAAAGGAGTTAGCCAAAATGGCCCCAGGGCCCCTTTCCTCTCTGACAGTCTCCCATTACATTATCTCCTCTTTCCTGGCCCCCAGCTCCGGGCTGATAGCCCGGAGTAGCTTTGGGGACTCCCCACCACTGCCGCTGCCGGAGCATCTCTCCATGCAGCTGCACAGCCACAGCTGGCTCGTCCTGCACTGCTGGCCGCTCCGATTTCCCTATGCAGATGAGGCTGTGAATAAGCAAGGGCTGCCCAAAGGGAAAAGACACATTCTTCTCAGCCTTTCACTTTTCCTAAGCCAATAGTGGCCAAGGTGAGGCTTCCTTTCCAACACCCTCCTCCCTGTGGAACTCAACCCTGCCTTCCACCTGCACAGGTAGGACTAGGTTTGAAGAAGGAGGAATTACTTTCCATTTTTCAGTAGAGTTTTCCATTTCATAGTTTCGTTGAGCCTTCCTGCACACCCCACACACACACATACACACAGAGAGACACACACAAAGCAGTGTGGGCTTTTTTAGTCATTCTAAGATATAAACACTGGTCAGTCAATACCCATTGTCCTTAGAAAAGACAGGCCACTGTTGCTGCCTATCTGGGCATGACAGTCTCTTGTGCCCTGACCCACTCATGTTTGCCCTCCTTGGATAACCTCACGACTTTAACTCATACCACGATTACCTTCTCATAGACAATTTCTGGAGACTGGTGGAAAGCCAGCCCATTCTCAAAGCCTCTGCTTCCCAAGCACGTTGTCTATAAGGTCTTCCCTCATCTTTATCCTCATCTCCCCCTTCCCTTACTTAGAGTAACTTGCTGCCTCTTCCGTAGTGCCACGGCACATGTTTGATACCTTCTTACAGACACATACATACACTTACACATTCGACCATATGTTTTGTCATGATTACTTGGAACCATGTCATCTTTTTCCTAGTAGACTGTGAACTCTTTGGGAACAAGAGTTGTGTCTTAAAAAGAGTCATGTACCAAAATGTTCATTGCAGCTCTATTTACAATAGCCCGGAGATGGAAACAACCTAAGTGTCCATCATTGGATGAATGGATAAAGAAGATGTGGCACATATATACAATGGAATATTACTCAGCCATAAAAAGAAACGAAATTGAGTTATTTGTAATGAGGTGGATAGACCTAGAGTCTGTCATACAGAGTGAAGTGAGTCAGAAAGAGAAAGACAAATACCGTATGCTAACACATATATATGGAATTTAAGAAGAAAAAAATGTCATGAAGAACCTAGGGGTAAGATAGGAATAAAGACACAGACCTACTAGAGAATGGACTTGACGATATGGGGAGGGGGAAGGGTAAGCTGTGACAAAGCGAGAGAGAGGCATGGACGTATATACACTACCAAACGTAAGGTAGATAGCTAGTGGGAAGCAGCCACATAGCACAGGGAGATCAGCTCGGTGCTTTGTGACCGCCTGGAGGGGTGGGATAGGTAGTGTGGGAGGGAGATCTAAGAGAGAGGAGATATGGGGACATACGTATATGTATAACTGATTCACTTCGTTATAAAGCAGAAAATAACACACCATTGTAAAGCAATTATACTCCAATAAAGATGTAAAAAAAATTTTAAAAAAAAGAGTTGTGTCTTGCTCACGTTGCTACTCTTCACTGACTCAAGGTAAATACTAAATGTGGATGAATTCAATAACTTTTGATGCCCCTTCAATGTTCTGGGCACTCTTCCTTCCTACGGCTTCTACCAGGGGGAGGACCTATGGGGCCATTCAAGGGTTAAATGGAAGACTTATGATTCCTCTGGTCCCACCCTAAGGCGCTTTTTCCAGCTTCTGTTGACTTCTGTTACCAGGCATAAAACACTGTCGTCTCCCTCGTACCTATCTTCTCGGTCCCCTGGGTTGCACTCTCGTGCCAAGCTCTTTTCTTTCTGATCCGCCTTTCTCTGAATGTATCTATTTGCATTTCCCTCCACACGTGCCTCAAAATGACTTTCTCAGTTTAATTTTGGGTTTATGGTTAACTTGATTTGTAGCTTAGATGGTAGAGCTCTTCTGCTTCCTGTCCAAAGAAGCACTGGTTCACTTATGTCTTTATTAATTCATCCAATAACTAAATAGCAGCTGAGACATGAGGGATACAAACTTGAAAGTAATCTTACTAACTGCAAGGTGATCCCAGTCTAGCAGGAGAGACAGGACACTCACGGAAATCATTATGATACCAGGTAGATGGCAATAAACGCTCTAAAAGAAGAGATGGAACCAGCAGGTATTATACACACTCAAGCCACGTGGGATCACTCCCCCAGGAGAGGAGAAGGGCAGGACCAGGAAAGGTATCATGGGGAGAAGGTGGCATTGAAGTGAGTGAAGTAGGATTTGCACTCACAGGCAGAGCCGAGCAGCAGGAAGAAAACACCAGCCACGTCCAGAGATGGAAAAGTACAGGGCCAGGAAGAGTTCGCAGTTCAGCGGGGCTGCGTGCTCAGCTGGAGCTCTGAGGACGATAGCTCAACAGGTAGGTTGGGGTGCATGTGGGCGTGGGATGGAGCAGGAGACTGGAGCGGGGAGACCAGTCAAGAGGCGCTTGCAACCTCCTGGATGAGAAGTGAGAGGGTGGTGGCAGTGAAAATGGAAGGAAGGGATGGGTGCGAGAACTGTTTCCACAGAGCTGCCTACATGCCCCCAAATCCCCTTGACTAATCTCCGCAGTAACTCATACACCCATTCACTGCAGGTGTCATACTACCTACCCACGCCCTCTTTGGAAGCTTATCTTTCCATGTCCCAGGTCTGTGACTTTCTGCCCAATTACTTGTCTTCAACCCATCAGAGCAGGTCAACCGCGCAGCTCAGAAGTCTCACTGTCACACTTGGCCTAGGTCATTCCCCTGCCCTGTCTCTGTCCTCAGCACCCTCTACCTGCAGATGCAGAGAACAATAGCGCCCCCATCTCTGTGCCCTCACAAGGAGGTTTGGTCAGGAGGTGAAACCTGGATGAGGACTTCAGCACAGGAGGAAGCAGCAGAGGGGGTGAAATGGAGCCTCATGGGTCCTCGCCTTGTGTACACACCTGGGACTCAGCTTCACCACATCCCTCTCTTACTGGGAGGCCAAGCAAGGACCAAGATGGCAGAGCCCGGGCAGGGGAGGGAGATTGGGAGGAACCAAAAGAGGCTCATTTGGGCCCAAGGAACCAACCCAGCAGTATAACCACCACCAGTCCTGGGAGTCCTTGGCAGAGAAAATCAGAACTGGGAATGCAAAGGCGCTGCTTTGCCTCTGCTGAGCAATGTGCCCTGGGGCCCCTTTCTTCCTCTGAGCCTCAGTTTTGTTGTCTATAAAATAGGGATTATGACATCCACCTTATCTGCCCCCCATTGAGCTGTTTGTAAAGCTAGAGTGAGTATGGAGCCATTCTGAATACATAAAGCACTGTTTCACGGGCTTATTCTCCTTCAACTCAGACCCCACTCATCAGGATAGGTAGACAGGTGAGAAGAAAGAAACAGAGAAGCCTAGAAAGCAGAGGCTATGGAGGTTCCTGTTTTCCATGTAGCTCTAAGGTGATTGGCCCTGTGAAGCATCTAGTCCAGTCTCCTCATTTGACAGATGAGAAACTGAGGCCCAAAAAGGAGGAATGAACGGTCAATGGTCACCAAGTGAGTCAGAGGACAGAGGACAAACTCAGGCCCTGAGGATCCCAGGCCAGTCCTTCTTCAACCCCACTTCACTGGTTCTACAGACCGAAGCCAGAATGGAGACCACTGGCCCAGAGGCTGGGCCTGCGTAATTCCTGAATCACTGGTGGATAGTTCCATGATGGGAACGAAGAACGTAGTGTGGGCTGGATCAGACTCCATTTTTTAAATCATTGTGTTTAGAATCCTGGAAAACCAGTTCTGAAGATGCAGAGCATTTGTGACCTGAAATGAATATCTCAATTCCAAATGCAGGATTACCTGTCACCTTTCTCTCCTCTTCCTCAGGCATAATTGAGATTCTGGATAGGAGAAGAAAGGAAGAGTCCTCCTAGGAGCTAATGGTAGAGAAGTGCTAAGAGTATAGGAGGTGCCTATCCTCTAATAAACATCTTACATGTACATCACTTTATTTCATCTTCCTAACAATACTAGGTGGTAAATAATCTCAGAATGTCCATTTTTCAGGTGAAAACCAACCAACCAACCCCGGGACTCAGATAACTCAAGTGTCTTGAATCACAAGCTAGTGTCAGGTTTGTACCTAAGACGTCTCTAAGCTACAGGGATTTTTTTTTTTCTTTTGGCTGTGTTGGGTCTTCATTGCTGTGTGCAGGCTTTCTCTAGTTGCGGCGAGCGGTAGCTACTCTTCGTTGCAGTGCGTGGGCTTCTCGTTGCAGTGGCTTCTCTTGTTGCGGAGCATGGGCTCTAGGCACACGGGCTTCAGTAGCTGTGGTACATGGTCTTAGTTGCTCTGCGTCCTGTGGGATCTTCCCGGACCAGGGCTCGAACCCGTGTCCCCTGCATTGGCAGGCGGATTCTCAACCACTGCGCCACTAGGGGAACCCCAGAGAGATGTTTTTCATTAGGAATCTGCAGCTTCTGCTCCAAATCTTTTTCACATGAGCTC
The DNA here is from genome assembly GCF_964374135.1 of Grampus griseus. Taxonomy (NCBI): domain Eukaryota; kingdom Metazoa; phylum Chordata; class Mammalia; order Artiodactyla; family Delphinidae; genus Grampus; species Grampus griseus. The sequence goes on from NC_138998.1 coordinate 64,380,550, forward strand.
CTGCAAAGCGTCAGAGCTGTTGAATGGCATGCTCGTTTCACCCATGAGAGTCTATAAAATACTCTGTCTCTGCTTCATCCACTAGCTTGTATATTTTTATCTTCTGGTTCATTCATCATTACACAAGTGTTTTCTGAGGATGGCACTGAGTTGGGACCAAGGGGCCTGCAACACACCTGACTCCATGATTTTGAAAGCTGGCGAGGGTGGCGATGGGGGAGGCACTTTGTCAGATGGCTCCAGTCAAGGGAGGACAGTCGTGCCACCGGAGAGAGGCACAGGTGTATGTCTGGGGTGTCAAGGTGTGAGAGGAGAGAAAGGAACACGTCTGCGCAACTCGAGGGCTCATGTGCTCAGGGAAGGCTAGCAGGGGTGGGTGGTCTGGACCGAGGGTAAACGCAGGATGAGAAAGGGCTAGAGTTCAGGCCAGGAGGTCTGCGGCTGGGGTGTGAAGGACTCTGAGGCTGTGCTGAGGTGCTAGTTTCTTCCCTGAGTCAGCTCAGATGTAGGTGGGGCCCTGGGGTGGCTTTGCAGAGCCTCAGTTTCCCCTGCTGTGAACTGGAAGCCATGAATGTTGCCGGTAAGGGACCTGTGTGAGCTGGGGGTGGAGGCAGGGGGGGAACGACGGCAGAACACGCTGAGCAGCTCCAGGGGAGGATGTGAAGGGAATGCAAATCACAGATATTTATAACTGCAGCAAACTGAGACTGTGAGCCGCCAAGCACTCCCTCTGGAAATCCTGAAAACCTGCTGCCGTGGGGCTGGGCCCAGATCCCAGCTGGTGGCAGACTTCTCTCTTCTCAGCTCCTGCCAGGCTGTTCCTCGTACAACAAACACTCAGCTGCCCGAGTAATTCCACCTACGGAGGAGGCAGCTCCACACCCTTCTGCCCTCCCCTTCCAGAGAAAAGAGCTGAGTCCTAAACTCCCAGCTCAGGGCAAGTTCCTTTTTTGTCCTCAGTGCCTCACCAGGCAGCCCTGTCAAGGCTGGAGCCGAGAAGCAGCTTGGGAAATAATCCGATGCCCACAAGTCGCCTAACATAGCCCCGCACTGATGGAGCAGCCACCATGCCATGCTTGCAGCAGGCGCTGAGGATCTAATGGAAAGGCTGGGGCTGGGGCGTGGGGACTGAGGGAGAGACAGGGAGCAGAGTCCTAACATCAGCAGAAGTTCCTATCAAAGAAAGGGAAAGATCACATTGTTTCAACCTTTTCTTCTTTTTTTAAATACAAGTGAAACTTCTTTTTCAAATGTTATCTTTTTGTTTGTTTGGTTGGTTGGTTGGGTTTTTTGGCGGTACACAGGCCTCTCACTGTTGTGGCCTCTCCCGTTGCGGAGCACAGGCTCCGGACGTGCAGGCTCAGCGGCCATGGCTCACGGGCCCAGCCGCTCCGCGGCATGTGGGATCTTCCCAGACCAGGGCTACGAACTCGTGTCCCCTGCATCGGCAGGCGGACTCTCCACCACTGCGCCACCAGGGAAGCCCTCAAATGTTATCTTTTATGGGACCCCACATAGACAACCTATCTGTGTGACCCCCTCAGCTTCTTCAGAAGGATTCTAGAATAGTGCTTCTCGAACCTTAACGTGCCTATGAATCCATAGTGGATCTGGTTAAAAGTCAAATTGTGATCTAGAGGTCTGTGGTGGGACCTGAAATTCTGCATTTCTTTTTTTTCTTTTTTTAATTCTGCATTTCTAACAAGCTCCTGGTCGATATCGACGCTGGTGATCCATGGACCACACTTTACACAGCAACAGTCTAGAGCCCTAAGGATTGTTGTTCCCAAACCACTGATCTTTAGGATGGAGAGGCGATGAACCGCACCACTCCCCATCCCCGGAGAAATCAAACCAAGGCTCCTGGATCAACGTCTCCTTCTCTGGATGGAAGTCAGCCAGGGTCCTAGGATCACCTCCTTACCTCCCTCTGGCTGGAGGTGTTTGTCTTCCCCACAAGGCAGGCTGGGAAAACCTCTAAGAGGCTTGGCCATGAGGAAGAGCTTTTAAGATGTAGCCTTCTCTCTAACAGGAAAGTACAAAAGGTTCAGGTTAATCCTATTTACAGACAAACAGAGCGACAGACAGAGAGACAGGGAGAAAGATCAAGCCAGTGTTCCCACTGGCTCTTGACAAGGACAGCCTGTGACAGCCACCTTCTCCCTGCCCCCTCGTAACCCCGGCCGATGAATGATGGAGGTCATTTCCCTCACTGTCTCTGTCCCTTGGGTTCATCCTCTTCAGGACTGAGATGCTCCCGCTGAGGTCAAGGGTATTTTTAGCTCTGCTCATGTGGGTCCAGACTTGGCCAACCCTCCCTGGACATCAATCTTGGATTCCGCAAATGCCAGATCTCCTAATCCAGGAGGCATATGGGCAACAGGGAAATCTGAGTGCATTGGAAAATGCAGCACATGGCCTTTTGAGGATTTTGTCTACATGTCGTGTCTGATAAAAACAACAACAGTAACACCTAATGCTCAGAAAAGGCTTCAGCATTCACAGAGTACTTCCACCGGCATCACCTCCTTTGATCTGCCCAAGAGGCTTACGGGGAAAATAACGCAAAAATGATTCTTCCTTGTTTTTATTGGAAGGGCCAGGGGACTGGCAAGATGACAGAGCTAGTTAGTGGCAAGCTTGGGTCTTCAGCTCCCAGGTCCAAGCTCAGTGCCCTTTACCATACCCCATGGCCACCTCAACCCTTTGCTTTTCTCTTTAGCTTGGTTTTGTTTTTCTGTTAAACCCTGCAAGAAGCAATATCGGCAGACCTTCATGCTAAAAGCCTGGGATCATCGTGCCTTTAAGAAATGGAAGACTAGAGACATGAAGGAAAGAGGCAGCGTATATCAGTCATGGTCCAAGGAGGAAGCAGAGGACACACTCAAAAGAGGGATTAATTAAAGGATAATTTATGAAGGTGTAAACAAGTTTAAGGAAAGCCAGGAGATGATGGTGCACCCTGAGGCTAACGATAACTGAGAGCCGTTACCAGTCCTTGGGCTGAAAGGGCAAAGGGAGAGGCAGTTGCCAGAACCTCGTGGGCTAGGCAGTTCTGGAGAGCTAGGAGAGGGCTGTCCAGATGGCTCTGTGGCCTTTGACAGATGCACGCAGCCATTGCCAGCCTACGGCCCGCAGAGAAGGGGCTGGGAGAGAACCATCCTCCTTTCTCCCACCCTCTGCTCACCTAATCAGTGCTGAGCTGAATCCAACCAGAAGCCAGAGGGCAGAGGAAATGACTGATCTCCTGGAGAGGCCGAATGAGAAGGAAGGAGCATGGATGTGGAGGGTGAGAGAGAGAACACCCAGCACACAGCTGCTCGCAGCCGCCAAAGGCAAGAAATTGGTGGAGGGGGCACAGCACAGAGTCTGAGGGGCTGGGATTTGAGGAGGAAGCAGTAGCCCATGCTCTCAGAGTAAAGTCACCCTAGAGCCCTGCTGCAGCTCTCTGGGAGCCAATCTGGCCCTAAATCTCAGGGGAGCACAAGAAAAACCAGACCAAGAGCTCCCAAGAGTTGCTACTAACCCCACAGGCAGGGTTGGCCATCCTGAGGGCTGGGTTTAAATCCCAGTGCCTTCGTCTTGCTTTGTGTAGCTCCAGACAATTCATTTAATCTCTCTGAGTCTCTGTGTCCTTGTCTGTGAAATGAGTGTAATAATAATAACCTCTGTGCTGCCTGTCTCAGCATGGGCCAGCACTTTACACATTGGGGAGCCACGTAAGTAAGAAGGCCACATAAGGAAGCCGTGTAAGAATGCAGTTTAAACAGCCAAACCACCTAAACCTCACTTGCTCTCTGTAAAACAAGCCCCTAACACTAGATTTGAGGAAGGTTAAATCCAAGGGAGCCCTAGAATCATCTCATCAACCTTCTCTCATACGAAGACACTGAGAAAGAAATCCCACAGTTAGTGGCACAGCTGGAGCCACACAGGTCTCCTCTCACAGGCCCACGGTGCCCCTCCAACCTGCCCTTGCACATGGCAGTCAAATGAGATAAAGGACGACAAAGCGTTTTGCCCATTGTACTGGCAGTTGTTATCCCTGCGATTAATAACCATCTGCCCCCCCACAAACCTCTCCGGGGCTGAAACGTCCCATCAGTAACTATGTCTTCAAGGGCCTGGTGAAATGTGACTATTTCACCAGGGCAAAGCACGTGAATACCCAAGTGCACATCAGCAGGTGTGTTCACTGCAGTAGCTAAGGATAAATGTCGCTTAGCAGAGGACAGGATCCTGAAGACACAGAACACAAGACAGGTAAGTTGTGACGGGCAGTAGGTGGCTGGGAAGAACAGGGCTTGATATGCTCCCTGTGCAGGAAGAAAAGCTGGGGTGGGGTCATAAGAGGCTGAGGGCTTAGTCCCAACCCCGACTGGCTAGAGAAGGAATTAGATAGAGGAGGCAAGCCCAGCCCAGAGAGGCTGAACGGCTTGCCAAGGCCTCCCTGAGGGCTGACAGACCTGGGCTTCACTCTCAAGGGCCTTCGTTAGCAGCCAGGCCCTACGGGGCAGGCGTTTCCATACATGAACTCCTCAGCGGAGAGTTTGTTCATTACAAGGGGATCACATGTTACACCGCAGATTTTCATCTGAAAGCCCAAATCTTAACTCTTGGTGAGCATCTTCAGGTTTCAGACTGCCTGGACCAGCTCACACTCCGCTGAGCTAGTTCCATTCTGCTTCTCTCATACTTCCCATCACTTCAACGGTTCCTCAGCTCCGCCAGGCTCCATGATTCTTCCTTACATTCATTCAACAGATATTCACTGATACTACGGATCAAGCATGGCGCTTCTCACTAGGACTTCAGTGATGGAGCCCTGCCCGCACAGAGCTGACGTCCAGGCGAGGTTGACGGAAGCTGCCGAACTCCACAGGCACAAAGGCATGAGCAAAGACAGGCTCCTGGAAGGGCCATCTTCATCACAAGTATCCTAAATAGGTTTGTTTGTAGCCCCTCCAGAGACCCACTCCTCTCTATAAAGGCAAGGGCAGTAGAGCGTCGTGTCTGAGAATGTGGGAGGTGTAGCCAGACATCCTAGGAACAATTCCCAGTCCACTGCTTAGTGTATGACCCTGGGTAAGTTCCTTCACCTCTCGGAGCCTCCTTTTCCTCCTCTGGGTTATAGCAGTAAACACAGTGCCTCCCTCACGGCACCGCTATAAGAATTAGAAAGGGTAATGCATGGCAAGCTCTGAGAATTGTTCTCAGCGTGCCAACGACTCAAGAAATTGTCACTGCTATCGTAGGTAAACTGAGGCCAAGGTGGGACTTGACTTGTCTAACACCTCTTACCTAGCTAGGGGAAGATCCAGGGTTGGAACTTAGATGTCCAAACACCAGGCCCGTGTTCTTTCCACTCTACCTACTACCTTCCCACCGGGGAATCCACAATGTGAATTTAGCTATTTCCCATTTGAATGTTTAAACAAACTGGGAAATTTGAGCTTGTATTACCATACAGAGCCTTTCTCATTTGGGCCACTAGAAAGGTCATATTTCTTCCACTCAAGTAACCCCACTGCCAACAACCCAATCACCTGCCTCGCTGTCCTTGCTAAGGAAACCGAAGCCTCTGGTCTACCTCCACAGCCAGCGCTCAGGGCTAAGTGTTTCCTCCCAGCCTTATCTCACTGAATCACTGTACCCCTGCAGCCCAAATCTTTAGTTACTTCCGCATCTCACTTCTTTGCTTAGATTGAGTGCTGTTTTCACAATCCCATTGGCTAGAGCTTTGCAAAGAGGTGCAGAATCTGCGAGTCCCTGATGTGAAGATCTGGGGCCCTGCAATGGGCCAGCAGATCCACTGAGTCACAGCCAGGCTGGTGGCCAGCCAACGCCAGAACTCAGTGAAATGCACACACATGGGGTATTTGTGTCACACCAAAACGTATTTAACAGCCCACTGAAAACTCACAGCCTGAGACCTAACCACTTACTGATTCCACTGAATCACAGTGTTAGAGCTCGGTGCAACTTCAGAAATGATTTGCTCTGATCTCCCTTTTTTGTAAGAGTGCTAGGGACTTAAAGAGGAAATTAGAATAAAGACTAACAGAGCTCAGGGGTTCAGAGTTTGGACCCTGTAGCTGAACTGCCCGGGCTCAATCCTGATTCTACCAATTACCGTGAGGACTTGACCAAGTTAGTTCATGTCTCTGTGCCTCAGTTTCCTCATCATCAAGAGAGGGTAAAGGTAGCCACGTCACAGGACGTTATGCGAATTGAATAAGTTAATAACTTACAAAATGCTTAGGATAGTGCCTGGCACATAAGCATCACGTGCTTATAAAGCAAACTGGGAAGACAGGCGACTGTGAGTGGCAGCGAGTCACATACCCACTCTGGACACTCACAGATTGGATTAACTTGCCTCTAGGGGCCCCTTTCTCTTGCTGTCATGTTGACTGCATTTCTTGTTGGGACAGTGAGGCCTGGAATCCCACCCTGGGCTTCTCTGAGATGTCAAAGCAGCTCTTTGGTAGGAAGAGCATGACCACGGGTGGCTACACTCACCTGGCCGAGGCAAAAAACTCTGCAGCTTTCGTTCTTGCCTTCTTGGCCACCGTCGCTGCAGCAGGCCCCTCGGGAGCATGGAGATGGAGTTTGCGCACTGGCTTCCATCAGATTTCGCTGTTCGCTGTCACGGACACTCTCCCTCCTCCACCTGCCCCACCTCTGTCGCTCTCTGACCCACCTCCTCTTTGATCTCTTTTTTTTTTTTTTTTTTTAAAGAAGATGTTGGGGGTAGGAGTTTATTAATTAATTAATTTATTTTTGCTGTGTTGGGTCTTCGTTTCTGTGCGAGGGCTTTCTCTAGTTGTGGCAAGCGGGGGCCACTCTTCATCGCGGTGCGTGGGCCTCTCACTGTCACGGCCTCTCTCGTTGCAGAGCACAGGCTCCACACGCGCAGGCTCAGTAGCTGTGGCTCACGGGCCTAGTTGCTCCGCGGCATGTGGGATCCTCCCAGACCAGGGCTCGAACCCGTGTCCCCTGCACTAGCAGGCAGATTCTCAACCACTGCGCCACCAGGGAAGCCCTCCTCCTTGATCTCTTGAAGGTGGCTGAGGACTCACACCACCCTCTCTTTGGTTCCACCCAGGTATTCTCCTTTGGACCCTGATTCCATTAAAAGAGCTCTGTGATTCACCTGGTTCTGCTGCTTTGGGGTTTTGAGAGTGGGGAGAAGAGAGTGATGGAAAAGGTAAAAATCGGACATGTACAGAGGCTTCTAATTCAGAGGATGCACCGCTCACTGAGGATGAGGAAAGAGTGCCAGCCACCCCACTGGGGCCTGACGTAAGACTGGAGTGACAGGAAAGCTCCCCAGGCTCCTGTGGAACCTCACCAGAGGGAGGCCGCTCTCCCACACTCCTCTGCGTGCCGTGCCATTGATGCTGAGAGCAGGGGGATGGGTGGAGAGGGGGTTCAGACTCAGGTCGTTCCTCTCCTCCCACCTCATCACTCTATCCTTACACCCAGGTCTCTCAGCTCACTCCCTTCATCTTCAGTCCTCCTGCGGTCCCCCTGCTCTCCCTGCTAAATTACCACCCCAAGTGCCAGCTTCTCATTAAACCAAGTGCTGCTCAAACACCCCCGGTCTCCCTGCAGCTGCCGGAACAAAGTCAAACTCCTCACTAGCCCTCAAGTCCCACTGATCCTAACACCCGCAGCTCCCCATCAAATTATGCTGCACTTTCCCACTCCAAGCTGTCATTCTTTATTCTCCACTAGGAATACCTCACACTGTACCTCCGTGGAAAGCATGAGCTCTGATCATTTACCCACAGGACGGCCTTGGGAAGCTTACTTAACCTCTCCGAGCCTCACGTTAAGCGGGAAGGGCTTTCATAAAGAGGAACTCAGACAAGGCACAGGGCTTAGCTTAGCACAGCACCTAGAACATAGTAAGAGTTGAACAAAAGGTAGCTATAATCATAACCGTATTCATAATGACGCTGATGATTCGTCTGTCTTAAGTCGTTTGTTCCACACAGCCTTTTATCATCTCCAACCGAGTACCAGTTCTCCTTCTTTTGAAGCGTCCCTGTACGATGGCTGTCCCCATGTTCTACACGGTTTTATAGTGATTTTCTAGTTATCCTGTCTCCCGCCTTGGAAGCAGAAACTGACCTACCTCTGAATCCTTTGTCTCATCTAAAAATGGATTCTAGCGTTTCATAGGTGCTCAGTAAAGGTTTCTTTTATTCGACTGTTCCCCTGGACCCTGGACAGAAGGCCGGAGAAAGTTGTTGGTGATCCTGAGCTGCTTGGGAGTAATGGGTCCCTCTCCAGAAATGAGACAGAGCCGCTCAATACTGAACTCTGCCTGAATGGATACGGCACAGCCTGGGCAGCCAAAGGGACCAACAGGTCAGCTCAGTGAACTTTACCCTCATGCCCCAACGTTATACTTCCCAAAGCCTGGGCCAGTCCTGTTCCTGGTGACCAGAAAGAATAGGGGAAGTGAGTACGAGAGAGAAAATGCTGCATTTATGACTGAGACTCTGCTTGGGAAACGGGACAAGGGGCAGGGAAGAAGTCCTATTTCCTAAGACTTGGGGAGAGAGAATGGGAGTGGGAGGGAAATGATCTGTGTCTTATGCTCTTCCAAGCTCAAAGGGAGATGCTGCCCTTGTACATGGAATCTGTTAGGAAAATTCTCCTCCCAGCTACATGGAGCTCCACAGCTCACTGCAGGTGAACTAGGAGGGATCCCAGCTTTCTGATTCATCTGAATTGCCAGACTTGGTTGGCAACCACACAGTTGCCTCTGCCCCAAGCTGACCTCATTTGAAATTCCCCGTGTTGCCGTCGTGGCCAGAGCTAAAGCCTGGTCACAGAGCTCAGTGGCTCTGGGCCGTAGGTCAGTTCACTCACAGTAGCTGCTGTCCCCTCTGAATCCCAATCTGAAGAGACAGGCTGGCCTGTCCCCCACCTCCCAGGAGTCTAGATTTGAAAGACGCCCCAGGGATCGTGCAGCCTAGTCTAACTCTGGCCCCAAGAGGAAGGGTCACACCACCGGGCAGTGGTGGAGTCAAGGCTGGAATGCAGAGCTCTGGGCCCGAGTCCAGTGCACTTTCCACTCACCCAAGAAGCCCCCACTGGCTGTTCAATCCAAGGACATAACCCACGGAGAAAGGAGGAGATTGTGAAATGCTTCCACTAGAAGCCCAGGGCTGGCTGAAAGCCTAGAAAGTTCTCTCCCAACAAGAAGCTCTGAGAGCAGCTGCGCTGACTTCTGCTTGTACCTTCCCGGACACCTCCTCTGGTAAGACTTTTCCATTGAGCAACCACCTTGTGCAAACCGGCTCTTCCTTGCCTTCCACAATTACTCGGCAACTCTGCAAAACAGTAACCCAACTGTTTGTTTTTATTTCCAGATCAAGATTGAAGAGCTAGCTGTGTATTTTCTTTCTTTCCCTTGAGGAAGTTACTAGGGACCCAGGGGACTTCTGGTCTTCGGCTCTCGACGGCTGGCTCTACACGCCCCCATCTTTTGCTGGCTCCCCGTCTGGGCCAGGTGACACGGGACTTGCCAGGGAGGAAAAAAGATATCCCTCTAGAGGGAAGATGCTCCCCCCTAAATGGAGCCTCTCACTCAACCTCCCCGCCCAACTGCCCAACCCCAGAGCCACCAACCAACTCATGCTTCCACCGCCTCCTGCCAGGCTGGATTATTACCCCCCCCCCACGTTTGTTCTGCAGTTTTATAGTTTACAAAGCATTTTAACCTCATTGTATGTGATGTCCAGGACCTCCCTGAGGGGTGGGCAGGGCAGGTGTTCACATTCAAGAGGAGACAATCCCGTAGTTGTGCATATATCTGGGCATGATCTGACCAAGTTTACATAGTTAGAAAGCAGCATTGGCAGCCTTCTGACTCCAAGTCCAGTGCTCCTTGTAAGTCTTCTTCTCCCAGCTACTCCTTTATTATCCATCTTGCATATTTGGCTCAAAGGAGCTTTCTAGATCACCATTTTTCTCAGACTACTCTTACATCCACAAAGCTTCAGAGATTCCTCCCACCTACAGGATAAAATTCCAGTGATCTGGCTAGCGTTTCAAGGCCCTCCAGAGTGTGATTCCAAAGTGTCTCCTCAATATGATTTCCACTGCTTCCAACCGTTGGGTCTGATTGAATTTCTGACAATATCCTCTGCACTTTTTATATCTTTGGACCTTTATCCTGTGGCTTCTCTGCACCACCTCCCCACACTTCAACCCAGATCTGTCCTTCAAGATGCTGCTTCATTAAGGGCTACCTCCTGCTAGAAGTCTCCCCCAGATACCCTCAGCCCACAGTGAACTCTCCCTTGCAACATTCCTCAGCCTGCGTCAGCCACCCTACTCCCGTGGCCTCAGAGCAAACCTGTATCAGGCAGGATTCAAGCTTGCCTTTACCTGCTGTCTCCCCGCCTCAGCCCAGGGCTAGGCTTTGCGCATCAGAAAAAGGTCAGTCACATGCATCTATTGGTGGTTCTCTACTAAATACCAAGTTCAAGAAAAGTTGGGAGTAGGATTTGCCTTCCCATGACCAAACAAGTAAGAAACACAGAAAAAATTTTGGATCAAAAGTAAAAATCCTGGACTTTCCTGATGGCGCAGTCGTTAAGAATCCACCTGCCAATGCAGGGGACACGGGTTCGCGCCCTGGTCCAGGAAGATCCCACGGGCTGCAGAACAAGTAAGCCCATGCGCCACAACTACTGAGCCTGCATGCCACAACTACTGAGCCCGCGTGCCACAGCTACTGAAGCCCATGCACCTGGAGCCCGTGCTCTGCAACAAGAGAAGCCACTGCAATGAGAAGCCCGTGCACCACAACAAAGAGTAGCCCCCGCTCGCCACAACTAGAGAAAGCCTGCATGCAGCAACGAAGTCCCAATGCAGCCAATAAATAAATAAATAAAAAGTAAAAATCTTCTATTTCATAACTAAAGTAGTTAATGCACCTCTTCCCTCAGAAAAGGAGGAGGAAGAGCAGGGAGGAGAAGGAAGAGGTGGAGAGGGATGAGGGATGGTTCAAGTTCAGATCAAAGGGACCAGATTTCCACCTCTGGCTCCTCGGGGCCCTATAATGAACACACAGCACTGTGGGTCGCTAATGGTGTCCTTGTACCATTCAGTCTGGAGCCTCAGTCTTCTCAACTGGAAAATGTGGGTGATTGCCCCTGCCTGGCCCATTTCACTGGATAATAGATGTGAATGTGCTTTGTAAGTATAAATGCTAGACCTGTACGAGGGATGGTTAATTTCCAAAGCCCAGGCTCTTCCCTCCATGCGCCACCCCCGACTCTTGCCCAGTATTTTTCCTCTGTTAAAATCCATGAGGCCATTTGGATCTATAGAGGAGTAAGTGCGCCCTTTTGTACCTATGCTGTTGACCGATGGCCTTCTGATGCTGGAAATGTCCCACGTCCCTTGAGCTATTATTAGGGATGGTTACACTGGCAGAGGGAGCCTATAAACAGCCTGCACAACCATCGTTAACCTTTGGGCTTCCCATTTCAGGAGCCAGTTTCGAAAGAAAACCTTTCCTTTGAAGAGAGTGCATGTCTGCAGTTCTTCCCGACCCACTGAAAGGAAAGAGAATTGCACTTTGCAAGACTGGGGAATTTGTCTTCCGTGAGTTTGCTCAGCCCCAGCCCTTAACCCTGGAACATTGGTTCCAAACTGCTCCTTGAGCCTTGAAGTTCAGCCAGGTTGGGTGGCCTTCGGGGTGCCTCCACTGCTGGCTCATCTGAGCCTCAATGCCCTGCCCCAGGAGAAGTGTCCATGACTGCAAAGGGGGCAGAATCTCAGGGAAGAGCAAGGGGGTCAGGGAGGGAGGAGTTTGGGGCTGTGGGACTCTGGGGTTCCTGCTCCCAGGTCCATGCATGCCTCAGAGCTCCCCATGGGGATCTACACCTCCCACATTTTCATTTGAAATACCCCTGCGTTCCAGGTTCCCATGGCCCAGCAGGCTGCAGTGAACCATCTCCACTTATCACTCCATTCCCCTAACACACATTTGTAACCTCGCTTCATTTACCACTCTCACCTCTTCTAAAGCAGCCAAGATATTTTAAAACCCTTGTTTTGATCTCCTTTGCATATCAGTTACACTATTTCTGAGCGTGTTTATTTTTATTTTTTTTTCCGGTGGTGAGCCCGTCGCTTTGAGGCATCTGCTCACACGTTTCCACTTCCCCTCACTTTCCTGTGTGCTGCTGTGGCCTCCGGGCATGTGGCTCAGGCTACACTGAATGGTTCTCATGGGTCTGTGGCCTTTGAAGGAGCCAGGGAGGCACGTTCTCCTACCACGGGTGCTCCATTGCTCCTGACATCTGCAGAGGCGAGATGAAATTTCAGTTATGTTTCCTCTGCATCATCTCCCCAAAAAAGCAGTTCTGATGATCAGTTGGGGGTTTAGAGGTAGGGGAAGGGCCCTGGACTGGGCATGAGACCAGAGTTTTTGTTCCAACTTTGACACTGACCTTGAAAAAATCCTCTACCCTCTTTGGGTTGGACTTAAAATTTCTAAACTTCCTTCTGGCTCTAACTTTCTAGAATTCTAACCAACACAGGGATGCTGCTCTATCACCTAGCAAAATAACTTCTATTTTGAGGATCAGCTTAAGGCCACGTTCTGAGATGGAACGACTGTGATACTCCCATCTCAGGGAGTGATGATTTGGATTGGTGGGATAGACCATCTCTTCCTGATAAGATCTTGTATAATGTATATGATATGACTTGTGAAATGTCTAAGCTAAACCCTTCAAATGAGTCATGATATATGTCTAAGTCCACATGCTTCCCAACATTTTGCATATCATGGCATCCTTAGAAAGTGACAGTGTTTATACAGCATACTGGGCAAATGAACATGGCTGTTCTTGCAGGGTGACAGCCAACCCCTTTATTCTGGTCACTCCAAGGACTAAGGAGACAATATTTGGGGCCATTGGGGCCCAGATTTGGAAAACATTGGTTGAAAGGATTAAGGCAACTCCAGAAAAACAATGGTGTTCTGGCCTATGGAAAAACACGAAATTCTAAAGAAGGTAGAACAGGTAAGGAAGTGAATCCTGAAAGCAGACCAGATTCAGATAGAGAATCCACCATTTGCCAACTCTCAGGAAACAATGAAGCTCAGTTTCTTCTGTCCTGGAAAGTGGAAGTATATTATCGATCTCCATAGGACTAGATAAGGTATCGCACCTCAGCACATTCTAAGCACTCAAAACATGTTAGTTTTTATTGTTATGGCTAGTGTGAGACAGGAAATTAAATGTCATCTGGTTCAATCCTCCCATCTGAGAGGAAAGGAAACTGACTTGATCAAAGTCACATCGTTAGTTAGTAGCTGAGATGGGACTGGAACCCAAGTCTTCTGATTTCAGTCCTATGCTTTTATATAATAAAAGAAATGATACCTCATCCTGCATTCAAAACCATCCAAATACCTAAGCACTTAGGGTGGGTTCTCCTTCCCTAAAGATGTTTTGAAGATGGGACTCTTCGTATTTGTTTTAAATTGGTTTATCAATGACCCCACCTTAGGCACAGGCATGAATGAAATCACCTCCCGATGGTCTGCCTTATGTTCCAAGTAGGTAGCCAAGGGCCAGCTTCTTAGGCTCCGGAAAGCATGGGAAGGGGTGCAGGGGCTACACATCTGGCATCCCAGATGCCAAAGACACCAAGTCATCAATCCGTAAGTCCCATTTTACATCTGAACATACTGAATATCTGGATCACTTGGAGTCACAACCGCAAAACAAAGATTAGACCCCGGAGCTCAGACTTGCTGCTGGTGCCCTTTCCACAGAGCTCCCGAACAGAGAGAGGATTTAAGACTCATTGTCTGCATTCACTGACCACGTCACCTAAGGCTCTAAACCTACTAACTTACCTGCAAACTCAGTTACTCACTTAAATATGGTTTCTTTATTTTTTTACCAGCCACAAAGGATCAAAGCAACTTACAGGAAATCCAATCATCAATAATAAAGCGTGCATCAAAATAAACTCTAATGTCTTAGAAACGGACCATAGGATACCCAGGCCCATGCTGTTCAATGGCACATATATCTATTTAAATTTAAATTAAATAAAACTAAATATAATTTTAAAAATCTAGCTTCCCAGGGTCACTAGCCCCCTTTCAAGTGCTCAGTGACTACATGTGGCCGATGGCTACTTATTGGACATTGCAGGTATGGAGTATTTCCACGATCGTAGGAAGTTCTATTGGACACTGCTGTCTAGACAGGTAACCAGGTGCTATAGTTCTACACATTTGCAATAATGCAGCCAAGATTTTGGTTCTGAGCTTTGTATTAGCAAAGCCAAAAAACAAATCAAAGTCAGTGTCCCCTTACTAGTTCCTCAGAGGAAACAAACTTTTTAGCCCTTAGACCTAACAGAATTCCTCAAATGGGGCTTTATAGAAAGTCCACTGAATGACATGCCAAATCATGTCCTCTAAACCACAGGGGAGAGTGTAGTCACAAATTTCAATGTTAATTCTTATATTGACTATGAAAGTTGAGGATATAATTAATTCACCTAAATTCAACCTAAATAACACACTTCTGTTTGGGAGTGGGGGAAGGTGGGCAGGTTACTTATTTACTTGGTCCTAGAGGGGACTACCTTAGCAATGTGGGTCAAGCGAATTAGTTCTCAGGGAATGACAAGAGTTGTGCTGAGGCTTGAATGACAAGATGAAGCAGTCATTGGAAATGTGCAAGAAGAGCATCTAGCAGAAGGGAAAGCAAGTGCAGACGTCCTCAGATTAGAAGGCGTTAGCAAGTCTGAGGGAGAAAAAGGCCAGTGAACATTGTGGACAAGGCTGAGAATGAAAGCAGATGATACTAGACAGGTAGTCAGGGGACAGGTCCCGCAGGGTTTTATAGGTCACAGTAAGAGGAGTTGGCAGAGAGGTAACATTATAATTTATGACTCTACAAATACCGTTTTGGCGACTGCACAGAAAGCTGAGTAGGGGAGCAAAAGTCTAGATGGGAAAAACAGGATGGTAGTTGGAATAAGATGGTTGCTGTGGAGATGACGAAAATAGTCTAAGTTGACACCTGTTTTAGAAGTAAGGTCAATGCAACTTGCCGATGGATTAAACATGGGGTTTTGAGGGAAATAAAGAAAATTAGAATGATTCAATGATTGACCCTGAACAAATAGCTAGAAGGCTCAAGGCCACTTCCCGTGACAGGGAAGGCTTGGGAAGGAGGAACTGGGGGTGGGGGAGGAATAAAGCAATTGTTTGGTTTGGGTCATGGTTTGTGTGAAATACCTATTAGATATACAACTAGAGTTATCAAGTCTGGAGCTCAAGGGAGAAGTCAGACAGAGATAGAGATTTAAAGTTATCTGCATATAGATAGTATATTAAAGCCATGGGACTCAAGGAGTTTATCTAGGAAGAGTATAGACAGAATTAAGACAAGAACCCCAGAGCACTCCAAAATTTGATATAGAAGAAGAGTCAGACAAGGAGACATGAGGTAAGGGCAAACGAGGTAAGTGTGGAATCACGGGAAGCCTAGAGAAGAAAACGTTCAAAGTTGGAAGGATCAACCACGTTGAATTCTACTGAATAGTCCAGTTAGTTCAGTACATTTTGGTTTCCTAAACATCCATCATTGGTAACCTTGATAAGGGCTGTTATGTAGAGAGACAGGATCGGAAGAAATTTGGAGCACTGTTGAGGAGAGGATGGGAGCAAAGGAGAGAGGAAATGTAGATCTCACTTTTTTAAAGTTCTTTGTAAAGGCATCAGAGAAATGGGATGGTAGCTGCCGGGGTGTGTAGGGTCAAGGGAGAGTTGTTTTTTAATGGTTGTTATGAAGACATATTTGTTTGCTTATAGAATGGATGTAACAGAATAAGCGAAAATAATGTTGCAGGAAAGAAGTACGTGAAAGGAGACAGGATCCAGAGGACACATGGAAGAGGTGACCTTAGAGGTTGTGACACTTTCTCCACTTGATAGGAAGGAGGCAGTGTATGTGGGTGCAGATGCAGGTGAGTTAAGGAGTTGGTGGCGGAAAGATGGAATTATTTCCTCTGATAGCAGTGAAGGAAAGTCATCATTCTGGGGGATGGAGAGAGTGAAACATGGTGGATATTTAAGGAGTGAGATAAAGGTATGAAAGAATAGATCCAGAGCCTGAAAAGGCAACTTTGCTAAAAGTGTTAGAGGGCGCTCTGGCACGGTCCATTTGAGGACTGTGGTCAAAAATGTGAGGTGAGCTGGTCTGCAAGATCCACAATGTTCTTTTTTGTTATTGTTGTTCTTTAATCTGTTTATTTTTCTTTTTTTTCCTTTGAAAAGATAAGCAAAATGGACAAACCTTATTTTTTCCTCAATAGATCCAAAAACATTTTTTTAACATCTTTATTGGCGTATAATTGCTTTACAATGGTGTGTTAGTTTCTGCTTTATAACAAAGTGAATCAGTTATACGTATACATATGTTCCCATATCTCTTCCCTCTTGCATCTCCCTCCCTCCCACCCTCCCTATCCCACCCCTCTAGGTGGTTACAAAGCACTGAGCTGATCTCCAGAAAAGGGAACACTCTTGCACTGCTGATGGGAATGTAAATTGATACAGCCACTATGGAGAACAGTATGGAGGTCCTTAAAAAACTAAAAATAGAACTACCATACGACCCAGCACTCCCACTACTGGGCATATACCCTGAGAAAACCATAATTCAAAAAGAGTCATGTACCAAAATGTTCGTTGCAGCTCTATTTACAATAATCAGGAGATGGAAGTAACCTAAGTGTCCATCATCGGATGAATGGATAAAGAAGATGTGGCACATATATACAATGGAATATTACTCAGCCATAAAAAGAAACGAAATTGAGTTATTTGTAGTGAGGTGGATGGACCTAGAGGTTGTCATACAGAGTGAAGTAAGTCAGAGAGAGAAAAACAAATACCGCAATGTTCTTAACAGCATTCTGTTGCTTAGTTGCAAGCAAAGGAGGAGAGAGAAAATAATTACATTTCACCAGGATTGGGGTTTAGCCCAATGAAGGGGAAAGCAGGAAGGGAATTTATAGTATTGGAAAGAGAGTGGTTATGACACAGAGCAGAGAGAGTTATGGTAGAAATAGGGGTTAAGACTTGTCAATAACACATCACTGGACTCCACTTGTATCCAGACTGTCTGCCTAAACCTCTCAGTATGCCAAGAGTTTTCCTTCCCCCGGAAAAGGGAGCTTATTACTGACTTCCCTTGGTTTTTTGCCACATCTAGAATCCCTATTCAGGGTTATGCCACCAATTAGAAACTGAGTATTGGGCACAAAACCGGGGCTAGGGGGAGTCAAACCTGGGCACAGAGGGGGATGTTTTTCCTAGTAACACACACTCTACAGCAAGTCTCACCACTTGGCTTAGATCTAGGCAACAGTGTGGGGCAGGAAAACACCCCAGACGTGCAGAGAAAAGACCTGGGTTTCTGTCGGAGTCTGTTGCACTCACCAGGTGAGGAAGTTCTCTCACACCCTGAGCCTCTGTTCCCTCATACCTCTGGCCCTGCCTAAGTTACAGCTCGTTACACAGACTTGATGAGATGGTGAGTATAAAACCATCTCAGTTGCAAGGAATTGTGGAGATGTGAAAAGTTACATTATTGTGATGCCTCTGTAAGTTGGTCTGCAAATATAGGTCAGCACGGCTTATAAGCTACTTGCCTTAAAACTGGAAACTGATGAAATGCTTAAAATGAAAGGCAAGTGCATTTCAAAACAGAAGCAGTGGGAAGCAACTGTCTCTCTTTTTTGTGCAACATCCTATGAACTCGTGGCTCTCACAGGCCAGGATATTGCTGCAGTTGTCAGCCCAGCGTGTTTTGAAGGGCACAAGACTAACCCCTGAGTCACTCTAGAATCCTGAGTTAGTAACTCTACCTTGCGATACCTCAGTCATTGTCTCTGTGAAGTGGGAAGAACTGTACCAGCTCGTACTCAACTTCTAGGGACTCCAGAAGGATTTGACTTTTTTAAGAAAAATAAATAACTGGAAAGTAGTCTGAGTTAGTTTGAGAAGAGGTTGGTGTAATTGTGAAGTGTCACTATTATTAAGTGTGAGGCAATCCTTCCCACCCCACCATGTCCTAGGGCTACAACGTGAGCTGTGTGACAGGCTATTTTTAAATTCTCATCTCTGGAAACATATGGTCCTGCCCAGTGCCAAAAAGAGAACTGACCTGCTTCTGCTGCTTGTTTGCTTGTTGGTTTTGATCTGAAGGAGCATTTTCTATGTTTTGTTAAAGATTATCCTTCCTCCCCTAAACTTTTAAAGTAAATGCTGAAGTTTTTCTGCAACACAGCCTGAAAGAGACGATGGCAATATAACTTAGGCAATGATAAAAGACCATCTGAGGACAATAGTGTGTTTACACAGATCTCCTTCCTTCTGTGTCAGTGAAGACGTTTTAGGGTTTGCCTGGTTGATGATGATGATGATGACGATGATGATGGTGATGGTTTCTTTTGCTTTTATGTTTTATTAATAACAACTGCTACTGACTAAAGTCCTTTCCTGCTCCAAATATACAGCACGTTTTTTTAAAGCTTCACGTTTGCTGCCCCCTCTGATTGACCTGACTTCACCCTCCACTTGGCTACTTGGCAAGACTGTCCTGAATCAAGTCAAACTTCCCACGTGTTGGCTTTGATTTCTGATACCGAATCCCTGGAAAGATATCCAGCTGCTCAGCTGAAAAAGGAAAGAGATGAAAACACCTATTTCATGGGTTCGTGGGACCTGACTTTTGTGCAAGGGCATAAAAACACCCCGGCTGACGTAAAGAAAGAAGGATAAGAGGGATCCCACAAGTTTTTCTTCCTTTCTTACTTATTTATCTTTTCTGTAAAGTCCAGAATCAAAGTCTCTTGTCTTTGGGTCAAGTGATAACTAAAGATCGAAGTGATGAGAGTTTGTGGCAATTTACTTATTTAATTTAAAAGGTAATTTATAAATGTGGGTGATGAGGAAAACTTAGAAGGCCGGGCCTGCACCTTCAATTTAAAATGATTGAGTCCAGAAGAGGTGAAAGGAATGTAAAAAGTTCTGGATGATCCTGGGAGCCAATAAGAGAGCCAATCAGGAAAATTCACAAAAGCTCAAACTTTTAAAATTGTGAAGCTACAGACATCCAACCATGCAAGGTCTTCCTCAAGTGGTAGTGAACACCCTTCATTAGAGAAGTTCAAGAAGAGAAGGGTGAGCATTTGCTGGGGATATTGGAACAGAAATTCTGAAATTGGCCACAGGTGTGAACAGGTGGACATTATGGTTTTGTCCAGCTCCTAAAATCTATCATTCTATGCATCAGCTAGCCACTTCAAATCCTTTTTTATAGAGAGACAAATAGACACTGTGAGATCAATTTGGGTTTTCTAGACTCTTCCAATGCACTTATAGAGATGTTCCCTATTTTTTGCCCCTCCTTACCCAATTTATCTCAAATTCCAAAGTGTAGGCACGAACAAGGAAGGAAGGGTTAATAATGTGACTTGTCCTCCCGTTACAAAGAGAACTATCTTTCACTTACACGTAATTCCTTCTCTTACCATTTCCATTGGTGTGGTCCAAACCACACCCCGAGCCTAGACTCCCACACCAGCCCTCTTCTCTCCTGTATCTCACCACAAGTCCATCCTTCACATATGAGTCCTCCTAAATCATTGTTTCATCATAACCTATCGTTGATCTAAAAGCTCTCCTGACTTTCCCTTTCCTGTAAATCTCTCAAAGCTCTCAAGTTCTTAAATCCATAACTCCAGCTTGACAGGGAGTCTAACTCCAAGTAGATTGGTCTACCAAGGAAGCCCTCCACTACTGGTGTGCCACACCCTGATGGAGAGACCTCCTCTGTCTTCTCTGCCTACTTTGTCACCCAACTCAAGCCTCACCTCCTCCTCACCTCCCCCGACTTGTCCAGCCTGCTGATGATCTTGGCCTTCTCTGAGCTCTTACAAATGTCAGTCTTTAGCCATCATTTAAGTAGTAAATACAGCCTTGAGGTGTTACATACCTGGTTTATTTGGGTGTGTCTTGTTTTCCCAACACAGGGTTGGAAGTTCCTGGAGGGTAGGGACCATCTCTTACGTTTCTTTTGTAACCCCCCTGGTGCCTAGTACATTGTTGGGCACAGAGTAGTAGCAACACTCCTTCACTCTCATGGCAGCCTTTAGAGCTGAAACAGCACTTCCATGTGTCATTTGAATGATGCCTGAAACAACTGGCGAGGTCCATGAGGCAGATAATGAGTAGCATCTTACAGGTGAGGAAACGCAGGTCGAGGGAGCTGCACATCCAGCAAGTATGCTAATCCAATGTTCTCCCAATAATAACTATCAAACAAGTAGATAAATGAACAGATCTTGCAGTTCAAAAATTTGTGGGTAGCCAAAGGGAAGTGACCATGTATTTGGCAACTGCCCTGTTCTGTTGATGTAGGTTAACCTCCAAAACAGGCTGAAGAATCCACTTTGTATGGAGAGACTCAGTGTGAGAGACTGATGGCCCCTGCCTCTCTGACTTTGTTCTGGTAATGAGAAGATATTCCAGGGAGAAGCATGAGTGGTTTGGTATGTGTTTGTGTGGGAGCCTAGATGGAAATCAGCAACCTCAGCCATTGCTCTGGGCAAACCTCTGAACCTGCCCGTCTTGAGCCTTCTAGGATTCTGACCAAGGCAGATAGAAGGGACCAGTCTGGAAGAGGCCTAAGGCACAAATCGTTCTCAGTGGCCTTCGCTTCTTTAATTACTGAATTCACCCACTCACATTTAAACAAATTTTTAAAGCCATTGGAAATGTGTTCCCATTCCTCCAAAAACTACCTCTGAATTTTCTAGTGAAAAGTCTGTCAGCTTTGCTCAGCCAAGTTCCTTCCCCCCCCCACCCGCCTTTTCTTTGACAATGAAAGCAGCTTTGGCTCCAACGCTCAGATCTAGCTGGTGTTTGATGCCACATGTGCTGTGATAAGTGTTTATTACATAAGTTCATTCAAGCTAATCACCACAGCTTTTGAGGCATTATTGCTGCTGGTCATCAAACTGTCCTTGAAAACCAGAAGCCCAAGATATTTGACCAGGATGTACTTCTTTTTTCTCCTCTTTTAGGTTCTCTGTGTTCTCTCCATATCTGGTGTAATGAGAGAGGAGACGGGAGAAGTCAGGGGATGGGGGCTTGAATCCTGATTCTTCCCCAAGCTAGCCGTGTGACCCTGTGAAGTCATTTCTCAGCTCTAAGCCTTGTGGCTCTTTTTCACAATGGAGAGGTGAGAGCGGTGACTGCCAAGGTCTGTATAAGTTCTGATATGTCCTGGAGAGAGGACAAACTGGTGGGACAAAGCAATTTCAGTCAAGGCAAAACACATGCTTGCCTTTCCTCACTCAGAATGTGCTTTACATAAGTGAATTTACTTCCTTTTTTACTGGTTTGTTCTTTAGTGGGGAGCAAGGGAAGCAATGCTGCCCACACCAGCTTGGAGAGGGGGAAGATGCAGGAGTATCTGTGGGGAGGACCCATGCTGCTAAGGAGGCACAGGCTCCACTAATTACTTCAACTGCATCACACTTATTTCTGTGATGATATTAAAGGACCTTCAGGGTATTTAGACTATGAACACCTACGGGAGAATCATTAAGAAATTTTCAGTTCCATAATTGTTACTGAAAAGGCATTCAGAAATTCTAATTATGAAAATTAGATTACTTTGGGGGAGAAAAAAAAGGTGAGAAAAAAATTTTCATATCAAGAAGAAAAAAATATCACCTTGACATTCTTTGCCCCAAAATCTTTAAACCAGCCCATGCAGGACCAGATTGTAGGGCTTTTTATGCATTAGAGTTTATAACTGAAAAGCTCACACACATGATATCACTTGATCTTTGAAATAGCCCTCTGAAAGAAGGTCTTTGTCAATGTCTCCCTTTCACAGATGAGGAAACTGAAACTCTAATAGGTCTAGCAACTTGTTAGTGAAGGCAAATCATAGGTGGCAAAGTTGAGAGTGAACCCAGACCTTTTGCCTCCTGGTCTGGAACTCTCTGTTCCTGTGCTAGGCATTCTTCCACACTGTCCCAAGGGGAGCTCTTACTGGCCTCAAGCAGAGAGGTGAATAATTATCTACAAGACTGGAGCAGGGGTTATCTATTTGTTCTCTGAAGGACTGCTGTACAATCACGGACGATCGGAGCAGCAAAATTCCCCTCAGATATAACCCAAGATTCTTCTTCAGCTTAGTACCTCTCTGGTACTCTGATCCCCTGGGACAAGTTGGTGGCAAAATCAGCACTGAAATCCTTTAATTACATCTTATATTCTTCAAGAGCCTGGGTATTAAAAACCAAGTGATTCAGCAGATCAAGCACTAAATAGAAGATCAAGAATTATTTTTTCAAGCTACATAATAGTCCTGATGGCCAGAGTTGGACAGAGTTAACTTTTTCTCAGTTTCTCCCATGCCTTGCATTCACCAACCTCATCAATATAATATAGAGGGGCCATGGCGAAAGAAATGTGACTGCCCATGAGTCATTAATTCTTGACCTTCAGCATGTTTTGAAAATGTGTTGTGAAATGCATACCAATCAATAATTCCATCACTAGGCAGTAGAGAAGGTGGGAGTTGTGCAAGAGGGGAAGCAGGGCATTAATGCCGGTCACTCAGGAGACTCGAAATTTCTTCTGAGAGCAGGACCTAAAAACACAAGGTCCCCATAACAGTTTTTAAAGGAATCAAAGGGAGGATCAAGGAGAAGGGGGAGTGAAAGTAGACCTTTCCCCTTGCATGAGATCAGTAAAGTGGAGCTAGCTGTTATTTTGCAGAAATTCCCAAGCTAGCATGTCTATCCTTCTCTCAAGGGCTAAGAGAAAGGTTACACCCCAGACTTTATCTAGGCATCCCTTCTCTATGCCCCAGACAGCAGCCTGAGCCGCAGGTATTGCAAGTGTCCCAACTAAAGGAGGGGGTCTGGTACAGGGGGAAGAAGCACAGAGCAAGGAGGCAGAAGACCCCGTTCAAGCCCCTGTCTACCACTTGCTAGGCCTATTACGCCCCTGAGAGAGGTCACATCCCTTGTGGGATCCTCAGGCCCTTCCTCTCTCCCAAGAGGAGAAGGCATCTGCCCCACAGACCACACAAACCTCAGAAGTGATGAAGGGTGTGTAAACACTTTGCCAACTATACAAACATGAGGCACTATTAGTAGAAGCCCACTGCCTTGATTTTGCAAGCTCAGATAGAAAGAGTCTCCTGTTTAAGGAATGGCATAATCCCACGAATGGGGTATGGCTTGTGGTTAGAAGTGAAATCAACACTGAAAATGGTCCCATGCAGATGACAGAGGAGAACTTTCAGGTTGTGCCAGTCACTATTAGCTGGAAGCAGTGGTGTGCTGGTAAATGTTTAACAGCTGGTTCTCTGGAATGACAAAGCCCTGAATTGTAGCATTTGCTGACTTCCATGGGGTAAATTCTTGCGCCATGCCGATTTCAAGCTACCGATATGACATCACTAAACCATGAAGTGAGGAAAAGAGGGCCACAACTGGCTCTCCCTAGTGAGTGCAGCACACCCCGGAAACTTTGCTCAAGGCTTAGGTTGGTATAATGGATTTTGGAAGACTTCTTAATACATGGGGCTTAAGTTTTAACATCCAGCCACAGTGTCTGTTCCTCCAACAATTCAGAAATGGAAATTCTTATTTTTATTTAACTTTGTACCTAGCATTTGATAGCAAATTTCCTTATGGACATTGTTGAGCCCTAAAATACAGTTCTAACATCCTTAGTAATGTTCCTATTCCTCAACTTGCAAATCTGATAAGAGATCAACAAGCAAGGTGGAATGGAATGGAATGCAGCATGAAAATGGAGTCAGGGCTTCCCTGGTGGCGCAGTGGTTGAGAGTCCGCCTGCCGATGCAGGGGACGCGGGTTCGTGCCCCGGTCCGGGAAGATCCCACATGCCGCGGAGCGGCTGGGCCCGTGAGCCATGGCCGCTGAGCCTGCGCGTCCGGAGCCTGTGCTCCGCAGCAGGAGAGGCCGCAACAGTGAGAGGCCCGAGTACCTCAAAAAAAAAAAAGAGTCAGAAAACCTGGGACCAGGTGTTAACATCCCATCTGTGTGACCTTGTACAAGCCACCTTGTTTCTACGTCTATACAATGGGAACAGCCCTGGTTTGCCCGCCTCAAAGGGCTATCGTGAGATAAAAGGAAATCACGCAACAGCAAGAGTTTGGATAACAGCAAAATCCTATTTGGCTTTGAATGATTATTATTTACTTCCAAAAATGGATTACTGGACATTATTATTCATAAGAATTACCAACCTGTGCCACGCTGGCCAAACCCTGCACAGGAGCTCGCATCCCTTCCTTGAAGTAGAGCTGCTCTCAGGTGGGGCCTGTGTAACATGAAGAGAACGGTGCCCGGAGCCTGTGGGGTAGTTTAGCTCTGCTGTACTGGGCCCAGGGGCATTGGAAATTGCTTGTGCCCACAAACCTTCACACCAAATGACCTGTGGAGGTTAAAAACAAGATCAAGCCCAAGCTCCGTCAGTCTAGAGCCACGACAGGATCAGCAAGGAGCTAAGCAATGGGGCCTGCTTGATAGATTTCCCCAGCCAACTTGGAGGCCATCTTTGAGGCAGGGGTCTTTTGAGGGGTGAGGGGGGCCTGGGGAGTCTGCCATTTAAACAAGTGCCCCAGTTAATTCAGATGCGTTTGACAAAAACGCTACATGATGATGGAGTGGAGCAAGGAAAGGACTGGATCAATGCTGTGCCAGGGCATTGATAGAAAGCAGTACTTCTTGAGGGAAACCCTGGGTGTGCAGGGAGATACCCTCATAATCCATGTCCTGGTCAGATTTCTTTCTTCTCTTAATAGAATAATACTGTCCCTACCCATCCACCCACATACAGGATGCTCAAGGTATACAGACTTGCCTGGTCAGCATAGAATATCAGCTACTGAGGCCTCTGCAAACAGCAAAACCGTTCATTGTCAGCCACCAGCTCCTACCAAAGGCTGGCACAGAGAGATACTTTCAGAGAGCTTTATCTAAAGTGCTGTCTATCCACTCACTCTTCCAGATATCTTAAAGAAAAAGTTCTGTGGAGCCCTGTACCGGTAGTGAACACATCCTGAACTTGGCCTCATTGGGACATGTCTAACAGTGTTCTCTCTTTTCTTCCACCCATTTGGTCAACAAATACTTATCAGGCTCCAGCTATGTCAGACATACATACAGAGCTGGAAATCCGGGATGAATGAGATCCCATTTCCGTCTTTAAGGAGTTAATATTCTTGGAGGATTCAGAAACTAAGCCAGTGGTTACAGCACCATGTGGAAAGTATAACCTGAGATACGCCCAGGTCCTGGGGCATCCAGAGCAGGGAGAACCTAACTATGGTGGATGTTGCAAGGGTTATCAGAAAAGCTTCCCAGATGGAGGACACCAAGTTTGCAAAGTAGGAGAGATTTCTAGGCAGAAGGAATAGGCTGTGCAAAGGCAGGAGGCATGATGTGTGCTTAGGGAACAAGTAGCCTGTGTTAGAGAATTTGTAAGAGCCGTGGCAGCAAGATGAGGCTGGAAACTCAGCAGGTGAGAGGTCTCACCTGCCAAGCCCAGAGTTTAGATTTCACCATGAGGGCAACGTGCAGCCTTTGGGAAGTTTGCAGAAGGTTTTCATCTTTTATAGATCAGTTTCCAGAAACGCAGTGTGAAAAAGAGGTTGAAATAATAAGAAGGCAAGTTAAAAAGCCATTGCAGTAGCCCATGTGAGACATGGTGAGAGCTTGACCTAAAATAGTGGTGATGGGAGTGAAGAGGAGAGGGGGGACTTAAACAAAATCAAAAGACAGAGTCTCCAGGATTGACCGGGTGCAGGCTGGAGGTTAGGGTTGGAGTCATCTAAACAACCTGAGATTTTTCGGGCAAGGGCAGCTTGTACATGCGCTGCTTCAACTGAATTAACGAAGCCAGGAGAATGAACTAATTTCAGAAAGAAGTTAAATTCGATTTGGTATTTGTTCAGTTTGAGGTGACTCTGGACTATCTAGGGGAAGGAATTTAGTTCCTAGTTAATATGGGCCTTTGAACTCAAAAAGGGAAACAAGATAGAAATATAAAAAGAACTTTCCTGCATTAGATGTGAAATTCTTGCTAGAGACATTCATTACCCTTGAGGGTTACTTGGTATGAAATTTGTTTTCAAAATTAGTACCAGAAAAAAAATTTAAGCAATCAGGACACACCCTTCAGTCAGAAAAAAGGACATAAGTCATCATGTTTACCTTTTGCCTGGCCTGCCAGGAAGCTCAGAGTTATATTTAAGGCTCAACTGCAATGATATGCTAATGAAGCCTTATAATTAACATATTTGTTCTCTTGCTATTTTTATGGCTTTAATTTTTTATTTACAATTTAATATCCTCAGTGCATGTCCCATATCATAAGCTGCCTCTATTACTCTTTGGAAATAAAAAGTATATATGTTTTCATTTGATATTATCAAGCTAAGGTTGGACACTATCCACTTCAAATATATTTTAGCCTCCTGAGGAGTTTTTCTTTACGATCTATGAGAGTAACTATTTTTCCCCAGGTACAAGAGTGAAAACAAACCAAAAAAAGCCCTCTTTGGAAAGGGAATTAGTCCTCAGGGACCACTTAGAGCCAAGGGGGCCGGAAGCCTACAGATCCTTATAGAAAGCTAGAGCCGTTGACTCAAAAAGAGCATCCAAAAGACATGAGAAACAAAATCTGAGCAGAGGAGTTCCAACCCAGCCCATTTTGTACTTCTCAGCCAAGTAAAACTACCCCCAAGATGAGGCAGGGCTACAACATAAATAGCATCACAGAGGGTTTGGGTAAATTCCTTTCAGGTTATTAAGAACTACCTTTTAACCTTTTTTTTTTATTAAACCACTTGGCAGTTTCTTTTATTTATTATTTTTTTGAATTTTTGAATTTTATTTTATTTATTTTTTATACAGCAGGTTTTTATTAGTTATCTATTTTATACATATTCATGTAAATATGTCAATCCCAATCTCCCAACTCATCCCACCACCACCACCCTTGCCACCCCCTGGTGTCCATACTTCTGTTCTCTACATCTGTGTCTCTATTTCTGCCTTGCAAACTGGTTCACCTGTACCATTTTTCTAGGTTCCACATATATGCATTAATATATGATATTTGTTTTTCTCTTTCTGACTTACTTCACTCTGTAGGACAGTCTCTAGATCCATCCACATCTCTACAAATGACCCAGTTTCGTTCCTTTTTATGGCTGAGTAATATTCCATTGTATATATGTGCCACATCTTCTTTATCCATTCGTCTGTCAATGGGCATTTAGATTGTTTCCATGTCCTGGCTATTGTAAATAGTGCTGCAATGAACATTGGGGTGCATGTGCCTTTTTGAATTATGGTTTTCTCTGGGTATATGCCCAGTAGTAGGATTGCTGGGTTATATGGTAATTCTATTTTTAGTTTTTTAAGGAACCTCCATACTGTTCTGCATAGTAGCTGTATCAGTTTACATTCCCACCAACAGTGCAAGAGGGTTCCCTTTTCTCCACACCCTCTCCAGCATTTGTTGTTTGTAGATGTTCTGATGATGCCCATTCTAACTGGTGTGAGGTGATACCTCATTGTAGTTTTGATTTGCATTTCTCTAATAATTAGTGATGTTGAGCAGCTTTTCATATGCCTCTTGGCCATCTGTATGTCTTCTTGGGAGAAATGTGTATTTAGGTCTTCTGCCCTTTTTTGATTGGGTTGTTTTTTTAATAGTGAACTGCATGAGCTGTTTATATATTTTGAAGATTAATCCTTTGTCCATTGATTCATTTGCAAATATTTTCTAAGGGTTGTCTTTTCGTCTTGTTTATAGAAGAACTACCTTTTAACCTTTGAGGAACAAGAATGTCATAATAATAGCAATTGCTACAATTTTAAAATGCTCTTACATCATTACCTAACTTAATCCTCTGCAGTGTTCTGACAGGTAGGTAGGGCAGGAACTGTGGTTATTCATACTTCATGCTATGTGTTCTCTTGCATAATGTTTCTTGGAACCACTTTTAGGAAAAAAACACTGGTCTGAGCTCCTATCCCTCCAGTAAGACCATTTGTAGCTATGGAAGTATACTGATGCTGCCTGATTTTCACCCAGCACTTTGAGTTTCCAGAACACTGTCACCTCCATATAATATGTGACCCTCACAACAACCCACTGAGTAAGCTGGGAAGGATGTATCATCTCCAGTTCACAGATACAGCTAGCAAGTTATGCCCCCTCTGAGCTGGATTTGGAGAAGTAAAGGGAGGACACTAAGACCTCATGTTCCTAAGATGTCCCCCAACCCTGCCCTGCAGCTTGAATCTTCTCAGGTTTTCAGAGGGAGACCCTCCAGGCTTCAACAACTTCTTCACTGGCAAAGTGAGATGCTAATGATAGAAACCCCCAATGGACAGCTCTAACTCATCTGACTTCCCTCCTCATTAATGAGTGCAGCTTCTTGGTACCACAAAATCAGAAGTGGGTTAGGAAGCTTTCTTTCCTTCTGCTAGAATTCACCTGCTTCGGATTCACCAGATAATAAGCCTCAGAGCAATCAGTCAAGAAAACAGCAATCTAAACAATTTTGAAAGGGGTCAATGAAATTTAGAACAGTGGAGGATAAATGGATCTCACTAGGCCAGACTCAGAAGATCCTCTTAGCCATGCAGCCTTGCACAAGTCACTTCACCTGTCTGAGTCTTAGCTCTATCTGCAAAATGGGTCAATAATAACCTCTGTCTTGCCTCACTTCATAGGTCGGTTACAAAGATCACAGTTGTGTATTATTAGCATCTTATAAATGTGTTCTCAGAATATGAGAGCTACTCAATCCTATTCTTGCAGGGAATTCCAAACCTATAACTCAAGGGGCAGAGAGGTGGCATAGGAAAAGCGGTGGTCTCATGGGTCCGGAGCTACTGGGCCTGACACATGTAGCAGGCCTGCATCGGTGGGAAGAGAGATGCTGGGGTGACATACACAGCTACACAATGACCCCTTCCACACACATCCAGGCTGACAAACGTCGTCAGAAAATATAGTCAGAAGTTCCTTTCAAAGAGTCACTTAGCTCAACAGTTTTATTCCCCAGGGAAGATAAAATGTATATACTTCCTGTAATCAATCAATCTCACAAGCTTCTTGAAACTTTAGTCAGAGAATTTGCTAAATAGTACACATTTTCTAAAAGGTGACAGACTAGAGGCGGGAAGGAATATGGAACCCTTTAATACGTGTACATGAGAACACTACCCTGGTCTTTACAGAGTTATAATGAACTCTCAGTTTTCTGCTAGGAGACCAGAATCTTCAAATCATGGACAATAGAGTCAGAAAACCTCTTAGAAGCCTTTTACATCATTTATCCTCCCCACTCTCATTTTACAGAGCAGGAAACTAAGACTCAGAGACGTGACCTGCTTACAGTCATACCACAAGGTGGAATCAGATAAAAGCGTGAATTGTGCCCTTGCTGTATTTAATCTGGCATGTTTATTGAGCACCTACTGAATTCTTGGTGGGGAAACAAAGATGAATAAGGCAGAGAATCCACCTTCAAGAAACTCAGACTCCATTATGGAAGATAAACATGTAAGCAAACGATTCTGGCATATATGGTATGCGCCATATTAACAACGATACAAAATGCTATAAGGATGGGGATGTATAGACTTCAGAGAGGTCAGTTCTGCCCAGGGTGATCAGAGAAGACTGCACCTGGGAGTTGGCATTTGAAGGTATTGAGCACACAAAGTGGAAAAGCATTCCAGGCAAAGAGAACAGAGTGAGCTAAGGCACAGGGATGAGGGCAGAACACAGCATGCGCTGACAACCACGTACACACCGTTTGAAACGGCTGGAGGGTTTATAGAAGTTGCTTCACGACAATCTTGGGGGATGTCGACGGGTCTCAGCCGGATGCTCCACCTCATTCGGCACGCTCCCTGGGGTAGTGGCCTGTATGCACCTAATGGGCCAGTACAACACCTGGCCAAGTGCTGATGGCATTGTGGGGCTTACTGAATTCCCTTTGAAGATGAGAGGATTGCACGAGAGAAAAGAATTTGCCACTTAAGTGAGTCCGCTGGAACGGAAGGCGTGTCCTGGCTCCTCGCCCCCAGCGCTACGGCCCAGTCGGTCAGCCACGCAGGGTCACCTCCCCTGGGGCACTGGGTTCCACCTGGGAACATCAAGTCTTTTTTCAGAAAGTCGTTCCTAAGCCACTACACTCCTGGCTCATCTCTTGCCTTTGTAGTTTCACCAGCGTAATTGATCCCAGAGCTCGGCTTCCGCCATGCCCACTGGTTTCCTAGGGAGTGATGGTGCATCAGGCTTCCTTAGAGCACCTGCGCGGCCCAGCCTCTTGGGGAAGAGACGGAGGGACACGTGAGAGGCAGACATAAATAGACCTGAGTTGTGTAGTCATCCTTTTGGGTGCTCTGAGCTTCCTGTCCTTAGCTAAGGTTTTCTCCTGGGGTTAGCCGAGGCACCGAGAGATAAACAAAGCTTGAAAGGGACTCTCCCCACTGGAAATCTAGAAGCACTTCCAAGACACTGCTTTCTCCTACCTCTGATGAACATGTCCCAGCCTCGCCATCATCACACCCTTGCAACAGCTCTCCAAGGTGTGTATGGGGGAAGGAGAGACCACCTGCGCATGAAGCTTCTCTCAGGTGTCCTCCCACATGTGTTGGGGCTACAGAATGTCAAAACAGCCAGGCAAATCATGCCAGGACTCACTGCGGCAGGGGAGCGTGTCACCCCTGGTATCCAGCAAAGAGCAGCCCGAACAAGCCTTAGTGACTAAGGTTTTTTCCACTTACACCTGGTTCTTTTGCTTTCACCACACAATTATATTAGCAAATGAGATCCTTGAGTAAGCAAAATAGGTCCTTCACAGATTCTTTTGTAAGAACACGTTCCTTAGCCTACTACAGATATTTAGGGTCAGGGAACATTTATTCACACGGACTTTTCAAAATACACCTTTAAGCCATTTTCACCATGTTGTTGCTGTGATCTGAAAAGTCAAGTGTGTCCAGAAGCAGGCAGCCTGTGGCTTGCAAGAGAATGAGAACTGGGCAATGCACAAAATTAAAAGCAAGTCACAGGCGCATAGTCAAAATATGTAACTGACAAAGGATTAATACACTGAATATGGGGGGGGGGAATCCTACACATCCATAAGAAGAAGAAAAAACAATAGAAATAAATTGGCAGACTATATGAACATGCAAAGTGCCGAAAAGGAAATGATTCTTAGCCTATGGTAAGAGGCTCAACTTCACTAACAATCAAAGGAATGCAAATTTAAAAAGATTAAGAGATGCCATCTCACATCCATCAGATTAGCCAAAATTTTTGAAGTCTGACAATATGAAGTGTTTATATAATGATATAAAGCAATAGCAAAGCACAAATCCATGATGATAGGACTACAAATGGGTACGGACACTTTGGAGAGAAATTTGGCAATATCTACTGAATTTGAGGCTATATATATATCTTATATCCCAGCAAATCCACTCTCAGGTTCACAACTCAGAGAAATTCTTGCACATATACACAAAGAGCTTTACACAAGGATGTTCACTGCATCATTGCTTATAAGAAGTAAAAGAAATTTAAAAGCCCATTAGTAGAGAAATGCTTCATAAATTGTGACACAGTTATAAAAAGGAATGTGATGTAGAAGTTAAAGGGAATGAACTATGTACCAATATCAGCATATTTAAAATAATAATATTGAATGAAAAAAGCAATTTGCCGAATAAGTCAGCATGATATTGATATCATTCATGCAGATTTTAGAAACATGAAACAACACTATCTATTGTCTTGGACACATTTATGGAGTAAAGGTATCCAACATGGACAGGACAGAGGCATCCCATCTTTGGATGGTGCTTGTTTGGGGGAACAAGAAAAAGGGCTGGGAAGAGGTAAGCTAGAAAGAGACTCAGTTGTTTTGGGTGATGTTTATTTCTTTTACAAGCTGAAGCAGGTGTAAGAAAACGTTAATGTTCTTCAAAGTCAGGGTGGTAGAAATATGAATATAAAAGTCAGGATAGGTTAGGTTTTGCTGCAGTAACAAAAAATCAGAATCATAGTAACTTCAAACAACAAAGATTTGTTTTTTTGCTCACACATGGTGGGTTAACAGAGGGACTCTGCTTATCGCTGTCACTCAGGGACCAAGGCTAACAGAGCAGCCACCACCTTCTTGCTGGCAGCTGTGCCAAGGAAAAGAAAGAACAATTACACGCTCCAGACTAGAAGTGGCATGGTCGCCTCCTCTCACAACTAATTAGGCAGAACTAATTACATCGTCCTCCCTTGCTCACCGGGGCCAGGAAGTACAGTCCCACTACAAGCCCAGCAGTGGATAGAATCGGAAATATTTGGCTAACAGCAAGAAAGTTTACCACAATGGGTATTTTTTACAGTTCTCATCAGCCTTTTTACGAGTTTGAATTATGTTTCATGTTTTACAGAATAGGAAAAAAAAAAAAAAAGCCCTTGTTTGGAAATCAGGAGGCTTGGGCTTCCATCTGAGGAATGGAAGGTGAAAGAGGCAGGGAAGGTGGACAGAGGTAGCAAAACTGTCAGCCCCTCTAGGTCTGTTCCCCATCATCATGATTGTCATACCCACACTGGTGCTGCCACCATTGCTTCTTCATGGTAATGACTCTGAGTAGGTTGACCTTACTTGCCGTTGTTTATTTCCATGGAGGATGAATTGGCAGTAGGAAGCCTGATGTAAAGAGAGGTGGTGCATGGAGCATGGATTATGAAGTCCAAAGACTTAACTAAGTCCCACATTGACCACTCACACTTCCTGTCACCTTAGGAAAGTTTTACCATGCCTCCCGGGCCTATTTTTCTCATCTGTAAAATGGGCATAACAATAACACCTACATCTCTGAATAGTTGTGATAAACAAATGAGGTATGTAAAGTGCTTTGTAACTGTAACGTGCTGTAACGTTCACTATTATTAATGACCTAAATTTGCTTCAAGGGAAGCCTCAAGCAAGATTTACATTTCTGGCCGACAATGACTCATACGACTTCCCTCACCAGAGCCACCTGGTTGACAAACTAGGCCCAGGCATCATCTTGTGGTCCAACCGCTTGAAGAATCTATTGATTTCCTCTTGCGAAAGTGAGTCTGGGAGCAAGAATTAAGCATTATTGCAGATTCCCGAGGAAGAATAAGGGGAGAGGATGTGATTCCTCAGAGCACAGTCTGTAGGGGGAAATGTCCTAGGTCTATATTGAGTCTGGGTCCTTGGGACTCATCAAATACTTGAGCTGGAAGATTTTAGAAGGGAAAGAACAGCTCTTCCATTCCCCTCATTTTCCAAATGAAGAAACTGAGGCTAAGAGAGGCAAAAAGGATGATCCTTCTCAAACTTCAGTAGGTGATCAAGAGACCTGGCATTCACCCTGGGGTCTTCTATTAATTTAGAGTTTAACCAGGGCAAGCCCTTGCCAGATACCTCAGTCGCCACATGTACAAAATGAAGGGATTGAACCTGACGCCCATGGTCATCTCTAATGCCCGTTGTTTTAAGAACACCCAATTCTATCAAGCATGAAATGCAGTAGAATCCTCCCTAAAAATGAGCTTCTGGTCCAGGTTATTGACTTTGCAGGTTTGGCTCTCAGGAGCTATCTTCTCCTCTCCTCACAGACCCTGAATGCCACCTCTTTGCCTTCCTCTCTATCTGGCCCAAAGACTGCCTCTTGGTGTCTTGCTTGTTTTCCCTTTGCCCTTGGAGCCCTAAAGTTCTTGACTCTACCCCTATTTAAATAATATTCCCACCTGCCAGTGTTACCGGCTCTGGGTTTGGAGCCAGAAAAACCTTCCTTGGGCAGCAGAGAACACAGGACATAACTCGGGCAACAGCTCACGAGCACCTGAGTCTGGCCTCAAAGTCACTCCCAGAGGATGCTTTGCACGGCAATATTGCTGCTGATAACACTTCCCCAGAGATCACAGGAAGCTACACAGCCAGATGCGAGGGCAAGTCTGACCCACCAGCTGCAGGTGCATCCTGCTGTGACAGGGGATGAAAGCTCCACGGAAGGACCTCGCACACCTTAGTACCTGGGGCCTTGCCCCTGAGGCTGTCACAGGCCCCTCCCCATAGATGCTAAGTCATTCCACCAGCAATTCCCAAGAGCAAAGACTAATCTCTCCATCTGTAGTAATAAGAGGTGGCCCTTGCACCTGCCAAGTGCTTCACCCGCAAGGCACTTGTCAGTCTAAGAAGGACCTTCATACCCATTGCCTCATTTGCTTTTTATGAAGAACTGAGAGCTGACCAGGAAAAGGATGATTCTCCCATGTTCTAGATGAGGAACTTCATGTGAGACCCAGAAAGGTTAGAGGATTAAGTCAGATCTTCTGACTCTAATCTCTATTCTTTCATCCGTAGTACAATTAAAGTATTTTCATCAAATTGCAAAATTGTATTAGTGACCAAGCCAGAGGGCCAGTATTTAAGTTGCTTTCAAATACAAAGGCACTCATCAGCTCACTTCTGCCCTTCAACAAACAGTTCAGGAGAAGAAACTATTTCTGAAGCAAAAACAGCATTTATATTGTGGTTTGTATCTATCTGGTTTCTTGAATCCAGGTCTTGACTATCTTTCCACCCTTTTTCCACTTTCACCCTCTAACTGGATTTTTATTTTGAGTCAGTACAATTGAGGAAGGAAGGATAGAAAGCAAACGCTCACATGAACCCTGCTTGCCGTACCAGTCGTGTGTGTGTGTGTGTGTGTGTGTGTGTGTCAGCAACCTCAGAATATCTCCTTAAAGGGATGTGTAAGGCTGATTATAGCAGCAACTCCTTCCCTACTGTTTAAAAACCTCCATGGTCTTTGCTGTACACCTGAAACTAATACAACATTGTTAATCAGCTATACTCCGATATAAAATAAAAATTTTTAAAAAAAACTTAAAAAAGAATCCTCAGTGATTCCTCATTGCTTAGAGTGGTCCTCAGACCAGCAGCCTCAGCACCACCTTGGAGTTTATTCCAAATGCAGAATTTCAGGCCCCACCCCAGACTTACTGCTTCAGAATCTGTATTTTAATAAGGTCCCCATGGGTCTGCACTTGAGTGTTGAGAAATACTGACAAAGAATATGGCCCAGATTCCTGACCCTGGGCATAAAGTCCTCCTCACCCTGGCTGCTTAAAGACAGCCCTCACCAATGCCCACATCCTCACATCTTCCCTCTCAGCTTTGCTCCTATGATCTCTTCTGGTTTTTCTGTGAACCGGATCCCTCCCATTCTTTGAAATCTGGCTCAAAATCCACCTCCTCCAAGAAATCAAGCCAGATATCCCCACAAGGGAGTGATCTCTCCTTCCTCTAAATCCCAGTGCCACAGGCCTTGTACTTTCTATCTTGGATTATAATTTTTATGAGCGTGATTTATATCTCTCTCTCAATATGAGCTCTTCAAGGTCAGGGTCTAGGTCTGATTCATTTCTACGTTTCCCAAAGCCACACAATATTCTGCCAAGCTCCTACTACAAACTGGTTCCTCAATGCACTTGTCTTTAATGTTTCTTTCTATCTCTAATAGGGCTATCCAGGGCAATGAAGAAATTCAGATTATTATTCTTGCTATTTTAGACAACCGTGACCACATATGATTATGATCTAGACTTGGAAATGTTTATCTAAAATGTTCAGTCACTGTCATGAAGCTTATGCACAGATCCCCCGCCTACCTGCCACACACACACTATGTTCATTTCACTTGTTCTTTACTATTAGACGAGCAATTGGCCAGACTTTACTGAAAGCAGAGGGGAAATGGCTGGAATACACACGATGTGCCAATTCCAGACTGATTTAGAATCTTACCAACAAAGGAAGAACTTGATCCTATTGCAGAATGGAACATAGTACCCAGATCCCAACATCTCTATCAGGACCTGCATTTGGGACAAGCAAATGTCCCCTGGCCCTCGTTCAGTCACTTAATGGAGAAGATTCCAAAGACAGAATGCCACTGGTGTTCTTCCAATTATAGAGTCATCTGATTAGAATTACAGTAAATGCATAGCTCAGTTTGCATTGTCCTGAGGTGAACCACAAACCAAGCCACCCTGGTCGGAGCATCTGAGGGGATTAAACTCTGAAAGCCTGCTGCCTCGTCGCATTGGGGCACTCAGGCGAGGGCTGACCTGGAAATGAGACACTCCACTTCTGGAGACCCTAGAGCCCTGGGACCCGAGCTAGATGTATAATTGCATTAATGATGGAAGAAAAACCCAAATACCACACACTCCAGACATTAAAGCAACCCATATCTTGGGAAAAAAAGATTTGTCTTTGGGATAATTTTAGAATTAATTATTTGCATTTATTCCCAGCCTGTCAGCATTGAGACTTGAGAGGTGGTCAACAAAGCCCAAGTTTTTTTCAACCACAGAGTGGGATTTGGGGCCATGGCTAAATGGGATTTCTTGCTCCGTCTGGCTGTAGGAGAATAAGGTAGGAATTCTACAGAGTCACAAACTCATCCATCCCCTTCCACTTCTTCCACTTGCAGCGTGAGGTTTGGGGATCATTAGGGTTTTGGACCAAACCTGGCTGTTGTGTTACTGTTGTTTCTAACTTAACTACCAGACTGTTATGCATTACTGCCCCAAACCCAGCCGGAGGTTGGTACCACACTTTGAAGCCACCCAGTCAAAGTGTTATTGGATGAAACTCTGCTCTATTGGACCATGAAATGTGTTTTCCAAGGGACAGAGAATGACAGACATGCAAGCCGTGACTAAAAGTGTCTCACCAGAATGGTAACGCTCATAATGGAGCAAAAAGAAGCACCACCGTGTGATGGAATCTGTCCAAGTCCTCAGTAGAGCCAGGCCGGGTCACAAACCAGAGGGCACTTTGGAGATCAGCTATGGAACCTCTGTTTCCTCATCTGCAAAACTGGATGAAGAGGTGCATAATGAGAGACGCACAATTACATTATTCTTTCTTTTCTTAAGGTCGCAGTTGAATTCTAGTCCTGCAACCTGCTAGCTGGGTGACTTTCCAAGATCTCTTTCTTCATCCAGACCAACTTAGCTCACAGGGTTATCACGAGCATCCAAAGAAAGCGATATGAGTTGGGGGTTACCCTGATTCAATTCAGGAGGGCGAAGTCTATTTTCTTATTTTGTATAAGTCTTGGAGAGGTCAGAAAGCTCCTTCATAATGGGCCTTCTTACAGCATTGGGGCTTTTACCACTTTCTACGACTCTAGGAAGCACAGTTGTATCAAAATCAGGGGAGGGACATCCCTGGCAGTCTAGCGTGGTTAGGACACCCCGCTTCCACTGCAGGGGGCCTGGGTTCCATCCCCTGGCCGGGGAACTAAGATCCCACAAGCCACACGGTGCAGCCAAAAAATTTTAAAAAAAAATCAGGGTATATACAGGAGTCAAATCAAAGGAAATATATATATATATATATATACACACACACACACATATGTATGTATATGTGTATATGGTGTATATATATAGTGTGTCTATAATACATATATACATACATACACATATATAACTGTATGTATTGTACTACATTACATATATACATAAATATGTAGAAGTGTAAATTTTGTTTTAGTTTATCAAATTTCACAAGCAAACTTTTAACTGTCAGGGAAATTCACTCTCGGTCAGGAGCTGGAAGGAGAGCGTTGGACAGTGGGGGTGAAGGGGAAAGCTTTCATTATGGGTTGTTTAGACCAAACCAATCTGCCCCTCCTACCCAGCTATTCCTTGATCATGCCATCCATCACCTTGAACTCCACCTGCCCTGACTGATCACTGCACTACCTGTATTAAAAATGAAACTTAATCTGGCATCAGTTCAGACTCCCGGGGCCCTCATCAACAGAAAATCTTGAAATTATGTGGAAGCCATCCATGAAATGCTGGTACTGAAAGTGTGTGGAAAAAACCTTATTTGCAGTTTGGGATTAGGTGATAGGGCAACAGCGAGCAGGAAAGAGAGCCCTTTCAATGGCAAACATAGGCAAACAGTGATCCAAAACCAGGTTCAGTACTACCCAGGGTCTTTCTGTGAGGGCTTCAAGTCCTAGAAACACAGCAGGTCAGAGACCTTGGACCAGCCACTTTGTTTTGGAGTTGGGCAAACAGGGCCTCTGATGCAGGAAGTGACTGTGTCCAAGGTCATACCGTCAATACGTGGCAGAACCGAGGCTAGAGGCCAAAATGCCCACTGACGTTCTGAGGACTGTCCCTGCCCTTAAACTCTCAGGGATGGGAATTTGCTGAATAACATGGACACATTTTCTCTTTGGTCTCTGAAGTTTGCAGGGTCTAAGTGTTCTTAGGCTTTTATACAACAAACCGGAACACTCTGCCAGGGCTCCAGCTCTCAGAAAGTGGCAGCTCAGTGCTGTGGAAATCTGGATTCTCCTCCCAGCTCGGACACTAATCCTCGTGTCTGATGTGCTTTGGCTCCAAACTGAAGCCCCTTTGTAGCCCAGGAAGGAAAAGCGTGCAAGAATTGGAGGGAAATGAAAGCAGCGTTCTCTTTTCGGGAGCTTCCTAAGAAGCACAGGAGGGGTGTCCATGCCGTGCTTCTATTCAAATCCCACCTCTTTATTTAGAGATAGGTGGATATGGAAATGAAGACCCACCCCTGTCTACTAGTAGCTGACATCATTAAGTCCTGGGCTGTGCATGCATAGGGGCATGTATGTTTAATTAACACTCTGAAGCTCTTTTCTGACTTTTTACATCAACTCCAATGTTAATCCTTCAGGAAATGTCTATAGATAACTTGTATTTTGTCATTTCTTATTAGTATCAGTATTCTGAAAAGTACATAGGTGAGTTCCATTACACTCTACAGATGAAGATGCTGAGACACAAAGGTCCTAGTCATAGAGCAAAACCCAGGAATGTCACCAAGACCAAACACAGCTGCTGTTCCTCGGGATAAGCACAAGGGCATGGCTTCAGTAACTGGATTCAGGGATCCCAACAAGGTGCCAACAGCTTCCAGACCATCCTGCATTCTTATTTTGCTAGAATACTTATTATATCATCTGTCTCCTCTTTGTTAATGCCATCCTACTGGGATAATACTCTCTGCCCTCTACCCCCTGTTTCCACCACCCATTCAACACACACACACACACACACACACACACACACACACACACACCATCTAATTACTCCTATATACTTTTTCAGATTCAATTTAAGTGCTATTTCTTCAAAGCAGCTCTTGCTTACCACCACCATCCTCCCAAAACATGTCCCCCCGTTCCATGACCTCTCACACCATCTTCCTTTCTTTCCTAACACTATCCAAGTTCGCAAATATCCATTGAAGTGTGACCTTCTGATATGGGTCTCTAACCTCCTTGATGGCAGAGACTGTCCCTGATTTTTACTCTCTGTTGTCCCCCAAACCCCTCACCCAGCACCTGATATCAAGGGAGCAGTAAAGGGAGTAAGTACAAGGAAGAGCTGAGGGGTCAGCAGAAGACACAAATACTCAAATCTTTAGTAATTCTGTCTCGTTGGTGGGGCTTTGAAAGCTTATCTCAACAATCCAGCATCTCCCCAACATCTGCTAAGCCATGCTACTCTCCTTTACACCTGCCGTTTCCTATACTTCCTCACTGTAGGGTGCTTGTAGTTGTCTCAGCCCTGGCTTCCCTTCCCCACGTTCTTGGTCTATAAAAGCCTCAACCTTGACGTCAGTCGAAAATAACTCTGGGAAATCTTCCTTGAACTCTTCACAGAATATGAAACATCCCTTCCTCTGCTTTCCCACTGCATCCCGAGGTCAGTGTTACAGTGTGCCAGGGCTGAGCCCCTGTGTCCTCCATCTCCATGGCCCCCCTGCGGGCGTTGCCCATCGGTGGAGCTCAGATAATATTGAGTGAATGAATCAAAGGATCAAGGGTTTCCAACATGACATGTTGAGCTTCTCAGGAGCAAAATGCCTCTATTAACAACTTTGGGGCTATGCTTTGCACATAGCAGGTATTCACCATGTGTTGACTGGAGTGCCATCCTCCCCCTAGAGATGATAGAGCAATGTAGTGGAAATGATAGAGAAATGATAGAGAAATGTAGTGCAAATAGCGTGAGCTTTGAAATCATTCAGTTATACTTGCTATGTGACCTTGGGAAAATGGCTTGACCTCGTGATCCTCGTGTTCCCCATCTGAGGATAACACCCCTGCCCTAAGGCCACTGTGGTGGAGGATGGATGTTAACATGTCTGGCACTGCCTGGCCCCCCAGAGGTGCTCCGCCCACATTAGTTCCTTTTTTCTCCTTTCCTTTCTGGGAGTCACAGAGACTGGCCAGCCTTCTCCCTCGGCCTCCTGGGAAGCAAACGATAGGAAAGGGATTGGAACCTGGAGTCTGAGACCCATTCCCTTGTTCCAATCTGGCCAGCAGATGGCAATACCTATGCCCAGTGGCTCCTGCCCAAACCCTTTCCGTCCCCGATGGAGGGGAAGGTGACAGGAAGAGGCTCACAGGATGACTCAGCTCCAGTGACTAAGGTGAGGAGGTAGTGGTAGTGGGAAGGGCACGGGGGCTGGAGAGGAAATGAGTGAATACCCTATCTGATGAAGGGTGGCTCGAAGATAAAGGTGTGTGGCCCTGGTAAGTTCCAGGCTCTGACATGGTGCAGACAGGCAGGGGCCTGTGCACCCTCTCACGACCCCCCACACCTCACCTCGTGGTGAGCTAAACCCTGCCGGCCCAGGGGGACCTTCCAGAGCAGATGCTGGGTGTCATTCTGCCCTCTGGAGGCTTTCAGCCCAAGGACTGAGCCACATTTGGATACCACTTTTGATGAACTGGTTTTTAAAAAGTGTCCCATATCACCAAAATCAGTGTGCAGGGGTTCTAATCCTGACAGCTGCCTGATTGCCAAACTGGGCCTCTCTCCTGGGTTCCAGACTGTCTTCCCCACCTACACTACCACCTTGATATCCCCAAACATTGCACGTGCAACAAGTTTAAAATTGAAAATGTTCCCCCTCCCGCCCACCTCCCTCAGTTCCTCTTCTCACTGGCTGTACCACCATCTACCCAACCAGCCAACGTAGACCCCCCTGGGCCTCTCCTCTACCCATATTCCCATCGCTCCAGGATCCATGTCAATTTCAGTTCCTGAATATCTCACTCCATTTCCTCCTCTCCTTCCCCACTTACCGCTGACTCTGGCTGGACCTTTGTCATCATTCACTAGGACTCTTTCTGGCCTCTTCTAACTGGTCTCCCTGACTCCTGATTCTCTTCGGTCTTTTCCAGACTGGCCACAGAATGCTATGTCCAAACCTCACTTCTTATGTTGTTATCACCCTGCTTAACATCCTTCAATGCTTCCCCAATTCCTACAAGAAACAGCCCAGACTCCTCAGTCTGGTGTATGAAGCCCTTCAGGATCCAGGCCCCGCCCACCTTCTGGTTTCGTCTGCTGATCCCACCTCACAAATCCTATGCACAGAGACACCACCTAGACTGGAGCTAACCCTCAGAGTCCTGGTATCACGTGCACTCTTTCCTCCTCTGGGTCTTTGAACATGTTGTTCTTTCCACAGGTAAGCATTTCTCTGCCTTTGGCAACATCGTTTAACTCTCTAGATTCAGCGGAAAGGTCCTCTCCTCTGTGTGGCCCTTTCAGATACTCAGAAATGCTCTGGTACCTCCTCTGAGCTCTCTCTCAAACCATGGTCACTCTTACTAAGCACCCGTTGGCACTGTAACTTCTTGTTTATACACGTCTCTCTCCACTTAGAGATACTTGGAGGCAAGTGCTTTCACAGAATGCCTATGTAACAAATGTTTTTTGAATAAATAAAATATTAAAGACAAGCATGAAATAATAAAGTCACTTTTGTCCTCTGATCCTCAGTGTTTACATCCATAAAATAGGCATCTGATCCAGGTACCTTACAACTCTATCAGCCTCAGAATTTATACAGCATCATCCTTCAAATAACACAGCTCACACTCCCGGCCCACTCATTAGTAGGAGATATTGCTGAGTTGTTTTTCCCAAGGAAGGAGTGGGACTGTGGGTCCACCCACACTCAGAGTGGCTTGTCTCAGAAGCTCCGATTGAAATCACAGAACTGCTCAAAGCCAGTGCTCTACAAGAGGACCCAGAAACCACCACAGGCCAGGACTCTAACCACATCCCCAGCAAGTCATGGGCATCATCCACCCCCATGCGTGCCTGTCTGTGGGCACTCACACAGGCATTGCCACAGTCCTCAGGCAGGCACAAGAGGGTGACACATCTGTGCAAAGGAAGTCACCCACACAGTCTCACCACCCCCAGGTCTTATCTCCATGGTCCTTGCACCTCCCAGCACCAACCCCACACTCA
The DNA here is from genome assembly GCF_964374135.1 of Grampus griseus. Taxonomy (NCBI): domain Eukaryota; kingdom Metazoa; phylum Chordata; class Mammalia; order Artiodactyla; family Delphinidae; genus Grampus; species Grampus griseus. The sequence goes on from NC_138998.1 coordinate 64,423,097, forward strand.
CAGACCCACAGAGTGTTGGGTCATCTGCCTGAAAATCTGGAGGTCTACCCGTCGGACCACAGCATATTTCAGCAGATAAGACAGGTGCACCCGTATTCTGATGGCTCTCCTCCTCTGACCCCCCTCATTAACCTGCCCCTCACTGAACAGCTCCTGCCAGCATGCTGGCGTGAGCAGACTTGAGCTCACCTCGCAGCTTTCTCTGGGGAAATTATTTGATCTCCCTGAGCCTTAGTTTTCTCATCTATAAAATGGCCCTAGTGGCCCTGCTTACCTTCCTTACGTAAGTATTACCAAAATGCAATGAGCTAATACATGTGAATGTGTCTCGTAAACACAGGCACAATGCAAACATGTAGGATTCATAGGAGTAATTATACTAGTACACACTAGATTCTGTCTCTAAGGAAAAGCACCTTTTCAAATGTAAAGGAACAATTCAAATCCAAATATTTATTGACTACATACTTTGTGCCAGACACAGTGCAAAGGGTTGTTACCAATCTTAGCCATAACTCTTCCGTAACTGAATTCAACAGTGCTGTGGTTTAATATTTATATGTCTGGGGCTTCCCTGGTGGCACAGTGGTTGAGAGTCTGCCTGCCGATGCAGGGGACACGGGTTCGTGCCCCGGTCTGGGAAGATCCCACATGGCGTGGAGCGGCTGGGCCCGTGAGCCACGGCCACTGAGCCTGCGCGTCCGGAGCCTGTGCTCCGCAACGGGAGAGGCCACAAGAGCGGGAGGCCCGCGTACCACAAAAAAAAAAAAAAAAAAAAATTATATGTCTGAAGTCAAGAGTTTCATCTTTCGAGATATATATGTGTGTGTGTGTGTGTGTATATGTGTGTATGTATATATATATATATACGTATATGGGAATAGAAATAATATTTGCATATGAACAGGTGTGTGTACGTGCACGTGTGTGCGCTTGAAAGAAAAGAGTACTTGCCCAGGAATCAGGAATGAAGTGTAACGAAAAAAGCCATGAGTTTTGGAATCAGACATACACATCTAGGTTCAAATCCTGATGATGACTCTATGACATATTAGCTTTTTGACTTGAGACAAGTTTTAAATTCACTGAAGCCTCAATTTCCCCATATTAAACACAGAAATCATGAAAATTCTCTCAGAGGTCTGTTGTGCAAATTAAATCATGCGCACACAATATTGAATGTCATCTAGCACAGAGAGGGCTCCAGAGATGACCCTCTCTCGGTTCTGTGCTCTTAGCTGTTCCTCTCACGCACTGTGTGACCTGGGGCAAGCCCTGCAGGCCCCTGCCATGTATTTTCTCCTCTACAGAATGAGAGGGATGGACTCGATTTACTGGAATCCTTCCAGCCCCAGGATGCCAGTGTCGTACAGCAAATATCTCTCTCATGCCTGTTCGTGGATTTCAATCATGAGCACGGCCAAAGAGAAGCCCCCTCAGCCTGGTGTTTGCTCCATTCCCAAAGCGTTTCCTTTCTCCGAACGTGCCATTTGCTGACTCTCATATTTTCAATACAGGGCCCATTGATGGCTCTGAAAAGGAATGTCCATTGCAGCTGCGGGGCCACTTGAGCCCTCCAAGCAAATCTCTCAAGCCCGCTCTGTCTGTGAGCTCTGTGTTTTCAGAGCCTGTTGTTACAGGGCTGTCTGGAATCCTCAACACCTGCATGTCAGCTTCCTGGGCCCTTCCCCTCCCCTCCTCCTCTCCCACCCTCTTCTCCCATTTGCATCTGAAATGCAGCTGCTGGGGTCCTACAGAGGGGAGCCCGGTGGACAGGACAGTGTCTTGTTTGGTCTCCCTCCCCTGAGTCAGCCCGAATCTGAGCCTTCTCTGTGAGAGGTCTCTTGTTGCCTCTTCATTATGTTTAAATTAGCCTCATCTGCAGGAGAATTTTTTTTTAATAAAATAAAATAAAACCACCACAAAGGACCAAAGCAGATGACATCTGTTGTTTCAATGAAAGCTTTTTCTGTCCTGAATTAGACTAAAAAAAGAAGAAAAGAAAGGAAAAAAAGAATAGGGCTGGGCTTCATTTGTACCATTCCTCCCCCAAAAACATAACAAACAAAATGAGTGTCGCTGGGGGCAAGGGGGTGTGGAATGGGTAACAAGAACGAGAGAAGGAGAGGAAAGGAACCCTTCCCGCTTCTTCAGCGGTTCTGCCATCTCACCACACCAGGAATATTCAGACACCATTCCCGTTAAGTGTGTTCAAATTTATATTCTCTCTGCACATTTTATGGGCAAAATATTGAACAACTCTTTAGCCGTTATCCCAGCCTTCCCCAGTCATCTCTTTTGATCGAATACCGCAGGTGCAGGTGGTACCTGGAATATAATTTGAGAAACAATGACTTACATGCTGATAACCTCCAAATCTTTATCTCCATCTTAGCTCTTGTGTACACACTAAAACCCCCCAACCCAGCTCCCAGGCTGAACTTCACCCCTTCTCTGCCAGCACCTGCTTCTTGCTCTGTCTCACTAAACCTCACCCGGGCTGATTCCTGGGTATCCTCCTCCAATCTCCCTCCTCCTCCGGCACCCCACATCCAACCCCCTGCCGCTTCCTGCCCAGGTTTCCCCTAAACATCTCTTGGTCCCTCCTCTTCTCTCCTCCGTTGTCACTGCCTGAATCCAAGCCACATGCCTCTCTTGCTTGACTTGTCTAGATAGGCCCCACCCAGCAGCCAGCATTGTTGATTAGGGTCACTCTGAGCAAAACACTTGGTTGGTCCTAGGATACAGTCTATACCGCCGAGCTTGGCTTCCCAGAATGTTCATGAGCAGGCCCCTGCCTATTTCTCTGACTCATCCTACCTACTGCCCTCTACTCCAGCCCAAGCAAACATCCTTCAGTCTCTACCTTGCTTCGTGCCCTTTCACCGGGGGGGCCTTTGCATATGCTGGCTCCTCTACCTTTCTGACTCTCTGCATGTAGATTTCCTCTCCTCACTCTTCAAGCCTCAGTTTAAATGCCCCTCCTCCAGGAAGCCTCCCCTGACCACACCTCTGTCCTCCTCCCCCGCAACCACCTCCACCAAACTAGGTTCGTGCTTCTGCCATGTGTTCTCAGGGCACAGTGTGCTACCCTTCTCAGAGCCCTCGCTCAATTCATCATTACTACTTACTTCATATTCTGTCTTCTCTGCTGAAAAGTCAACAATGTGGGCATCTCTTTTCATTTGCTCTAATACTGCCATGACACAAGTCTTTTTTTTTTTTTTTATGGCTGTGTTGGGTCTTCGTTTCTGTGCGAGGGCTTTCTCTAGTTGTGGCAAGTGGGGGCCACTCTTCGTCGCAGTGCGCGGACCTCTCACTATCGCGACCCCTCCCGCTGCGGAGCGCAGGCTCAGCGGCCATGGCTCACGGACCCAGCTGCTCCACAGCATGTGGGATCTTCCCAGACCGGGGCACGAACCCGTGTCCCCTGCATTGGCAGGCAGACTCTCAACCACTGCGCCACCAGGGAAGCCCAACACACAAGTCTTTTAACTGATGAACTTCAAATGCTCCTGCTCCTTTGCTGAAAAGATCACTTTCAGCAAGAGGAAAAATAAAACTCATAGTTTTGAAATGGAATTCTTCCTCTGGAATTTTGGGTATATTTCAAAGTGGCACCATAAATCTGGACTAGGAAAGTTGTCTACAGCTTCAATTTTATTTCCAGGCCCCAGTCCTGCACAACCAAACTTTGGTACAAGTTCAAGACAAGACTCCTTCATGTGCGAAATTAACCTGATACACAGAGCTCCTCACCTCCATCTTGAAGTCCCGGAGACCATTTCCACCTGAAATTTTTCTTTTCAACCTTTCCCATAGTCCCTGAGGCTTGCCAGGCTCCTTCCACAGCACAGAACATGGTGGAGTAAGGGGAGGTTGGAAAAGAAAGGGAACCAACTAGACGTGATTGCTGACCGAGTGCCGGGCACTCTTCAATGTCTTACGTAATCTCCCCTAACAGCTCCGTGAGGTGGACGCCGCCTTCCTCCATTTACCATATGGAAACTGTGGCACAGACAGGTGAGGTGACTGGTCACACTTGTGTACATGACAGAGCTGGCACGTGAACTCAGATCCACCGACTCAAATGGGCCAACTCTTTGATTCCAGGCTGGTGCTTTTCCTTCTCTTTTTTTAAGATTCTTTTGATGTGGACCATTTTTTTAAATCTTAATTGAATTTGTTACAATATTGCTTCTGTTTTATGTTTTTTGGTTTTTTGGCTGCAAGGCATGTGGGATCTTAGCTCCCCGACTATGGATCAAACCCACACCCCCTGCATTGGAAGGCAAAGTCTTAAGCAATGGACTGCCAAGGAAGTCCCCAGGCTTGCACTTTTCAAGGAGGGGGAGTCCCAGAAGAGGAGTCTGGCACAGAACCAGAAGCTTTCTCCCAGCCTGAGAACCTTAGCAGAATTCTGCATAGTAGACATAGGAAAAAACAAAGGCAGAATGGGGAAAACCAAGTTCTATTGGAAAGCACACAGCATTGGAGAGCAAAAGCTGGAAACCAGGAAGTTCTCTCATCCCTTTGAAATGTCACCAGCCTAGTCTTGCCTCCCAGGCAGGTGTCATATGGTTCAAGGCAGATCCTTGGTCTTCTACAAGCATGTTGCCACATCCCTCATCCACTTAGCTTCTAGATGCTCAGGGACCCTACTGTTTGAAGGGAACTGATTTTTTTAAAGAACACTTCCTGATTGAGAACGCAGCTATTTTTCTCTAGGCCAACACAGCAAGCTTAGGATTCTACTTTGATAGTGGGATTTGCTAGTAGTTGGGTGGCATCTCTTTTTCTCTTCTGGTCATCTCACATTCTTTCTAGGATTTTCTCCCTTGGGAAGTGGAAATGGAGCATGTTTGCAAAGTCAGACAGTGGGATGGTTCTACAAAGACTGCTTTGTTCACTAGATTGCTAGTTATGAATGAGTGGGGAAGATTGAATTTGCTTACCATTAAAACCCCTCCGCATACTGGAATTCTAGAGGCTAAACTCTAGAGCACACACAGAGCTGAGATGGAAAATCCAATGTGAGGTCAATGCTCCGAACTGATTCATCTTCTAAACTCAAGCCATTTTCCCACTTTCTTGACCAACAGGTGGGCCAACATAACGATAGTCGCCTCTCTTCCGGGGTGGAAGGAATCACGTGCATTTGGAGCGGACAAAGAAGAGCAGGGAGAAGTGAAAGTGGTTGATGAATAATCAGCTGATATTTATTGAGTATCAGACATCGTAAAAATACTATTACGTATGTGATTTAATCTACTCTTAAATCGTGCTGTTAGGTTGGTATTTTTAACTCCCATTTTATAGATAAATCAAAGTTCAGAGACATTCACTGGCTTTCCAGAAGACATGTAGCTCCTTTGGAATCTTTATTCTCAACCTCTCTCCGGTTTCTGTATCCACCTTGGAAGAAATTTCAGGGCTCAAAAGAAAGCAGAGTCGTGGGTTCTGCAGGAACACACCTGGAACTCTTGTCTGTGGCATCCCAGGGCTGGAAAGGGACGAAGAGAAGGGAGGCCGAGCAGAAATTACACGGACTGGATTTGAAGCCTTTTGAGAAGACACGGTGGGGGGGAACAGTGACATTTTGTACTTAGTATCTTCTCCCACATTTTTTGTGCACCTCTTTTCAAATCTCCAGGGTTATTTAGACAATGAGAAGCTCCTAAAGAAGGAGGGAGCAAGTCTTGAACAGTTGGCTTACACGTTCCCCAGGATTTACCTGGCTCGTTAAAGGCAGAGACGATAACCCAAGGGGCGGAAGGAAAGGAGGTCCAGTCATGGAGTGGCTACCCTTGCCGGGCTCGGGATGAAGAATAGGGGTTGTGTCTAATCCCTGCCACATGAGCCAGTGAACTTTGAGCAGAGAGGGAAAAACAAAAAACAAAACTCTCAGTCTCACATTCCTTCCACGTCCAGCCAATATCCTAACATCTCAAAGTTCAGTGCAAAACAAATATCAAAATGAATTCCATAGCTAGCCACAGAATAAAGATGACTATTCCCATTTTATGGCTAAGGAATTTTAAGTATTATGAAAGTCAATGGTTTGCCCATTCTTGCTTTCAATAAATATTAATTAAGCTCCTACGATAGGCCCAGAACTGGACACAGTGGCAAACAAAGCAGATATAAAGCCTATAGACTAGTGAGAAAACAGATAATAACATTAAAATTCAGCACAGAAATAAATATAAAATTACAAGTTATGATTCAGTAATGAGAGGGGAATGCACAGGGAAACGTGAGGGAAGTCCTATCTAAAGAGGTGGCAATATGCTGTGAGCCAGGACAGGAGCAGAGGGGCAAGCAGGCAGCAGGCACAGCCTGTGCAAAGGCCCTTAGGCTGGAAAGCAAGCAGCCTCAAGGGGGCCAGGGAAAAAGAAAAGGCCAGACAGCAAGGCAGGGGGCATTTTTTTTTTTTATTGGGGTATAGTTGTTTTACAATGTTGTATTAGTTTCCATTGTATAGCAAAGTGGAGTTCGCCTGTGCTATACAGCAGGTTCTCATTAGTTATCTATTTTATACATATTAGTGTATATATGTCAATCCCAGTCTCCCAGTTCATCCCACCCCCCACCCATACCGCTTTCCCCGGCAGGGGACATATTATGTAGGGCCTTCTAAGCTATGGCAAGAACTTTGAACTTTATTCTAAGTAGTGGAATGGAAACCCATTGAAAGATTTGAGACGGGGAAGAGACGTGATCTGATTAACATTTTTTTTTTTTTTTTTTGCGATATGTGGGCCTCTCACTGTTGTGGCCTCTCCTGTTGCGGAGCGCAGGTTCAGTGGCCATGGCTCACGGGCCCAGCTGCTCCCCGGCATGTGGGATCTTCCCGGACCGGGGCACGAACCCGCATCGTCTGCATCAGCAGGCGGACTCTCAACCACTGCGCCACCAGGGAAGCCCTGATTAACATATTTGTAAATTACCCCACTAATTGTGGAAAATGGAGTGGATGAGGATGGTAAAATATTGCTGAAGTCCCTGTAAAAGCTGGTGAATTGAGCCCGGGGAGACATAAATCCCGGTCCTTGGCCTAAGCCACAAAAGTCTTTATTAAAAAGCCATTATTCATGACTTATAAATTTTTAAAATATATACCATTTTATTAAACAGAATCTTATTTTTTCAAAAATCTTATCAACTAGGATGAACTAAAGTTCTAGGGGTTGCTTCAGGGCAAGGCCATGTTCAGCTGGCTTTCCTGACCCCCTTTCTCTGCTTTCCAGGTTTTCCAAGAACAGGAGTTGAGAAGGGTAGTCATAATTGGGGAATAAGTAAATAGGTCATTTGCATCTGATTTTCCTACCCAACCTCAACGTCATTACACAGCAGCAGCAACAAATGTCAGTGGCAGGAAGTACACAACAAGAAGAATTAACCACAATTTTTTTTCATCCAAACGTACACACACACTGTCACACATACATACAGTTGGTTTGAAGTGGGGGGGAGGGGAGGTAGCCAGTTTTCTCACATTTTTAACCAATAGAATCTCACATCAGTCATCAAAACAACAGGCTTTCAGGCAGTTGACCTTTTGTGTCAGCGGGTTTTGTGGGGGGAGGAGAGAGAAAAGAGAGAGAAAACTTGGGCTTTGCATCATTTGTTATCCTAATAGTTGAACACTGAATCAGTCTTCTGTTACAGACACATTAATTTGATGATGATACGGTCCATGGGTTATTCAGGCATATAAAGTACTCTTGCTTAATTGCAAAATTAACAATGAAATAGGATAAATCATTACCAAGCTAGAGGTTATTCTGGGACTTGTAGGTTTTTTCACCCCACTCAGTTCATTTTCTCCATCTAAAGTTGTTTTTGACACTTAGAAGGAAAAATCTGGTCTAAGGCAACAGTACATGGCACACCAGCATTCAGTCCTCAAGGCATTAGTGGGCTCACGTTCACTCAGATCAGGAACTGCTGGAAGATCCATCTCACAAGAGGTTCCAAGTCCCTCAGCCTCCAAAGTGTTCATAACCATCTCAGATGCACAGCACTGCAGGAACTTATCCGTAGCCCCAAGAAATCCACCTTGAAATTTGAAGGCTGAGATCTTGGTTTCCATTTTTATTACATCACTCCTTGCCTGTCACCTTGTTTCTTTTTAGGAGCAGACTATTTTTCAGGTGCTGGACAACCTTAGGTCAAATATCTACTATATTCCAGGCACTGTGTTAAGTGATGAAAATACAAAAACAAAGACCTGCTTCCAGATCTCAACAAGCTGGGCTTCTAGTTGGTCACAGGCTTCTCTTCCTTCTGTGACTCCATAAGAAATGTCTGGCTACTGCTTAGGGCCCATTGTCGTGCTGTAGCAAAGGCATGCAAAGACATAGAAAAGGAATTTAATCAGGGAACGCGTGGAGAGGAGGTACGATTCGAGTTGACCTGAGACTGAATTAGGAGGAGCCTGTCATTTGGAGAAGGGGAGGAGAGGGCATTCGCATCAGAGGGACCAGAATGAATCAAGGCAGGGAAGCTTGAATGCACATGAGGTATGGGGTCATTACTGTGGTGGGGCAAGCAGCAGCCAGGTGTTTTTCCTATCTTGGGAGAAAGCTTTAGTAGCCAAACCTATCCTCCAAATCTGGGAGTGTTAAGCACTTACCCTATATAATACAAAAGAAAGAATTCTTGATCAGAATTCAGGAGACCCATTATTCCTGTGTCTAACACACTGCATGAGCTTGGTCTGATTATTTCACCTGGCTGTGCCTCAGTTGGCTCATCTGCAAAATGGGGGATAAAGATCCCTTTCCCATCTACTTTGCAGGGTGTTTTTGAAGGTTAAGCGGGAAAGTAGATCTGAAAGTTTAACTTCAGAGCTTCCAGTCCTTTGTGATAAGAGTGTAAAGCACTGATAGCAAATTGAAGAAATTATTAGTCTTTTTCTAGTGGGCATTGTCATGACGTGCTTTCAGGGACCAGCGAGTCAACCAGTGACTGAAGTGAAGGGACCATGACTAAGACTTGTGTGGATTTTATATTTCATTCCACTTAAAAACATGTGTTCATCCAGTATTTTACTGATTTAACAGATGAATAAAACTGGCTCATAAAGAACATTCCAAGTGAAAAGTAGAACCGAGCATCTAAACTGCTTATTCTGTGCCTTTGCAAATGACCCCGACGGTCACTATACTAACAGATTCAATCCCTGAGAATTTCTGAAAGCCACTGTTTAATGAAAAACAGGTACCACGTGATTCAGAAAATAAGAGTTTGAAATAGCCTCCAAGATCCCTTCCAGCCCCAATGCTTCTTAACCATCCTGCACATGGTGCTGCAGCCAGACCCCAGCACGTAGGACCCTTTCTGAGTTGCCAGATGCCTGCATCTGGGTAATCCTGCGTGTGGCTCAAAGAGACTGGGGTTTATGTTATGGCTGTGAATGTAGACTATACACTCCCTAGAGACTCGGTGAGATGAAACAGGGACATTTCTAGAAGAGCTTTCCACTGCAACCCCAAGCAGTTTGGAGAAAACCAGGGAGTGAAAAAAGCAACTCATTACTGTCTTGAAGGGAAGATTTCCCAGTGTGTGACAAGTGAGATCACAAGATGATGGAAATAAGAAAATACCAAAACAGTTCACTCTTCTCCTGCACCTTATTTCTGAGGGGCTTAAAACATTTGATAGACACGGATGTCCCTTTTCATCATCTGCAAGTTGCTTCATCTTCCAAAACTGCAAAGCTTCCCCTTCCCTCCTTTTTAAGGAATATTGAGCAGATCAAGTGAGAATCGGTTTGAAAACAGCCATGTCTCTGGTGATCACTGCTTAGAGACAGACAGGCCTTGACATTTGTTCCATTCCTCCCAGACAGCAATGACATGACTGTGTTCCCCTGCTGTTACACGGAGAAGAAAAGACAGGTCCACACGGCAAGCCCAGAGGCCTAGCAGGAGGTGTCAGCTCTGCTGTGTGTCCTTGAGCAAAACAATTTACTTTTCTCACTTTGGATCTTTTTTCATCATTATCCTCAGATGGTAGACATGACCTCTAACATCCCTTCCAGTTCTGATACCTTGTAAAACTAGGACTCCTCTGATCATGCTGTACTAACTTAGTAAAGACCAAGAACCATGAAAAGGGAAAGCGTAGCCTTTGCCTCTTGTTTCCTCACTTCTAACATGAGGATAATAACACCTACTTTGTAGGGTGGCTGGAAAGATTAGATACAATAGACGCAAAGCTGCTAGCACAGTGCCTGGCACTCAGTAGGTGCCCCATCAATGGAAACTTTTAAATCAAAACCTAAAGATTTCCAGTTTCAGCCTCTGTGAGCCTGATCTTTGCAGTCCCGGGCAACTCTGTGGCTTGAGCATACGGCCCCTGAGTTGCTGCTCCCACTGTGAGTTCTAAGTCCGTTTTGGAGTCTTCTATTGCATCCAGAAGCCACATGGAGAGTCTGTGAATTTTTCTGTCCCTTTTGGCTGGAACCTCGTGCCTGTGAGTGTCTGTTAGCTCCAGGTGTCTGTGGGTGGGGCCTTTATGAAGACCAACCACTTGGTCCACTGTATTGAGCCCACAGAGGCTTCCTCCACCCCCTGTGACTAGGGGGGATGGAGTGCTGGGGAACTGGAGCCTGAAGCAGGGAGCGTGTGTCCTTCTGCGTCTGCTTTACCAAGCTGCGATCCTTTCAGGGTGATAAGCGCTGGAGAAGGGTAAGTCTTCATCACGACAGCGATGTCGATGCCCGATGCCGGCACCGTGCAGACTGAAAGACTGAAAGCCGTAGTAATGTGTCTCACTGGCTCAGAGCCCCCCCATCCCCTGCAGAACCTGACCAAAAAAAAAAAAAACAATCAGAAAATTCCACTTGCTTTTTCCTATTTAATGAGGTCGAACATTCTTAAGGAATGAAAAGCACAGCTCCCGCCTAGCTTTTAATTAGCTTCAGGAGCCCTTGTTTCAAACTAGCCTCATTCCCAAAGCTATTCTCTCTCTGCTCTGAATGAGATGGAAATTCAATTGCATTCTCCTTGTCAAGTCATAATAAGATGCTCCCTCCCCCTCAAGGTCACATGGGGAAAGACACTCAGGAGCCAGACAGACACTGCTCTTTTTGACCCCAGCAGGACACCAGACCTTGAAAAGGGCAGTTTAAAGAATTCTAGTTTGACTGAACTTGGTGGTTGGTTGGTTGGTTTTTTTTGGAAACTACTGTGTGAAATTGGGCTGTTACCTCCACATGTACAATGAAAAAAAAAAAATTTTGGACTTTAGAGCCAAAGTGACCGGGCTCAAATCCTGCCTCCTCGGCTGAGTGCCAGTGCAAGTTAACTAAACACTCGAAGCTTCTGTTCCCTCATTTGTGATGCAGAAATTGATGTCTACCTTATAGAATGACTGGAGGGACCAAATGAGTAAACTGTAAGCCCCGGACATCATCAGGCCTCAGTAAACATTGTTACTCTTTCCGCTCATCTGTGAGACAGAGCGAATCACCCCCACTTCACCCATTTCACTGGGTTGAAACAGTGACGCAAAGGGATTATATGTATTCAGAGGCTATAGGAGCCTGGGTTTCGCAGTTGCAGGTCAGGGTTCCCATCCCAGTCCTGCTCCCTTCCCCCTGTGCCACCTTGGGCAATTTCCAGAGCCTCGCACTTTCCTCGCATCGAAAGTGGGGATATTATCGGTCGCCTCTCCATAGGATTACTGTAAGGGCTAACAGAGGTCGTGTCCAAAAAGCCCTTGCCTAGCGCCTGGCACGTGGCAAGTGTGCAATAAATATTAGCTAATAACAGTGATGGCATCTGAGAGTGCGCTGTAAAGTTTAAAAGTCCTCTAAGCCGGCCATCTCAAATCCTTTTGGGAAGGAATGTGCCACTGTTACCGGTGTTTATGTAAATGGAAGTGGTTATTATTTATGTAGGAGAACATTACTGAGTATGATGCAGGAAGAGGGAGAGAACAATACAGAGAAAGACAAATTTACGATGGGCTTCAAAGGGGAATAAGGAGGAAATAACTTCTCACCCAGCACAGTGGAAGCATCCCCGTACATTAGCTGCAAGCTGCCTGAGTGCAAAGATCACATCAATGGAGTCTTCTCTAAGGAAAGCAAAAAAAAAAAAAAAAGAAAAAAAGGAAAGGAAAGGAATGGAAAGGAAAAGAAAGGGGAAGAAAACGTCATTCTATTTCCTCTAAATTTAATCCTCAGGCTGTATTTATCCAACAGAATCTTACTAAACACCCGCCCCAGGGGAGATTCCCGGGGCTGGTGGCTCTCCCCTCAGGGAATCTGAGGTCTAATGAGGATCTGAGGACAAGTACATAAATAACTAATTAAAGGTAGAAAGGGAAGTATCATGAATCATTATCTTCATCATTATTAGAAGTCATTTTTATGGAATTCCCCATATTTAGTATATCATCCTTTTTTCCAAAAAAGAATTTTGAACGATTTATAACATTAAAGAAGATATACACTGAGGTATAAAAAGATAGAACTAGATATTTAGATTAAAACAAAAAGACATGGCAAAAGCTAATATAATTGTTAGATTAAGCATTAGATTCAACTCTGAGCTTCCTGGAAGTCAGGGCAAGATGGGATACACATTATTATAATTTAATATTTCTCAAACGCTAACACTCCCTTAAGCGATATTCAGAAAACTAAGCAAGGCCTAATCCAGTAACCTTGCATTTTGTATTCATCAAACAAAAGCAAAAGGCATGCGTGACTGTGGAATTTTGAGACATTCAGGTAGCCAGTAACCATTATCAACCTGTAAGACCATTATTTTAGAAAAATCTGTATGACATTACACTATTTTGTTGTTGTTTATCGTTTCTGTTGGGACTGTTTCTCAGCTAGAATGCAAGCTGTTTCACTTCTTGTGTTTTTAAGAAAAAAATAAATATACTTGAAAACACAGAGCAATCTTTGTATCATTATGCTAGACCTGCTAATCTTATTTTCAACAAGATTTCAGTGCCCAGAGGGCTTTGATCTGTCACAGGGCTCTCTTGGGTTAATTGCTGCTGTTCTCAAGTCATCCCCACACAGACAGGTAGGTGGGAGTGAGGAGAATTTGCCAATTGCACAGAAAAATCAAAGATGTTTGCTTGCAAGGGTACCTGCTTCTGAGAATTACCATGAATTTTGCATGCCACTGACTAAGAAAGGAAGGAAGGAAGTGATGTCTTGAAGATCCTGGGCTGGGACGGGCTGCGGTGAAAAAGACCAGCTGTTATTCTTCTTCTGGCTGGTTTCTGGCCTGTTGTGATGTCTTTTATGAATCTACGAGAATTTGAACTTCAAAACCTGTTTTAAAAGGTGTCCTGCCTTCTTTTTTTAACGTAATCCTTAAAAGGCTCGTGAGTTTGATTAATGAGGAAGAATTTTTTTAATAAAAAATAGAATAAAAGACAAGCAGTCAAGAAGGGGAAGGGATGCTGCTCTAAGAGAAAGAAAAAGAGAATTGTAAGAGGAGGAGAAAGAAAAGAAGGGTCAGAGGGCAGAGGCATCTGACCACTTCTCGGCTTAAGCCCCGCAGTGCCCTTGGAAAGGGGCCCCCAGCCTTTGACCAGTTGAGAGAGAGCCCTGCTCGGGGAGGGGTCTGGACCGGGAGCCCTATGACACGTGCCGGCCAATCCCACACACATCTGTTTGATTTGGCTCTACTCACTGACCAGCTGCTGGCACTGAATCAGAAGGGGCAGGTGGGAGTGTTGGGGGAGGGGGAAGGGAGAACGGATTATGCACAGTTGTTCCAGAAAGGGGCAGAGGGAGGAGGCTGGGAGGAATGAGGCTGAGAGGGGCCCGGAGGCAGGCAGGGGCAGGAAGCCCACAGCTGTTGTGGTGGGCATTGGAATTAGTCACCCTCTGCAGCAGGTGAAGGCATTGAGTCAGCAGCGCGGGATGTGGCCTCTGTAGACATCCAGGCCCTGGGCCAGGTTTGGGCGAAGTGTCAGGAGCGCTTTCTCACTGTCCCCTTTGACCCATCCACTGTCCCACTAGTAGTGAGCCTGTCCAGACTTCCAAACCAGCCACCATATTGCTTTCCTCTTTTTCCTACAAAATTAAACCTTTTGTTTTCTACCTCAGACAATTTTTTTTTTTTTGTCTTTCTAAGCTCACAAAGACTTACTTTCTCTAAGCTCTTAAGTTCCTCCCAACCATCTAGAGAGAAAGCTGGAAAGAATCAGCCTGCCCACTTTACAGAGGCCCCAGGAAGCGTAAGCAACATTCCTGAAGTCACCTGGCTCAGCCAGTGGAAGAACAATTTGGGCAAATGCTGACTCTTCCACCTCATCACCATTTGCTCTGCCAAAATTTGCTCTGGTCCACAATTTCTACCACGTGCCAGGAGGCTGAGTTGCTGCATGGTGAATGTACGGGGGAGAGCAATATTTTTACGTCATCCCAGTGTGAAGTCTTACCTAAGCACGAGTTCTTTGCTCACCATTTTCTCGACACCATGTGCTGGAAACCATGCTGGTTCTCTCAAGTAGAGAGAGTGCCGATCTCTCAAGTGGCCGATCCCTTTCTAGGTCTCTAGCCAATGTCCATTACCCAAAGGGAAGCCATTCAAGTCACGTCTGCAGGTTTGAAAATCTCACACGTTCATCACCTTTGCTACTGAAAAAGTTCTCTTCCCACTGCTGGCATCACATGTGACAAAAGAGGCAGGACACCACCACCTTGCAGCTGAGGTTGGTTCCTGGGTCTGCTCACTGTAACAGCAAGATCTGGTTGCTTCAAGGACACTCTCAGTATCCAGAGGGTCAAAAATAGCACGATATGGAATTACAAATATTCAATCTAAAAGAAAGACCGGGCTTCCCTGGTGGCGCAGTGGTTGAGAATCCGCCTACCAATGAAGGGGACACAGATTCGAGCCCTGGTCCAGGAAGATCCGACATGCCGTGGAGCAATTAAGCCCATATGCCACAGCTACTGAGCCTGCGCTCTAGAGCCCGCGAGCCACAACTACTGAGCACGCGTGTTGCAACTATTGAAGCCCGCGCACCTAGAGCCCATGCTCTGCAACAAGAGAAGCCACTGCAATGAGAAGCCCATGCACCACAACGAAGAGTAGACCCCCGATTGCCACAACTAGAGAAAGCCCACGTGCAGCAACGAAGACCCAACGCAGCCAAACATTTTTTAAAAATTAAAAAAATTAAAATAAATTAAAAAAAGAAAGACCATTTTCTACGGTTTGCCCTATTAGTATAGGTTTGGGTTCTGAAGAGTGCCTGAGGTTCAAATCCTCCCCATGACATTTATTAGCAGAGTAACCTTTCCTGTCTATGACTTAAAATGAGGATAGTAATAGAACCTACCTCATAGAGTGGTTGTCACAAATGAAAGTGCCCATGGCATGGCACGGCCTTTGGCCACTAGCACCCCCCGTAGACAGGACGTCCACGTCGCAAAGCCCCACCATCAATCTCCTACGGGTTTTCCTTCCAATAATATCTGAATTTCCCACCTTGTGCCACTGCAATTAACACACACACAAATACTGAAAGTGAAGAGATATGATTAAACTCTCCTACTCAGGAAAGAAACTTCAGAACATAAGCAGATAAGAAATACCAGTAAAGTTAAACCTGATTTCTCAGCAACTTATTCCCACCTAGGCTTCCCTATCAATCCAGCCCCACGTGGAGTCCCTGGAAGCCTTACAGGCTCTTCCCAGAACTGGGCCTTCTTGATCCTCCACCTGGAGGGTGGGCTTCTTCCCTCTCTCCTTCTGGATCTCATCCTTAGGCTTTCATTTCTCTCCAATTTCCAGACACTTTGTTGCATCCCTCTTCAATACCTAACTCACTGGATCTGCATCCCCACAGGGACCACACAGCTCCTCCCTCATCCAACCTCCATGCCTTACACCAGTGGTCCCCAACCTTTTTGGCATCAGGGACTGGTTTCGTGGAGGACAATTTTTCCACAGACCAGGCGGGGGTTGGGGAGGCAGGAATGGTTCAGGCGGTAATGTGGGTGATGGGGAGCGATGGGGAGCGGCAGATGGAGCTTCCCTTGTTCGCCCACCGCTCACCTCCTGCTGTGCGGCCTGGCTCCTAACAGGCCACAGCCCGGTGGTTGGGGACCCCTGCCTTACACAGTGCATAGCTGTACAATAGCCTCAGCTCTGTCTTTGAACTGTGTAGTGTCCTAAGTAATTTATTAATTAAATACACATTTGTATTTTCAAATTAGCTTCCATCAACTGTAGTACAGTTTTAAAGGACTGTAGACATCATCTTGGTATAAAACACAGGTACCCATAGTCATCCTATATAAGGTCCTTTTTCAGAAGTGCCAACGGCGACAAAGAGGACTCAGGGATGGATACTCTGGTCAGATGACATTCAGAGAGTTCCCAACTCTCTGAATGTTCCCACTCCAAGGTTGAGGGCCTTTACTGTGACCCAGCAGCAAGTTCATCTCTCTCTGACCTGGCACCCTAGGTCCAATGACTCATCCCTGATACTGAGTCCCTGATTTCATAATCCACCAGTGCCCTCATTCCTACAAAACTGTCGGCGGTCCCAGGAATCAGAGTCGGCCACCAGCAGCCACATATCCTGTCTGGCACGTTTAGGAGCAGGCCTTGTTCCTGGCCTCTCCTGTCCTGATGCTGTAGTGGAAACAAACTTCAGATTTGAATTCTCCCTCCACCATGTCTCACATGACCAGCCATTTTATCTCCCTGGGCTTCAATTTCCTCATCTGTAAAACGGGAATAAAAATACCCTGGCGGAGATGCTGTGAGAATTAGTGACAATGCAGAGAAATTTGACTCACAGTATTGCTCAGTGAACAGTAGCTGTTTTTCTTTCTTTTGTTTTTTTCTAACATCTTCATTGGAGTATAATTGCTTTACAGTGGTGTGTTAGTTTCTGCTTTATAACAAAGTGAATCAGCTATATGCATACATATATCCCCTCCCTCTTGCGTCTCCCTCCCACCCTCCCTATCCCACCCCTCTAGGTGGTCACAAAGCACCAAGCTGATCTCCCTGTGCTATGTGGCTGCTTCCCACTAGCTATCTGTTTTACGTTTGGTAGTGTATATATGTCCATGCCACTCTCTCACTTCATCCCAGCTTACCCTTCCCCGTCCCCAGTAGCTGTTTCTCTTTGGATGACCGTCTATTATGGCTGGCTTGGTGCTGACCACCTCCTGGCCTGTCATCTCCTGTCTGTGTTCATGTGCTGCTGGCCCTGCCCACACCCTTACCTACTTAACCGCCTCCTCTGGTCTCTGGGTTCCAGCTCTTCCTGCTCCTCTGGGCCAGTGCCACTGTGCCTCGTTCTGACCACTGGCGGGTGGTGTGCTGGGGTGGATCCCACCAGGGCACAAAGCTGATTCTTGACATCTCTTCCCAACTCCACAGTCAGTGACAATGTTGGTAGCTTGAGGTTGGCTATGGTGAGACTATCTACACAGCCGAAATCAGCCAGCACTACAGTAGGGCTGTCTCCCCTGAGAGTGTCTTGTTCACCAGCTACAGGCACGCTGGTGAGCAACCTTCGTTCTTTCTGTACCTTCTCTGGGCCTGATCATCTGACCTGAACACCCAGGTGTAATCCTTGTACGGGAAGGCATCAGAAGTTTCCTACGCAGACAAACTGGCCTTGAGTTTCAGTGAGAATGCAGCTAAACCCATGCCAAAGTCTACAGGACAACTTTCAGCTTAAGAGTGGAAACACGACACCAGGAAACAAACAAGTCTAACGAATATACATTAACCTCAGGATTAACCCCACGGCTAATGAGATCTGCTCAGCACAGCCAAAGCATTCTCTTCCTACCTGACTCCCTTCAGGTGAGGCAGGCCCCCGGAGCCGGAGCTGAGGCCTTCACCTGAACTCTGTAATGGAAATCTTCCAGGCCCTCCAGGACCGTGCCCTTCACACTACCCCATGAATGCGTCTGGCTTGGAAACACTGATGTCTCTTCCAAAGAGAGTGTGGAAGAAGATAAATTTTTCACGGGGGTCAAAAGAAACACCACCTGAGTTTGCTAAGGCCTTAGCATTCTGAGGGCTCAGATCCTGTTCCAGTCTGCGTACCTCAGAGGCCCGAGAAAGTGCCCTGCCCCTCGGTGGTGTTCGGTTCAGATCGGCTGTACCGAGGGCCACGTCTGGGGTTTGTAATGGTTACTTAGTGCCGGGCACACTTAACCTTTATATCCCCTTGAAGAAAGAATCATTAAGCAGATAAAACAGGTGGGTGAGCATGTGTGTTGTGGGGTGGAGGGAGGGATAGTTTCCTCTGTGAGGGAAGTGTGTTCTCATGGATTTTAGAGGGCAAACCATCACCTGCTGTAGTGGAATCCTATCTATCTTTGGTGACTATCGCAGGTCTCCTTTGAGCAGTTATTTTGTTCCTGCTTGTACTTGAACAGATTCCCACAGCCCACATAGGAACACACCCAACCCATCTGCCCGTTAAACCTAAAATCCTCTTTCCTCCCTATGGGAGCCATAAATTCTACCCATTTTCCTCTCTTCACGATTCCAGACCACCTAGAGAACTCAAAGCATCACTCAGGACCCCACTCCCTCCTGAGTACCCTCCCCTCGACTTGCTGCCTCTAAACTAGGCACACGGCCACGTATTCTTTCCGACACATTTAATGATAAACTTCACAGGGACACCGGCAGAGAGAGACAAACATAGAGAAGGGCCACAATTTCATAATTCTCTCCTACGTTATCCTCACCCAGCCTCTGGACCACACTGAAGTGTAAACCATGAGCCCATGATTCTAAGAACTCTTCTTCGTCTCCTTATCCTGTCCTCTTGCCTCCCGGAGACATCTCCAAGGCCGTCAGATGACTACTCCTGTCTTCTAGTGATGGCAGATGTCATGACCTTGGTGGGGCACCTCACAGCCTACAGATCTCTTTGTGTCTGTTACTCGGGTGAGCCTCAGCCTCCCTGGGACCTAGGTCATGGCGTGACTGCCACCGTTTTCACGGGCCAGTGCGATAGTGCAGACGGATGGCCTGGTAGATGCCTGGTCGGAGACCCCTACAGCTCTCCACAGCACACACCCATTTTGCCTTACCAAGGAGAGACAGGGATTGTGCCCTAATTATATGTGACCTTTAGAAAGAATCTGATTCGAAAGATCTTAATCAAGGAAAGGATCTCCAATTGTTTTTTTGTTTTTTGTGGGGTTTTTTGCATTACGCAGGCCTCTCACTATTGTGGTCTCTCCCATTGTGGAGCACAGGCTCCGGACCTGCAGGCTCAGCGGCCATGGCTTATGGGCCCAGCCGCTCCGCGGCACGTGGTATCTTCCCAGACCGGGGCACGAACCCATGTCCCCTGCATCGGCAGGCGGACTCTCCACCACTGCGCCACCAGGGAAGCCCTCCAATTGTTGTTTAACTTCATTTTATGAGGACAATCCACACACACTTTGTATTTTCCACCCCAGTGGCAACAGCTTCTTGGCTCATGACCTTCCTTCCACTTTGACACAGTAAAGTCAGGGTATCTCAGGACATCCAAATGACCTCTTGCTGTCCTTCCAAGATCCGGATTCGAGCCCAATCGGGATCAAGATGAAAAATTGCCATGATTCCCCTACTGGCTTTTTAGGTTTTGCTTTATCTTTCCACGCTTTCTCTTCCTACCTTCCTCCCAAATGACCAAAGGCACAAGTACTCCAGACCACAAAACGTAAGACTCCCTTAACTTCTCTCTCTACTTTCCAGTCCAAGTTAACTCAGAATCAGTTACTTTCTTCAGACACAGAATGCCTGCTCTCTAATCCATGTAGTAATAACACAGAATTTGTTTTAGAATATTTATCAATTTAAACTTTTCACAAACTCTTAGTGTTCTTTAGAATTAGATGACTTTTCTTTCCATATAAGTCAGATATCTCCAAGGCCTTCAGCATGTTGACATCAGATTACAGCATGGAGAGGGCCAGGGGGCTGCTCCGTGCAAAGCTTAAGAGGTCATCTTATTAATCAATTGGATAGGGCTTCCCTGGTGGCGCAGTGGTTAAGAACCCGCCTGCCAATGCAGGGGACACAGGTTTGATCCCTGGTCTGATCCTGGTTTGATCCCACATGTCGTGGAGCAACTAAGCCCATGCGCCACAACTACTGAGCCTGCTCTCTAGAGCTCGTGAGCCACAACTACTGAAGCCCGCATGCTCTAGGTCCTCCCGCAACTACAGGGCCCGCGTGCCACAACTACTGAGGCTGTGTGCTGCAACTACTGAAGCCCGCGCACCTAGAGCCCATGCTCCGCAACGAGAGGCCACCGCGATGAGAAGCCCGCGCACCACAACGGAAGAGTAGCCCCCACTCGCCACAACTAGAGAAAGCCTGTGTGCAGCAATGAAGACCCAATGCAGCCAAAAATAAATAAATAAAATAAATTTATTTTAAAAAATCAATTGGATAGAAGATTAATGTATTCACTCAACACACACGTACTAATCACTTAACCTGAACTCCTGTACTGCTTGAGATCCAGTAACATGTACTTGTTACAAGTGTATTATTCACGTCTTCCAATTAGACCGTGGGGTCCTTCAGAAGACTCTGGTCTCAGCTTGACACTCCCTGTCTTATGACATTGGGTGACTCACCTCGCTTCTCTGGGCCTCAGTTTCCCCATTGTGGCAGGTGGGTAAACAGAGCATTCTAAGTCCACCGATTCACTTTCTTCTCATTCAATTCAGCAAATATGGGTTAAGTACAGAACATAAGAGCTACTAGAAGAGCTCAAAGAAGGAGGGATCAAGTACTATTTAAAAGAAATCATGTCATTGTTGAAGCTGGGAGATGGGTACATAGAATTTCACCGTACAGCTCTGTCCACTTATGTGCATATTGGAAAATACCCTTACTAAAAAGAATAAAAACAAAGAGAAGGAAAGTTAGCAGGCTTCACATAGCAGGTAGCTGCTGAGCAGGATGGAAGCATGGGTAGGATTTCAATGAGCCAACACTGGGTCAGGGACCATTCCAGGCAGGGCACACCATGAGCCAAAACAATGAGACTGGAAAATACAAGGTGTTCACAAAGGACTGGCAGTAGTCATGTGTGGCCACAGCTCAGGATATGAGAAGGAAGAGGAGGGAGCTGAGCTGGAAAAGTATCGTGGGGTCAGAGCCAAAGGGTCTAGAGAGGCATGGTGCTAAACTCTGTTGCAAGGGAGGTAACTTCAGTGGTTAAGCTCAAGTTGGCTCTACCCCTTGTCAGTCTGTCTGGTGCCGGCCTGGGAGAAGGGTCTGTGGCAGAACTGACAGAGGAGGATGCTGGCAGCACCACCAGGCTTGTTTCTTCACCAGGAAACAAGGTTTCCTGTAACTCAGACCCATGAATCAGCATTTCCTCTGTCAATAATACACAGCAAGAAATGCAACAGCACAGGGCTTGGGGCAATGGAAGAAAGGAAGGAATATTCCATGACACGGTTGAGCTCTGTTCTCCTTTCCTCTCAGGAAACATTCCTGATAAGCTCCCAAATAACACTCAGGTTTCATAAGATAAGTTCCTCAGACAGCCTCACGGTATCGCCTAGAGATTAAGTCCTACAGAATACCCAGCTCTCTTATATTATGCGTTTCTATCACCATTAGGATAAGGAAGATCACATTCTGAATCCTTTCATTATGTGATAACTAAACATTAATATAACAGTGTTTTATCCCTGCAGAGGTTCGAGTGTATGTGTGATTTGCCTTTTAGTTTTTACACACCCCTGTCCAATATTTTATTTGATTCTCATGATAATCCTGTAAGGTACAAAGGGAACATTATACCTATTTCACAAGGGCAGACACCGAGGCGGGGAGATGAAATGCTTCTGCCCCATCAGATCTGTTTTAAAGACACCAGAACTGACATCAACTCTTCAAACTCCAGTCCAAGGTTCTTTTCAAGGTCACAGACTTTTAATCGATCTATCAATACATACATACTTAAACTAGATTTATTTTAAATATATTTTAAAGTATTAAATTAATTAATGATATATTTCATTTAAATTACATATTATATACACATGTCTTCCTAGCACGAGAAAGAATTTTATTCTCTCCCTTATTCCCATCTTTCATTGGTCAAATATTTATGGACTGCCTACTCTATACCACACTCTGTTCTAGGCACATTCAATAGTGAACAAAATGGGCAAAAGCCCTGCCTTCCTAAAGCTTCCATTCTAGTTGAGGCACTGCGACAGTGACTGAGATAAAAGTAAAATACAGAGTACGTAAGAGAGTTATACATGCTTTGAAGAATAAAAAAGTAGAAGGTAAGAAGTGTTGAGGGGTGTGATACAATTTTACACAGACTGTTCAGGGACCATCTCCTTGAAATGTTGTGTTTAAGTCAAGACCTGAGGAGGTGAACAGATGAGCCATGGGGATATATGGAGTTGGGAGGGAGGGGTGTCAGCAAAAAAAAAAAAAAAAAACATTAAGTGCCAACACTCTGAAGCAGTACCTTCCTGGCATGTGCAAGGAACAGTGAAGAGTCAGGTGTGGCTGGATTGGACGGACAAGGGGGAAGCTGTGGAGAGTGGAGTTTGCAGATACATCATGGAGGCCATGAGAAAGACTTGCCATTGACCTGGAGAATCTGCTATCATTTTACTCAACGCCAAAACCAAACCAACCACACAAAGAAGACAAAACTAAAATAAAACTAGGCAAAGAAGTAAAATGCAGAATAAAACAATAAAAACAACAACAAAAGCATGTAAAGGGGATTAAAGTTAGGTAAGGAAGAGAGGGAAAGAAAAAGTGAGAGGCAAGGGGAAAGAAAAAGTGAGAGGCAAGAGGAAAGAAAGAGAAAGGGGAAAAAGACCATATCCTGGGCTTCCCTGGTGGTGCAGTGGTTGAGAATCTGCCTGCTAATGCAGGGGACACGGGTTCGAGCCCTGGTCTGGGAAGATCCCACATGCCGCGGAGCAACTGGGCCCGTGCGCCACAACTACTGAGCCTGCGCATCCGCAGCCTGTGCTCCGCAACAAGAGGCCGCGACAGTGAGAGGCCCGCGCACCGCAACGAAGAGTGGCCCCCGCTTGCCACGACTAGAGAAAGCCCTCGCACAGAAACGAAGACCCAACACAGCCAAAAAATAAATAAAATAAATTAAAAGAAGGCTCAACATTAAAAAAAATTAAAAAGACCATATCCTGTTCACTTGTTTTGCCTCCCTCCCCCCGCCCCATCTCTCTCTCCCTCTCTCTTTCTCTCAGATCTGGAATCTTGGTCCAGGCTGCAAAAACTGCCCTGACCTCTTCCTGAGGGAGCCGTGCAGCAGCAAAGTCCGGCAGAGGAGCAATGTATTACCACAAGCCTGGGCCCGGCCCCCAGACCCCCGTCAGTTCCAGTTGATCTGGGCCGCTGGGACTCATCAGGTCCCCTTGTGCTCAGGCTGCAGGCTGAAAGCAGTACAACTCCCCCTGAGCCTTCTTCCCTCAGGCCCTCCCAGGGCAGTCACCCTCCAAGTAGAGCCGCCCCCTGCAAGCAACTGGGATAGAACATCCAAGCTATGAGCTCAGCCCTGCAAAAGCTCCCTCCCTAACTCAGGAGTCCATAACAACCTTGCTTTTTTTTTTTTTTTTATCATCTTTATTGGACTATAATTACTTTACAATGGTGTGTTAGTTTCTGCTTTATAACAAAGTGAATCAGCTATGCGTATACATACATTCCCATATCTCCTCCCTCTGGCGTCTCCCTCCCACCCTCCCTATCCCACCCCTCTAGGTGATCACAAAGCACCGAGCTGATCTCTCTGTGCCAGGCAGCTGCTTCCCACCAGCTATCTATTTTACATTTGAACACCCTTGCTTTTGACCCTTACTCATCCTTGAGGGTGGAGTGCGTGTGTGGGAGCAGACATGGGTGTGAAGGAGAGGGGAGAGGAGGACCTCCCAACCACTCCAGAAGCCAGCATTCTCTCACTTTTTGCTCTTTTTCTTTATTAATCCAATGGGCTTACCAAGCAAGCTCATATTCAGCTCGTGCCCGTACTGCCTCCACTCCCACCTCTTTACTGGCTTGGAGAGTTTTAGAAAATTTCTTTATGTGACTTCTCCAACCTTGGACACTGGGACCAATGTGAGGCCAGTTTGGTCCCTCAAAGGCTCTTATGAATGAATGTCCCTTTGATTTGCCTCCAGAAGTCATTGAAGTAAATGTGAACAGGACAATACTCCAAGGCAACAATGGACACTGGGTGGAGAATCCCTCGCGGTTCTTTACCAAGTAAGTGAGAAGACAAGAGAGAGGCTGGGGCTTCCCTGGTGGCACAGTGGTTGAGGGTCCGCCTGCCGATGCAGGGGACGCGGGTTCGTGCCCCGGTCTGGGAAGATCCCACATGCCGCGGAGCGGCTGGGCCCGTGAGTCATGGCCGCTGAGCCTGCGCGTCCGGAGCCTGTGCTCCGCAACGGGAGAGGCCACGACAGTGAGAGGCCCGCGCACCGCAAAAAAAAAAAAAAAAAGAGAGAGGCTAAAAAACCAGTCATGTGAACAACCCCAGTTCATCCCCCCCGCCCCCCCACCCCACTATCAGCATCCTAGTTTGGGTCTCCTCTGAACTATCTTTTTAATTAAACTTTTTATGCTTAGGTACTTATAGATTCATATGTAGTTATAAGAAATAATACAGAGAGAGCCTGGGCACCTTTTACCCTCAATGTTAACATCTTGCAAAACTATAGTACAGTGTCACAATCAATATATTGATGTTAATAAGTCAAGATGGAGAAGATTTCCATCACCGCAAAGATGTCTCGTGTTGCCCATTTATAGACAAACCCAATACCCTCTCACTCCCAACCCTCCACCCCTTAATCCCTGGTAACCACCATTCTAGTCTCCATTTCTAAAATCTTGTCAATTAGGAATGGAATCACACCATATGTAACCTTTTGGAATTCGCTTTTTCCTATCGGGATAATTTCTCTCAGGCGATTCATCCAGGTTGTGTGCATCGAGTTAATTCCTCTTCATTATTGAGTAGTATCTCATGTATGAATGTACCACAGTTTATGCTCCCATTGAAAGACATTTGTTTCCAATTTACAACAGTTGTGAACTTTTGCTATAAACACTCACATACAGGATTTTGTGTGAGCATAAGTCTTCTCTCTGGGATAAATGCTCAGGAGTGCGACTGCTGGGTTGCATGGTGTTGCATGTTTACTTCTTTTTTTAAGACACTGCCCAACTATTTTCCAGAGAGATGAGATCATTTTACATTCCCATGAAACCAGTTTCTCTGCATACTTGCTAGCACTTCGTGTTGTTGCTATTTTTTGTTATTTCAGCCACTCTTGATAGGTGTATAGTGGTATCTCATGTGTTTTTAATTTGCATTTCCTTGATCTGTAATGATGTTGAATTATTTTTCTATGTGTTCACTTGTCATCTTTGGTAAAATGTCTCTTCATATCTTTGTTGATTTCAAATTAGGTTGTTTGTTTGTTTGTTTGTTTTTCGGTATGCGGGCCTCTCACTGTTGTGGCCTCTCCCGTTGCGGAGCACAGGCTCCGGACGCGCAGGCTCAGCGGCCATGGCTCACGGGCCCAGCCGCTCCGCTCCGCGGCATGTGGGATCTTCCCGGACCGGGGTACGAACCCGCGTCCCCTGCATCGGCAGGAGGACTCTCAACCACTGTGCACCAGGGAAGCCCAGGTTGTTTGTTTTTTAACTGTTGAATTTTGAGATATCTCTATATATTCTAGATATTAGTTCTGTAACAGATATGTGATTTGCAAATATTTTCTTCCCAGCTGGTTGCTTGTCTTTTAATCTTACTGACTACCAAATGCTTTTTCTGCATTGAGTGATATGATCATTTGGTTTTTCTTCTTTAGATAATTAATATGGTGGATTAATATTAACTGATTATTTAATACTGAACCAGACTTGCATCTCTGGACCCGACTTGGTCATGGTGCATAATTATTTTCATAATTGATAAATTCTAATTTATATTTTTTTCTATTTTGTTCCATTCTGGGTTTTTTTCCTTTTTTTTTTAAGATTTTACTTCTATATTCATGAGGGATATAGTCTGTAGTTTTCTTTATTTGTACTGTGTTTGTCATTTTAGTATCAGGATGATACTATCTTTATAAAATGAATTGTAGACTCTTTTCTCCTCTTCTATTTTCTAGCAGATGTGTAAAATTGCTGTTAACTCTTCTTTAAATGTTGGAAAGAATTCTTCAGTGAAACCACCTGGAACTGGAGATTTTGTTATCGAAAGTTTTTTAAATTATGAGTACAATTTCTGTATAATTATAAGACTATTCAAACTGTCTATATTGTATTGGGTAAACTGTGGTAGTTTTAGAGGAACTGGTTTGTTTCATCCAAGTTGTCAAATTTTTGTATGTAGAGTTATTGCATCTGCCTGGTGTTTAAACTCTTCTCTATCTGACGCTAACCCATCTCTTCAATCTCTTACTCTTCCCTTCCATAGGCCACATGAACCTCAGTGAATTGGGATCGCAGTAATTTGGATTCTTCTCTGGGATTCTTTGCACACTCTGTGCTTTCTCACTGCCTCACCTGGCTATTGTCATTCTCTACACCTGGAATACCCCACAACTTCAAAATAATTTTTCTTCTCATTCTAGGGCCACTCAAAAACTGCAACCTATCTTCCCTATTTCCCTTGGAACTCTTATGACCTATACTGTCTGTGGCAGTTCTGTGGTGGGAAATTGTATAGAAGTTATTTATGAACATGAACTTATGTCCCTTTACTATACTGTGAAGGATGAAACCCTGTATGATTCCTCTTGGCTTCCTCCATAGGCCCCGGCACAGGGCATGGCACAAAATACATGCACAAAAGGCATCTAAACAATTAACTCATATGGGTCCTCACATGACAGTTCATCCAAGGAGTCTCTTTGACTTCCCTTCTTCAGATATTTAGGGAGCTATTTTTCAGGACCTGCTCTTGAAACTGGGATTGATTTAGCATCTGAAAAGAGCGGGTTCCTTGAGTAATTGGAGGGAAAGCATCACTATCGCCACCGATCCCGATCTCAAGGGAAAGACTGGTTTTCAGAACCTAAAGACTATCTCACAAAAATATAGGTTCACTGTGAAGAGACAGGACACAACCAGGGATTTGGAAATCTACCAGTTTATAGAAGAACATCTTCTCCCATCATCCAAATTAGTAGTTCAAATTCTCCTTAGCAGCACCATACTAAATGGAGATGTATTAAGGAAGCAGGATGGAAAAGTGATCTCCATCTATTCCTAGCTCAGCAGGCATCCGTATCCAACAACATCTTTGACATTGACTTTGCATCAAGAGGCCCAGGCTGGGAATGAATATTCTCCAGGGAATCCTCCCGCCATCCCAAAATAGGAGAAGGTGAGGTAGCTGGGCAGGGAGCCAGAGACAAAGTAGGGAAAAGGGGAAACATTTGCCACTCCTGTTACTGTCAAGAGCCACTTCTTGGTGATTCCATTGTCCATCTCCTAGTCTGAACCTCTTTGCCTCCCACCATATCTGCTACTGTATCCTTTATATGGTCTCCCACCGTGTGCGTTTACCTGCATCAGTTCATCCTAAACACAAGCACCAAAAAGATCTCTCTATAACTTAAGTCTGATTATACCATTTATATTTTCAAAGAAGCCTTCATACATTCCCTATTGCACAGGAATAATGTTGACGTGTCTTCACCAGGCATTCAAGGCCCTCTTCATGTTATAACTTCACCTCCCACAATCCCTGTTACACACCAGTGGGCAAAAGCAGAATGGAAATAATCTAGAATTAGATCTGAGTTCAAATCTAGCTCAGTTTTGTAACAACTTCATGATCTTGGGTAACTTATTTAACCTTAATGAGCTTCACTTTCTTACAAAATACTGTTTAAAGAACAATAATTCAAAATGTTGTCGTGAGAAATAAATGAGGTTATGAGTTTAAAGTACATAGCACCTAATAGGTACTCGATAAACAGTAATTATTTTTACTATGCTGAAGAACACCAAGCAACTTCTCTATTCGGTTACACCCCTGAGTTTTTTCTTAGGCCTACTGGCCCTGGCAAGGTTATCAAGTGCCCTTGCATAAGGAGTGGGAGAAGGGACTAGGTGAGGGTGATGGGTAGGGTGAGGGAGCATTCTGATAAGGTATGCTGCCCATTGTTAGAAAGAAACAACGAACAGAGCAGGTCCAGAAATGCAGAAGGGCAGGGCAGGATCCAGCAGTTTCAGCATCTGATTTTCTTCCCTGAACATCAGAATAAGCCCAGGCTTGCCTTTCCACAGCTGATGAGGACACCTCTCCCACGTCTTCATGCAAGAATTGTTTGTGTTTCTTTAATAGAGACTTATTCAAATGCTATGTCCAACACAGTGGAGAGGCTGGGGTGGGCAACTCAGCCTGGGGTTTAAATCTGAAGCCTATTCACTATGGCTTGTAGACCTATCACACCCGTTATGTATGTGTGCTCTTATAAGGGGCTCAAGGAAATAGTGTCAAGAGACCCACTTCATAAGTACGTTTATTATCTCTGCTGTTCAAGCCACACAAAATAAATGTCTGGCGTTTCCAGAAATTGCTATCAATTCAGCAGCAGATTTTACAAGGCCAATCAATAACAGTTTCCTCCATACCCGCTTCCCCCAGTGTATATTTATTTGTGTTCAAGCTTTCTCTTCCTCCTGTGCTTTCTAGTGCTTGTAATTGGTCCAGAATAAATAGATGATTTCATCTTTTTCCAGGAAAAAAAGAAGGGAGGGATTTTAAAAAAACTCTACTATTAAAAAATCTCCTTTTTCTATTCAAAAATAAAGCTGTGTGCATATAACTGTTTGTATATGAGAGAGAGAGAGAGAGATTGCATTCAAGCCTGCCTGCTAGGGTGAGACCCTAAAAACATAAGCCACAATTTATAACCTCTTTTCCCTGCACCTAAGCCATGCTGTAATAGGAAATTAGGGGCTCAGAAAGCCACATAGACCCTTCTAGTCATGAATTCTTCTATCATGATGTCTTTATATCTTATAGTGTCACTAACTGTATCAGAGGCTCAGATCAGGCTAGAAGTTCAAAGTTCACCCGTCCATCCTCCTCTTCTTATAAGTTAAAGCACAGAGACTCAGAAAAGGAAAGTAGGTCTAAACTCAGGTCTCTTTCTTCAGAATGTGACCTTATTTGGAGATAAGGTCTTTATAGAGGTCACCAAGTGAAAATGAGATCATTAGCGTGGTCCCTAATCCAAAATGACTGTTGTCTCTATAAAAAGGAGAAATTTGGATACTGAGAGACACACACACAGGCAGAATGCCAGATGATGATGGAGGCAGAAATCAAGAAGATACTACTTCAAGCCAAGGAACACCAAGGATGCCAGCAAATCACCAGAGGCTAGGAGAGAAGCATGGAACAGATCCTGCCTCATAGCCCTCAGAAAGAACACCTTGATCTCAGACTTCTAGCCTACAGAACTATGAAACAACAAATTTCTGTTGTTTAAGCTACCCAGTTTGTGGTACTTTGTTTTGATGGCCCTAGCAAACTCATACACTCCTCTTCCTCAACAGCGATTGTTCAGAAGGCCCAGGACTACCGAATCCAGAGCAGAAAGTCAGAAAAATATTAGAACTATATATTAGAACTATATAGAGGCTCTTGATAACCCTAATCCAAATAAATAAAGCATCAGGAAAGAGGGCAAGGATGCACATGGAGAAAACATATCCCCAGCTTCTCAGACCAGACAAACTTTCTGCAACTGTGGTAAAGCTAAGTCATGCTACAGCTTATTCTATGATGGGATAAAGTTCACATGATTTTTCTTCAAGGTAGAATATAAAAGTAAAGAAAACTCAGGAGCAAAAACTAGTGCTATAGGTTCGCAAGACCTACTTCACTTATCTCTTCCTAGGGACACAGGAAGACTGTATTTCCCACTCTCCTTTGCAACTACAATGGACCATGTGACTAGTTCTGACCAATGGACAATAAGTAGAAGTGACATAAGTAAAAGAATAGAAAAATGTATGTAAGTCTTCCATGCTTTCTCTTCCCTTGCCATGGAGACCCTAGAAGTCATATGTTAAGCGAGGTGTGATGCAAAATTAAACTAGATTAAATCCTTAAGTCACTGACTGAAACAGAGCTCCAGCCTTCAATGAAGCTTCTGTGAGAAAGAAATAGATGTTTTTGAGATTTGGGGAAAGTAATCTAACCTGTCACTTTGGCCTAACTCAGCTGATATTGGCCCTCACCTTTGCAATCAGTATTTTTTGTTTTTTCTTTTTTGTGGTACGCGGGCCTCTCACTGTTGTGGCCTCTCCTGTTGCGGAGCACAGGCTCCAGAAGTGCAGGCTCAGCGGCTATGGCTCACGGGCCCAGTCGCTCCATGGGATGTGGGATCTTCCCGTACCAGGGCACGAACCCGCGTCCCCTGCATTGGCAGGCGGACTCTCAACCACTGCGCCACCAGGGAAGCCCTGCAATCATATTTGACTAGCATATTATTCAAAAAAGAATAAGCCTTTTGAAAATTATGAACTTGAAATTTCTCACATTCCTTGTTGTTTAGTAAACAGCCTGCGGTAGAACCACCCATCCCAACAATGTCCATGTGATCCCCTCCAAAAACACAGACCCTGGGTCCCAGAATACAGGAAACTCCTTTTCAGCATCCCTGCCGACTCCTCCAGCAGGAGCTTGGACCCTTACAGGAAAAGGGGCATTTCCTACTGCACAAGGCAGCCACTCTTGGCACAGTTCTGGTTGTTAGAAATGTATTCCTTAAGAAATCTATAATCAGACTCTCTGTTTCCACCTATTGACCTTAGTTCTACCCTCTAGAGTTCTGGAATAACAAAGAACAAGTCCATACTTCTCCCAAACTTCTGTCCACCAGGCTGATGTTTTAATCAAAGCAGATTTCTTTCCAGAAGCCTTGTTAATCAAGCTATCACTAATAAGTCAAATCCCAACAGAATGTAAACCAAAGTACTGTCCCAATTATTTTGTTGTGTTAGGATTTTATGATATCAAAAAATATTTCAAATACATGGAATTCCACCTGGGGCCTAACATTCTTTCAGTTACAGAAAGATTCGCATCGTAGCAAGGTTTGTTTTATGGGGATTTAACCTGCCTATCGTTCTGCTGAGTGCCTAAGTAGGAATGTGGGAAATAGTTTTCTATCACCATAAGCTCAGAAAAAATGTCAGTGAAATGCAGGCAAGTAGATTATGATTGCATCGACAGCTCTTTTCCTAAGCTAATATGTTAGCCTATTGTCTAGCCTAGTTATTATGTCTAGCCTAGTCCTGACTGCTGTCCCCCATAGGGTCTTGTAAGCACATTGCCAAGGAGTTTGTTGAATCTGGCAAGTTTATACACTGGGCTTGTTTGACTTCCCATTTCTAAGAATGATCATTAGGTATTTTAACAATATGTAAGTGTGCTTAGAACACCTAATGGGGCATTAGGTATGTAAATAAGTGATTCAGTTTAGAACTGTAGTGTTAACACAGACAAAAATCCACTCTCCTTTTTAGTAATAATGGATTCCCTTCATGTTTTAAGTGGAAAATTTTAAACGTGCATAGACAGGTGAGATATCTCAGTTCTGTAATTCATGTTTGATCATCAGGACTCCTATAAGAGAGATAATACACATTTTTTCTTGAAGGACTAAAGGACTAACTCAACATGAGGCCTAAAAAACCACAGGAGAAAATGGAACCTTAATAGTAAACAATTTTTTTTTTACATTTCAGATTAGAATATCTGGTATTGGCTTGGCTGGGAGAACACTTTTATATACTCCTTGTGGGACCATAAATTGAGACAATCGTTCTGAAAGGTAATTCGGCAAATATATCAAAAGCCTTTAAAGTGTGTATACCCTTTGACTCAGACCCAATGTTTTCACTTCTAGGAATTTACTGTAAGGAAATAATAATGGGTATATGCAAAGATTCATTTACAAAGATGCTTATTGTGGTGTTATTTACAATAGAAGTAATTGGAGAAAGAACAAATAGCCAACAAAAGGAAATTAGCTTTTTGAAAAACATGATACATCCGTTTGTACAATGCGCAGGCCTTAAAAATGTGTTATAGAAGAATTATTAATAAGAAAAAATGTTCATAATATACTGTTAAGATAAAAAAGTTTCAAAACAATATTTTTAGGATATCAATTTTGCTAACACTTTTTAATCAAACACATTAAAAACATCAAAATTTAACAATGCTTATCTCAGAAGGTTGGGATTGTGGGTGGTTTTTATTTCCTTCGTCATCTCTCCTGAATTTTTCTAAATGCTTATAATGAACACAAAATATATTTGATGTACAAAAATGTTATAATGAGTTGAACCTTACATGTAAAAGATTTTAATTTTTTAAGATGCTGTGGTGACTAGGAAATCAGGCATATCTTTCCTACTGGATTAACTCTCAATACTAAGTGAACCTTTCTTTAAGGTTCACTAAGTGAACCATCTCTAACTAGCATAGAGCCATCTCTATACTAGTATAGAGCCAAACATTCTCTATCTTTTAAAGCAAGTTTGAAAACCAAAAGACAATTCTACCATTTACCAAGATACCCAACTCAATTCAATTTGAAATAAAGATATTTGTGGAATTTTTAAAGCTGGGAATATTATGAGTATCATCACCCAAGAGCATTGGATGTAGAGTCAGAACTCCTGGGATTGAGTTCTAACTCTGACATTAGCTGGTGACTTTGAATAAGTCTCTACTCCTTCCATGGGACTCTCAGATTGGGACTATATAGAGAGATTGATATTTTTAAATTAAGGGATTGAAAGATCAATATATCCAAAATACCACCAAGGCAGTCTCATGTTAAATATTGCATTTGCTTTAGCCATCTCTAGCCAAGAATCTCAATAACTAACAATCGATCATGGTTGGAATGACGCAAAGGAAAGAAACTGATTTTCTTTTCTTTTTCAGCTTTTTGTTTGCTGTGTGTAAAGTAAGACATAAATTCATGCACAAAGTGCATAGGTCATAAATGTACAGCTTAACAAATTATTGCAAAGTAAATCCCTGTGTAAACTCCATCCAAGTGAAGACACAGAACACGCCACACCGCAGAAGGCTTGCGTGTGCCCCTTCCCAATCATACCTGCTCTCTCCCCTCAGAGTCACTGCTCTCCTGACATTACTGTGATCATTTCCTTAATTTGCTGTATAGTTTTACCACCTAAGTGTGCATCTCTGAACAATATAGTTTACTTGAGTTATTTTTAAAATTTATATAAATGGAATCATAGAGAAAAAAATATTATGATAAAGGATGCAAAAAAATTGTAAAGTATAACGTATGCAAAAGGGAATGACATTATTATCAGTAATCTTATTATATGGGGATGTAGGCGTTGAATTTCAACCCTCCATAGCAGGTGGCTGGTCTCACAATTTTGGCACTGAGTCATTTCCAGTCAGGCCTAGACTGCCTCATCCTTCCTGATGGTCAACGCAAACTCACGTTCAGGGGCCCATCAGAGCTCTGTGTTTGTGACTTCTTATGCCACCTGGATGGAAAAGTACTCGCCTGAGGCTGAAGGGGTCTGTAAACTGCTTTGTTCATAAAATTAGCAGGCTTCCCTCTGTTGAGTGAGTCCCCCAGCTATTATCAAGGCTCTAAGGTCACATCTAGTTAATTGCTGGCTAGAAATCGATACACAGAGGGCGATGGTTTATGATAAGGGCTTATAATAAGCAAGTTCAAGTTCAAGAGACTGGTGGTCTTCTTGTTTTTAGATGCTGAAAAGAAGCTGCTAATCCCCTTTCTTGTTGGAAAAAAAAGATTACCCCATTCATGTTGCTACCTAAATCAAGAACTATTTAATATATTTTTGTATAGGTTCCCTTCCTATTTTTGGTCAATTCATTGTGTCCTTAGGCTCAGCTGTTCAAATGCCACCTAGAATATTTTTCAATCCCAAGGAAATGCATCAACTTATTCTCTGGTGTCACGACATCTCAGGGTTACAGCCACCTTTGTCCCAGTTCTGAGACATTCCCAGTGCTCTTTGATGTTAGCAGCTACTTTGTGAACTGATCCATGGGGCTGCCGGTGCCTAAGGCTCAGTATCACTGTGGGTTTCCCAGCTGGCATTTGGCCAATGCTTGCCATTCCTTCTGTGCAACCACCCATGCATGTCTGCATGTGCACATGCGTGTGTGAATGTGTGGGTGTGTTCAAGCGTGTGTAGGCATACTATCTGCTCATTCCACAAGTAGACAGCATTGCCGTCAACTGTAGCAATAACAATAAGAATGATTTTCATGTAGTAAATACTGGGTGAATAAGTGAACAGGTGAGCAATGCTCCACCTGGCTTTCTACCCCAACATTCCTCCTCTTGTCACAACTGAGGCTACTTGAATTCCACCTTCAGGCTTAACACTGTACCATTCTTAGGACCAATTTAGGACTTAGTCAAGTAGAATTTCAGGAGGCTTAGTTTAGATCTCCAAGAGACTCAGAATTTAGTGATCTGGCTAATCCTTCCACAGTGATGTCAAGTCCATATCTGGATTACTGCCTTGCTCCTCTCCCATAGCCCCCCGTGTGCACTCCAGTTTTAGTATCCAGAATGCCTGCTTCCTATCCCAAGCCTGTGCTAACCATCTCTACTACAACGAGAGACTGAATGTCCCCCTCTTGAATCCCAATAGCTAAGACCCTGCTTCCTAACCTCTTACAATGCCCAGACCCTGAACCAGCATGTGACATTGTCTTATCACTGGCTGACTTTCTCCTGGAAACTCCTCTTCTCCCTGGTACTCCCTGATTCGGAACAACAGCTACCCCATACCATACTCTGCAGGTGCCATATCTATATACTGGAATCCCTCACTCCACTGGCAAATGGGTCTGCTTCCAACTCTCCATGACAGACATCTCTAATCTCCAGTTCTACTCTTCTCCTGATCTGCCATGTCCATTGCCTACTGAAAGGCCTTTCAATTTTTAAATTAAAAATAACAATAAATATTTAAAGAAAGACACTATCAAAGTAAGCAAATAAGCAAAAAGAAAATGACCAAAATCTAACCAAAAACCTTGTTAAAATCTTAGTGCAAATGGAGATATATACCATGTTCACAGATTGGAAGACTCAGTATAGTTAAGATGTCAATTCTTTATGAACTGATATATAGAATTAATCAAATTCCAATCAAAATCCTAGCAAGGTTTTTTTTTTTTTTGGTAGATACAAAGGAGCTGATTCTAAAGTTTATATAGAGGGGTGAAGGAACTAGAATAACTAAAACAAAATTGAAAAGGAAGAATAAGATTGGAGGATTCTCCCTACCTGATTTCAAGACCTATGATAAAGTAATCAGTGTGGTTTTGGCAAAAGAAGAGACACAGAGATCATTGGAACAGAATACAGAGTTCGTAAATAGACTCACACAAGCATAGTCAGTTGATATTTTACACAGACACAAAGGCAATTTAATTTATTATCAAAAAGTCATGTTGGGACCATTGAAGATCTATATGCAAGTATACGAACCACTTCAATCTAACCATCACACATTCTAGAAAAAAATTAACTTAAAATGGATCTCAGATATAAAGATAAAATGTAAAACTATAAGACTTTTAGAAGTGAAATAAGAGAAAATCTTCATGACCTAAGGTTACGCAAAAATGTCTTAGTTATGACAAAAAAAAACACAACACATAAAAGAAAAAAATGATAAACTGATCAGACCTCATAAAAATTAAAACCTTTGTCTCTATGAAAGATAATATTAAGAGAATGAAAAGACAAGGTAAATGCTGGGAGAATATAGTTGCAAATCACACATCTGACAAAGGACTTATAACAAGAATGTATAAGGAACTCTCAAAACACAATCAAAAGAAAACACACAGTCTGATTTTTCAAATGGACACTAGACTTGAATAGACACTTTATCACAGAGGATCTACTGATGGCAAATAAACACAAAAGGAGATGTTCACTTCATTAGCCATTATGAAATGAAAATGAAAACCATGATGAGAGAATACTGCACACCCATTAGAATGACTAGAATAGAAAAAAAAAAAGGAAAAACCTTGTCAATACCAAGTGCTGGCAAGAATGCAGAGCAACTGGTATTCTCATACATTGCTGGTGAGAAAGTATAAACGTAAAACCATCTGTAAACAGTTTGGTAGGTTTTTAGAAAGTAAAAGATGTACACAAATGTTTATAGCTCTGTTCAGAGTATCCTCAAAGTAAAAAAAAAAACAAAAAAAAACTGTGTTCTTCAACAGATGAATGAGTAAACAGCTGTGGTACAGCCATACAATGGAATACTACTCACAATAAAAAGAAAGGAACTATTAGTGCCATATCGCAAAGGCATTACACTGAGTGAAAGAAGTGAGTTTTTAAATTATATACTGTATGACCCCATTTATATGACATTCTGGAAGCCAAGCTATAGCAACAGAGAACACATTAGTGGTTGCCAGGGATTTGAGGTTAACTCAAAAGGGTAGCACAAGGATTTTTTTGGAAGTGATAGATCTGGCTGTCCTGATTGTTGTGGTGGTTAGCCAAATTTATACATAGTTAAAACTCATACAATTGTACATTACAGTATGTTGATTTAAAAACTAATATTAAGGGCTTCCCTGGTGGCTCAGTGGTTGGGAATCCGCCTGCCAATGCAGGGGACGCGGGTTCGTGCCCCGGTCCGGGAAGATCCCACATGCCATGGAGTGGCTGGGCCCATAAGCCATGGCCGCTGAGCCTGCGCGTCTGGAGCCTGTGCTCCCCAATGGGAGAGGCCACAAGAGTGAGAGGCCCGCATACCGCAAAAAAAAAAAAAACTAAACTAAAATTAAAAATAAGTCTTAGAAAATGGATTAGAGACCTAAATGTAAGACCAGACACTATAAAACTCTTAGAGGAAAACATAGGAAGAACACTCTTTGACATAAACCACAGCAAGATCTTTTTTGATCCACCTCCTAGAAAAATGGAAATAAAAACAAAAATAAACAAATGAGACCTAATGAAACTTAAAAGCTTTTGCACAGCAAAAGAAAACCATACACAAGACAAAAAGACAACTCTCAGAATGGGAGAAAATATTTGCAAACGAAGCAACTGACAAAGGATTAATCTCCAAAATATACAAGCAGCTTATGCAGCTTAATATCAAAAAAACAAAAAACCCAATCCAAAAATGGGCAGAAGACCTAAATAGACATTTCTCCAAAGAAGATATACAGATTGCCAACAAACACATGAAAGAATGCTCACCATCACTAATCGTTAGAGAAATGCAAATCAAAACTACAATGAGGTATCACCTCACACCAGTCAGAATGGCCATCATCAAAAAATCTAGAAACAATAAATGCTGGAGAGAGTGTAGAGAAAAGGGAACCCTCTTGCACTGCTGGTGGGAATGTAAATTGATACAGCCAGTATGGAGAACAGTATGGAGGTTCATTAAGAACCTAAAAATAGAACTACCATACGACCCAGCTATCCCACTACTGGGCATATACCCTGAGAAAACCGTAATTCAAAAAGAGTCATGTCACAATGTTCATTGCAGCACTATTTACAATAGCCAGGACATGGAAGCAACCTAAGTGTCCATCGACAGATGAATGGATAAAGAAGATGTGGCACATATATACAATGGAACATTACTCAGCCATAAAAAGAAACGAAATTGAGTTATTTGTAGTGAGGTGGATGGACCTAGAGACTGTCATACAAAGTGAAGTAAGTCAGAAAGAGAAAAACAAATATCGTATGCTAACACATATATGTGGAGTCTAAAAAAAAAAATTGTTCTGGAGAACCTAGGGGCAGGACAGGAATAAAGACACAGATGGAGAGAATGGACTTGAGGACACGGGGAGAGAGAAGGGTAAGCTGGGACAAAGTGAGAGAGTGGCATGGACATATATACACTACCAAATGTAAAATAGATAGCTAGTGGGAAGAAGCCGCATAGCACAGGGAGATCAGCTCGGTGCTTTGTGTCCACCTAGAGTGGTGGAATAAGGAGGGTGGGAGGGAGACACAAGAGGGAGGAGATATGGGGATATATGTATAGGTATAGCTGATTCACTTTGTTATACAGCAGAAACTAACACACCATTGTAAAGCAATTATACTCCAATAAAGGTGTTAAAAAAAAAAGAAAAAAAAATGCACAGCAAGAAAAGTTAAAGTCAATAATCAAATACTAGATTTGGAGAAAAATATAATAAAAATATAACTTCATAGCTGTAATATATATAATATATAGCTATTATGATAGCTATTATATATAATAAAGATATCTTTCAAACTGACAAGGAGAAAATAACTAAAAAAAATAGGCAAAAAATATTAAAGTCAATTTAGAGAACAGCAAATCAAATACCATCATTTTCCTCCCCCGATAAAAAAGAAAACCACACAAAAAGATGTACAAATTCACTCATAGGGATATGAAAAAATCAAGTAGTAGATATTACTTTATACCAAACAGCCTTGCAAAAACTATAAAGCTCCTAATATCTATTGTTGGTGGAATACAGGGGAAAGAGGACTCGTGTATTGTTAGTAGAATTGGAAATTGTGACAACCTTTTTGGGAAGGCAATCTGATCATCTTATTAAAATTAAAAATACATATATGTTTAAAAAAAAGAAATGATGCTGTGATAATCACTCTTGTAGCTAAATGTTTGCACGAATCCTTAATTGTACTTTAGATATATTTTTAGAAGTGGACTTGCTGGGTCAATGTATGGACTTTTTAAAGATCTTTGAGGAGACAAAGGTGCCCATTTGCCCATATGCTCCCCTGTAACCTCGCTCCCATTCTATTATATTATGTGGATTTAAAACTTCTTCAAAGTATTCGTACATATGTTGTATTCATCTTTGAACCACAAAACAACCCACAGAGCCTGGCACATTGCCTGGTACATAAAAGGCACTATGTAATGCTTGTATTTATTTGTTGACAAGAATAAATGAATAAATTAAAGACCCAGGTTCTTCTTTGGCAATAAGTTTCCTAGTCATCGTCAAATACTTTAGAGTTACCTCATGCAACAGTCATTAATTCAGCACCTAGAGCTGTGATCCCATTTTCTTAATCAAACTCAACAACAAAATTTTTTGAGCTTTCCTCATTTATTATTTATTTATTTGTATTTTGTATGTACATACTCTTGTCGATCTATATATTAAAGAATAATAACATTTGATTTCTTGCTTATCTTGGATTAGAAATAAGCGTAAATGACGTTCTAATACTTTTTTCCCATTCTCCAAAAGATGGTTGGTTACATCCCCCAAGGCTGTGCACATTTGCAGATCACTGCCCTGAGAAGCCTGAACGCCATGGAGTACACAGTGATGGATGACACAGTCCTGCTCTTGGATTCACAAGCAGTCAGGAACAAATGCCATGAGAACTTCACAGATATCAGAGTGTCTTGTGAAAGCAGAGGAGGGGGAGATCTCTTCCTATTGGAGAAGAGCTGGGAGTCTTCAGGGAAGAGGGAGCCCTGGAGGTTATGAAGCATTCAAAGAGCTTTGTGCTTTATACCCTGAGGAAGCCCCTCTTTGTACGTGTTGTACTTTGACCTCAGCAACATTACAGGATGGGAGGTGGGGGAAGGCTGTTGAATGAGGAAGAGTCAGTACACCTGCCATGTATGGCTGTTGGTGGGTTTTTCTTTGGGCCTCTTTCGTTCCTGTTTGTTTCATATATATTTTCCTACCGCCCTCGGAAAATAGTGACACACATTTCAGAGGCACTTCAGGACACAGTGCCAGAAGCGTGTGGGGAGGAAGAGCCCCTGGGCAGAGATGGTCAATCTTTCAAAGGCTAATGTCCAATGCACCTTCATTATCTTCTTATTTTTAAATATAAGAACCACACCTTCCAGAGCAATAACAAGGACAGGTGACTTCTCAAGACCTTTTCCACATCACTAACTCTGAGAGGCCCAAGAATAACTTTAAGTGTATGTAAACTCTAGATGCATAGGACTCCTTGAGCGTTCCCGAAATATGGCTCAGACCCTGACACCACACTACCTAACAGCATTAATGAGTCTCTCCTGTCTACAGAATAAAATCTCATATTCTCCATGGGGCCATTCAAGACCCTTCAAATTCTGGCCCTCACCTGGATACCTGCTACTTTTTTCAATCTCCCACCAGACGCATCAAACCATATGCTCCTCCCTGAACATACTGGATTTATCCCTCATGAAAGCTCAGCCACTTCTCTAGCTTCCTGCACATCTAAGTCCCACTCACCTTCTTGTCTCGGTTCAGAATCACTGTCTCTGTCTGGGAGGTCTCCCCACTCCCATCTGCTACCTTCCCAGGCAGAATCAAGCTCATTCTCCTTTGATCTCCTATTATCATTCATTTTTGTTGCTCTTTCTTAACCTTTCTTGGAATAAAGTCAGCTGTGTCTCTTCCTGTCTCTTACTTAAGACTAAAAGCTCTCTGAAGTTAGGGTAAAATGTTGAATTCTCTCTTTCTGCTGCCCAGCATCTCACACCAATGAAAAGGCAGGACTGCCAACCTGCCTTGGTAAACTAAGGCAATCCTCACCTCATCTAGGAAGCCATTGAAGTTTCCCTAAATTCCAGAGATTTGCCTCAGTCTGGAAGAAGGACAGGTTAGGCAGGATAAGAAGGTTTCAAAGTTTTGTTTTGACCTCTTATATTTGACAATCCTGTGGAACTTTCAAGTGGCGATGTCCAGGAGGTGTTTGAATATACCTGGCTGGATCCAAGAAAAGGTAACAATTCAGAACTCATTAGCATGTAGATGATAAGAAAAGTGATGAGTATCTGTAAGTTTTCCCAGACAAGGTATAAAGTGAGAAGAGAAGTGAACTAAAGACAGAACATTAAGGAATACCACTATTTTATAAGCAGGGGAGAAAGTGCCCACAAAGGAGAGCAAGACACTATAATCAAACAGATACAAAGAAAACCAGGAATTTGAAAGTTTCAAAGAAGGAAGTAGGAAACTGGAGAATGATATGTAAGTCTGGTAAAATAAGGACTTCGGTAGTTAGGAAGTCCTTCCTGATCTTAATGAAAGCAGTTTCCATTATGATTAAGTTACAAATCGATACTAAGCCAGAAAGAGAACAACCCTTTCCAAAACTTGAATAAAAATGGAAGAAGAGAGAGAAGACAGTAGTTTGGGGGCATAGAGCCCATGAGGTAAGTTTGTTTTGTTCTCTGTTATTATGAAAGAAATGTGAGCAAGTTTATCAGCTAAGGGGAAAAAATTCAATGGAAAAAAATATGGAAGACATAAGAGAAAGAGAGACT
The DNA here is from genome assembly GCF_964374135.1 of Grampus griseus. Lineage (NCBI taxonomy): Eukaryota > Metazoa > Chordata > Mammalia > Artiodactyla > Delphinidae > Grampus > Grampus griseus. The sequence continues at coordinate 64,464,466 of NC_138998.1, forward strand.
TGAGCAACACATAAAAAGGATTATACACCATGACCAAGCAGGATATATCCCAGGGATGGAAAGTTGGTTCGACATATGAAAATCAATGCACCATATTAACAGAATAAAGAACAAAAAAGGTGATCATTTCAAAATACACAGAAAAAGTATTTAACAAAATCCAACACAATTTCCTGATTTTAAAAAAAAAAAAAAGACACTCAACAAGCTAGGAATAGAAGCTGCCTGAGAATAAACAAAAGAAGGAAGCTGGGATTTGTGAAGACTTTCTTTGCATGGCATCTGGCCCTCTGTCAGGCACAGCATGTTCTTTTCCTTTCAGCACCTCTGTGCTTTCCACGAGAGGCCTAAGAAGATGGCATGGCCAGTAAACCCTCCAAACAGACATGTCCATAGGGTCCCTCAGGACAGCACATGACCCATTTTCAACATCACTGGCCAAAGTGCAAAGAGGTCAAGCACTGCAAATACTTGTGATTAGGAGTCATCTTTCCTCCAAAACTTGCCATGAGATAGTTCTGCAAAATACACACTTTGGATCAGGGTGATTGATGGCAACTGAAAATTCAAACACAAGCAATACAACCCAGTGTCCTCCACGATCCCAGCAGTAGGGGAATTGTGTCACCATCTTAACAATGTCTGAGAGACCTTCTCCCATACCTAAGGCTAGGAGGGAGGGGCAGGGCAAATTCCACTCTGGTGCCCCTTCTAGCTCACTGCTGAATATGCAGACAGCTTGGCTTCTGCCACCTCTACCACCCTGATTCCTGCTCCGCTGTGCCAGAGGGTAAGACAAATAGTGTAATGTAAAGGGACACTCAGAACTGTCTTTATGTTTAAGCACACACTGATGTCTCCAGGCAAAGTGGCCTCATACAGTGGAGTTGACTGAATAATGGCCACCCAGAAATACTAAGTCCTAATGCCTGGAATTTATAAATGTTACCTTTTTGGGAAAAGAGTCTTTGCAGATGTAATTAAATTAAGCATACTGAGATGAGATTACCCTGGATTATCCGGGAGGGCCCTAAATGCCATCACAAGTGTCCTTATAAGAGAAAGGCAAAGGAAGATAATGCAGACACACAGGAGAAAGGCCATATGAAGACTGAGCAGAGAGAGGGTCAACCAACAAGTTAAGGATTACGGACGACCAGCAGCAGCTGTAAGAAGCACGGGAGAGGTTCTCCCCTAGAGCCTCCTGAAGAAACACCATCCTGCCAATATCTTGATTTGAGACTTCTGACCTCCAGAACTGTGAAAGGATACATTTCTGATGTTAAGTCACCCAAGTTATGGTAATTTGTTAAGGAAGCCCTGGGGAAATAATACACCTGACAACACTGTTCTCTGTATGTTCATCGGTCCAAACTGTATACATTTGATCTTGAACCTATGGAAAGTAAAAGTTAGCCAGTCTATGGGCCTCTCGCCTCAACTCATCCTTTCAGGAGGCTCTTCAATAATCCACTTTCTAGTAATTACTGCCCCACCTCCTCCCTAGACACCATCTTTACAGGAAAAGAAGTAGTTAACTGGTTCTTGTGACTCTTAATGGAAACTTACATTCAAGTGTAAGAAAAACACCCAATGTGGAGACGAAACAGGTAGACTACATCCTGATCTGCCACTTACTGTGTAGCTTTGGTCTTGAGTAGTTCATTTTAACTCTAGTTTACTCAACTGAAAAACGGCAGTAAGAACTCCTACCCCCCATAGAATGACTTTTTGTGAAAATCAATCAAATAAGCAAATGCCATGTCTTCATCTGGGTTGTCTAGGGAGAAATATGCAAAGCAAAGCTTACATGTAGTTTACATGCTGATGCTTTCCTGAGGGGTTGTAATCTCAGGGTAGCAAGAGGGGAAAAGAGAAGTGAGGCAGAAAGGAGGGGAAACAAGTCCAAGAAAGTGAGCATGACCCTGGCCACAGCATAGCCAGGTAATGCGGCCAGTGCTATTTGGTGAGACGTCCTTGGGTAGGACAGATAGAACCTCTGTTAGGCGTCCATTGTTGGGGCAAGGAGGGGACAGCAGAAGGGTGAGAGTATAACAGTTACCAGTCTCTAGATGGTCAAACTTCACCCCATAGAGAACGAGCTTTCCTGGATTTCCAGGTGGTATCACCCCATTCCTCTGGGCAGCCACTGGGGATCCAAGATCTGACTCACCATCTGCATCTAGACACCATGAGAGGAGACAAGCTTACATGGTCCTGTCTGGTGGGTCCTGGGCACTGGAGCTGCAACAGTGGGGGTCCCATGCACTGAGTGTGGTGAGGTCATGCCCAAGCTCAGGCCCAGTCTGACAGGGTGAGGATGTCTGAGGAAACTGGTGGAGGTAGGACACACAGGGGCTCTTCCCTGAGTATGTGGAGGGCACAGGGGGAACAGGTGGGGTCACACAAATGGGGCAGAACATAAACAGAGTCCAATGCTTCATGTGAAACAGATTTGAGAAATGTCAACTGCTCTAGAAATATTACTTTACTTTATTTTTATCGCCTTCCTTTAATTTTAACCTTTATTGTCTTGAGTAGTTTTAAGGGAATGACCACCATTCTCTCAGGCACACCCACACATCATTTGTTTGTATGTGGCTTGTCTCAACTTCAAGTACAGGAAGCAAATCTAATAAAAAACTTGGTGAGAAATTAGTTCTCACCTAGGCAATAGGGCAACTGATGGTGGAGCGCAGAGCCAATTAGGGTTTGACCCATGTTGTCCTAGGGTTCCCTGGGAAGAGACTCCAAGATCTGGGAAGCAAGGAGTCTATTGGGAATGAGAAAGAAACAGGATTGGACAGAAGGGGAGGATTGGACAGCAGACAAGGTTGGTCTAGAACTGGCTTGGCCCTTCAGAATTGTCCTCAGTCGAGGCAAAGGGCCAGGGGTTTGTACCCCACATTGAATGTGAACTGTCCCCAGGCTGGGGGTATTACCTTGAGTAAGGCCCCTCCCTTTGGCCTAGGACGACTCCTGGGAAGAGACTCAGCTGTGATCCAGCAGCAGTGAGTGGCAGGAATGAGCACCTTGGTTCTGAATGGGGGTCAGGCAGGTGCATCACGGCATCCGTGACAAATGTACTTCCGGAGAGGGGAGGAGATGGAAACGTTGACCTTTTCCCGCAACTTGGATTTCTTTTGTGGACTGCCTCCTTTTGCAAGGAAAACTATGACAACTCTCTTCATAAAGAAAGGAGACTTTCACTCCCCTTCCCAGATCCCAGGTCCCATTTAAGGGTGTGTGTGGATTGGACACTTTCAGGTTTTTCGACTTCCCCTATTTACACTCCACCTCCATCTCCAGCCCCACCAGTGCCGCCACACACACACACACACACACACACACACACACCAAGGAGTAGGGGCAGGAGCCAATCTGGTGGAGGTTGATGGCCTCTGGACCACATGCTCCAGTGGGCAGGCTCTCCGGGCCACCATGGCTGCTCACGGCCCCAAGCAGGGGTGATTGGGCCTTGGCTTGTTCTCTCCTCACCTCTTGCCTCCTTTCTGCAAGTGTCTTCTAGGGGTGGGTCTGGCCCTCCAGCTCTCCCTTGTCCAGCTTCTCTCTCTGTGGCTGCGTGAGCAAGTCAGGTGACCAGCGCACCTGTGAACTGCAGGGATGGAATTGGAGACATCATGGTGGCCTAACCTCCGAGCTGCCTTCTCCAGCAGTTGATGAGATGCATATCAGGGATTACCAAGCAGTTGATAAAATTGTATTTTAGGTCTCATTTGACTAGTGACCTATGTGTCTATTTTCTACGGTTTTTATTCATGTAACAAATATTTATGGAGTGTGTATTATGTGTCAGGCCCAGTGCTAAGTGCTGGGAAAGCGGGGTAAATAGAATAGAAAAAAATTCTCTGCATTTACAGTGTTACTGGGCACAGAGAAATAGTAAATCAATCAGCAAACAAATAAACAGAGAAATCAGATCTTGAAAAGTGCTTTGAAGGGCCTGACACGAGGAGTGACTTTGAAGGGTGGAGTGGACTAGGGTGTGAGACATCTGGACTAGGTGTTTCCCTGTGGAACAGCCATCTGAGCTAATACTTTAATATCTAGAAAGAGTCAGACATGTGCAGATGTGAGGGTGGTGAGGGGAGTGCTCCTGACAGAGACAGCAGCCGGTGCAAAGGCCCTGAGGTAGGAATGAGCTTGGCAGGTTTGGGGAACTAAAAAAAATCTGTGGATGTGGAGGGTTGTGGGAAGGGGCAGAACATGAGGTCAGAGAGAAAGTCTAGGGCTAGATCATGGAGGGTTTTATACAGACTCAAACATCATATGTCCCCAAATGTGCAATGCATACTACCTGTGTGTGCAAATATTTGGGGTGGTATATGTGCAAATATTTTTATTGGAGTAACTATAAATTTATTTCAGAGTATATTAGGAAAAATATAATTAACACATCAAAACCATGATTTCCTAGATGTATTATTCAGGTGAAACTAAATTAAAAAGTGAATCGATTTAAAGAGAATATTATGTCAATTAGAGTACAGGTGTTATGCAAATACACCCAAAGTCTCCAAAGTGGTGTTTGCAGAACTGAAGTTTAGGAAAACACTGCTTACCAATTAGAAACAAGAGGGGGCCCCATTCTCAACCTCCAACATGTCCCCCAAGCTGGGTGCTCGGAAGTGAGAGGCAGGAGAGTGACTTAGGTGTGGCCAACGTGGCCTGCTGCCCTCCAAGTGTCCCCCACCTTCCCACTCCCCCTCATAAATTTGTCTCCAAGGGACAGCAGACCAGCTGGGGACTGTAGTTCCCAGTTCATGTGAGTATGAGGTGAGACCATGTGACTGGTTCTCACCAATGGAATGAGAGTGGAGGGCTAGAGATGCCCTTCCAGGGGGGCTCTCTGTGCCCTCTCCACCGTTCCTTTCTGTCCCCGGCAGTGGGGAGGGGATGATGGAGATCCAAGTTAGCAGAGACCTGGAACCCTGAATCACCGTGTGGCAGAAGACCACCCACTGACCAGGACCAGTTATATATGGAGAAGTACACTTCCTTTGTGTTAGGCCACTGGCATTTCTGGTTTGTTTCAGAAGTTATTTAACCCATATCTGGAATCTTTGCCTTATGGAAGCACCACATTCCAAGAGTATGGCAACTACATGACATAAGAGATGTGATAACCTACAGAAGAGAAAGGAGTTGGATGGGAGTAGGATATAAAATTTTTTTTTCGTACATTCAAAAGACGGTCTTGCCAGAGAGGGATCTGGTACGTTCTAAGAGGACCAGTCACTGGGAGTTACAAGAAGGCAGTTTCATCTGGAAGACAGTTCTAAACGAGGACAGGACAAGATGCCCCAAACAGGCGCACGTGAAGTGTATGAAGAGTTCAAGTGAGGCTAAGAGACTAAAGGACAGGAAAGCCAAAGAAGTGATCCTGCCTTGGCTGCAAGGGTGGCCCCAGGGCGTCTGGGAACCCTCACCCCTCCCTGCCTTCTGAGTCTCCTGCCACTTGGGAAGGGAGGGGCAGGAAGGGGGAGGAAGAAGGTTAGATGAGGAAGCCCACCTGAGCCACTTTCTCTCCTTGAGATCTGCCTCTAAGGCATCTGACCCAAGAGACTGTGAGGCCCCAAGAGAGCAGGCAAGTTGGGCTCATCCACACTGAGGACACTGTCTTCACAGATCACAGGCCCCAAAGCTGTTTCCTGCTGAGCAAGCTTGGTCAGAGCTACGCTGGGCCCAGCAGACACAGTTACAGATCCGCACCACCTGCATTCGGTGATTTTGCTCTAGGGGTAGAGAACCTAGGGAGAGCCACAGAAGAGAAGAAGGTAGCCTTTCTGAGCCAGAGGAGGTCCAGCTCTGGAAAACCATATCCTCTACCCGGAGAAGCCCAGATTGCTAGAGATAAGACGGAGAGGCTTGGGAGGCGATCCAGCCCAGGGACTCCCAGACACAAATGCCCTCAGGTCCAGGCAGAGAGAATAAATAAGTGAAGTGAGCTTAATGTAAAGCAAGAGGAAATGGCCATGGACTGTAGCAAAATAAAAACCAGAAAGCAAGAGAGAAAAAATGGAGACACCCCACATTTGCAGGCCTTTCATTGGGGGATGGGAAGACAGAGACTCAAAGAAGGGAGGGTCTTCCTGGAGGTCACTCTGTCTTGTGGGCAGCGTCTGGGCGGGAATGCAGGCCTGTCCAGTGCACTGCTCAGCCAGCGGAGGTGGGCAGAGGGCAGAGTCAAGGCAACAGGAGGGCTGCCACAGTGGAAGAGAGCCCTGCAACAGGGGCTTTAGAGACAGGGATTCCTACCGACTCCACCACTGACTCAAGAGCTTGGGTGGTAAGTACCTTACCCTTCCTTGGCCCACAGCAGTTGAGTGGGTGGTCCTGAACATCCCCCCAACTCTGACATTTGCGTGGGAAGAGAAGTCGGAGTCATCATTTAGACCTTTGTTCTCCCATCCACACCTCCAATCAGACTCTAAGCCCTTGGAGTTGAGTTTCTACATATCCCTTGAGCCCATCTTCTGCTTTTCCCCTCGGGACCCAGCTTTGATAGAATTCTCATCTTCTCTCCCAGATGACAGCAAGGGCTTCCCAACCAGTCTCCTTCCTCCATCCTCATTTCCATCCTATCCTATCAGCTCTCAAAGTGCTACATCAACAACAGAGGCGATTAGATCGTGCTCCTGCTTACAACCATCTATGGCTCCCCATTGCCTTCTAGGATAAAACCCAGACGTAACACAGTAACTTGGGCCCGCAAGGAAAGAGGCTTCATTTTCAGTTCATCTCCAGCTCTCCTTCTCCAAATACCCCATGTCCCATCCTACCAAATTGCTTGCCATTCCACTAATATATTCTCAAGTTTCATACTTCTGGGCTTTGGGTACATTCTGTTCCCACTGTTTTGAATGCCCTCCCCGCCTTGTATGCCTGGTAGTAGTGGGGGAAAGAGCAATCTGGACCAGACTAGGCAATAAGGGGGTGCATTGTTTGTAGGAATTTAAAATCGGTAATAAAACCAACTAAAATGTAGCCTTCTTTTTATTGGCACCTTGCACTGGCAATTCTAAACATGGACAGTGACAAAACGCTTCTCTCCGCTCAGGTACTGCTTTAAACATCACACTCCCCTGGAGCCCCACTGGGACAGGGAAGCCCGCCTCATCCTTCAAAGCCCAGCCTAGGTGTCCCTGCATCTGTAAAGATTTTCCTTGACCTTCCACCCCAGCCCTCTCCCTTCACCCTCAGAGGTAATGCTTCTCTCTTCTGGACTGCTCCCTGACCTATTTTACATTTTTTCCCCCTGCCTTTGTAGTGCTACATTTCCCCCCGACAAGTCTGTCTCTCCCAGACGTCCTTGAATTTCTTGAAGACAGAGGCTCAGATAGAGCTGTGTCTTCCTGAAGCTTAGCACAGGGCTTGGGATGTCACAGAGGCTCAGAAAAGGGGTCATAAGCAAACAAATGAGCACAGTTCGAGCTCTTCTAAACGCTAATTTAGGCATTATGGGTTTCCAAGTCACAGCCCAGTTAAAAGCTCCAGTTTATGTTTAGAATGTTGCTGCAGGTCAAGCCTTAACGTTCTGGCGTTCTGGCGGAGCGCCTCTCCTCCTCGGGACAGGAAGGTGCTGGGGTGGTATGGAAATGACTCACAGCCCCAGCGGCTTAACAGGATTACCGAGGGGCTCACGTTGCTCGATGAAGCATGGTGGGAGCCCCAGCGGTGCCAGCCAGGTCAGGGACCAAGGCTGTTATCTCTGTGACTCTTTCCCGGGTGCCCGAGGACAGAGGAAATTGAAAGTCACCGCACTCCACTAGCTGAGGTTCAAAAGAAACTCAGAGGATGCCTCCCTCCCCTCAGTGAATTTCATCCCCTTTCCTCCCTCCAGATCCCAGAAGCTGACCCAGGAGGGACTCTGGGTAAAATCTGCGTCATTCTCCTCATCTTGTAGATCTGGAGGCTGAAGTCCAGAGAGAGGCATGAACTCTTCAAGGCCACACAGCTGATAAGTGACAGAATTGAAAATTGTGTCTGCGTGTTCATTCCTCGCGCAGGGAGGGAACATCACGACATGGAACCAGGCAAGGAAGTAGAGAGCAGAAGACGGGGTGGATGAAATTCACACCTGGCTTTTATTTGCTGGCTTGGTTTTCCTTTTTCTGAAAATTGAAGTAAAAGTCACATAACATCAAATGAACCATTTCAAAGTCTACAACTGAGTGGCATTTAGTAGAGTCACAGTGTAGTGCAACCATCACCTCCCTCTAGTTCCAAGATATTTTCACCGCCCCCAGAGAAAACCTCACACCCATTCAGTCATCATTCCCCCACCACCCCCCGGCCACCCGGAATGGCAACCACCAGTTTCCTGTCTCTATGGATCTGTCTTTTCTGCACGCTTCGTATAAATGGAATCTTTGAATATGTGGCCTTTTGGGTCTTGTTTCTTTCACTTAGAATCACGTGTTGAGATCTAGCCACATTGTAGCATGTGTCAGCACTTCATTCCTTTTTGTGGCTAAGTAATACTCCTTTGTATGTGTATACCATATTTGGTCTATCATACCTGGTTTTAACTAAGTTGGTACTGGGGTAATAAGAAGTCCCTCAATTTATTCACGCGTCCTTCCCTCTGCACTCTTTAAAGGCAGGCACGAGGCGATGGCACGGTCAATGGGCGTTTATTGATGCCTGCCATGGTTAAAGCTCCATGAGGCGCCCAAACAGATGGCTGGGCAGCGTGATATGAAAAAGGACCACTCACTGAGCCCAGGGGAGATCTGGCTTCTAGTTTCAGCTCATCAGATAGTCAGCTGAGTGGCCTAAGACAGGTCTTTCCCCTCTCCTTGCCACCGTTTCCACACCTCTAAGTCAGGATAAGAATGCCTGTCCAATTGATGACCTGTCAAGGCCACTGGGAGACCTAAATGAGATGATATCTATAACGTACCCTGCAAACACCTCTTCACTGTGTGAAGTTTTATCTCGTTTTAAAAAACAAAACAAAATAAAACTCCACACTTGCCAGCTTCCTGCAAGGGCATGGTACTGACAATGGACAGAGAAATCTTATCCAGCAGAATCCCTTTCAGGGAGTGACATGTATTTCCCTGGATGGTACAGAAGGAGCCTGAATGTGGGAGAACTGTTCTGAGGAAGACGGGGGAAATAAGCTGCGTGTTGCCCAGGGGTCATGAGGTTGACAAAGAGAGATGGGAGGGGGTAAAAAGAAAAAAAGGCTGCCCAGCCCATGATGAGACCCTCCATCTTCAGTAAAGTTACCAAATTCACAAAGGCCTGGGTGCAACGGGATTTTTATGAAGACCAGGGAAGGAACTTGGCTTTGCTCCTTGAACCGATGTGGGGCAGAACTGAATAACACACTCCAACGAGCGGGCATGGAGGCTGAGCGAGGTGTGATGACATACACTGTGGGCACTCGCGGAAGTAGGGTGATGGATTTGAGGCTCCCACGAGGCTTGGCATTGGGGTTTGGGTCAAGTTTAAGAAATCTCCAAGGGCCTCGGCTGACATCTGGGTTGAACATAATTGGACATCTGCCCCAAGGGCTGTGCCCCTGGTCATTGCCACTGATGAGGCCCACCGTGTCCTCGCACCAAGAATACGGTGACTTGCATCTCTACACCCCATGCAGCCCTCGCCCTGCAGCCACAGTACAAGAGCTGGGATCTCAGCACTGGTTTGCTTTTGCTCCCAAACAATGGTTGGTTCAGAGGCCCTTATATGGCAACCACAAATGAACAACCTTTGCAAATAAAGCAGACCCCTGGAATGGCACCCATATATATTCTGCTGTCAAAAGTAGAGAACTTGTGCAGTAACAGGTCTCCCTCAGGGCCTAGTAAACCTCTGCTCTTTTGCTCAGTTGCCAGGTGACATGCTATTTGCTGGCTTAGAGCAGCAGGCCAATAAGATTAGTATGAGGGACTTCCCTGGTGGTCCAGTGGTAAAGAATCCACCTTACAATGCAAGGGACACAGGTTTGATCCCTGGTCAGGGAACTAAGATCCCACAGGTCGCGAGACAACTAAGCCCGCATGCCACAACTACTGAGCTCACGCGCCTCAACTAGAAAGCCTGTGTGCTGCAAACTACAGAGCCCACGTGCTCTGGAACCCGTGTATCACAACTACAGAGCCCAGGCGCCCTGGAGTCTGCACGCCACAACTAGAGAAGAGAAAAGCCGCCGTCACAACTAGAGAGAAGCCCGCATGCCACAACGAAATATCCCTCGTGCCTCAATGAGGATCCCGCGTGCCGCAACTAAGACCCGACACAGCCATAAATAAATAAATAAATCTTTAAAAAAAAAAAAAAAAAAGATCTGTATGAGGCTCAGGGCTCTGCCCGACACAGTTAGCCTTGTGCCAGAGGGAATGCTACTCCTCATAAGGCTGTCCATACTCTGGCCAAATCATCTCCTTCCACGAAATTGATCTGAAGGAAATCAACAAAAGCACAAAGGATCCTAAGATGTTCTTTGCCAAATTATCCATAACACTAAGCAGCTGGAGACATAAAATTGCAACAATAGGTAAAAACAAGAAATGTATTGTGAATCACCACAGCGGCATTTCTGCAGCCATAAAATAAAGGTTGGTGCAATATGGTAAGTGCTTATAATATTAAGCAAAAACACAGACTGAATAGTATATGTGATAGGATTGCAGCTATGTAAAAATGTGCATTGTACATTGGACAAGAAGATTAAAGGGACAGTGGAAAATAAAAATTGTTGCAAAAAATAAAAGAACCACAGGTAACTTGTTCTTTAATATTATCTTTTATATCATCTTAGTATTTCAGTAGGTTCAAGCCTGTGTTCTTATCCAGCTGTTTATCTACGTCTCTTTTCCCCACTGAGTTCGATTTCATACACCTGTCTCTATCAAGATATTTATAGTTCTGTTTGTGCTGACCTGCTCCTACCTCACTTACCACGTAGATCCTTCTGTAAGTGAAACCCACACAATGTTGAGCAAGAAGTGGTTAAACAATAATGTTCCAGGCTGCTGTTGCTTGGGAGATGTTTGATGATACCACACTGGAAGTGTCACTGTCTTGCAAATGGAGTATCCATTTTCAGTTTGGACCCGGATCAGGAAGTCTTCCCACCAAAGCGTCTTTAAAAACCTTCCCAGCAACCAGTATGCAGAGACCAGAGCTGCCAGGACTGATGAATCCTGATTCTCGCTGAGGAAATGCAGCTCCAACACCATCGCTGAACAAGATAGTGCCCCTGCACGATCAGTGAGCCAGCGGTGCTCCCGTGTGATGGGTGAGTTGCTGCAGTGTTAGTGGAGCTTCCAGTCGCAGGGTGAGCAGGCAGAACTTCCTCTGTGGTCAGTAAGTAGAAGTCCAGAACAAGTGATAGGCATTTCAGTCCAGTTCAAACCATGAGGAACCAGAGAATTCTGCCCCAGAGAAGAGGATGCTAACCCCTCAGGGACTCTTCCCTCAACCCTAGCCACCTGGATACCACATCCTTCCTAATTTGGCACCAGAACTCACTGTACAGTCTCTGTACGATTCATTTTCTATAAGATCATGCAGGGGGTGGTACTTAAATCTCATTCAAGAGACTGCTCTCAGGCATCCTCAGCACATCATGATGAAGTCCTTTAGGACATCAGGGATTGCTCTATAGACACCTGAATCAGGTGAGGCTCTCCGACATCCAGGAGCAGGGGGATCAGTATCCCGGGAAGGTAAACCTGGGAGAGCAACTGCCCCTAGAAATTTTTGTTTGGACAAGCTTGCATCTTTCTGAATCTGAACCTATATCTACTGGATGAGGAAAGTCCTTGATAATGGTTTCCATAATATCATCACAGAGGAGAAGGATACACAAGCAGATGGTAACACAGGCTGCTTTGGGGGAGGACAAGAGGAAATTGAGGAAAGGGTAAGAGAGAGACTTTTACTGCATTCCCTTTCTGCTTTTCTGTTTTTCTGAACTACTCATTAGCAACTCAAATAAATGGGTGAATAAGGAATGAACAGTAAGGTAAAATTAAACAAAATGAAAATCTGCAGAGATTTGCCGATGACATTTCCCTGAAATGGAGGCTGAGGTTAGTAGGCAATTTAAGAGGTGGCAATAAAAATTAAGGGGCTCCAAGAAGATATCACATAATAGGACTTTAGCCACCATCTGAGCTTATTATTATTTGAAATTCACTCTTTAGAGTTAAGACAATATCTCACCATAAAATACTCACATATGCCCTTGAAAAGGAAGAGATAAATTCATTTTCATCTAATACAAATTCAAACTGAACCCTGCCTACTGCAGGGGCACTGGAACTGTGTCTCCATGACCCTAAGGGTCAGTGCCTGCATTGAAGGGGAAGAAAAAGTTGATGGGAAGCAAGATGTGCTACTGAGATTCATAACATCAGCTCCTCAGTTTCTGCCCTCATGGCCACGAGGCAGGAACCACGTGTGAGGATCAAGTTCAAGTTCTTCCCAAGCCTGATGCAGAGACAGCTATCCCGGGCAGTGGACCATGGAACCCAGGGCTGGAACGCCGAGCTCGCTCGCTGCTCTGCCCGAGAGCCCATCGGTGTTCCCCACGGGCAAGGACTCAGCCCTGCTCTCCTCTGCGAAGGGCCTCCTTTTCTCTCCTCGGAGGTGCCACGATGGGGACGGGCCTCGAAAGGAAGAGAAGGAAGCAACAGAGGGAAAATGGAGGAGGCCACCCGTCTGCCATCAGCAGTGAGACAAGCGCCAGTGTGTGATCAGTGGGTGCCCAGCAAAGGACAGGCTCTCTGAGATGAGACGGCATCACTGTGTCTTTGCCTTTCAACCCTGGGTGCTTTTTAATCACCTCTTGCCGAAAAGGACTGAAGATGAGGTTTCTTAACCCCATCTGAACAGAGCAACGTGCGTACAAAAGCCTCAATTCGAAAAGAGAAATGAACCAAAGCAGCCTGTCCTAGTCCTCTCCTGGGGGAAACGTCACTGCTTGTTCAAAAGACACCTCTAGGGCTTCCCTGGTGGCGCGGTGGTTGAGAGTCCGCCTGCCGATGCAGGGGACACGGGTTCGTGCCCTGGTCCGGGAGGATCCCACATGCCGCGGAGCGGCTGGGCCCGTGAGCCATGGCCGCTGAGCCTGCGCGTCCGGAGCCTGTGCTCCGCAACGGGAGAGGCCACGGCGGTGAGAGGCCCGCGTACCGCAAAAAAAAAAAAAAAAAAAAAAAAAAAGCCTTCCATGGCTCCCGGCTGTCTTTCACTTGACTCTCTTCTTCCCTCTGACTCTCAGGGCCTCCAGAGTCTGGTGCTAACCAGGATGGCGACAAAGCTCCGCTCTCCCACCTCCATACAGCAGCCATGCCCGTCCCTCCATGTACCAAGCCAGTCCCATGCCGTCCCACCCCACCTGCCTGCCCGTGCCAGCAGCCCCCAGAAACCATCTCCCCTACTCTCCAAGCTTTCACAACGTCACTTCTTGAGCTCCGAGCCTTTCTGCACCCCAAGTGTCTTCTCTTCACACAGGCCTTTACTGTCCACTGCTCTGGTCACCTATTCAAGAGGAATTTCCCTCTCTCTCAACTCTAAGAGCATTTTTTCTGTGTTTTTCTCAGTGTTCGTAACTTTCTCCTTCGCAGTTTGTTCCCTGTGTGCCTCTCATGGCTGGGCCCTGGAGAGTGCCCTCAGGGGGGCCCGTGATGACTGACATGCAGGGTCACCTGTAGATACCGGAGGGACTGGCTTGAGGGACCACGTTCCTGGTCACGGGGAGAGCACAGGCCTCCTGAAGGTCTGCCACGTTAGCTTTAGGTAGAGAGCTGAGCTGGCTGACCTGTTTCCTGGTAGCTCCAGGGTTTCATGTGCCTGTGAGGCTATGAATAGGCAAAGCAAAAGGCCACGCTAAGCATCTTTTCTGCTTCCACCCCCAATCCCAGGTTCAGGGAGCTGCCTTAGGGATCGAGGGAGCTTTTAATCACTCCTCACGGCGGTGGCACAGCTATGGAGAGGTGCTCCTTCCAGGAGCTGACTAATGCCGACCGCCCTCTCCCAGGGCGCCCGCTCCGTTGCTTTGTGGGCTGGCTGTGTTTTTCCTCTGCGCCTCCCGAGTCTCCCAGGCCCTCTGGCCTGTCGGGCACTGGCGAGGCGCCTGAAGAGTCGCCCTGCTCCGACGAACGCGCCCGTGGCTCTGCCCTTCCTCAGCGCCAGCACCAGGCCTCCTCCTCCCCCGCTCTCGGCCTCAGGTCCTGCCTTTCTGTGCCCACAGGGCCCAGCGCTGGGAGTCCTGTGGTCACAAGGAAGAGACTGGGCGCAGGGCAGGGACAGAGGGCACAGAGCCATCCCTTCTCTCGTGCTCCCTGCGGGGACAGGAGAGGGAATCTGACTTGAGCCTGTTTTCGGGGTAATTCGGTATCAAACAGCATTGAGGCCTGAAATCGGGCCAAGTCTTTGTTTTGTTTTGTTTTGTTTCCTTTCCTCCAATCAGCCCAGGGCACCGGGGAGTGGGAGGGCACGGAGCCGGTGGAGGCTGCCGGCCGGCCGGCCGGGGCTGAGAGGGAATGCTGAGCCTGCAGAAGTGGCCCATTGAGAGCTCCCACTCACAGCCGAGGGCGGGTGGCACCCCGGCCTCCTCCCACAAGGGCAGCTCTGTCCTGTGGGCACAGGGCTCCGTCCCAGCGCCTCTGGCCGGGAGAGAACAACATTTCCTTATAAGGCCCCGACCGCCTTGCCAAGGCTGGACGCTCCGACAGGCTGTAGCTTTCCATTCTCCTCGCCCGGCTGCAGTGCAGGCCTTGAATGTCGCCCTTGTTGTCAGGCCCCTCCTCTCCTGCACGGCCTCACCCCACCCACTTCCATTCCCCGCCGGGGCCTGCGCCGACGAGCCGGATCGACAGCCCGGAGGCCTCTCCCACCACGGCCTGCGCCGCTCAGGCCTGCTGAAGGTAGCCCAGGGTAGCAGGAAGAGCGGCAGGACGCCGGCTGGCCCGGCCTTGCAGTTCCCTTCCGGCGCCTGTGGGCCTGTCTCAACTGGAAAACTAAGAGCTCATTGCCACGGGGTCCGAACTCTCTGCACGGCATGCAAAGCCCTTCCCAGTGAATCTACCTTCACAGCTTCACCTGTGTTTGCTCCCCGCTGGCCGGGTTCCCCAAACTCTTCCCCTCTCCCCCGCTGGCTTTCTCAAGTAGGCTGGACAGAGCAGGTAGAATGACGTGGATTAACCCCCTAGGGAACGCCCCCGGCAGAGCCACACCCTAAGTATGCCTCTTCCCCTCCCCAGGAAAAGTGAATCGTTTCTTTCTCTTCTCTCCTCAACGTTTGCATGCACCTCTCTAAGAGGCTTTCAATTTTGCAATCGCAATGATATGTTTACATGCCTTTTCCTTCATCAGAAGATGAGCTTCTTGAGGATCGAATGGATCCTCTTTATATTCCTAGCACGACCACAGTATGGGTCATACCACTGTCGCCTTATGAATGGTCGTCGTGTAAATATCTGAACACAGTGCTGGGCAAGCCCAAAAGAGACAACTGAGGCGCAAATACTTAAAACTGACGCACAAAAACTAAAAAGTGCTGTGCACCTGTGAAGGGTAACAACTGTTATCATGCTGTCCTCCACCCCAAATTCTACACTTCGTGACGCCATTAGAACCCCTTCCCCTGTCTGCCCAGTTCTGGAACCTGAATTCTGGGCTCACTGCAAGCCCTCGGGTGTTCAATCGATCCACAACATTACTGGTCCTCGGAATGCCAGTGTTGGGGACTAAAAGGGCTTTGGGAAACTATCCAGTCATTTCCACACTGATACCGTCCATACAGATGTCACATGGCAACACAAGTGGGTTAAATGAAGGGGCCGCAAGCCCTTAGCCCTACCTGCTTTACCATTTCTACATCCTGGGTTCCCACAGCATTCTCAGAAAAAATAATCAGTGGCTTTCAAAGTTAGCAGCACATAGATTACTCCAACCTCAACATGTGACAGTTGAAGCAGCTGAGCTTCCTAACAGAAGAGTGGCTTTCCTAACATCACGCGAGTCTCACACACCATCGGGACGTACCTGGGGTCCCTGACTTTTGCCCATCAAAGCCTTGCCCTGCATTGCTGCCTGCTTAGGGCTGAGTAATGATGGATGTAGCTGCATATCTTGTCATGCTGAGTTCTTACAGGTCTGGGATGTGTCAAGTTCCAAAAAAAGAATTTCAGTCTCCGCTAGAGCAAACCTTTCTGAAACAGGGGTTGGGCAAATGATCAGGTCAGTGATCTGGAAGCACAGCGCAGTTAAGGACTGTCATGAGAGTCTATTCCCCATGATCCCAGCAATAATTATTTTTTTATTTTTATTTTTTGCAGTACGCGGGCCTCTCACTGTTGTGGCCTCTCCCGTTGCGGAGCACAGGCTCTGGACGCGCAGGCTCAGCGGCCATGGCTCACGGGCCCAGCCGCTCCGCGGCATGTGGGATCTTCCCAGACTGGAGCACGAACCCATTGTCCCCTGAATCAGCAGGCGGACTGTCAACCACTGCGCTACCAGGGAAGCCCCCCAGCAATCATTTTAAAGGCAAAAATTTTATACCAGGATTCAATATCGTTTTCCCCATCCACATACTCATTTTCTCAGAGATGATGGCAACAGAACGAAGATCATGGTTAATCATGAACCGTGTTCTGACATTACTATTTGCCACAGAGACAAATTCAGGGTTATAAGGTGGCTCTGCCTTGGGCTGCATCCAAAGGGTTTAGTTACTTGAACACCAAAGTACCTTATTATAATGAGGTTTCTCCTAGGAGATACCTAAAGGTAGACCCTGCAGGCAGCAAGGAGAAGTAGAAGGAACATTGGGCCAGGAGTCAGGAGATCAAGCCCTGTTCCCATCTCTGACACTGACTGTGAAACCTAAAGCAAATCAACTGTCTTTGTAAGTCTTCAGTTTCTCAACTACAAAATGGGAATAATCATGCCTCCAAGACCTTTTCCAAAGGCAGTAAGAATTAGACCAATTAAGATTATGGATATAAACGTGCTCTGTGAACAATAATATTAATGCAAAACACCTATGTGCCTAAATAAGGGCTAGTTAGTCATAGGGAGTCGTTCTCCCCTTGGGGTTGTTCTTCTGGGTACAGAAGAGAAAAAGCTTCCTTTTCCAGCATCCTGCAATGCTTGCTCCATCCCCCAGCTCCCTCTTGGCCCCTGGCAGCCACAGGATTGCTGATCACTTTCCAGGAAATTGAGAGAAAGGCGGGGCTGCTCCTGCTGAGGAGTTGCTTTGGGAAGCTAGAGGGCAGACAAAGGGAGCATTCTCTCACCCTGCTTTCCCCTTCGCTTTCTTCCCAGGCACAAGGAGAAAGAGTTTGCCAAGTCCAGGCTCTGGGCAAACTCTGAGTGAATTGGGGAAGTCATTTCTCTTCTCTGAGCCTCCATTTTCCAATATGTGAAGTGAAGAGGCTGAATAGAATGATATTTACGTCTAAGGGTAACAATGTAATTTACTGCCAGAAGAGAGACACTTTTGAATGTGAAAAATTGTTAATAATTACGACCATAGCAAATAGGACTGTACCAGGCAAACTGGGTGTATGGACATTTTATTAAACCCTGTTTCAACTTGCACTATTACTGGAAAAACAAGAAAACAAAATGACCTTGAGGAAAAAAGATTTCAGTTCCCTCAGTGTGGTCTTGGCCACATGGCAACTTGGATCTACAGGTTGTTTTTACATTGTTCTCAGTCACCAAAGGCAAACTCAGTATTCAGTCACACGTATAAAAGAGCCTGCATATCATAAAGGATTTCTACATTCTTTAGCTCCAGGCTACAGCCCTGTGAGGCAAGCCTGTGAAGGCGTTAATACTATTGGAGAGATTTTTTTTTTTTTTTTTTAAAGGCCTAGAGAAAGTTAAGAGCTTGCCCAAGGTCAGGGAGCAAAGGGAAGCACAGTCTTGTCCTAGGCTCTTGGCCCTGTACTTCCTCCATTGGGCCAAGTTAGTAAGGAGAGCACTTAATCTGCAAAGGCAGACTGGCTTTAGGTTGGCTACCTTCCATCCAAAAAGTTCCTTCCCTACCCATAACAATGATACTCAAAGCATAGAAATTTCTTTAGACCCCTGAAGATTGAGGTTGACCAGGGTCTTAAGAATTGGCTAAACTTATAGACGAGGAAACCAAAACCCAGAGACAATGAGTTGGCCAAGATTACCCATCACGATCCACATCCAAGTAGAATTTAGATCCCCAAACTCCTCCTTTAGCACTCTTTTAATACTAACTAAACATAAATAGACTTAGGAAAGTAAACATAACTTATATCCCTTCTGTACCTTTCAAAGATTCATGAATTACCTTCTGATTTTCTAAGGTTGAAGAGCCTCAAGCTATTCCTTCCTTCTTTGAGCTTGCAGAAGCGAGCTGAGAATATTTAAGTCTAAGGCATTGCAACAGACACTTCTTATTTCTCTTCCCTGCACTTCCAGCCGAAGATCAAATTAAATGAAGTTTCCTCCAGGGCAAAGCTTCCCTAATTCAAAATGTTTACCAGAGTCCTGAGGGCAAAACCAAAGGGAGCTTGCCACTCAGGGATGAGCACTTGGAAAATGAATAAGGAGCCTTGGGTTGAAGTTCTGGTTCAGCTACTCCTTAGCGGCACTCCCTTGACCAAATTATTTGCCCTCTCTGGGCCTCAGTTTCTTCATCTGAAAAATAAAAGAGTTGTATTAGGTAATGTCTAAACATTCTTCTAGCTCTAATAAGCGGTGAATATCCAAATGGTAAGTGTAGGTGTTTTTGAGTGGGGGGGCTGATCAAATACTTTTCTATCCGTTAGCGTCCTAGAAGTCAGTGCCAGGAGAGGTTTTTGTCACCCATCACATCTTGCTGGTGGATATTTCCTGCCCCTTTGCCCTACTGCTGATTAGCACAAGTAACTACTTGTGCCGGCTAAAAAAGGCAAAGGGGCTGGTCACCCCGTCCAGTACAAACCAGGGGGGTGGTGAATTAAATCAGACGCGTTAGCCAAGTTGCCTAATTGGCCGATTCCTCATAAATACAGCTCTGGCAAACTTTGCTCAAAGCTTCATCATTTATTGCCTAATTTATTACCTGTGCTGAGATCATTGCTGTATATATTCCTCCAAGGAACTGTAATTATAGGGCAAAATGGCAACCAAAATAAAGTCCAAAAGTCCCTGAAGGTGGAGGAAAACTTTCCAAAAGACATATATAGCAATGACTTATTTCTAATACTGAAGACCAACAGCACAGCTTGTGATTCTGAGCTGAAAGTTCAGCCCTTCAGCCCCAGAATGCCCATTCCATCAGTCTTCCTCTTAAGTGGGAGGTGAAGCTTCTTGGAGTCAACTTCTCTGTTTCTTGCCCAGCACCCTCTCTCTTTCTTCTCATATAGAAAGTTCTTATTCAGTGGAAAATCTATCCTGCGTACTATATACGGAAACAGACTCTTCCCACATAGGCAAAGAGGCAAACATATGTCCTGGGCCAGGTCACCATACGAAGATGAAAGTGAATATGAGACCAAAGCAAGTCAATCCAATGGCTCACCATGACTTTTCTGCTTTTTTTTTTTTTTTTTTTTGCGGTACGCAGGCCTCTCACTGCTGTGGCTTCTCCTGTTGCGGAGCACAGGCTCAGCGGCCATGGCTCATGGGCCCAGCCGCTCCACGGCATGTGAGATGTTCCCGGACCGGGGTACAAACCCGCGTCCCCTGCATCGGCAGGCGGACTCTCAACCACTGCGCCACCAGGGAAGCCCGACTTTTCTGCTTTTAGGGAAGATGATTAGTTTTTCCCATTGGGTTTACTTAGTTGATATAATGTGAGTCTTACAGGTGATTATCCTGCCCATATGTGGAGAGAGCTGGAGAGAAGAAAACCTGATGATATTATCTGAGCCCCTGGATACAGCCAAGCCTAACGCAAGACTACTCTTAGGCTTTTCTATTACTGAGTTAATTAATACCCTCTTTGGCTTGGGCTATTTTAGTTAGGTTTCTGTCATTTGCAACCAAAATAATCTTGACTCATGTTAGTTAGTTTCTTATTAAATCCTCCATAGGGCCTTTGGATATCAGAGCTGAAATAGTTTCTAATGTGTTCCAGTCCACCGTGAATATATAGAGAAACTGAGAGGATCTGCTCAAAGTTACCCAGAAAGGTTCTAGGACTAGAAGCCAGCTCTTTTCATCACTCTAAAAGATTCCCCAGAGGTCACTGACTCTAATACTCAAGTTGATTCGAATGTCAACTCTACAGTGTGAAACACAGAAAAAAATGTCTCTTTAACTCTGAACATCATTCTTTTCAAGAACCTTAGGAATGCCACGTCTCTGAAACTCCCCAAAACATTCTGATCATACATTTGTGTCATCCTTTCATTTCTCATAACATTTTTATTGCTGTTATAATTCCAGAATAAAATGTCTAGCTTCAAATCCCATCTACTGTTTACTTACAAATTGTGTGAACTTGGACAGGTTAGTTGTAATATTGTGTGTCTGTTTCTTCATCTGTGAAATGGAGGTGATATGAACAGTGTTCACTTCATAGAACTATCATAAGCATTGATGAAATCCTTGTAAAGCGTTTAGCCCAATGGCTGGCTTACAGCACTCAATAATTTTGACTATTGCTATTAGTTTATGATTTTTGAAACAACACTGAGATATAAGACAGCATATAGATGAGAAAGTCAAGGACCAGAGAGGATAAAGGACATGCCTAAGGCAACACGGTAGTGAGCTGAAGAACTGAAACCAAGTCCCAACTCACGTGATCCATATTGTAAACTTATTCCATAAAGCAGTTGGTCATTTCAGATAGTACTCACTCATTCATACATTCACTGATTCTTCTATCCTTATTTCACATACTCATTAATTCAGCAAGTATTTCCTGAGAACCATAGGTCCTTTCCAGCCCTGGAATCTACAATTTAGAGATCTGGGTTAGTTCTAGTTCTTTCCTAATTCACTCTTGAGGCCCAGGGCAAGTGATTTCATCTCTTTGGGCACCAGTTTCTTCAAGAGACTGGGCCAGATGTCTATAAGGCTCCCTCCATAGCAAGCTCCCATTTGCTGTCCTCAGTACTACATGCTTGGAGGAGATAAAGATGCAGTCCAGGGGCTTACCTGGAGGAGCCCACAGCTAAATGGGAAGAACAAATATAACTGATGTGACTCGCTCCAGAATGCTGGAGGACAACGTATGTCACTTGAACAATGTTTCTTAATGAAATAAATTTGATATCTACATGCCACGTGCCCGGGTTCACAAGAAAGGTGATTTCCGGCATGTTGGAGGTGGGGTGGGTCACTCCCCTCCCCCAGATGGATGATCACGTACATGAACTTTCACATAGAGTTACACACTGGCAGCCCTGGGGCCCGATGAAGGCTGTGCAAGTGTTTTGTTTGGCCCACAGTGCTTTTTGTAAAAAATTTTAAGTCAACTTTTAGTAGCTGGGAAGTTTCTCATTAAAACCCAGATTTCTGGCTTCTCTTGAAAAAGCAAAAGATCTAGCAACACTGGGCTGGAATCTTTACAGTGGCAACTGACATCTTACTGCTTTCTCTTGTAGAGGGGATGCAACTCTCCCTAATTAGAGGTGAAAGTTTGGCTTCATCTTGAGACAGACTGTATGAATTCAGGAAAAATGTTCATAGGGCTTTTCTATCATGCAAATTTAAAAATATTTATGGAGAAAGTAATAGGGGAGCTGGATGTATTGTAATAACCTGTAATAGATATATTTAATACACGTTTATATTTATAAATGTGTAATTTATATTTTTATATATTATATAATATATATTTATATTTATATAAACATATATTTTATTTTGAGAAATTTCAGTTTCTGGACTTCCTTAGGTATTAATTTTAGTCTAGCAAGGGGCCAGCATGCTTTGATATTTCATTGAAAGAAATGTTTCTAGATCTGAACAAATCACTTATACATGTTACTTCATTTCTTCAAAGGGTATTTGACTTGGTAACTCTGGGTCTTACTGTGATGTACTGGTAATCCGGCTCTCTGAAGAAAAAAGTCTTGATTTTGCCAAATTCCTTGTGTAAGTATGCCCACCATAGCCAAATGCAAGGATGGTTTAACAATTGACTCTTTTTTTTTTTTTAACATCTTTATTGGGGTATAATTGCTTTACAATGGTGTGTTAGTTTCTGCTTTATAACAAAGTGAATCAGTTATACATATACATATGTTCCCATATCTCTTCCCTCTTGCGTCTCCCTCCCTCCCACCCTCCCTATCCCACCCCTCCAGGCTGTCACAAAGCACCGAGCCAATATCCCTGTGCCATGCGGCTGCTTCCCACTAGCTATCTACCTTACTATGTTTGGTAGTGTGTATATGTCCATGACTCTCTCTCGCCCTGTCACAGCTCACCCTTCCCCCTCCCCATATCCTCAAGTCCGTTTTCCAGTAGGTCTGTGTCTTTATTCCTGTCTTACCCCTAGGTTCTTCATGACATTTTTTTTTTCTTAAATTCCATATATATGTGTTAGCATACGGTATTTGTCTTTTTCTTTCTGACTTACTTCACTCTGTATGACAGACTCTAGGTCTATCCACCTCATTACAAATAGCTCAATTTCGTTTCTTTTTAAGGCTGAGTAATATTCCATTGTATATATGTGCCACATCTTCTTTATCCATTCATCCGATGATGGGCACTTAGGTTGTTTCCATCTCGGGGCTATTGTAAATGGAGCTGCAATGAACATTTTGGTACATGACTCTTTTTGAATTTTGGTTTTCTCAGGGTATATGCCCAGTAGTGGGATAGCTGGGTCATATGGTAGTTCTATTTGTAGTTTTTTAAGGAACCTCCATACTGTTCTCCATAGTGGCTGAACCAATTCACATTCCCACCAGCAGTGCAAGAGTGTTCCCTTTTCTCCACACCCTCTCCAGCATTTATTGTTTCTAGACTTTTTGGTCTTTTTTTTGTTTTTGTTTTTTTGCAGTATGCGGGCCTCTCACTGTTGTGGACTCTCCTGTTGCGGAGCACAGGCTCTGGATGCGCAGGCTCAGTGGCCATGGCTCACGGGCCTAGCCGCTCCGCGGCATGTGGGATCTTCCCGGACCAGGGCACGAACCCGTGTCCCCTGCATCGGCAGGCGGACTCTCAACTACTGCGCCACCAGGGAAGCCCTGTTTCCAGATTTTTTGATGATGGTCATTCTGACTGGTGTGAGATGATATCTCATTGTAGTTTTGATTTGCATTTCTCTAATGATTAATGATGTTGAGCATTCTTTCATGTGTTTGTTGGCAGTCTGTATATCTTCTTTGGAGAAATGTCTATTTAGGTCTTCTGCCCATTTTTGGATTGGGTTGTTTGTTTTTTTGTTATTGAGCTGCATGAGCTGCTTGTAAATTTTGGAGATTAATCCTTTGTCAGTTGCTTCATTTGCAAATATTTTCTCCCATTCTGAGGGTTGTCTTTTGGTCTTGTTTATGGTTTCCTTTGCTGTGCAAAAGCTTTGAAGTTTCATTAGTTCCCAAAACAATTGACTCTTAATATTTCTGAAATATGCTGGGCTTTTTCAGCCTTCATAATTGCTTACACAAAAGACATCTGTCACCTTACAAAAAGTTTCACCATAATCTTCATTTCAGTTGCGATTGTGATTATAAAAACTTGAAGTGCACACACTTTTCAGGAATCTCTAGCTTCTAAACCGCCATGTACTTAAATGTCCGTGTGTATGTGTGTGTGTGTCTGTGTGTGCTAATTACCAGGTTTAATTTGACACAGATAAAGAACATGCTGAATCTGTCCAGAGGCCCATAGACTTAACCCCCTTGGCCGGCTTGACGTTTGAAAGAAGGATCCGTTCCACACATCAGAGAAGACCCACTTAGGACAGGAAGTGAGTCATCTGTGTTCCACAGAGGACTTGTCTCAGATTGGACTATACTAAATGTGAAACAGATTAAACTGGAACGAAATCATGACATATTTGTTCCCTCCCAGACTGTGTGACATTTCATAACCCCTTGGTACTTTGCCCTGAAACTTTCAGACCTGAAGAGGTCTTCAGAAATCACCTGACCCTCTTGTTCTCTGGAAGGGGAAACTGAGGCCCAGAGAAGGGCAGTGCCTTGTCCAAGTTCACACAGCCTATTTAGAGCAGAGCCAGCATCGGATCCCTGTCCTGAATCCCAGTCAAATGTTCTAAAGAAACATACACATACAAGTTGAGTTTTTAAAGAAAAAAAAACCTATTCTTTTGTTTAACCTTTATTAGTAACTCGATGAGCTATTTATTGACTTTTTATAATTGAAAATTAAAATTTTAGCAACTAACTTCTAGTTCTACTGGGGTCCTAGGACATCCCAATGGAATCCAGCTTAAAAAGCTTAAAGAAGTCTTCACGTAAGTGAAACGTAAGACAATACACACAACTTTACAGCAAGAGGTAAATGTTATTTTAACCATCAGTAAAGAACTATGTCATTGTAAAAATAACAAAAAGAACTGATTCTTTTCATTTTAATCTTTGTAGTTAAGATTTGGAGATCATCTCTTGAGGTTTTCTGCAATTTAAGTTTGAGACGTGAACGCAGTAGAAGGATGCATGCCAACCTGATAAACTGTTACACATGCAGTACTGGAGACTAAAGAGGAGCTATTAACTTTAAAAAAGAGAGAGAGGGGAGTTTTTGTGAGCTTTTTCATGTGTCAAACGATCAGTTGCAGTTTAGGGAGTAACAGTATTTCAAGACACACTCACTCAAACATCATAGCGCCTGATCGGCAGACAGGAATCATTTGGTTCATATCTTTATATCTAGTCTGAAGAAAGGCAACCAGGTCTTCGCAGAGTGCAGGAAGAATTAGAAACAAAACCTCATTCTTCGTAGCTCCCCAATTCACTCTCCTGGATCTGTCTTTCCCCACGGTCACCAGCTCTGTCAGCCCTCTGGTATCAGATAGAGGAGCGAGCCTGGAGTCGTGAGTCTTTCTACAGAGTCGATACTGAACCAGCTTTGGAACATTAGACCCCTGCTTCTCAAACTTGGGGTGTCTAGGAATCACCTGGGGTACTTGCTAAAATGCAGATTCCTGGGCCCACTTCCAGGACATCCAATCTCCTACGTCTGGCTTAGTTCCCAAGAGTCAGCATTTTAACCAGCATTCCTAGTTGATCCTGGTATGACTAGATGGTAGAACAAACATACCAAAATCCTACCCGCTGTAGGCAAATTGTCCCCTTATCTCTGAGCCTGAATTTCCCCATATGTGGATGAGGAGGTAGGACAAGGATCATCTCTAAGATCACCTCCTGATTCAGGCAACGGAGCTCTTATGACTTGGGAATGAACAGGCTGGGCCCTTGCCTTGCTCTGGGTTAGCTCCGTAGCCCAGATGGGCCATGTGCTTACAGCAGCGTTTAACTCAAATACAGGTACTCGTTCACACAGAGCTCAGTGTGGACCATGGAGGGGTTCAGGGGTTCCCTGCCAGTTCCTCCCCGCTGCACACCATCTGCAGCATGCTCTCTAACTTGTTCTCCTTTTCACCACTGCAGGTCCTCAGTCTGCGGACCCTCACCTATGCAACCCACTGTCTGTCCTCAGGCAGGAATGTCCAGGAACTGCCTGGTTCTCTAGACCCCTAATCCTGCCTCAGATCTAGAGTCCACTAAGCAGGCGATGCTCCAGATTAATCAACTTGAACTACTCAGAAAAAAGTAAAACCTGAACAGAGAGTGA
Source organism: Grampus griseus (assembly GCF_964374135.1). Classification (NCBI taxonomy): domain Eukaryota; kingdom Metazoa; phylum Chordata; class Mammalia; order Artiodactyla; family Delphinidae; genus Grampus; species Grampus griseus. The sequence continues at coordinate 64,490,197 of NC_138998.1, forward strand.
GTTCCTTTAAGATAAGGGATGCTAGGCAGAGATATTCTTTTTCCCTTCGTTAAGATACTCTAATGATTACATAAAGCAGCTACAAAATTTTTCATTAGCATTTGTAAATCCTCAGAATTAAAGAGTCAACTATTGTAGGTTGGCCAGAAAAAAAGAGCTTGTTCCCAGCCTTTGACTCTCCAAGGCAGTGGATCTTCTGGTTCCTTCCATTGCCCTCAAGTTATGACTTGCCCTGGCCATGGCTTTATTACAGGGTTTTAACCCCTGGGCTCAGATGTGCTCACCAGGCCCTTCCTAAGGTCAAAAGATCTCCACAGTTGCCTAATTGCTTCTACATCTTGACTCTGGACACTTTCTTTGAAGACCTCCTGAGTCTTGCATTTTAAGCTCCTGCAGTTAAGTTACTCAACTTTGTTTCTTCATCTTTCTCCAATACTTATAGTCCCATGGCAAAGCGTTGACCAGAGCACAATATATACAGCAAAAAGAAAGGGTCCCGGGGGGAAAAACACAAGTCACCAAAGACTCTTAATTCTCAAAGTGCAGTTGGAGTGCCCATTGGCTGAGAGCCACTTGTAGGATGGGGCAGTAATGATTATTGGCTGAAAGGACGCAGCCAAGTTTATCCATCTCTTATTGGCTGAGAGCATATTCTAACCCTCCAATCCCAGGTAGAAATATTTATGACATGCTATGTATAATACATGCTTCAAGGGAAAAAGTTCATAGTAATTATGGTTAAAATGAATCTGTGTTATTAAATGAGGTATGCCAGAAATTAACTTTCCTTTCCATTCTTTATGAAGCAAAGAGCTTCTGGTCAGTAAGAGATATCCAATGTTTTCAAACTGAGCTGATATAATTTCAGACAAAGGTAAAAATAACTTGACATTTTCATTAGCATCTGTGACTTTAACATCAGTAAATGGACTATTTCTGCTAGGCTTTCTAAAACACTGAAAATATTTTGAAGACACTTTATTGGTTTTGCCATAAGCATCAATCCCCCTTCTGGTTACAGCACCAACCCCTTTTCCCCATCCCACCCCATACCACGTCAATCCATAGACCACCCCCAGCTCCAGGGATATACTTGGACCAAAGTCAATCCAAGTCCACTTCCTCTTTGGTTACAAGGACGGTTAACTAACAATAAATTTTGAGAGATAAGCCCAGTACTCTTTTGGAAAAGTTAGGGAAGAAATGGGTTTTCATTTTCCCTGGGGTTGCTACCAGCCATACTGCCACCACAACAGGTATGCCTGAGCATCGAACCAACACAGAAGGAAGCAAAGATGAGAGTGAGAGAGCAGAAGTTGATGACAACGCAAGCGCCTTGGTTGTCAAACCAGAAGCCAGCTCTGCCCCCAAGAAGTCCCCCCTTTTTTTTTTCTTTAGCCAATATAAGTCAGGCTTTTGTCACTTACAACCAAATAATTCTATCTACTCCCTCCTTCCTCTCATTATTACTTAAATAGATCTCTGGGCACCAGGGATCCCTGGTTGGGAATCATTAACCAAGCACCAAGGAGATCACAGAAATGTGTTTGCTATATCTGTCGATCTGAATCCATATCTAATTCAAATCTCAATCTCAAATTCGCTGATTCATGTTTATTGAGCTTCTACCGTGTACAAAATCCTCCTGGTACCTGTGTGGGAAGCTAGATGACTCCACCAGCCCCTACCACTCTCACAGACTGGTAAAAGAACTAAGAGGACAACAGGGGAGGAACGGAATCTTCTAGGTGGGAATCTGGGAAAGCTTCATAAAAGAAAGTTCACCAGAGATGGGCCTTAAGGGATTAAATGAGTCACAGTTGACCTAGACTAGAACCCATGTTTTGCTTCCCTGTCCAACATTCAGCTTAAACCCACAGGGGTCAGTGCTAGTGCAGGGTCATGTTCTGGAGGAAAAAGCCTACTGCTGTTGGTCCCCCAGGTCCTGCTAATGGCTATGTGGGGCCTCCTGTAGAGACAGGGGCTCAGGCCACCCAGAAGTACATTGGGGGAATCATAAGACAAGAGCCACCTGCCTGTAAATCACCTCAGAGTATCCGGGAATCATAAAACAGTTGGATAGCTAGAATCATTAGATGCCAGAGCTAGTGGGGACCTTGGGAATTAATCAGCCTCTTCATATGACAGATAAAAGCCTGGAAAACAGAACAGGTCAAGGACTAGTCCAAGATCACTCCTGCCCAGTCATTCCCAGAACCCAGGGCTCCAGGATTCTGACCAGGAGACACCATGATTATTTCAATTCCACCCCAGCAGGAGTGAGAAGAGGAGTCTGGGATTGTATTTTGATCGATGCTGTCTTTTATCTCTGATAGTTTCCTGTGCCTTGTCTTGCTTCAGCACTTCCCTTGATTTTTTTTTTAACATTTTTATTGGAGTCTAATTGCTTTACAATGGTGTGTTAGTTTCTGCTTTATAACAAAGTGAATCAGTTATACATATACATATGTCCCCATCTCTTCCCTCTTGCATCTCCCTCCCTCCCACCCCAATCCCACCCCTCTAGGTGGTCACGAAGCACCGAGCTGATCTCCCTGTGCTATGCGGCTGCTTCCCACTAGCTATCTACCTTACGTTTGGTAGTGTGTATATGGGGGAGGGGGAAGGGTAAGCTGTGACAAAGTGAGAGAGTGGCGTGGAGATATATACACTTCCCTTGATTTTAACGTGCAATGAGCCTCTCCGGGGGCTGAGTCGTGCAGGCCTGGAGGACTTCCTTTGGCTCTTTAGCCAGTGACCATTGTTTCACTGGTTTTCCAGCCAATAACCATTAAAATCTCCCCAAGAAAGCCCCTGCTGAGGATGCAGTCTTCTTGAGCTCCACACGGGCTTCTAGTGAAATGTGGATGCCATCAGGGGATGGCCGTTTGGGGACTGGTTCCACTTCTTGCCAAGTCACTCCTCCAGACTCTCAGAAACATAATAAAGGGAAGAAATAATTATTCAACATACCAAAAGGAAGGCATGGTGTGTGCCTATGGGATGGCTTTTTTTTGCAAAGCACATGAAGGGTCCTAGGGCACGGTGCAGAGGGAGCTGCCTTAGTCTGTAATAATCTTTGCTTCCCCTGGTGCACTTTTATCAGTCACACGCATGACTCTTTCAAAAGCCTTGTGAAGAAGGCAAGACCGAGTTCTATCCTCCCCATTTCCCAGGTGAAGTAACTGAGACTCGGGGAGGGGAAGCCACCTGTCCCCTCTCACCCATCTAAGAAGTGGCAGACCTGGGGCAGTCAGAACCCAACCTGTCCCACGGTGGCCAGCACTCATTTTACAACGTCTCAGGGGTCTTGTCCACAGCCAGTTCTGAATCACCCCTAGGGCTGGCAAAGGATGAGAGGCCAGGGGTCTTTGTTGGTGTGACAAGGGAGCTGGGGCAGGGGTCTCCTTTATTCTCCTCCATGAGCCACACCTGACACTCAGAGCTGAGTTACTCCTTTTGTAAATCTCTGATATTAGTAACAAGGCTGACTAGAGGTAGTGTTACATAATGAAATCAGCAACTGGACATTGGATACTAAATGAATGAATGAACAGGTGAATAAATGCAGTAGCTCTCACCTTAATGTAGTACACAAACATTGATAATATTTCAGCTGGCACAGAAGACGGACCGGAGACCATTTCTAAGGTCTGGTCTCTGCCCCAGAGGAACACACATTCCAACAGGAGAAGAAACAGACACGCAGACAAATAAATGACCATGCACCGTGACGGAAGCCGGAGTGCAGCTAGGTAGATGGACTCTAGAAGCCCAGAGCAGGAGGTTTGCTTCCCATGCAACCAAACTTGCAACCGTCTGTCCGCCAGAGCTTCCCTAGGGTTGCAGGAACCGGCATGACTCATCTTTCCCTCCCTATCAGACATTACGCTGGGAACATCCGAGATCACCAGTTAGTGTGGGCTGAATAAATTCTCCCGGAGGAGTCGTGAAATCTTCAGCCATGTAGGTGACCTGGGCCACGGGACAGAGTCTGCAAGCTACCTGTCCCAGCCTCCTACGACAAGGATCTCAGCCGTCCCAGCCTTCTCTGGGACCCGTGCTCAGAATCAGCTGGCCCCAGAGCCCTCTCTCACCTGCCACAGTTATCTTAAAAGGTGGAGTGAGATCAAGGCACAGGGAACGTCACAGTCACAGTAGCCTGGCTCATCCCTCAGGGCTAGAACACCTCGCCTTGAACAAGCGAGATAAGAGAATAAAATAACGCCTGACACAGCCTTATCACCTGATAATACGACTTCAGTTTTTCCATTAAAATTACTGAGAGCCACAGTCTTGTACTTTGGCTGATAATAGATCACAGGCGACAAAGCTATTAATTTTTATCTCTGTCGTGCAATATATCCAAGGGGGAAAAATACTTTTTCTGACGGTGGAAGTTGGATATGAATTTTTTCCTCCTCCCACCTTTCGTTTCTCACACCTTGCTCATCCATGAGCCTCTAGGAATTTTTAATCAAAGATGTATTAAACAGGGGCTTCCCTGGTGGCGCAGTGGTTGAGAGTCCGCCTGCCGATGCAGGGGACGCGGGTTCATGCCCCGGTCCGGGAAGATCCCACATGCCATGGAGCGGCTGGGCCCGTGAGCCATGGCCACTGACCCTGCGTGTCCGGAGCCTGTGCTCCGCAACAGGAGAGGCCACAGCAGTGAGAGGGCTGCGTACCGCAAAAAAAAAAAAAAAAAAAAAAAAAAAAAAAAAAAAAAAGATGTATTAAACAGACACGGATCTGGCTATGCTATGACCGTTACATAATGTTATAAATCTCTCTCTCTTTTTACTCTACCCCCATCCTTGGAGGACTTGGTACAGGTATTTAGAACACAATTTAAAGGACTTGAGTCGGTTAGTTGCCTCTCTAGTCCTTGATATTCCCATCTTGAAAATGAGGAGTCTCCGTAATTGCTTCCAGCTTCAATACTCCAGGACCGTATGACTGAAGGAGACATGGAGCGGGTCAGTTGTAATGACAAGGGTAGTCTTTCTAAGTACGAGGGCTGCCAGATAACAGTACAACCAGGCCACCACCACCCTGCCCTGGGCCCCATGCCTTAGGGGCAGCCCTGGCCTTCCTTACGGGGCAGAGGTCCATGGTGCCATGAACATGTGTACCTGGAGCCCACATCCCCCTTTCAAAGCAAACTGTGGGTACCTGGGACCCTGAAAGAGCCTGTGCAAATGGCCCAAGGTCTGCTTCCAGGCCCTACCTGATCTCTCCCCTGGCTCCTCATCCCCAGAGCAGATCACAGCCCCAGGGTGCACACCCCTAGGTGTGATCCAGGGATGGGGGGTGTGATTGATGCTCCACATCTACATCCCACTCTTCCCTGCCCTCAGGAATACTTGGGTGGAAAAGTTTGCAAAGCATCTGTCTTTGGGGTGCGAATGCCTATCAATGCCAGTGAGTAGCAGGGCCAGGGATGGAAGAGAGGGGGGAGGGGGTGGGGACAGTGGGGTATGACCAGCAACCTCCATTTGTACTGACACCTGACCTGCAAATGCTGGGGTGGGGGACTGGCTGCCAAAGAACAGCAGACTGTGAAGGATCCACGTTGGAAGGTGGTGGGAAGCAGAGGGGGCCGCTGAGTGGTGATGCTCTTCCCAAGCTGTAGCTGTCCAGTCGGTCACTTCAAAGGCCCACAGGCAAACCCAGGCTCCTTCCCAGGTTGGCCTCAGGCCTCTCCTCTGGAGAAATCTGATTTTATATTTTAAAGGTGAGTCTTAGCATCTCTTCCTCTCTCTCTGGAATAAGGCTATCTCAGAATTCGTTTCCTTATCATTGATACCCTATCTATTTCGAAAAAACCAAAACAAAAGCCTGGAGAAGGCTTGCAGTAAAAATACCAGATGGCTAAATACACAGATTTGCCACGTTATGAAAGAAAGGAAATAATCATGCCAGGAACCTTGGATTCAATTTTTACTAAATATAAGAATAAAACAGCTCTGAGCCTCCTGACTGCTAAAGCAAAACTAGAAAAGTGCTGAGTTACCTGGCTTTCATTATGTGATCAAAAGTACAAATACTCATTCTTCAAAGGAGACCAACTTCTGCTGGGCAGAAAATTTGAGGAAGAGTTTTATCATCCACATCCTTTTATAGGAGGCGCTAAGTAACATAAGGAACCAAATCTTCAACAGTGGTTTTGCAGACAATGCAGAATCATTCTCCACACAACCATTTATTATACTGACACTTGATAAAAATCTCAGGACATGATATTTTTTAAAAGTTGTGAAGTCATTGCTACAGGAACCTGAGCTAGTATCATCTAAGTAACCAAAATGGATACAAGAAAATAACTCAGAAAAATCAAAGGAATGAACTATTTAAACAAACACTTCTCAAACTTCTCTACCCAGTGTCCCTAATAGCACCCAATGGCAGAGAGAAGAGGAATCCTCTGTGGGATGGGGAGATAGAGGATCAGTCACGCCCTCCTCCATCTCTGGAGCAAAGTAAAATTTATCTTTAAAATGTATTCAATCTTAGCTTGCTACTTCATCATAAACGTGTCCTTATTTTAATATAAAATTAGTTTCCCCAAAATCTTGGCTGAAGTTGATATCACTGTGGCTTAGAGCATTCCCTGGCACCACCAAGTATCCCAAACGTTTCGAGAAACACGACTGGCTTACACTGTCTCTTATTTGTTCTTTATAACAAATTGATGAGGCAGGTATTACCCATTTTCATCAATGGGGAAATTGAAGAACAGAGAGATTAAGTACTTTTCCCAGTAGCACGTGGCACCGGAATACATATTAATACTTGAACGAAACTCAGATCTCCTGACTATAAATCCAGTCCTTTTTCCCAGCTTCCGTAATGTCATTTTATCATGTAGGAAATAATCAAGGAGTGAAATGGATGGTCCAGCTAAGGTTTCTGATGTCGTATTACTGAAGCACAGTACCCACCGAACCTGGGACACCACCCAGGCTTCCAATGGCCCCCCATATTGCACTCTGGCATCACTAGATGTCCCTGATTCATTCTTCCAGAGGATGAATCACCCATGCTCAAATTAGAATCAGTTCATACATTATCAACTTCATGAGGCTGGAGCAGGAGAGGAGAGAAGAGCGTTTTTTTCTCAGGGGCTCCAGCAGCTGTCCCAAACCCTTACAGCGGTGATGGTAAATTGTCCCTTCTCCATGAGGCAGAGCATCAATCCTGAAAGCGGTAGGATGCAATGAGAGGTCTGGCGACCTGAGTTCTGGTCCTGACTCAGCCGCCGGAGGGTTATGGGAAAACCACTTAACCCACGGGCGCTGGGTATGCCAGGGTATGATCATGAGGAAGAGTGAGATAATGTCTGGGAAGCCCTTTGAGCACCTCAGAAACAAGAGGCTCCATAAACACAAGGTGTTATTACCTCCAAGTACATCAGCCAAGGACATCACAGTTCAGGTCCCTGCAGAAACTCCTCTCTCTCGGGACCTGAAAGGACCAGTTGATCCTTCAGCTTCTCATCCAGCTGAAATGTCCAAGTTTCAGAGGATTTGGGGTGAGTCAACCATCTGGTTAAAGATGAGTGAAGTGAAGACCTCGATCTTTAAATCACAGACCCTCTCAGCTGAAAAAGATATTAGCAATTTATTTTTTTATGATTTTTTAAAAACTAATTAATTTATTATTTATTTGTGGCTGCGTTGGGTCTTTGTTGCTGTGCACGGGCTTTCCCTAGTCGCGGTGAGTGCTGGCTACTCTTCGTTGCGGTCCGCGGGCTTCTCATTGCAGTGGCTTCTCTTGTTGTGGAGCACGGGCTCTAGGTGCACGGGCTTCAGTAGTTGTGGCACATGGGCTCAGTAGTTTGGCTCTCGGGGTCTAGAGTGCAGGCTCAGTAGCTGTGGTACACGGGCTTAGTTGCTCCGCCACATGTGGGATCTTCCCAGACCAGGGCTCGAACCCATGTCCCCTGCACTGGCAGGTGGATTCTTAACCACTGCGCCACCAGGGAAGCCCCATATAGCAATTTAGATCCCACTCTTCGTTTAGAGAAGGAGAAGCTGAGTCCAGAAAGTCTCATACATATTCCCTGAAGGCCTGCAAGATGTTAGACAGATGCTGGCTAAGAAGATGACTGGGCTTGGGTCTTTGACTTCAGAGGACTCCCCACCTAGTAGAGAACACAGGCACATTCACAGTTTGTGGACAGTGCAGTACGAGCATTATTGCAAAGCGCCACCAGGACTGTGACAAAGAGGGAGCCGAAGTTGTCCTGCAGCCACGTGTCCTTGGGCAAATCGCTTCAACTTTGAGGCTCAGAAAAACGGAAACACGAGCAATGACATCACTCTCTAACATTTTTATCATGTTTGACAGCTCCCTAACAATTTCATAATCACCGGCTGATTTAATCCTTACAAGAAAGCAGGGAAGGAAGAATTATGATTAGCTCTTCTCTCTAGAGATGGAGTCCCAGGAGTGTGGTCGTGACCTCACTCCCGGATGAGTCATCTGGAAAAGAACCAGGAAGGTAACTGGCCTCTAGTCCCCAGTAGCCTCCTCCCTGCTGTTCACCTGCTGTTCAACTTCATAGACATAAAGTTCTATAGATCTACAAGTTCGTCAAAGTTGCAAGGTGACCTGGAACTGAGGAGGCTTTGGATAAGCATTTGTAATGATTGGAGAACTGGGAAAAGAATCAGCATCTTTTCCATCTAAACTCAGCTACCAATAAAACATTTCTTAATTCAAGTGACTTGGGCTTCCCTGGTGGCGCAGTGGTTGAGAGTCCACCTGCCGATGCAGGGGACATGGGTTTGTGCCCTGGTCCGGGAGGACCCCACATGCTGCGGAGCGGCTGGGCCCGTGAGCCATGGCCGCTGAGCCTGCGCGTCAGGAGCCTGTGCTCTGCAACGGGAGAGGCAACAGCAGTGAGAGGCCCGCGTACCGCAAAAAAAAAAAAAAAAGACTTAATATGTTTTAGTAAGAACCTCGGGTTATTTTATATTTCAGTATTTTAAATTACACAAACAGAACATGAATATAGTTTTACTGCAAAATGTTCAAATATCTAAAAGCAAATGTCCTTTTGACTGACCCCCGATCCCAATCCCTACTCCCTGCTAACTCCCCACCCTTCTCCTCCTCTCCCCCCACCCCCGTCCCTGACTCCTGTTGTTAGTACTTATCAGTATCATTTTAGCCCTTCACTCTATGCAACTAATTACATGTGCATATAGAAATATACCCCAGTGTGTCTTGCAGCTTGTTCCTTATGTAAATGGTCTAATGGTGTGTACGTTGTTTTACAATTTTTTTTAACTTAACGCATAGAGGGGCTCTAGCCTTGTTAGCTGTCATAGATGTACTGTATTCCCTGGTATTTCGTAATATTACTACCCTGCAGTTAAGCCATTCCCCTGTGAATGGACCTCTAGTGATCTTTATGTTTTTCTCCATCACCAACAATGCTGCAATGAACATTTTTGTATGTGTCACCTTAGAAACACAAATTTGACTCTGAAAGTATTGCACTGATTTGCAGGTTGACCAACAGTGTAGGAGAGGATCTATTTTCTTATATCCTTTACTAAAACTTAATATCATCGATTCTCTTAATTTTTTTTTGCCAATCTGATAGTAAAAATAAAATATGCATTGTTGATGTTAATTTGCATTTCAAGCATATTTTCCTTTAAAATGGGAAATAATAAAAAGTGTTAACACTTAAAATGTGTTAACTCTCTCAGAGAAAACATGACATACTGAAAGATAATGGTCTCTGAGGTCAAAGGGCCTGGGCTGGCTTCCCAGATCTACCACTGACAAGCTGGGTGACCTCTGACAATTGCTCAACCTCTCTGTGCCTCACCTTCCTGTCTGTCCAGGCTGTGAAATAGCTGTCATGAAAGTGCTTCATAAATGGTTAGCTCTGTGCAACTGTTAGACGTTACCTGACTTTTAAGGTGAATAAACTGATGCTCAGTGAGGTGGGTTGCATATTTCTAGGTACCAAGAAAGCCCCTCATACAGCTACAGTAGCCCCTGTCTTACGTTGGAATATGTTTAATCAGACTTTCTCAGCAAGCTGAAAGATAAGGCCTTGAGTAGTTTCGTTCGTTTATTTGTTGGCTGGTTTTGATTTTTGTTTGTTTGCTTGTCTCTTTTTTTTTTTTACTTCATAGAAGTACATGCAGAATAAGACACAGGTTAGCTGATCGACTGTAGAATGTCATGTTACCTAAACCCCAGAACTCCACTTCACAGCAAAATGCCCCAGTCTCTTCTCATTAATTTCTATTGTCTCAACTGCACTGTTTGCTAGAGAGCAAAACACTCCCTAAATTGACGAGATGGAAGATTTGATGCACCTAAGACATAATCACATTTATTTTCAGACGTGGGAGGACTGCGGGGGCACAGAGGACGTTTTTCATTTTTTTAGCCACTGAACCACTTTTCCCCTTCCTGGCAGCACCCCACTTTCAATCCACAGGGTCTGAGTGGGCCTCACCCTCAGCCCTGGGGTGGAGCATGTGGCCCGGACCTACATCAATTAGCACGTTGCAGTCTCCAGCCCCAGTGATTGGCTGACAGCAGAGCACATGATACAGAAACCCCAATCAAGGTGAACCTTGGAATTTTTGCAGACAAAGCAGGGACAGAGAATTTTCATATGTTCCCACGGCACATGATCCTGAAAGGATTTTGCCCTGGAAACTTCTGGTGGTCTTCTTGAAGGAAAAGAGAAGAAGACCTAAGAGATGGAGAGAGAAAAACCGGATCCCGATAACATTGCCAAAGCCAGACGTCCTCCTGTACACCTCAGTTACAGAACTTAATAAATCCCCCCTACATGCACACACTCTTTTTGGGGGGGTGGGGGGGCTGAATCTGCTGTTGTATCATTTGTGATAACTGACACTAGTGGAATCACACACTCACATTTATGCTCCATGTTTCTTTCCGTACGTGGAGGGCAGCATGGTGTCATGGCAGAAGCCCAGGACTGGAAGGCAGGAGACCTAGGTCTGTCACTGGCTTTGTCTCTTTGGGCATCAGTTTACTTAGCTGTAAAGTGAGAGAGTTGGACAAATAAGTTTGGGACACCTTCCTGCTCTGACACTCTCTGAATCTGTAAACCTGAAACTCCTGGTGCTCTTGTGACCACTGGAAGCTGAGATTGTCAGATACTGACTCTTTGAAGCATTCCATTCATTGTGTTAAAGGAGGGCTTAAGTGGCCCCCAATGGAGGGGACCTGAAGAACAGTAAACAATTAGGTTCCTGTATCTCCACCAGAATTGGCTCCAGAAGAGGGTCAGGCTTTGCAAAAACACAGAACATTCTTCCCTCTGGGCTCCTTGGGAAAACTCTCGGCACGATGGAGGGTGTCTCTCTGGCTATTCATTGCTTGCCAGTGGGAACAGCCAAGGAGGAGAAGGGGTCACATGGCCTGGCCTGCTGCTGGCACAGGGCGCTCTACGCGGCCGATGGCTGGGCGAGGAGGAGGGCTGCCCGACCCCCTACCGAGGCGTCCTTTGGAAGGTGGGCCCAAGAGTTTCCGAGACGTATTCTGCAGCAGTCTCTGTAAAGGTCTGTAAAGCAGGATTCAAATTCAGCAGTCTCCGCTTGTCTCTTCCGTATGAAGCATGATGCTAAGCGTTTTCATAGGCATTCTTTTTTTCAACCCCTTTTTTTAAACAACAACCCTCTTGCCCCTCACATCACCTCCAGTTTACAGTTATAGAATCTGAGGCTCAAAGAGGTGAAGTTGAAGTAACTCACGCAGGGACCCACAGCAAGAGTCACAGTGTGTCTCACGGATGGAGGATGAGACCAGGGCCTGAAGGCTGCTTTTGCCTCATCTTCGCCCACACCGCCACCGTCCTGTGAACCAGACCCACAAACGTGCGGGTCGGAAGCGTGTGTTCCAGTCACTGCCCTTCTCACAGCTGCTTTTGTAAACACTCGGAAGCACAGTGTTCTGACCGTTTATGTGCATGTCACTTCCTTGACTGGACTGTGCGTTCTTCAGCAGGGCCTGTGTGATCCAGCTGTGTGGCTCCCCCAGGTCCTGTACAAAATAGGAATGTGAAAAGCAGTCCTTCTCTCTGGCCGGCCACTGACCCCAGAGGAGGACTGGACTCAAGCAAGGGTCACCAACTGGATGCGCTCAGGGACCAGGCGGCAGGCAGCGGAAACACAAGAAATCCCAAGCCAGGTGTGAGACAGTAGGGAGCGGTCGGAGATTGAGGGAACAAAACGTGCGGGACCCGCCTAAGACACTCAGGTCCAAAAGTTTTAGAAAGGTCGTACAGCCGAAAGAAGCGTGCAAAAACAACTAGACCCCCAAAAATAATAATAATAAAATAATTAAAAAAGAAAAGCATGCAGCCTGGGCCCCAGAGCCCACAATTTACAGCCCCTACTCTAACTCCACCCTGGAACATTCAGCTTGGCTCGGATTGGTGAACACCCCTCCGACACTGTCACACCAGTCTTCCCAGGGGTTCCATACCTGGTTCTCATTTAACACAAGGTGCGGTAGATAGTGGACATTTAATACGTGTTTGCTAAATAAAATTTAAAAGAATTAATGTTTACCCAAAGCGCTATAAGCCTCAGTTAGCCAACACCATGCAAAGGAAGCTATTGACTCAAGTTTCACTGCTCTAGGGACCAGAACATTGATTACAGTGTTTGGGTGGGGAACCAACCATACCAGGTAGCTGCATGTACCGTAACACCTAGAGGAGCCCTTTAGGAAACTAAATGATTCATTGAGCGGTCCCCATACTCAAAACAGAAATATACACAGTTCATGATTCTCTAGTATATCCCATCAATCATCCATTCGCTCAACAATTGCAGCGCTGGGACCATAAAGGTGAGGTATACAGACGGTGCCTTCCTTCAAGGAATTTACAGTTTTGTAATCAGCTGATCACATAAATAAATGTAAAATCACAACGTAATACGGCTCAGAAGTAAGCTGTGCTTTCAGAGGCCTGGCCGAGGTGGATCAGGGAAGTGATTCAAGAGCTGGCTAAACAGGGGAAGGAACAGCATATGAAAAGGCCCCAGGGGGCTTCCCTGGTGGCGCAGTGGTTGAGAGTCCGCCTGCCGATGCAGGGGACACGGGTTCGTGCCCCGGTCCGGGAAGATCCCACATGCCGTGGAGCGGCTGCGCCCGTGAGCCGTGGTCGCTGAGCCTGCGTGTCCGGAGCCTGTGCTCCGCAACGGGAGAGGCCACAACAGTGAGAGGCCCGCGTACCGCAAAAAAAAAAAAAAGCCCCAGTAAAGAAGTGTGGCAAAGAAAGGGATGTGCAAGGACAAAGTGGCTGAGCAGAGGAGGGAGGATATATGGTTTAAGAGGCTGGTAGAGGTCAGACCATTCCAGGATTGTGGGCGATGGTAAGAATTTGTATCTTTATCCCGTGAGCATTGTGAGTTATTTACTCTGCTAGTGAAAAACATAAAATGCTGGGCTGTTGCCACAGTTCTTCATTCCTCTAGCCTGGACCTTCTGCACAGGCTCTTTGGTGCCCACTTCTCTCTATGGGGTCTGTGACAAGGATGAAGAGTTTTAAACTCTTTTGGATGGAAAAAGTTATTTCACGTTTAAAGTCTGAGCTGCAAATGAGATTTTTCCTTCCAGTGTACCGTGACATTGCCGCCGTAACACCATTAGACACCCTTCTGGCAACAGGAGCTCAGAGCCCTACTGTCAGCTACTTCATGTCCAACATCACGTCAGCCAGCACTTTCTCATCTTTGGGATTATTCAGACCACATTTTAACCTGAAAAATATCACAGACTTCCCACTTGACACCAGTTATACTTTCAACTTTTAATGACATAATACCATTTACATTAGCACCCCTAAAACTGAAATATTTATGTATAAATTCAACAACATATGCTAAAGAGCTATATGAGGAAAACCGCAGTACTCTGATGAAAAGAAATTAAAGAAGATCTAAATAAATGGAGAGATAGTCCAGGTACATGGATTAGAAAGCTCAATATGGTCAAGATATCAGTTCTTCCCAACTTGATCTATAAAGTCAGAGCAATCTCAATCAAGGGATTATTAATCCCAGCAAGTTACTTTGTGGATAGCAACAAAATGATTCTAAAGTTTGTGTGGAAAGGCAAAAAAAAAAAAAAAATATATATATATATATATATATATATATCCAGAATAATCAACACAGTATTAAAGAAGAACAAAATTGGAGGACTGACACTACCCAACAGTAAGATTTACTATAAAGTTACAGTAATCAAGACGATGTGGCACTGGCAAAGGAAGAGAAAAACCAATGGGACAGAAGAGAGGGCCCAGAAATAGACTCACATAAATACAGTCAACTGATATTTGACAAAGGAGCAAAGGCAATTCAATGGAGAAAAGATTGTCTTTTCAATAAATGGTGCTGAAATAACTGACCATCTACATGCCAGAAAAGTGAATCTAGGGCTTCCCTGGTGGCGCAGTGGTTGAGAGTCTGCCTGCCGATGCAGGGGACACGGGTTCGTGCCCCAGTCCGGCAAGATCCCACATGCCACGGAGCGGCTGGGCCCGTGAGCCATGGCCACTGAGCCGGCACGTCCGGAGGCTGTGCTCTGCAACGGGAGAGGCCACAGCAGTGAGAGGCCCCACTGAGTACACACCAAATGCTGATGAGACTGTGGAGCAATAGGAACTCTCATTCATTGCTGGTGGGAATGGAAAAGTTTGTACGGCCACTTCAAAAGACAGTTTGGCAATTCCTTACAAAAATAAACATGCTTTTACCACACAATTCAGCAATCACATTCCTTGATATTTTCTCAGATGAGCTGAAAACGTATGTCCACGTAAAAACCTGCGCATGGCTTTTTATAGCAACTTTTTTCATAGTTGCTAAAACTTGGAAGCAGCCAAGATGTCCTTCAATAGGAGAATGGATAAACAAATTATGGTACATCTATACAATAAAACATTTTTCAGTAATAAAAAATTGAGCTATCAAGCCATGAAAAGACAAAGAGGAACCTTAAAGGCATAGCGCTAAGTGAAAGAAGGCAACGTGAAAAGGCTACATACTGCATGACTCCAACTATATGACATTCTGGAAAAGGCAAAATTGTAGGTACAGTAAAAAAAAAAAAAAAAAAAATCAGTGATTGAGAAAGAGGAAAGGAGAGATGAATTGGTGGAGCGCAGGGGATTTTGGGGGCATTGAAACTATGCTGTATGATACTGTAAGGGTGGATACTTGTCGTTATACATTTGTCAAAACCAACAGAATACACAACACAAACAGTAAACCCTAACGTAAACTACGGCTTCAGCTAATAATAATGTATCGGTATTGGCTCATTAACTATAACAAATATACCACATTAATGCAAGAAGTTAATAACAGGGGAAACTTGGCGGAAGGGCAAAGGGCAGTATGGGAACTTGCTGTACTTTCCGCTTGCCTATTCTGTAAAACTAAAACTGCTCAAAAAATAATGTATATTAATTTAAAAATTCTAATGATTCATAAAGTATATGATGACAACACCACCATGGTTTTCGTAGCCTGGTTTTAAAAATTATATCTGATTAATCACAACAGCGCCCACATATGCTTGAGAAATACAAGTACATATGAGTAAAATACGCCTGTCTTTTGCAGTCTCTAGATAATCTTGAGCACACATGTGGATTCAGAGATTTTCTTGCAAAAACTCCATAGGTTTAAAAGAATCCCAAGTCTGGGAACCACTGCTGAGGGCTTTATAGACATTTCTTGATTAATGAATGAAGCATGCTCCCTTGGAAGACAGGAGAACACTAATTGCGGGTCAGTGTCGTTGATGTCCAATCTCTATTGACTCTGGGAGACTATGACACGTTTCTCATCACATAGAAGGGAGGACTAAGTAAGAGATTACGTGTTAAAGCATCTAGCAGAGTGCCTGGAATATCATAACCTCTCAGTAACTATTAACCAAATAGAATCTGGCATTATAAAGGAGATCAGTCGTCAGGAGTGGCTGACATCCAATATCTCTTCCGCTTGGATTTGTGACTCAGGCCTCCCCACCCCCTTTTTAATGCTTTGGGACCTCATTTCTGTTCCAGGCCAAAAGTTTTGTCACTCTAAGACTGGACATGGGAAAGAGCTACAAACATCCGTAAGAGAGATCTTGGGAAGGCATCCTATCTGAACCACTCTCCAATTTGCCCCCATACCCCATTTTGTCATGTGCACCTATAAAGTATGAGACCCAAAGATACAACTTTGGATGAATTTGATATACCTCAGGGTTGAAGAAGAAACTAAAAGCTGTCCTGTCCCTCCATAGTGATACAGCAACTGAAAAATTATTAAAAGACACTCCAAAATCACAATGGTCTGAAGGAATGAAAATATGTATCCATTATGGACAACAAATCTTTCACTGTGTTTATTCATTCACAGTATTTATTCCTTCAGCTCCAACTGTGTGCAAGGCACTGACAGTGTTGGGTGCTGAGCTAGCTGGCTCTAGTCAGTGTGATAAAAATGTCCTTTCCATGCTGTTCCTTGTAACCTTGAGTGCACAGGGATCCAACTGTTCCCACCCTGCTCTACTGCTGGTCCTGGAGCCTCTGCTCCCCCATTTCTTGGGCAAATAATAGATCTTACCTCTTGGAACGGTGAAAGGCCTAGAAATAGTGCCTTGAGAAAAACGAAAGGAACTGGGGAGTTTTCGTTGGTGATGAGAGAACCCAGGAGAGATGGGAACCTTGATTTCACAAATCTGAAGGACCATTATATGGAAGCAGGGTTTGATTTTTTTGGTGTGGAATCAGGAACTAGAACTGCAAAGCAGCTGGAAGTGACAGAGAGACCGATGTCATCTTAGCCAAAGAAAGAACTTTTTACCAGTGAGAAGCCTCCAAGTATGAAATAGACTGCCTTGATAGGAAGTGAGCTCCCCATTACTAGACGTGTTCAGAGACCGGATGTTCAAAAGACAGGGAGCTTGTAGAGGAGGTTCTTTCAGCAAACTTGGAAAGAGTGGGGCTGATCTTTGTGTCTTTATTTTTTATGCCAAATCCACTTCTGTAAGCGTTGGGTGTATCCAACGATTTCTGCATTACAAATCAGATGATATTCTACTTCCCTTCTGTGTATCTACACATCCTTCAGAGTTTACAAAGTGCTTTCAATTACACGATCTCATTAGCTCCTCAGGACAAATTTTTGAGAAGAATTATTATACTCACTTTAGAGTTGAGGGATCTAAAGAAATGAAAGGCCAAGAGAAGCAAATCAATGATAAAATTAAAGGAAATTATCAGACTTCATTTGGGGGCTCGTTCTTCCTCCTATGGAATCACAGGCCAGGGACGTTCATCTCATTTTCAGGATGAAGAGATGAAAAGTATCAGATGCTGGACCAGGGAGCTATGTTTTCTAAGGGGCTAAGAAGCTGTCACTGATTCCAAGAGTGGGCAGAACACTTTCCCTGTAGCTCAAAAAGCAGAAAATACTGAATCTTTGAAGCTAACAAACATATTATTAATGGGGCAGCTTTTTCTCGCCCACAGCATGCTCCAGGGTGAGACCAGGCTGACCGCTGCCCCAGTGTGAAAGAGTAAGGCCTTTGCCTCAAGAGTCGGAAAAAAGAAGAGAGAAGGTGATAGTCTAGGATGGTGTTGAGCTGAAGAAGTCCCAGGGGTGACCAGGAAATCAAGAACCACTTGTTTCTTCTTGTAAGAATGTTTTGCATCTGGAAATGCAGCCCAGTGACCCCCAAAGAGGGTACAGATTGAACAAACAGAGAACTCCCAAAGGCTGATGAAGGGATTAATTCCCATATAATAATCAGGCTGTGTTCTTCTCCAAGGTCTTTCATCTGTAGATCTCAGAAGGTTTTGTAAACATCAATTAAATGTTACAACATCGCTTTGAAGTTAGTATTACTATGTCCATTTTCCAGATGAGAAAACTGAGAAGCTAAGGGGCTCGCCTAGAGGCAACCCAGTCAAGATTCTAGGAGGCCAAGCATTTCAAACTTCATCTCTGCAAAGCTCTGGGTCTCACAGGGAGAGAGAGATTGAAACAGTCTGACAGTGCTATTCCCAGGCTCTGAGAGAGAAAGATTCCTGAAGATGCCCTCTCCCTACGGGTCCACGAGCTCTGTAAGAACCTTGAAGGGTTTTTCCTTATTGAAGGGACTGGGTCCAAGAACGACAAGATTCGGAGATAGACTCCATAAATCATTCCTCAACCTCCCAGTGGGATGTCATTTTTCCTCTTCCAAGCTGTCAAAGACCATTGTGGTTCCCTCTTTTATGGTCTGCCTTGGGTTATAATTATTCATGTCGGCGTCTGGTTTTTCTCTTAAGACTTCAGACAGGATATCTTACATTATCCCTTATGCTGTTACATACTACGAGTTCATAGGTAAATATGTTTTGACTTGATGTGAAGTGGGGTTGATGGGGAAATGTCAGAGCAACAGACAACTTCTACAAGGTATAAAGACCAAAGTAGATAACATTTGTCCTCCCCAGAGGCAACAACAAGGCCTGCCTGCCATTTATATTTCCTGTGAATAAAGGCACTTCTGGGTTTTCATGACTGCCACAAATCTCTATTTTTACCCTAGGAACCAATGTTTAGTTAGGATTGTCAAGCCTGGCCAAACTTCAGTGGAAAGCCACATGTGTGATAAGTATATTTGGGAAGAACAGACATGTTATTACATGGAATAACATGGAATAACAGCATGATATGAGCAACATGCTTTCCAAATTTTACAAAGCATTTTTATAAGCACTTTCATTTGAGCCTATTAAGACATCACGAGGTGTGCAATTGAGATGTCACTATCATATTTATTGATGAATTCCATCAAGGTTAAGTGACCCGCTCTAGGTCACACAACTATTGAATAACAGAACTGGGGCAGAAACCAAGAAACCTGGAGAGAGAAAAGAATGAGAGCTCTCTGTATCCCACAACTTCCTTTGCCTCCTAGCTTCCCACACTGGAATTTTCTTAGTGCTTTCTTTTTTGCCTGCCTCTGTTGCTTGCAACTACGCCAAGTGGGGTCCATGCTAAGCCACACTGGGTTCTTCTGAGCCCGGGTCACCTTGGGGCGGTGTCTGTACAGCTGGAGTGGAGCAGCAGGGGCAATTTTGGCGGCTTAGGAACCTACCTCACAAAAGACAGAAAAGAAGAAAGTCTCCATAACAGCTGTCCACTGAAAATCCATTTGCATATTTGGTGCAGTTGTCGAAGCCCAAGGTGGAGAGATGGGAGACTCTGGTTATAGTCCCAGTGCCACCAACCATCTGCAGGCCCTTGTTTTCATTCCACAGATTTTTTTTTTTTTGCGGTATGCGGGCCTCTCACTGTTGTGGCCTCTCCCGTTGCGGAGCACAGGTTCCAGACACGCAGGCTCAGCGGCCATGGCTCACGGGCCCAGCCGCTCCACAGCATGTGGGATCTTCCCAGACCGGGGCACGAACCCGTGTCCCCTGCATCGGCAGGCGGACTCTCAACAACTGCGCCACCAGGGAAGTCCCATTCCACAGATATTTAATAGCACCTAATAGAGGCTGAATATTGAGTTAGGTGCCAGGGACACAGGAATGAAAGAGATGTGTTTCTTGCTCTCAAGGAGCTAACAGTATATGAGACAAGACAGATACACAAGCAGATAAAGACACTGCAATGTAATGTGTGGTTTTATGGAGTGTCACACTGCTGAGAGTCTTTCCAGAGGAGGAAACTAAACCCAGTGCTGGCCTCTTTGGAGCGCAGGGTGCTGTGAGAATGCACAGCTTGCGCACCTGTGAAGCCAGTCCTGCCAACAGAGATCCTCTAGGTCGCGTGGTTTCTCTCTTAAGGATGGTATGACCACAAGTGGGGACAAGTAGGTGTAGAAATGGAGGCTCTCAGAGACCTAGGAGTGAGATCACACAGGAGAAGCCATGAGACAAGAGAACCTAGAAGATGTCAGTAGCCACTGGGGCTTCCCTGGTGGCACAGTGGTTGAGAGTCCGCCTGCCGATGCAGGGGACACGGGTTCGTGCCCCGGTCCGGGAAGATCCCACATGCCGCAGAGCGGCTGGGCCCGTAAGCCATGGCCGCTGAACCTGCGCGTCCAGAGCCTGTGCTCTGCAACAGGAGAGGCCCCAACAGTGAGAGGCCCGCGTACAGCAAAAAAAAAAAAAAAAAAGAGGTCAGTAGCCATGACAAGAAGAGGTGCTAGGATGGAGGACAAGCTGAGGCCTGAGAACACCAGAGTGACTTGAGGGGCCTCCACAGACAAGGAGATGGCCACAAGGCATGACAGCTGTTTCCAGAAGGGCAGCGAACATTTCCTCATAGCCAGAGGCCCTGTCTGTCTCTCTGCCACAGAAAGGCTTTACCCTTAATTTCCCCACTACCTTCAACTCCCATAACCTGAGGTCAACAGCATTTCTCTGACTCTTGCAAACGGGACAAAACAAATTCAAATATGTAAGAGTGTTTTACATGCTTACAAAACATCACACTTTATGCAAGGGAGACCAGCAGCTCCAAGTCTCTAAAGACTCCATGAACAGCTAAAACAAAGATAAAATTAGTCCCGCAGGTGGGTGAGGATGTAGGCACAGGCTACTCTGGACGGTGCTCTCTGCACCTTTCAGCGACTGTCCCCAAAGTACAATCATTGTGCCCACAAGCCCCTGCCTGCTCCTCAGACATGATCTCTGCTAAAACGGGAAGCAGTGATTAATTGATAACTGCGTGGCGATAACTCAGAGGTTGGCCAACCCATCCTCTG
Source organism: Grampus griseus (assembly GCF_964374135.1). NCBI lineage: Eukaryota > Metazoa > Chordata > Mammalia > Artiodactyla > Delphinidae > Grampus > Grampus griseus. The sequence continues at coordinate 64,510,981 of NC_138998.1, forward strand.
CTCTTCCCCAATGATCTTTCTGTGCTAAGCCTCTGCGCCAATCAGCTTTCTTTTTCTCAACTCATTAGCATGTCACCAATAATTACAGATGAAACATCAGCTGTTTTTCCCCCCAATAACCCTAATATTCTAGCTATCTATGAAGATAATTAACTTTCTTAAAGAAAAGTGCCCTAGGAAGCTTTCCTCGACACAATAGACAATTACCTTTGTTAATCACCTTTTTCTTTTATTCTCGTATTCATGTTCAGGCTGGCCCTCCTGTACAGAACAGTCATGGCTGCTTCACATGACGCTGTCTCTCCCCATGCTAAATCTCATATGATAGTCATTATCGTCCCCAGCACGCTTCCAGAAAGTGGCTTTATTCTTGTTACTTGGCGGTCAATTCCAGAGACCTCGCAAGCAGCAGACAGCTCACGAGCCTGTAAAGCAAATCAGATGTGCCCCTCCAGCGTCCTGATGACAGAAGGAAAGTGACCTGGTCAAGTTCTTGGAGCAAGGTGCACTCCCGCTCTTTAGTGTCTGACCCACCCAACTGCATTCCAAACATGCAGTATGACTTTGCTCAGTAATTCCCTCCATGACATTTGCTGAGTGCTCACTATATGCTGGTCCTCTGCTAAACTCCAGACATTCAGCCATGAAGAAGAGGAAAGAAGACCGCAGCAGGCTTGCCACCCAGGGATGGATTCAACCAGCCTTGCTGCAAAAAGTGATTTTTTTTTTTTTTGGCCCATTCTTTAGCAAGTATCTAGCAGACACTTGTGTCAGGCCCTTTAAGGACCTGCTGAAATCCCAGCTTTCCTACAAGCACTCCTTCAACCCACCCCCATTGGAATGAAGCTCTCCTTCAGCAAAGAGCTTGTGCCACCCCAAAGGCCCGTTCACGCCTCTGCCTTTCATTAGAATCACTTGTGTGCGGTGAGAACATTTCTTACCCAACTCCAGGTCCATCCCCTGCAACAGTGTCTGGTACACAGTAGGCTCCTCATCAGTGTTTGTCAAATTAAATATATGCAAGATGTATGAGGCCTCTAAGAGGGAGAGGTGGGATTTCTATTACATCTAGTCATGGCTGCTAAATGATGAAAATGACTGAAACCATAACAGCAGAAGTAACTTTTCCAAAGAGCTCTCGGTGTCTATGCATCTCCTAGGACACAAGCAGATGTGCCCCTGGTTTTCTAGGGCTCTTCTATGCGGAGCCATGCTCCTCCTTACACGTTTGGATAATCTCACCAAGAGCTATCACGTCGGGCTTCCCTGCTGGCGCGGTGGTTGAGAGTCCGCCTGCTGATGCAGAGGACACGGGTTTGTGCCCCGGTCCGGGAAGATCCCACATGCCGCGGAGCGGCTGGGCCCGTGAGCCGTGGCCGCTGAGCCTGCGCGTCCAGAGCCTGTGCTCCGCAACGGGAGAGGCCACAACGGTTAGAGGCCCGCGTACCACAAAAAAAAAAAAAAAAAAAAAAAAGAGCTATCACGTCTATCCTGTTTTCTAAGCCACTGAGCAAACCAGTAAGATAGGCGTGGAGAGGATGCCTATCCCGATTTTCCCAAGGTCAGACAGAGGAAGTGACTGTCCCAGATCCAAGAGTTAGTAAGTGGCAGAGCCTGGACTCAAACTCTCCATTCTCGGCAGTGAACATACCCACACACTGTAGCAAATCATGATAATTATAGAAAGCCAAGAATCAACAGAGCTGTAATTAAAGATAGGCTTGTTTTCACCTTCAAATATGTTTTTTGGTAACTCACCTAACAGTCGATTTGTATAAATCTAAACTGGGCTATATATTTGTTAATTGTCTGTAATAAACAGATGCAGTTGCACCATCATGCAAAGAACCCAGGTGAGGAAGGGTTTACTAAGGCTCATTTGCATTCAGATATCAAAATAAGATATGAAAAGTACCTCACGGGAGAAATCAGTACTTTTGAATACTGATATTTCACACGTCAGTGGTTCTTAATAATTCTACAGACACTGATGCCTGTCTATATCTGCAACTGCTCTTCACACTCATACTTAGTTGAAGATGCTGATGGATAAATAAGAGAAAATTGCAACCGACACAATACCAGTTCAGGTTTATGCTCCAATAGCTTGAGGACACTTTGTGGCCAAGTTTCTTTTATTGATCATGTCAAGGCTTCAACCTACTTGAGTTTAGAGGAACTTTGTTGCTCAGCTTTATGATATACAAAAAAAAAAAAAAAGAATTGGACATGCAAATAAGATAAGCTATTACATTTTAAATGAAATTAGTCAATGCCATTTATATCTTTTTATAATAAGTAGAAGCCAGGTATATATTTCAGCAGTCTTTTGACAAGCATTTAATTATTTTTCCCCCTAGAATGTGTTGAGATGGAGGTGCGTACATCACCATATATGTGTTTCGCTCCCATTTTGTTCTCATTTCCTATCCAGTTTAGAGGACGATTATCCCAGTGGGAAATGATAAGACAGTTGTGGGCTAGAATAAATTTCCCTACCACATGTCTGTTAGGAGGGGAAACCTTTTCCCTACTCTCCGTTCTGATGGTTCCTTCAGTGTAGGGAGCTACGAAGGTGGGATACCCCAGGGCCCCTGCACCCCTCCCTGGGTAGACAGGAGCAGAGTCACTTCTCCGCCGGGCCATTTGGAAGTGGGGTCGTGGCCTGTGCACCTTTCCAGTTCTTCCCCTTCAGTCTGCCCTCCGAGCACATGCGGTCTCAATTGCTCTTGCCCCGGTGTAAACATAGCAACCAAGACCTTGGACTTGAGAGAGGTTCCTCTTTTCCAGCAGTGCTTGTGGAAGGATGGATAAATCAACACAACCGGGGTTCAGTATCAGGAAGTCCACTCACCCCAGAGACATAAACCACACTCTCCCGAGAGGGTAAGTGACATGACCACGGAACACAGCGGGGGGGGGACAGCTGCTTCCTCCTCAGACCCAAGTTCCTCAAGATGGCGACATCACTCTTGACCCTTCAGCACCCAACCCCGGGCCGGCCACCTCGCAGGGACTCCCTATTCATGTAATGACTTAAAGTAGAAGTCAGGATAAGAGCTTAGGGGTCTTCACTGGGAGCCTCTCACACCACGCTGCTGCTATGGTCATGAGGAAACACACTCCAGCCTGTAAAATCCCACACACGTGTGGCACAGGCCCCACACGACGCTTCTGGTTCATCCCACACACCGGGAGAAACCGAACTGGCCGGCACGGAGGCTGGCTTTCCCACAAGGTTCTTCTTCCTCCGGGAACCTTGCATTTACCATGTGGCTCCCCTTTCCCCTCATTTACCACCTACCACTGAGGTACGGCCCCTCCAACCACTTCTCTTTGACATGTGCAAACACAGCCTCTCTGGGCCTCTCTTCCTGTCTCCTCTCCAGCTTCCTCCCATTTACCACAGGAACATCTCTCTTCTGCTCTCTTTCCCCTCCATCAACTCTGGCGTGAGCCCTAAACCACTCTCTCAGACTGACAGCCCTCGGCGTAGTGCGGATGACACCCCAAGTGAAAGGCAAAGGGAGGCTTGCGTTTTGTAGTGAAGTGAGCATCACAAGAAACTTATTTCATCAGCTCCTTAAAGTCCGTGAAAATGCCCAGAAGTTACTCTGGCAATCCTACCAAAGTCCTGTCAGTACCCTCACCCTCTGTTGTCTTCAAGTACCAATGTGCTACCTAAAAACTCAAACAAAAATACCGCCCTAGATTTTAAATTACTAGAGTGGGTTTTACTATTTTTAACACAAATATATTATGCTTCATTTATACCATGGGGCTCAGAGACCATAGAGAGATGCGCTGGGGCTCCGCTTAACACTGAAAGCATTATCCGGGAAATGTGCCCTGAGCCCCAAGGAGTCAACTCACAGGGAAGTTGTCCATGCCTTGCGATCCTTCAAGAATTCACCAAGAGGGCTTCCCTGGTGGCGCAGTGGTTGAGAGTCCGCCTGCCGATACAGGTAACACGGGTTCACGCCCCGGTCCGGGAAGATCCCACGTGCCGCGGAGCGGCTGGGCCCGTGAGCCATGGCCACTAAGCCTGCGCGTCCGGAGCCTGTGCTCCGCAACGGGAGAGGCCACAACAGTGAGAGGCCCGCGTACCACAAAAAAAAAAAAAAAGAATTCACCAAGAGCTCTGTGATGGAGGTGAAAAATGGAAATGTGCAGGCTGATCGTTTTGAACAATAATGACCCTCTTTTCAAAAAAAAAAAATGGTGATTTACTGAATACAGTCAAATAATTTTTACCAGGGTGGAGGGGAACATACATCTCGGAGTACTGTTACGTTTTCTCATCAGGCTCTGTGTTTCACTCTGATCCGGGGTGTTCTCGGTCTTTCTGCTTGAAGGAACTCCAGGCCAGCAGGATACATCCTGTCGTCTCAGGGCCTCTGCACGCCTGCTCTCCCAACTCCCTCATCCGGAGTGACACAGTAAGTCAGCATCTGTCGTGGTGCTGCAGCTGAGTCCCTTTGTCGTCACACCTATTTTGCAACATGCAACAGGGGCTCAGAGCATGATATGGGTTTCACAACAGGGATGATTAGGAAAACTTACAAAGCAAAGGTCGGCAGTGGAAGACATGTGGACCAGTCTCTTACTTTTCCATGGAGAGGAATGCCAGAGCCAGGACACCCTGCTAGATTTCCCGTAGCTGAACGTTCCCTTTTAAAGGTTGTGCTTGAGAGCATACTTGGGGATTGGGGGAGGGTAATTGTGGACTGCATGAGTGCCGGGCTGTCTGGCTTTTATATGCCAGTGAGTTTCAGTGTTTACAGGAGTTTCCTAAGAAAGATAACCGGGTAGCACCTGCAAACCCTGGGGAATCATAAGAAGTTGGGTTCAGAAGCAGCCCTTCCTACCTGGGAGAAGAAACCTCCTGCCAGATCCCACTGGAAGCTGAATTTGGGTGCAGTTCCTCCTGTTGGGAGAAGGGGGAGCCTCTGGTCCCGAAGAATTAATTGTTCTGGCAAAACAGTGAGTTTCCAGGGATATTTTTAGGGAATCCTGTGTGTTGCACCAGAGTGGGATGCTGAAAGTAGTCAAACATCTGCCTGCAGATAAATCTGATTGTTTGCCAGGTCCTGTGACTGCTCCGTTTTCAGAGTCGCCTTTGAAAATCGTCACGTCTATAACTTCCATTCCATATTCCTGTCCACTGCCCTTCCTCATAGGTTCTTTATCTCTGGTTTGGCCTATTGCACTCTCTCCTAACTCTGCTTCCTCCTTCCAGTCTCTCCTAAAGACAATCTATCTTGCATACCATGGCCCTGAAGTACAGCCTTGATGTCATTATTTGCATCAATCAGGATAGGTTAGGCTATGCCACAGTAACGGACAAACACAACGCTACAGTGACTTGAAACAACAAAGGCATATTTCTCACTCTCACTACACGTTCATCTTTGGGAGCTGGGGATTCAGCTGCATGCCATTATTGTCACCCCTCTGAGACCCAGGTCGATGAACCAGCCACCATCTGAAACACTGCTGAGGCTGTGGAAGAGAGGTGAGAGAGCTCCAGAGGGTCTCACACTGATAGATCAATGTCTGCCTGGAGGTGGCAAAGGCCACTTCTGCTCACAGCTCACTGGGCAGAACTGATCTCATGGCCCCATCCACAGCTGGCCAGGAAGTACAATCCTATCATGTGTCCAGAAGGTGTGGACCCAGAAATATTCAGTGAACAGCATTAATGACTATTTCATCACTCTTGCTTAAAGAGCAAGCAAGCAAACTGATAACTTCCTATGTTTTTCAGAATAAATGCAAAATGTCTTAGGCTTCAAGATCTTCCATCTTCTCATCTAACCTGAAGTTACTAAACCAGCAATATGTCCCACTCTCCACATCACACTGCAAAAAGAATAAACTACTTCCATTTAACTGTACAAGCGGTCCTCATGCGTCGCTGCTCCGTGCTCCACACCTTTGCTTCTGCTGTTCTTCCCATCAAATTCTAGCCATTTCTCCAGGCCAAATTCAAATGACACCCCTTCTATGAATCCTCCTACAACTCTCCCAGCCAGAATCAGCTTCTTCTTTATGTAATATCTTTATAAGGGCTCAATCTGTGCTTCTTTATGGTACTTAACACAATTTCTCTTCTATTATAAAAAAATAGTTGTAATTTAATCATAAGGCTAAAAGAGACTTAAGAGAGCACCTAATTCTTTTTTTTTTTTTTTTTTTTTTTGCGGTACGCGGGCCTCTCACTGTTGGGGCCTCTCCCGTTGTGGAGCACAGGCTCCGGACGCGCAGTCCCAGCGGCCATGGCTCACGGGCCCAGCTGCTCCGCGGCATGTGGGATCTTCCCGGACCGGGGCACGAACCCGTGTCCCCTGCATCAGCAGGTGGATTCCCAACAACTGCGCCACCAAGGAAGCCCAAGAGAGCACCTAATTCTTGAATCTTCCACACGCCACTGTCAAGTCTTCCGTCATCAGTTTAAAAATCAACAGTTTGAGGGAACTCACTACCTCCCTGGGTAGACAACTCTGACTATTTAAAAAGCAGCATTCAGAAGAACCCACGTTAAAGCCCTTCACCATATGAAGCGAGTGCCTACATGCCTCATTTCCAAACAAGGACACCAAGGCACGGGATGAGAATAGGAAACGTTTTCTTCAGTAGCAAGGAAAGTAGTAAAGGAAAGTTCTGGTTTAATTTATCTCATCGTGCTGCTCAGAGGCTTCTTGGCTTCTGGACTGTGATGCGGATAATCTCCTACGAGACTGAGAGGGATGGAAAGACACCAAGGCAACTGCCCTGCCTTGTTTACCAGGGAACTCAAGGGTGCCTTTCGCACAGCTGTGCTAGTGGAAGTGTTTAGACTGACGGCTGTGTGGTCCCGAACAGATGTGGCTATATCAAGGCTCACTGTCAGACTGTCAACCTGAACTGCCGGGAATGCTATAGAACATGCTCTGGGTGCCCTGAGCAGAGCAGCAGAGGGAACCTGCAAAGACCCTCCCTCATCACCAAGCAAATGCGAGGGCAAAATCCTATCTAACCTGCTGCACAGCCTGACTTCTGACGGCAAAATACACCACCTCTGTCTAGAAAGCATCCTTAGAATTTTCTGGTGCCTTCTCCAGTTGTCCCATGGAAAAGCACAGTCCTTGAAAAAACACAGACTTTAGAATCACTGCCACTTACTCTCTGTGTGGCCCTCAATAAGTTACTTTTGTGAGTCTCCCCTGTAAAATGGGGAAAGTAATCGTTTCTGAGATTGTGATAATGATCAGTGACAAACAAAAAGTGCTACGCCACGGCCTGGCTCAATACATCTTAGTTCTTTCTAGCCTTGCTTTAGACTAGAGCACCCCGGGCCCTGTACCCGACTTGTCCAGCAGGACCCGGCACTTTTGAGGCCCCAGGCCGTCCCATCACGCGTTCTCCTCTCCACTAGGTGAGGAGTCCACAGGCACTAGGGGACATGCCCACCTAGAGTCATATTCAGCTTCTAGACCACAGTCCAAGAACCCAGGACTCCAGGGACTTCCCTGGTGGTCCAGTGGTTAAGAATCTGCCTCCCAATGCAGGGGATGTGGGTTCGATCCCTGGTCAGGGAACTAAGATCCCACATCGGGGAACTAAGATCCCACATGCCATGGGACAAATAAGCCTGCACGCCACAACTACCGAGCCCGTGTGCTCTGGAGCCTGCGCGCCACAGTGAAGAGCCCGTGTGCCGCAACGAAAGATGCCGCATGCCACAACGAAGATCCCGCGTGCCGCAACTAAGACCTGACGCAGCCAAATAAAACAATAAAATGAAATTAAAAAAAAAACGAAGAACCCAGGACTCCAGAATTCCCTGCCCACATGGTCCTGAACCTACTGCTAGGACCTTGCTTCCCCAGGTCTGTCCTGTGGAGGACAAAACATGATGCTAGTATGTGTACTCCTAGGCCAAGCGGCAGCTGTGTGCAGGGTGCCAGGGATGGGCTGGGGTGGGGATGGGGCTGTGGGTGGATCTCTGTCATGAGGCTGGAGCCCATGCATTATAAGCGCATTCCAGGCGCTCACAATGCATTAGCAAGCAGGGGTGGGGAAAGGAGGAGGTGAGCGGCAAGCCAGGGGCCTCATTTTGTACACTTTCCTTGGACTTCACAAATGCCAGGGGCAGACTTTGTTCTCTCTCTTCCTCATTTCTAATCCTAATCTGAGCTAATCTAATCTAGTGCATGATTCTGAAGCTACTACACTGCTTTCCTTTTTATGGCTGAAAACAATTCCATTGTCAGTCTATACCACAAGACTTTTATCCATTCATGCATTGATGGACATTTGGTTGTTTCCACCTTTTGACTATTGGGAATGATGCAGCTATGGACTTGGGTGTACAAGTATCTGTTTGAGTCCCTGTTTTCAACTGTTTCGGGTTATATACGTAGGAGTGGAATTGCTGAATCGTATTGTAATTGTGTGTTAACTTGTTGAGGAACCACCGAAGAGTTTTCCACAGTGGCTGAACAATTTGACATTCCCACCAGCATTATACAAGTGTTCCATTTCCCTACATCCTCACAACACTTTTTATTTTCCGTTTGGTTGTTCTGGGGTTTTTTTTGTTTGTTTTTGTTCTTTTTCATTATAACCCTTCTAGTGGGTGGGAAGTGGTATCACATTGTGGTTTTGATTTGCATTTCTCTATTGACAAATAACATTGAGCATCTTCTCATGTGCCTGTTGGCTATTTATATATCTTCTTCGGAGTAGTGTCAGGGATGACTTACAGTGAAGTACCTACCATTCTAGGAATAATGAGAGGAAAGGAAAGCTAGAAACAGCCTAAAATTACTACTACTCCCAGGGTACTTCTGGGGTCTCTAACGGAGCCAGTCCCCCATCTTTTTTTTTTTTTTTTTTTTCGCAGTCGGGCCTCTCACTGTTGTGGTTTCTCCCGTTGCGGAGCACAGGCTCAAGACACGCAGGCTCAGCGGCCATGGCTCACGGACCCAGCCGCTCTGCGGCATGTGGGATCTTTCAAACCCGTGTCCCCTGCATCGGCACGCGGACTCTCAACCACTGCGCCATCAGGAAAGCCCCAGTCCCCCATCTTGCTCCTGGCACGCCTCCTTGAGGCCAGTGGGGCAAACCCCACAGTAGCAGAACCACTCAGGCATCTCCACGCTTGGACCCACTACACACCACTCACTACACACTACCCCCTGAACTTTCCTCCCCACCTCCCATACACGTCAACACACCCCATCCTCAGTTTAAGCCCCAGGATTCATATAACAGCAGCTGGGACGTGGATTTCCTCTGTGGAGCAGCCTCAACCCTTGGTATGTGGCCCGGTCTAGGACCCCAACTAAATTAGCCCGCAGAACGCAAGCTGAACACCCTACAAAGACTAGAATACCCAGGGTTAGGGAAGTAAGCGACAGCCACAGTCCATCCATGTGGGCTGCCCCGGGCTCACCCCTGCTTCTTTCAACCTCTGCACACATAACTCGTAGTACAAAGAAAGGAGCCATTAAGAGGAAACGGCCAACACTCCTCCTCTATCCATTTACCAGATGGGGAAACTGAGGCTCAGGGGGTGACTTGCCCAAGGTCACATCTCAACACAGGCCTACAACTTGGGTCTTCAACTTCCCAGACTCTGCTCCTGGAGCACAATATGATACGACAAATGTTTAGACAGTCTATGCCAACACCACCAATTCAGGCCATGATCTGAGTCATGATGAGTTTCTTCTGTGCCTGGATTTTCTCACTACAAAAAAGGCTGGCAATAATTATCCTTCCTTTCCTCGAGGAGAATTAATAAAACGTGTGTGTGTGTGTGTGTGTGCGCGCGCGTGCGTGTGTGTGTTTACGTATGCTTCAAGCTCACTGGGAGGCAGGGGCTATATAAATATATGTGTATGTTTGTACTTACACTTTTTTTCTTCATGACCTAGTTGAAATGGAGAACCATTTGGGACATACTAATTCTCCCTGCTCTTCCCTTCGTGGTCTAGTCTAACCTTCCCAGGTAGAATAAGTCCCTTTAACTCTAAAAAAGGAAGTAGATATTGTTCTGTCAGGAGCATTCAAGTCACCCTAGGTATGAGCCCACAGCCATGGGTCTACATTTGGGACTGGGGTGATGTCAGGGAAAGTGACAGCTGGGGGAAAAGCAAGCTGATGGCCTCCCAGGAGCCCCAGACTGGCACCGGGAGACCAGGGTTCAAGGACAGATGGGCCACCCAACAGCTGGAGTGGAACCTTGAACAAGTTACTCCCTTGCTTGGGGCCTCAGTTCTTCCATCAGCAAAATGAAGGGGTTAGACTGGACTGGCAGATTTCAGTTTTTTAACAGCAAAAATCCTCTTTAAAGATGAAATCTTGGGCTTCCCTGGCGGCGCAGTGGTTGGGAGTCTGCCTGCCGATGCAGGGGACACGGGTTCGTGCCCCGATCCGGGAAGATCCCACATGCCACGGAGCGGCTGGGCCCGTGAACCATGGCCGCTGAGCCTGCGCGTCCATGAGCCTGTGCTCCGCAACGGGAGAGGCCACAACAGTGAGAGGCCCGCGTACCGCAAAAGAAAAAAAAAAAAAAGGATGAAGTCTCCTGCAGATCTCCAATACTATCTAAAAGCAGATAAAAGTGAAACCCGTCTGTCTGAAGGGACCCTCCCCCATCCCCACCTGGAACTATGTGCTCAGCCCTAGCTCACTGGAGTGGAACTCTTCTAATTAAAATATTGTGTGGTTCGATGTCATGAGAGTAACCAGTTAGATCGAGAAAAAAAAAAAAAAAAGAAGCTAGGCTAAATAGGGTAGTAGGATGACAAGGACGGGGGTCTGGGGAGACAGGCAGGGGCAGATGGGGGCAGAGTGGGGAAGGTTTGGGCCCTGATAGAGTTCTGAGACCCCAGCCTGCTTTTTCACCTCAAATTCTCTGAGAGGAAACTGAGGCCAGAAAGCTAAGGTATAAACTTTGTAACTTTTTGACCCAGGAAGCTTTGAGAATCGTAATAAGGAAATGATTACAGCATGCTTTGAGCTCTTCAGAGACAAGCAGTATTTAAACACAAGGTATTATTACCTCCATAGAGCTCTCTTTTGACTACGACTGTGCTTGAAAATGTGGGCAGACCACTTTTATTTTTCAAAACTCAGGTGTATAAAAAATATTCACATGTACAATACCTACCCCATCCCCCTCATAAGTTAATTCTCAGCTTCCTTGTCACAGGATAATTTAAATGTTCAAAGAGATGTTATACTAGCTTTATCAGCTAAATCAGCAGTCCCCTATTCAAGACGTCTATCCCTTCCAGCTCATTCCCCCCCTGCCTTTATTTGAAGGACTGTTACATTAAGAGTGAAACAATATTACATTGGGATTTTAAATGTCAGTACCAAATATCATTCAACAGAGGTACTAGGTAGGAAGTTATCTATCATAGACTCTGAATAAATCAGGTTAGCCCTGGGATATTTGGTTCCTTGATATAGGGCCTGCTGTTGAACCTCAGAAGTCAACCCCCCAAAATTCAGGATGTTCTTCTTTCAGAACTGAGGGGCTTGAATGCTCAGCTTGCACTGTGCTCACAGGACAAAGTCAGAAGCTGTGGTTCAAGTCCTGGTTTTACTGCGCATGGGTGGGTTGACCTTGGCAAATCATTTCACTTCTCTGGTCCTCAGTTTTCTCCTCCGCAAACTGGGGTCATCTCCCCGCCCTGCCTCCTTCACAAGGCTGCTCTGAGGATCAGAACGACGTGAGGCCGAAAGCCCTGTGTGACCAGCCTGAGAGCACAGTGCTGAGTGGAACCAGACAGCCCTTGGTTCAAATCCTGGTCTTGCTACTTACTAGCTGCATGACCTTAAGTAAGTTGCTGGTCTGCTCTGAACCTCAGGCTCCTTATCAGAGAAAAGAGGCTAGGTATAGTACTTTTCTCATAGGGTTGTTGTGAGGATTTAAAGCCTCGCCCATAGTGAAGCCTCAATCGGTTCGGGTATTTATTAAAAAGCTGTAATTCTCCCTGTGCCCAAGGGGTTACTGTTGTTTCTCCCTAGTTCTGCTTTCAGTGCACAGCAGACCTAAAGATAACCATGCGTCTATTGTCTCAGAACTGCCTCGGTGCTCTTACTCAAAGGAAAGGAAAAAGGAAATACATTGTGGCCCAGAATGGAGCTCCAGAGAAATTCAAAATGAGCTGTGGTCTAAAAGCGATTTCTCTCCAAGCCTATTTTTAACCAGCAATGAACTTCTCTAATACGCAGAGAGTGATGCTGGGCTCCCTGAATAGCTACGCTGAGGAGCTGCTGCCCGTTTCTGCTACTATGTGAATTTATGAAGTTCTGGTCTCACACTTCATTAAAGAAATATACGATGGTGCTGAGACAGGGGACCAGATACCTATAACTCTTGTCCCAATCTCCCAGTTTTAAATCTTAGTGCCTCATTCACTGAAGAGGAACAACTGAAGAGATATCACCTGCTCCTTTGCAGTGGGCTCTCACCTTTTCAAGCTGTTTGCAACAGACAACTTTATTAAGAGATCACCAAACAAAAGGCCTGGCCCAAAGCACATGGCCAGTTTTGTTGAGAATGCTTTCAGTTGCAAGTAACAGAAAACTCAGCTATGCCAACTTCAACAAATGGAAGTTTCTTTTTCTCACGTAAAATATACACAAGAAGATGATTGCTGATGCTAGCTTAGAGGCTCAATAAAGTCATCACAATTCTTTTAAGTCGAAATTCCCTGGGCTTTTTCCCTCATGGTTACATTCTGGCTGCAGCAGCTACAACCATCATATATATATAATCCTGCAAAAACAAAGGAGAAAGGAAAATGGTGGTATCTTTTTCAGGGAATCAAAATATGTATAGGACTCCTGCAGCAATTTTATTCTTTCACCTTATTGGTGAGAATCGGGTGAAATGGCTACTCTTATTTGGAAGGTGATTAGGAATAAAACAGTTTAATTAACCAAGAGTGTCTGCCGCAGCTCCCTGTAAAGTTCTGCTGTATGAAGTGACAAAAGCGAATGATTGAATAATGACTACAGAAACAGATGAATGAACGTTTGACACTGAGACTCTCTCTTAGACTGATTCAGCTCACCTGTCAATTTTTCTAATCCCCTATCCAGGTGTCACACATTCCCATCCCCTTGCTAGCTCTCCAGTGTCCCATAAAACCACTTTTCCTCCTATATTTAACTTCCTACTCACTTGTCTATTTTATTGACTAGTATGTAAGCCCCTTAGTGGCAAAGCGTGTGTCTTTTTCACCACTAGCACAGTGCCTAGAATATACTAGTTAATCTATAAATAATTATTACTATATTTGTTGAATATGCTCTCAAAAAAAGTTCCAGAAAATATGTGACGTATTGCTCAGCACACACATGTATGTAAAGGCTTTTAAATCCTCTTTTGTATTGGTCTATCTAAAAAAACAGAAACAGAGTTAAGTGACTTAGTCAATTAAACATGAAAATATGTAAGTGTAGTTTCTCTTGTAAATCAAAGAATTCACAGAAATTATTTTTATTTTTTTAGTCTAAAATATTGCATATTAATTTTCAGCATTAAATCTCCTCCTGGTTCTGAAGTCTTTGATCTAAACAAGGAGTGATGTATCAAAACCAGAGAAGTATGTGAAAAACAAAAACTCATAAGAAGAACACTATAGTTAGGGTGTTAGAGATGGTAGAGTACCCAGTGAGTGATAGGGCAAGGGGTCCCTAAACTTGCTATTGACTAACCTCCCTGTTTCTTTGGGCTGGTCCCTGACCCCTTCTCTTCGTTTCCCATTGACTCTATCCCTCACCCCCTAGTTTAGTAAGTATCTTCATTGTGTTGAGCCTCCAAAGGTAAGTAGGGTTTGAATATGCGCACATGTGATAGGAACAGCATGAGAAGAGGGGTGACAACAGGAAAGCATAAAATCAAGAGTGGTTATCTGGGATTAGAGCACGTGAGGTTAGAGAGGGTACAAAGGAGGAGATAACGCTGGAGAATCAGGTAGGAGTCAGATTAACAAGAGCCTTAAGTTTGCAGCTAAGGACTTTAGACTTCATTGCATGAGCAAAGGGAAGCCGTTTTTGTGTGGATAATCACATAAACCAATCTGCAGTTTTATAAATTTTCGTCTGGAAATGGTCACGAGTATGGAAAGGAGAGCTGAAAAGATGAAAGCTGGGGAGATCAACTGAAAGCCTATTGTAACAGTCGAGGCAGAGATGAAGCAGATGTGGACTGAGGTAGTGGTCGGTAGCATGAGTGTGGCTCAGGGGACAGCTGGATGCATTGCGATGTTCACATAAGACGTGTAACTGGCCACTCCACCAGGCATGCGAACCGACCAGCTGATGTGGCAGCCAAGGAGAGGGACGTTTAGAAAGAGTGGTTAAACAGAGATATAATGAATCTCAATTTTGGCTTCAAGACCACCTTGAAGAAGACTCATTGAACTTTTATCACCCCAATAGAAAAGAAGTGAAGCATTCTTGTTCTTGTAGAGATCCTTCTCTATTGCAGCATGGAAACCAGATAAAAGAAGGAGAATAAACAGAGCGGCAGGGGGTGCATAATAAATGTCTAACACAGTCCACCGCTTGTACCAGGGCAGATCCTCTTGGCCTGTTTCTTGTTTCAGTTTTGTGTGGATTCGGTGAACTGTAGAGTGACAAACTGACCATCTCATGTTCACACTGAACCCTGCTCATCTCCTACCTCAGGGCTTTCTTACACAGATTGCTGCACGACCAGGTCAGTAGCCCTGAGTGTACGTGCGCTCGTCAGAAGTGCAGGGGATTTAACACTCTGTGGAGTAAACCTTTGACCAATGGGAGACAGAAGCCAGGGGGTAAAGTCCTCTCTCTTCTCCCCCTATCAATGGGTAGTCAGTAGATGCAGTTTCTAAGGCAGCTTGGGGTACCATCCCATTTATTGAGCAATCAGTATCACAAAGTGATGACAAGCTCAATAACCATTTTTATATTGGCTCTCCCTCCTTCCCTGCTTTGCTCCCTTTTCCCTCATGTTGCCTGAGATTAAATTCCTTAATGAAGTAAAACAACACAGTTCTACTTCAATTATGACTTCTGAAGAACTCAAACTAAGACAAAGAACAGCAAAAAAAAAAAAAAAGTACTGCTCACAAAGTACACTAGAAGGGTAGTCAAGGATATTTACTGCAGGATTGGCTGTGGCTGGGGAGAAAGGAGAGGTAGATTATTTAAATGTCAAGTGATTAATTCAATCAAGGTACATCCATACAGTGACATATACCATTGAACTATTAAAAAGAACTAAGCGCTCCTGCATATGCAAGGTAGTTTGAGCAAGAATGCAAATTACCTAGCAGAGTGATCTCATTTGTTTAAATAAGCGAAGGATGCATACTTCAAATGAATATGACACTAGGATGAATCTCTTGCAATTGAGGGTGGCCATATGATAAAATTGGACCAATAGCATGTAAGCAGAAGTGTATAGCAGTTCCTGGTAACTTTGCTTAAAAGATAATGAGTGTGTGCTTTTGTTTCTTCTGTCATCCTGACGCCTGGAATATTAATGTGATGGATGGAACTCTAACCACTACCTTGGACCATGAGTATAAGGTCCATGCTTCAGGGATGGCACAGAGGCAAGACTGAAGATGAAGGCCCTCCAAGCACAGGGCTACTGGCCAGTGAAAGTAGCCTGCATCCCAACTCACATGATGTGATTTGCTTCTCTGCAGGGGCTGGCTCCAGGTTTCACAGCCTTGTTCAAGAAGGCTGCACAACAGGGTGGCCCAACAATACATCTTTCCAAATGTGTGTCCTCTCTCTACATCTTGAATACAAGGTAGTCCTTCTTCCACATGATAGAATTTTTTTAAAGAGCCTACATTGGGGGTCTTTCTCTTCCATTATCTCCCAATAAGGGGAAGTCATTGCAGGCTGGGTCTCTGACCAAAGACAGGATAGAGGTTTCCTGGGTTCTTCTGATAGTCTCGGGTTTCTGTCAGAGCTCTTCTCTAGAACCTTCGCTGGAGGGGTGGTGTGTCAGTGCGGTGCGTGTACACCTCGCTGGCTCAATTTCTGCTGTAGAGTCCATTCTCTAAGGCGGGCACTGCGGTGTGTTGAGGAGGACACTCCTGCTTCTGCCAGACACCCATCTCCCCGTGAAGAGGGGCAGGTATTCGTAAATCTGACCCAGTCTACACATCTTCACTGGCCAGAGTCCAAGGCACAGTTTTAAATAAGATGTATCCTCCACTCATCAATGACTCAAAAGAGAAAGGTCCAGGGCTTCCCTGGTGGCGCAGTGGTTGAGCGTCCGCCTGCCGATGCAGGGGACACGGGTTCGTGCCCCGGTCCGGGAGGATCCCACATGCCGCGGAGCGGCTGGGCCCGTGAGCCATGGCCGCTGAGCCTGCACGTGCGGAGCCTGTGCTCCGCAACGGGAGAGGCCACAACAGTGAGAGGCCCGCGTACCGCAAAAAAAAAAAAAAAAAGAAAAAGAAAGAGAAAGGTCCAGGGTGCCTGAGAATTCAGGGTGAGGCCAGTGCTCCTGGAGAAGCTGATCACAATTCCTCTCATCATGCTTTGAACTGCCTTTTAATCCAGTGTTATTCCCCGGGGAGTGGGAGAGGGGGAGTGAGTTTAAGATCAACGCACCTACAGCCAAGCAACCCTGAATTAAGCATTTTTTCAACAGTAGGAAGTGTAAAGAATATCACAACTTTACAATTGCATTTTGTCCAAAAAACTGGGTCAATTCTCACTCATCCACTTCGTGAAAAATTGATAACAAATGTTTCTTCCAGACCCCAAGCCAGCTCTGTACCATGCTCCAGCAGATGTGTATGGATGTGGAATTGGGATTACCCACTCTTTGCTGTCACTTGTAGCTTTGCTGCCTTCCCTCTGCCTCTGTGTGTGTGTAAAATGGGAAATTAACTACAATACTATTTCTACCTCTCTTTCCTGCATCCCCACAGAATCTGCTTCAGACTGCTGCTGTGAACCAGACTCTGATGCCAGCGTTGGGGAAGGAGAGCCTCAGCCTCTCTCTATGATGTTAATTTGGGCAGAGCACTCCCTACTCCCACTGTAAGGCAGGTCATCTGCCCTCACCTCTGCTTTCTGCGTTCCTCCTCAGAGTGGCAGGAAAGAGAGAGTTCGTGGCCCCTCTCAGCTAGTTGTAGCCAAAGAGATCAGAAATGCCTTTGGAAGTTTGGGGGAGGCAAAAGCAAGGCAAGCTCCTTTCTTTGGAAGGATCCTAATAGGAAACGATGCTTGACATGGGAGTGTGAAGTAGTAATAAAAAGAGATGAAAGGTGAGCCGGATCAGTCCAATCTTCAAATACATACTGCATCTTTAGACCCTGTTCCCCTCTGGTGACAACCTAGCAGCTGTCTTTTTTTCTCTCCTTCATTTCTCTTTCTTCTTTTCCTGAAACACGTCGTAGAAAGAGAAGGACTTTCTAAACAGGCGAGACAAGCAAGACATTAGCCTCTAGCACCAATTTTAGCTCGGGCGGTTGAAAGCATCCCAGTTAGTCAGTGAACACTACCTGGAGGGCCGTCTGCTCACCTTTTGAAATGTTTGGCCCTTGCTTTGAATTTTTTTTTTTTTTTTTTTTTTTTGGTATAACCAAGCATTCTCATTACCACAAGGGCTCTCTCTGGCAGAGGCAAGAGGTGGGGCTTTCTAAATATTCCTTTGCTCTGGGCAAGAGAAGAAAACAATATTTCTTCAATTTGCAACACGCACTGCTCCACCGCATCTAGTTGATTTGTCATTCACTTCCTGAAGGTGTGATGCATCCATGGTGCTAGAGGGTAGAGATACAGAGATGAGTTAGACTCCAGCTAGTCCATGAAGAGTTTCGTCTGGGTGGGCAGCAAAAGGCATGCCCAAGAGGTGGGGTAGGACAGCATTCCTATCAAAATCACTTAGGAGCTTTTTCAAAATATGTTACATTTGGGAATTCCCTAGCAGACCAGTGGTTAGGACTAGGTGCTTTCACTGCCCGGGCCCGGACTCGACCCCTGACTGGGGAAGTAATATCCTGCAAGCCTCGTGGCGCAGCCAAAAAAAATAAAATAAAGTTGAACTCCTCCCCACTTGTGTTTCTTTTTTTTAAATAAATTTATTTACTTGTTTGTTTGTTTGTTTATGGCTGCGTTGGGTCCTCGTTGCTGCATGCGGGCTTTCTTTTAGTTGCAGTGAGCGGGTTCGTTGCGGTGCATGGGCTCTAGGCATGCAGGCTTCAGTAGTTGTGGCACACGGGCTCAGTAGTTGTGGCTCACGGGCTCTAGAGCACAGGCTCAGCAGTTGTGGCACATGGGCTTAGTTGCTCCGTGGCATGTGGGATCTTCCTGGACCAGGGCTCAAACCCGTGTCACCTGCATTGGCAGGCAGATTCTTAACCACTGCGCCACCAGGGAAGCCCCCATTTGTGTTTCTTGTTCAGAATTATTTTGATTATTTTTTTGTTGGTTATTTGGTGGGTAGGTAGGATGTGAGGAACCTCAGTCTCTCAAAAGATAGATAGATAGATAGATAGATAATTAGATAGATAGATAGAAATAGGTATAGCTATAGATAGATATAGATATATGTCTGTGTGTGTGTGTGTCTGGTGTGTGTGTTAAGATATCCCTATATCTATAGATAGAGGTAGATATATCTATAGCTATAGATATCTTTATATTCATATATAATATATATGTTTTACCTGTTTATATAAACATTCAAGGCGTACTGATATAACCAGGCAACCATGAGAACTAATCCAACTGATGCATTCATTCATTCATTCATTCATTCAATATTATTGGAGTACGTACAATGTGGAGGCACTGTGCCTGGTCATACAATGGTGATCATGTCTTTTTTCAAAATGATTCAATATTTTTATAGATTATACTCCATTTAACGTTATTGTAAAATATGGGTTATATTCCCTGTGCAGTACAGTATATCCTTGTAGCTTATCTATTTTATACATAGTATTTGGTGCCTCTTAATCCCCTACCTCCTTCTTGTCCCTCCCCTTTTCCCTCTCCCTACTGGTAACCACTGGCATATTCTCTGCATTTTTGAGTCTATTTCTGTTTTGTTAATTCATTCGTTTTATTTTTTAGATTCTACATATAAGTGGTAGCATACAGTATCTGTCTTTCCCCGTCTGACTTATTTCACTAGCGTAATACCCTTTAGGTCCATCCATGATGTTGCAAACGGCAGAATTACATTCTTTTTTCTGGCCGAGTAATATTTCATTGTGTGCATGTGTACGTGTGTGTGTGTGTGTGTGTGTGTGTGTGTACACACATACCACATTTTCTTTTTCCATTCAACTGTTGGTGAACATTTAGGTTGCTTCCATATCTTGGCAACTGTAAGTAATGCAGCTATGAACATATGAACATTGTGTGCATGTATCTTTTCAAATTAGTGTTTCTGTTTTCTTCAAATAAATACCCAGGAGTGGAATTTCTGGATCATATGGTAGTTCTATTTTTAGTTTTTTGCGGAACCTCCATACTGTTTTCCATAGTGGCTGCACCAATTTACATTACCACCAATGTACTAGTGTACTAGGGGTCCCTGTTCTCCACATCCTTGCCTGGTGACCAAGACTTCATAGAACTTACACAAGGAATGGAGGAAGTAGACTTTAGTCAAATAATTATACAAATAAATATACAATTACAAACAGAAAAATAAAATTTTAGAAGGTCATAATGGAGGAGGAGGAATTGCTCCCTCATTGGGTATATGGGATGTTGGTAGGGGAAGGGGACTCCATTTAAAGGGCATAGTGTGAACAAGGGCAGCAAAGCAGGAAAGGGCAAGGTTTGGACTATGTTCCCGTGTAATGCGAGAGGCATTGAACGTTTCCCAGTGGTGGAACCAATAGCTACATTTTAGACAGCACTGTTTGACAGCACTGTGGGAAAGAAGAAGGGAGGGACAGATGGGAGGAAGGTAGACACTTGGGCAGCTACCAAAGTATGAAACAGAAAAACAGCGGCAGTGGGAATGACAAGAAGGACATGGATAAAGGAAGCATTGCTGACTTATAATCCAGAGGATCTGGCAATAACTAGATGATGGGGGACCAGGTAAAGGAGCTGGTAAGAGAGGGAGGAATAAAAGAAAATCCCAAGGTTTCTAGCCTGGAAACACAGAGACTTTGGTGATATGGGTGGGGCAGTGGATTTATGGAGAGGTTCCATTCGGGGGAATACCGGCATGTCAACACAGATTCTGAGAATGAGGAAGCCTACCTTACAGCTGACCCCTATCCTTGTTTTCTATCTCTTCTTCTCCCACTTCTACTCTGCTTGGAGCTCTACATAACAGATAATAGATTATACATTGCCACAATTTTGGATAAGTTAAAAAACCTATCCCAGAACATGATCAGTAAATTTATTTCCCACCTAGAGGCCTGGTTAGCAATGGAAAAGGACTCTGGTGCAATTAGGCAGCCGACACCCAGCCAAACACCTTTCAACACTGCTCCCCTGCCATCTACCAGTTGGGATCCTGGGCAAGTCACATCACCTCCCTGCACTTCACTTTCTTCAGGTGGGGGAGATGGGGGATAATATATCTACACCATCTACCTCAACCGAGTGCCAAATGCTTCAGAAAGAATCCAGACAAGAGGTGACAAGTCTCTGCCTGAAAAAAGACAGGGGCCATCAAGGCGGAGAGCGATAAGCTCTGAAAGGCCGTTAAGTGGAGAGAAAGGCTGAGAGTGTGTGTTGGGCCAAAATGAAAGGGTTAGAAGACAAGTAACTGACACACTGAGAGTCTACACTCTTTCTCACCATGCATCAAAAGCAGGTTTTGAGAGTAGAACTTGTTTCCTTAAAAATCTGTTATAGAGAGAGCAAAAAAGACTGTCAGTATCATGCCAGATCTGTTAGTTGCCTCCAAACATCTAGTGTCTCCTTTTCAGTAATTACCCTGGTTTTTGACCGGCCACAGAATCAGTCAGCTGGATTTCCCAGCCTGTCCTCCTGCTTGATGTGCCCAGATGACTAAGTCCTAGTCAGTGAAAAGTCAGCAGATGTATGTGTGACTTCCAGAAACTCTCCTACCTCCTCCTTGTCCCTCCCCTTTTCCCTCTTTCTCTCAGAGGAAAACTTTTCCTCTCTTCATCTTTCTTCTACTCAGACTGCAGATGTAATGGTTGGTGCTGCAGCAGCCATCTTTGTCCTTGAGGTGGCCTTGAGAATGAAAGTCACACATTAGCTTGAGAAGAGAGAAGGAGCCTGGGTCCCTGATCTTCGGGACTGTATTAGTTTTTGATTGCTACTCTGACAAATTGCTCCAAATTCATTGATTTAAAACAACACAATCTTTTTTCACCATACAGTTCTATAGATCAGAAGTCTGACAAGGTTCTCACTGGGCAAGATCAAAGTGTCAGCAGGGTGTATTCTTTTCTGGAAGCATAGGGGAAATTTTGCCCACATTCCTTGGGTCGTGGCCCTCTTGTTCTATCTTCAAAGCCAGCAACAGCTGGCCACTCCCTCTCATGCTGCCATCACTCTGGTTCTCTCTTCCAATTCCCTCTTCTACTGTTAAGGATCCTTGGGAGTACATTGGGCCCACCTAGATAATCCAGGATGATCTCCGTATTTTAAGGTCAGTTTATTAGCAAACTTAATTCCAACTGCCTTCTTAATTCCCCTTTGCCGTGTAACCTAAGATACTCACAAGTTATGGAGATTAAGACACGGACATCTTTGTGAGGCCTACAATATAGCTGCAGAGAGATAAACTTCTATCTTGTACAAACCACTGTTTTTCAGGTCTTTTTTGCCTACAACTGAGCCCAATGCATTCCCGTAATAGGCACATGCTGAATACCCACTCTGTACATGGCATTTCCGTGCCGTGGTGGTGCTGGCTGTGGTCTGATAATCCTGGGTGATCTTGATATTCATGATCCTCCAGAGGCTGTGAGACCCATCTTGCCACAGCACGTGGCCCCAGAAGCATCCACACCTCCACAGTGACACCACTGGAGCAGAAAGAGGCAGTTCACCTATGAACTGAACACAATTCCTGCCCCCCAACATCCACAGACTTGCCTCAGCACGGAGAAGGAAACTGAGGCTCAGAGCCAGAAGGGACATGCCCAGGTTCCCACAGCAGTTCATGGTATTTCTGGGACTCGAACCCAGGTCTCTGAATACCACTCCTACAACACATTATTTTCCTGGGTATTTCGAGGAAGGACATTTTGGACATACTCCCACAGGTCCATGGTCCCGGGCACCCAGGTCACAAACTTTGGCACAGGTCAAAGACCATGTTTACCTCTATCCAGTGATTCTAGTGACACCAAATGCTTACAGCATTTGGCTGGAGTTTCTGTATTCTCTTTCTAGCTCTGGAGTAAGTATAGTAGAGGTCTCTGGTGTGTAGATTATCCATTTTCCTGCCCCTCACATGCTCACGCTCTATTTTTCCTATTTGTTAAATGGGTACCTATTAGGACTTAAGAGGACTTACTAGGTAACATGGATAGCTGAAGACCAAGTTAAGGGCTCAGGCTTGGGAAGTTATGCATTCCAGTGCCATCTTTGATTTTGCCCTCATCTCTCCGGTTGTCAGTATTTCCATCTTAAAAAATGGGGAAACAGCAGACGCCCTTCAAAATAATTGCAAGGAGCAGCTAATGCAACTCATTGTGAAGCACGTTAGCACCAACACGGCGTCATCTAACTGCTTATAAAAAAGGTTGAGCAACTAGGAATCCAGCTCACGCATCTGGCTCTGAGTCACACTCCCTAGTAACATTGAATGAAAGTGAGAAGAGCTTGAACCAGGCCAGGATGTAGAGTCGGGAGGTGCCTGATAGCCAACCAAGCACAGAGATGTGTCTGAGAGCCAATGGGCTGGAAAGACCTTCACAGAGCCATTTGCTGAAACATTTTGCTCTGCTCTTCTTAAAGGTCTGATTTCCCAAGCTCTCTTTGGTAACTGTTTCTGGGTTACACACCCCAGATAGTTGGAAAGACTTCCCTTATGCAACTGAAGTGAGTTTGCTCTGGCTCTGTCTTCACGGGGAATGGAAAAAAGCTTGTCACACACCCCCCCATATCCCCACCCTTACAGTAATATCCCTTCTGATGCCTGATGGCTGGCATTGAGAGAGCTCTTCCGTAGGATTTCCCAATGCTCATAAATGCAGTGGTTTTATATATATGTATGTTTTTTTTTTTTAATCTAAGGATTTTTGCGCTGAGTTAAAAATGCTAGAGTCTAAGGATTTCAGAGCTGATGAGATCTTAGAGATCACTTCTTCCAAACATCTAGATCTTGCACGCGAGAAGATTGCGGCTCCAACCTATATGGTTTCGCTTAAGGTCCTCAGTTATAGTGTTGAGACAAAGAACTATAAACAAGGCCTAAAGAGTTTTGATAATAAGGGATCATTAAACAATATTTAACTTATGCTAATTTCTAATTACTGCATTCTTTACAAAATACCTCCCGATATTCGTATGGCACTCTGATATTTATTTTGAGCATAAGCTGTCATCCCCTCTTCTTGTATAATAGCTGTTTACTCCTCTTCTGTCAGAGAACGCCCTTTCCCTCGGCTAAGCAAAATCCTGCACATTCATGTCAACTTCTCTAATTTAAGGGGTCATACTGAATTGCAATTCTACTCTACTTGGCTTCAGGTAACATTATGGAGCAGCTCCTATAAGCCAGGCGCTGTCACATAGCCCCTCATTGGATTCTCAGGACAGCCCTATATTGAGGATATTATTATTCACATCCCAGAGTTGAAATAAAACAAACCACAAGAAGGCTAAGTGGCAGACGCAAGACTGTCCATCTGCTGAGATCTATGTCTTCTGGTTTGCGCTCGTGACAGCATATGACCTCTCACATAAGGGCAGCCACACCACATAATTTTCTTCTAGCAGTAAGTCAGGGAATGATGCTCCTTTTCCAACATCTCCACCATGGATGTAAACACTAGCATAATTAGCCAAGGCTGACACATAGAGAAGGTCCTATATTCTTCGAGCTGAAGGTAAATGATAACTTCAACGCTCCCCAAAATGTAGGTCAATAAGAAGAAAGTGTGACCTTTCTTTCATTATATAGTCACAGATATGTAGATAAGGCAGAAAATGAAGACGGTAGACAGTAGAGTATGTCTGGAGTCCGAATGAAGGAGCCATTGTTTCTAAGGGGGAGGGTCAAGGAAACTGCCTTGAAGAAAGGGCCCAGGCTTCCATGAGTGGTAGGACTCAAGCAGGAAGAAGTCAGGGGAGAGGCAGTTGAGCCAGACATTAAGCGATGGGGCCCAAAGTGAGGAAAGGCTTGGGGAAAGGGGTGAAATGAAGAACACCTGAAGGAACTGGGAATGATTTGCTGAAAAAAAAAAACCCCAGATAATTCTGGGTTTCCACGTATGTGAAGGGTAATCAAATGGAAGGCAGATAAGCCTTGCTCTGTGAAGTTAAGATTCCAAATATCAGTTCATCGGGCCTAAGGCCACACGGTCTGCAGTGGTCTCAGAGAACCTGGGCCGAGAAAGAAGCGCATCTTTTCTAACAATTAGGCCTGCTCAGCAACGCCATGGTTTTCTCCTTGGAGTGCTGAGAAACCCATCTGGAAGGCCCAGAGACCCCCATCCCCAGGAGCTGGGTTGTAGAAGATATTTCTGTGTTCTCTGGGGGATGGGCTTAGATGAACTCCAAGGGCGCTTTCATTTCTGAATTTCTAAAATTCCAAAAACTCCACAAGAAAGACCCTTTCAAACTTGAGAGCTGCCCCCAGGGAAACTGGATCTCCTTGGAGGACTGGTCTGCCCTGTGCAAACGATGCTCTGTCTCTAAGCCAAAGGGACAATTTCCAAGGCATCATCCAATGCAGGTCTTAAACTAGACCCAAATAGGTGCTTTTGCATCTTATATGTTTTATCGAAAAATAAATTATTCAAGAAAAGTCTTATATTCTTTCTAATCTTCCATCCTAAGTTTTTCTGATTGTTGCATTAGACGTAACTTTTGTGCTAAATATATGTGATGTGGCTGGTAAACTTGTATTTTGATTAAATATACTCCATATCTATGTTTTTAAACTATTTTTAATCATATATATAAGCTAATTTTTTTTTTTAAAGAAGATGTTGGGGGTAGGAGTTTATTAATTAATTTATTTATTTTTGCTGTGTTGGGTCTTCGTTTCTGTGCAAGGGCTTTCTCTAGTTGTGGCAAGCGGGGGCCACTCTTCATCGCGGTGCGCCGTTCTCTCATTGCAGTGGCTTCTCTTGTTGCGGAGCATGGGCTCTAGGCGCGCAGGCTTCAGTAGTTGTGGCTTGTGGGCTCTAGAGCACAGGATCAGTAGTTGTGGCACACGGGCCTAGTTGCTCCACGGCATGTGGGATCCTCCAGACCAGGGCTCGAACCCGTGTCCCCTGCATTAGCCGGCAGATTCTCAACCACTGCGCCACCAGGGAAGCCCTAAGCGAATTTTTAAGTAATCATATATTATCACATTTTTGTGATGGTTTTTATTACTCATTCTTGACCTTTTTTAATGTTCAAGCAAGCCTACGATGTAAGAAGCAATACTGTTACTATTCTTAGAATGAGGAAAGCAGCCTCGACACAGGGCCACGGGACCCTGAGTTCCGCCTGGAGGCCACCCTAGAAGCCCCAGCTCCTGGCTGCTGCTCCAGGGCTTCTCACGCCCCACCCTGGGCCTCCCACGGTGACTCAGGGCACTGTAGCATTGCCACGGTTTCCTGAGGAAGAAGCTAAGACAACGAAAGGCCAGTTGATTGGGCCTAAGGTCACAGAGTTTGTTTGTGACAGGGTCAAATGAGCTTTGAATATGTGGCCCCAGAATCTTTATTTTTGAAAGTCACCCTTGGGACTTCTCTGTGGCACAGCGCTTAAGAATCCGCCTGCCAGTGCAGGGGACACGGGTTTGAGCCCTGGTCCGGGAAGATCCCACATGTCGCGGAGTAACAAAGCCTGTGCGCCACAACTACTGAGCCCGTGTACCACAACTACTGAAGCCCGCACGCATACAGCCCGTGCTCCACAAGAGAAGCCACCGCAGTGAGAAGCCCGTGCACCATAACATAGACCCAACGCAGCCAAAATTTAATTAATTAATTAATTATAAAAAAAAAAAGAAAGTCACTCTTAACTCACTGCAGGTCATTCATCTAGAGAGACCTGAAGATATAAATGGACTTGTGCAAGTCTCCTCACCATAATCACTGAGTCCCCAGTAGATTTCTTACTCTTAATAGAAAGCCAAAGAATGAAAACCAAGATTCATTTCTTGACAATATGTCATTTCCATAGGCCTCTGTACTCCAAACTTGCTGGATTATTAAACATTGATCACACCTTGGCTGGATTATTAAACATTGACATCATCTTCCCAAGCATTTTATATATGGTTCTTTGTCCCTCTAATGAATATTGGGTAGAATTCTCTACTAAGAACCATCAGTAAGTTAATTTCAGTGAAAGCAACTAAGAAACAGAAAACATCCCTTCTTTTCTAGCCACTTTTCTGAGATCTCCCATGCTGCTGTTTCAGCAATGTGGCCTACCTCTGCGCCCTAAAAATACCCAGACTTTCCCACTTGCAATCCTTTATTCATGCCATTATCTCAGCCTGGAATGCCCCTTTTTCTCACTTTCCACCTATCAAAACCTTACTCATCGTTTAAAGGCTAGTTCAACAACACCCTGTGTGAAGCCTTTCCTAATCCTCCCCCAGTTGGGAAGAATCCTTCCTTTCTCCAGCTCTTTTTTCACTATGTCTGTAGAGTCGATTTTCTATTACATGTCTATCTCCTACCTGAAACTGTGACTTATTGAGGACCCAGATCAAGTGGGATTCACGTGGGCCAGCTGCACAGGCTCACAGGGTGCACTTGACATATGTTTACTGAGTGAATAAAATTACCGTCAAATGCCATTTCCTCCTTTCCCTTTTCTTATCAGACGTTCAAAGATATTCAACGTCTCGAGTGTCTTCCTGCTCACAATCTGTACCTCCCTTTCTGCAAATATTCCATAAGGGCAAGCAGGCTGCTCCTGTTATGAAACACTTGCCAAGGATTGCTAGAAATGGTGCACAGCTCACTAGCTCTATCAGAGCTTAAGGGTTTCCTTTTTTTTTTTTTGTAATTGCAATTCAGCATAACCTTTTCTCTCCTTGTTAAGCGCTAAGGAGAATGCTCATATGTCAGAAATCACAGAATATCAGAGCCAGAGGAGAAAATCTAGTAACATAGCCCTGCTTCTTTTATTAAGAAACAGGGAAAGTGAGCCTTCGGAAAGAGCAAGTTACTTGCCTACTTACTTGCCATAGTCAAATATCAGATTCCTAGCAGGCTGAGACAAGGTTGAGATCTCCTGTCCTCCTGGCTAACATTTTTTCCAAATCTGGTAATTTGTTATATGGTCTATTTGCTAAAACAGTGATTGACCTCACTGTCTATTCCCAGCTGTGAATTCCAGTTCTTCATTTGAAAAGAGGGAATCCCAGCTCTCCGACGCATCCTCATTTGGCCTGATGTTCCCAAGGCCCTCAGTGAGCAGGTCTGGCCAGCCCTGGCCATCTGCGGCCCCACTGCGTTCGCTGTAGCCCTGCCCAGATCAGCTGGCCTTTCTTCTCATTGTCCTGTCCCTCACACAGGCACCTCACGCCAGCCTCCAGACCTCCGCTTCAGCTCTTCTGTTGCCAAGGAAGCCCTCTCACCATGCTTTAGATGCAGATACTCCTTTATTCCTCATAACAAACATATGAAGTGTGGAGCCATCTTACCCCCACATGAAGTACAGAGAGGTTAAGTCACTTAAGCTCAAGGTCACACAGCTTGTAAACAGTAGAGCTGTCAGTCTAGGTTCTGAGGAGTAGAAAAAACAGGAGATGAGCCCAGGTCTTCCATCCCAAGGAGACACCTGCTCTTCCACATTCATTCCATTCTCTCAGGAGGTGACGTCACTAGTTTCCAAGCTCTTCTTTTTTGAGTACCTTTGGGGAAACTGACTCTTACCCTAGAGAGTCCCCTCCTAGGGCAATTAGATGTAGGAGAGGTGGATCTTCTGATTTTGGACTTTTTTTCCTGCTAAAAATGGCAAGTGCAGTCATGATTTATTAAAAAAAATCTGTAAATGGGATATTCAGATTGTCTCACCAGAAAAATTCACGTTTAGGGTAGAGTACTCTATGGAAAATTCCAGTGGAGAAAAGAAAATTTCTCAAAGAGCAGTGAGCAATCATGAACAGAAATTTTGAAACAGGCTGGGCATTTGGTAACCTCTGGTATTTGTGACTGCAAACGCCAGGCCTTGCAGAGATAATAAGTTCAGAACAAATGAGGGTGTTAGTCAGACTTAAGAGGGATTTTGCACTGGCTCTGGGTATAGACTTTCGCAAAGAAGAGTGTCTGATGGCCCCGTTCTTTAGAGCTGTGTTCTTAGACGGGCAAAGAAGCTGAAAGGCAGAATAAAGCATCCTTAAATTAGAGCGGTATGCACTAGGTCTTCAGAGTGAGGACGCTCGTTGTTCAACTGATGAGCACCTGCAGCCCTGAGTTGGAAAATTCAGGAGGAAAGGAAGGAAGGGAAGGAAGGAGAGAGGGAGGGAGGGAGGGACGGAGGGAGGGAGGGAGGGAAGCAGGAAGAAAATAGCCAAATGCTGTTTCTCTCCTCACTCCATTAAAAGAATCTCAACAAATATAAGGATAAATTCTATTCTATACTAAATTCTATTTTCCACCCATAATACTAACTCTGGTCTCCAACATACAAACACACACAAAACTCACCCAGGGAAGGATTAATGAGTAGAATTATCCAAAAGAATGTTTAGTCTGTTTACTTGAAAACCTCAGTGATGTGAGTTGCAGAGTATAAAACACCAATATTTTGCTTCGCGCTTGGAGAACCCTGCTTGCAGCCATGGCGGGGTTGCACGCCTTCCTGAGGCCCAGCTTGGAGCGAAGGTGGTGCTGGGCATGATGGGGTGGGCGCTCTGTGAGCTCGGCTCCAGCCTCTATCCATCTCACAGCAGAAGATACTGTCCTTACTGGGACAGAAAGAAAAGATCCCCAGGGAGAAACAGGAGGTGACGTGTGGAACAAAGGGGATCACTATGCTGAGAGACTGGGCCGCAGTCTCGGCCTTACGATCGTTCACCCTATGAGGGTGGGACAATCACGCCCCTTCTCAAGTGGCAGAGAAATGAAGGGGCATGGCCAGGGGGTCCTAAGATCCTCTTCCAACTCTAATACTTAATGGTGTTTGTGATTCAAGTCACATATTTCACTGTTTGTTTTTTCATCTATAATGTGGCCAGGTTGGACCAAGTGACCTCTAAGTGCCCTCTAGCTCTGGGAATCTGTGTTTCCATGACTAAATCAGTGATCACTAAACAGACAGAAAAGGAGAGACCCTGTGGTTGCCAGAAGCATAAGGGATATCGGGCTGCTCCCAATGCTCTAGCTCAGCCTAAGGCATGAGCTTCTCCAGCAAGAGGTCAGAGGGCAAGAGGTGAGACTCTTCTCCACTTGGGCACAGAGTGGGAGGTTCCCACATCTGAGGTCACCATTCTCCCCAGCAACCCCTGCCCCCAGACCTGCTGTTTCAGCAACCCTGATCATCAGAAGATTGGATGGGCCTGGGTTTCACAACTCAGGGTTCTTTCTAGGACCTCTGAAGTCACCAACCCCAAACTTCTTCCCTATGCATTCCTAGTAAATAGTTTTCCAGCCTCTGTCTGGAGGCATTTTGTTCCTTTTTTTTTTTTTTCGGTACTTGGGCCTCTCACCGTTGCGGCCCCTCCCCCTGCGGAGCACAGGCTCCGGACGCGCAGGCTCAGCGGCCATGGCTCACGGGCCTAGCCGCTCCGCGGCACGCGGGATCCTCCCGGACCAGGGCACGAACCCGTGTCCCCTGCATCGGCAGGCGGACTCTCAACCACTGCGCCACCAGGGAAGCCCAGTTTGTTCCATTTTTAAAGAGCTTTGACTACTAAGAAATGTCTTGGGTCAAGGTGTGGGTCAAGGTCTGTCTCCCTGTGATTTCTACCATTGGTCAGATCTGTCCTCTGGGGCCTCCATGGCAATCTATCCTCTCTCCCCATGGAAACCCACCAGACCTTTGGAGGCAACACATAAGGCCTTATTACATCTTCTCAAGGATAAGAAACTCCAGTTCTCCTGATGGCACGGTTTTCAGCTCTATTACTCCTCTGGTCTATAAATTCTCCAAACTGTCAAACATGACATGGGACTTGGGGGATAAAAGACCTAGGTTTGAATTGTGCATCTACCAATGGGTTGTATTCCATCAACACAGCTGAACTGAAGCTTTTATGTATGGTAAATGAAATGTTGGACACAGAAAGCTTGTAAACGATGAAATGCTTCATAAAAAAATGTATTACTGCTGCTAGATATTACTACTGAAAAAGAACAATTACTACTATTAAATCAACAGTATAATCCAGTTGTGTTCCAAGAGTACAGACTAGGAAAGGGAGCTCTCCTCCCCTGCTCTGGATGTTAAGTTCATATGCGTTTAGCCTAACACCACAGTTGCCATTCGGGAGGCTGAGTCTCAGAGTTCATCCTGAGTTCACAGAAAATCAAATACTGCAGAGTTATTACACATGCGGTGGTCAGCCTAGGTTTCCCCAGTTCTTGTTATTGTAAAATTGAGGAATTTACATTTGTCTCTGACATTTTATCTTGTTTGTTCACCGTTTCCAGACACTTTTTGGACTATGATTCGGCAATCAAAAACAGTGCTTTCCAATCCTAGCTTCATACCAGAATCATTGTGAAAATATTTTAAACATAATTATTCCTCCCAAACTCTATTCTCAAGATTTTGATTCACTTGTTCTAGGGAAGGACCCAGGAAGCTGTACCTAAAACCAGCATCTTACGTGGTTATCAGTCAGTACATCAGGATCCATCAGCCTGCATTTGGAAATCCCGGTTATACCATAACCTTGCCTGCTCAGTTTCACTTGCATACTTGATAGACATGATTTTTCTGGGGAACTGCCTAGAGGGTAAGAAGCTATCTACATGGAAGGGCAGGCAATGACTCCCCTATAACTTTCATATTCTGTTAATGTTCTTTTACAAATCATTTATGTCCTCATTCGATAAAACAATGTAGATACAACAACCTATAGGTGAGCAGGGCATATGGGTGATCAGATGCACAGAAGCTTCAGAATGTCCTGTTTCTTTTCCATCAGGCAGCATCCGGCCTGCCCATACCAGAAGTATGCGATTTGGCCAAAGACAGAATTCAAAGAACCCAGAGAAATTGACCATCTCCTTGGTCCATCTCCATCTTAGTTACCTACTGAAGCTCTCAGTTTGAGTAACAGTTAAAAGGTTCTAGACGCAGGTATCTTCTGACAGAGAGATGACACATGCAACTACCTGCTGCTCCAATGCGCATGACAGACATGGCTATTCAATCACAATCCTCTTCCTGACTGAGCCCAGATGTGGCCTCCAAATCCTTCCCAAACTAGAGCTCAATTCAGGCACTAGCAATCTGAGTAGGCATGTAAGTTGAAAACTACCATCCTCAATCTAGCCAACACTTTACCCCTTCATTTGAAAGGAAGGACTCAGAGAGGTGAGTTTCCTTGCCAACTTTATACAGCCTTGTCTAAACTGGAAGAATTCTTCCTGGACTACAGGGAGCCCTATGTCTTCCTGATTCTGTTTCATGGTTCTTTCGTTCTGCACACACATACTGAGAATCCTCTATGCGCTCGGCAAGAATGGGGGGTGGGGAGAGACAGAGAAAGGAAGGAGACATAATTCTTTCTCTCATGCATAAAATCTAATAAGATAGACCTACAAATAATGACCCAAGGTGGGTGGGGATGGATACCAAAGAAACTCAAGGCCAGAAAGAATCACATAATCATCACTTTAAGAAAAAGAGTTTGTTTCACCTTTTAGTTAAAAGAAAAAAAATGAATTTACCACAATAAGAAAACATGCTACATTAAATTCATGTCTGTGTCCATGTGACCCCTTCAAATCTCCTGCAAGGTAGGGACCTTGTTGTCTCTGTTATCTCAGTAACACTTAGCATAATATCATGTATGCCCAGAATTTTGCCTCTACCTTCAGCCTAATCTTCTTATACTTAAGTTCTTGGAATATAAGAGCACAACTGTGTTACTAAAGACCTTTTAAAATGTCTTAGCTCTGTGACTACTGGATTTCTTCATGCATATCTATGTTAAAAGGCTTTTCCCCACATTACTAAGGCTGAGGTCTGCTTCTTATATACCTCTTAGACAAGAGCCTCCTTGTTCCATAAATCCAGAGATCATTTCTCTGGCCTGTTCAGGCCTTCAGAGCCCTCATCTAAGCCCCTGAATTCATTGTTCTCAGGAATAGGCATTTCTGAAAACAAGATGCCATTTTGTTTCTGGGGTTGGAACGCAAATCTTTCTTATTGCCTCTGATGAGATGATATTCTCTTCTCCTTTCCTTTCAAGTATAAAACATGCCCTAAAGTATGTGCTAATTAATACATCTGTTTGTCTTACAAAGTAGTTGAAAAGCATCTATTTAAACTGTGATTCACATTTTTCCTTTCAGGCTGTCTGAAGATTTTTCTGGATGAATCAAATGAGGAGCCTGATTGCACTACCATTTTAAAGAGCCAATTAAAAAGTTCATTAAGTGATACTGGTGCATTTTAGCACAGGTAATAGAAGTGTAAAGTTATACACAGCATTAACAAGCTGAAAGGTACAACTGGATTGGATGGCAAAATTCATTTCTTCTCCTTTCTAAAATACCCTCCTGGGACTTCCCTGATGGTGCAGTGGTTAAGAATCCACCTGCCGGGCTTCCCTGGTGGCGCAGTGGTTGAGGGTCCGCCTGCCAATGCAGGGGACACGGGTTCGTGCCCCGGTCCGGGAAGATCCCACATGCCGCGGAGCGGCTGGGTCCGTGAACCATGGCTGCTGAGCCTGCGCGTCCGGAGCCTGTTGCTCCGCAACGGGAGAGGCCACAACAGTGAGAGGCCCGCATACCGCAAAAAAAAAAAAAAAAAGAATCCACCTGCCAATGCAGGGGACCTGGGTTCAATCCCTAGTCTGGGAAGATCCCACATGCCGCAGAGCAACTAAGCCCTTGAGCCACAACTACTGAGCCTGCACTCTAGAGCCCACGAGCCACAACTACTGAAGCCTTTGTGCCTAGAGCCTGTGCTCCGCAACAAGAGAAGCCACCACAATGAGAAGCCTGCGCGCCGCAACGAAGAGTAGCCCCTGCTTGCCACAACTAGAGAAAGCCCGCGCGCAGCAACGAAGACCCAATGCAGCCAAAAATAAATAAATAAATAAGTTTATTTAAAAAACAGAAACAAAAAACCCTCCTGGAGGAGAACTATGTGTCTCCACTAGAGACAGGCAGTGGGCTTTTAGTCTGTACAAGGCATAATTAGGGTACAAAGAAGTAAGCCGTATATATGTACTCAGAGAGTTCAATGACTAAGGCTTTATGGTCATTCCTTTAGAAGAAAGGCTGACTTGTAAGTTCTCCAAGTCTAAACCACATGCCTTGAGCTTTAACCAATCACACACTTACTCCTAGGACTTGGAATCTTTAGTGAATAGGTATAGATGGAGGAAACATTTGCAGCTCAGACAGTCAGAGCACCTACACATGGACCAGATTGTTCCTGAAATACAGTCTTGACTGTAGATCTTGCCTGATACCCAAGCTCATTCTTTCAGTCTCCCTCTTGTTTTGTGAGCCCTAATAACACTTTAATATAGTACCTTTTCACAAGGGACCAGAGTCTGTTTCTGTTGCTTGCAGTTAACAATCCTGATTAGCTCTATAGGAGATGGTTCCTCCTTTAGAAAGCTTGATACAAGTGAATGATAGAAAGACATTCTTTACTCAGTTACAGAGAGACTGCTCTCACAGTATAACTTTCTAACTAATTGCTGGAAAAGAATGGGACTGGCTGTCATATTGAAGTGGTACATTTCCAGTTGCTGGAAATGTTGAAATAGAAAGGGAACAACCATTTGTCAGGGATGCTCTGGAAGGGATTCTTGGATCTGGTGGGAGAATGTACTAGCATCTATTTAATAGGCTTAATGAAAATGCTTTCCAAGTGCTAGAGACCTATGGTCCTTTTCAAGCTGTGCCTCTCAGCTGGCTGTGACTCACTGAAGGTTCTCAGGCTGGACGACTTGGGACTTGGTCTGAGCACTAGTGGAAAGAGCTGAGCTTAGCATCTTTCTCTGGTCTCCTTGAGACTGGGTTCTTAAATCTAGACCAGTTACTTGACTGTCTGTGAGGGGTAGCGAGCCCCATTCTCAACGATGAGTGGGTAACTTCCCCAGAGCCATTTTTGTCTAATTCAAGGAGTTTTTCGGTTGGTTCTTTGCACCTTCTCAAGTAATACATTTTTGCTCAATAAAGAGCAAAATCTATTTTGTTTCTGGGGTAGGAATCTGGGATGATCCATAAGGTAACTTATTCACAGACACACAGTGTACAAAATGAACTTGACTAGCTCAAGATGATCTATGAGGCTGAAAGAAGGTCCAAAGGGCATACCTTTAAATCCAGCTCTAAAGAACTGAAGTCTATAACCAATGAATCAAGTTATATGATCATGCATGGGCCATCTTATTAGGTTGCTTGGCCATCTGTCAGCCCAAGTTCCTTCTTTCAGAGCTGAGAAACTAGAGGCTGGAAGAGCCACGTCTTACCTGCCATCACACCCTGAGTTGGGGCCCACACTAGAACGGCATCTCAATACTGCTGACGCCCAATACTGCTCTTCCATCTGTCTCCCACCACATTCTCTGTCACCTCCAGCCCCACCTGGCAGGCTGCTAGCTTCTCAGCAAAGGCTGAGCGGGGCTCTGCTCACACCCCCTGGGGGAGATGTCTGTGATGCTCATGTGTGGCGGAAGCTCGCAGATCCTGCTTATGCCAAAGACACCCTGGGAATAAATAAAGGCCCCCACTCTCGCACCTTCTACTCCCACCAAGTATGCACATGAAAAAAATTTTTTAAATAAAACTCACAGAGGTAGGGATTCTCCCTGTTGAAAGAAATTCCTTAACACACATTAGTCAGGTAATCATTTCTTGGATTCCATGGACATTTTTTAGAACTAGAAATAGGGCTGAAGAAAGCAAGTAGTCCAAGGCTCTTTATCTACAAGTGGACAAACTGGAATTCAGAGCAGAGATGGGCATTTGGTCAGCCCAGTGGGCTTTCCGGTGAATCAGAACACTGTTTTCCCTTCCTTGGGGGCCTCCTGGGGTGGTGAGGGCTTGTGTGTATGACACAGATTACGTGGCTTAAGAACACTGTGCATGATTCTTCTTTTGGACTCCGGGAGAGAGACTGAGCTACTTGCACCAAAGCCTTTCTGCGGGGCTGCTGGAGGGAAAGGTAGGGGCTTTAGAGCCCTTTTAGCTATGGGACCAGGGAGAAGTTAACCTCTCAGGGCTTCAGTTTACCTGTCTGTAAAATAAAGAGAATAAACCCAGCTGTCTCTATGGTTGTCTACAGGATTCAAGAAGATAACTTTTGCAAAGCCCCTAGTCTACTGCCTGGCATACCCTCAAGGACCAGTACCAGTTTCTTTCTTTCCTGCCCTCCCCCACCTTACTTCTTCCTACTTTGACATGCATGAGAAAACTGAAATAGACAAAAATTACAGGGGGCTTTTCCTCTTGTAGAAGCCTGTCTCCCCAATACTGAAGACATTTGGCCAAGGGTATCTGAGATCCCTAAAGACCCTGCCATAAATACCTCTGGCACTGTAATGTGCACATACGAAGGGCTGGTGAATTTCAGTTGCCAGGCTACCTAGTCAGAACAAATGTTCTTTATGTTCCAAAAGGGTCCTGAATAAAGGTTTCCTCAATGTTTGGGGAACAGATGCAACAAGCCTTTTCTCTGGGGACAAGATTTTTCAGAGAGTCAATAAAAGCAGTAATCCTCACTTCAGTCCAAGGACCTCAGCTTTTATAAACTTCCTTATAGGAATCCAGGATGTCAGATTACCCGGCCTCTTGACTAGCCCTGGAGTCCCATCTGCGAGATTCTGGACATCTTAGGGATGGGAGATGCCAATTTTTTGATAGAAATTAGATTTTTTTAAAAAAAGGATTAAAAAAATATAAGCTACAATCTACCTCCTGCCACGTCCAAATTTTGATTCTAACTTCTGCACCTCTGGGGTCACAAGGGCAGGTTCATTTCTTTTCTGTGGGTTGCTGAAGAAAGAAAGCCATTGCTTTTCTAACATTTGAGTGCAAGTGTTTCTACAAGAATGTTAAAACAGGCTATTTCACTCGCTAGAAATCAATCACGGGGGACTTCCCTGGCGGTCCAGTGATTAAGACTCCGACGTTCCACTGCAGAGGGCACGGGTTTGATCCCAGGTCGAGGAACTGAGATCCCACATGCCACGTGGTGTGGCCAAAAAAAAAAAATTAATCATGAATCTTGGTTTATGGTGACCATAGTGGGCAATGACATACATGTAGTATATAATTTTCCTGTGGTTGAGCTTTAACTCAACAGAGTTACCAATTCCCAAACATCATTGGCAAGTGTGAAAGATCTGGGCTTAGATTCAGTAAACTCCTGTTAGAGCCTTGCCCGGTCTGAATGATCTCAAACAAGTTTCCCAGCCCAGGTCCCTCACCTGTGGAAAATGGAGATAACAGTGGAGCTGTAGGGTCCATGGTAATCTGAGTTCTGGAAATGTCTGGAAATCTGAGTTCACGTGTGTAGAAAGGGGCGGGGAGTTCATTAACTCACTTTAGTTTCTGTCTGTGAATAAGCTGTCTGAGCTATATAAGTGTCTTTACACTCATTCGTAGTTGCTGAACCCTTCCTTTTTTTTTTTTTTTAATTTTGGGTATTTATTTATTTATTTAAATTTTTATTGGAGAATAGTTGATTTACAATGTTGTGCGCTTTTGTCTAGGTTGTGTGCCTGTAACATCTAGCAAGCCAGCTCAGGGTTTTTCACATGCAGTTGAGTTGTAAACACAGCAAGAGAGGGTAAGAGCAGAAGCTACAAGGCTTCTCAAGGCCTAGGCTCAGAAGTTGCAAAATATTACTGCCGCTGTATTCTTCTATTAGTCAAAGTCACAAGGCCAGCCTCCATTCAAAGGATGGATAAGTAGACTCCACCTCTTTGTGGGAGGAATAGCAGAGAGAGTCACATTGCAAAGAGATTACTGTAGCCATCTTTGCAAACACGCTCCTGCCCTAACCAATGGCGATTTTTGCTTAAAGATACTTACTTTAAGTTCTCTTACTTCCTGATATTTAAACAAGGTATAGCATATGAAAAATGCAGCCTGGGAACTAAAATATATACAAGTTGTAGGAAAAGTGCAAATAAATCAGAGTCCTTCACTTGTCGGCGCTACCGTAAAGTCTAATCTCCTGCCCACAGCGTCCACAGGTCTGGCCAGTGCACCCTCTGGCCTCACTCACCTGGGGCTTCTGTTAGGATTCCAGTTTGTCAGATGTCACTGGGAAATGACCTGTGAAAGTTCCTCTGCTTGGGGACTCTCAACCCATGGCATGGTTGGGCCAATGAAGGCTTTAGAAATGCCCTGTGCTTGCTGACAACAATTACATGCCCATGAATGAACTTTGCCACAGAGAGAAGAAAGTGGCCCGATTGTTGTAAAGACAGAAATAATGCATGTACTGGTATGTACGCTTTGTAAGGATCACAGAGGGCTCTCATTTATGAACCTAAATCAATTAGTTCGCCTAAGTCCCCTGAGAAATAAGTGATGCAAGTCTATGCATGTGGTTGTGCTTCACAGCAATAGAATTATATGCTTATGGTTTTTTTTTTTTTTATATTTAATCAAAAAGCAGCTCCTGGGCACAGGCTTCCATAGGGGACAATAAGAGTTGACAGGCATAGTCAGTCACTCCTAGTGCTTACACGTGTTGACGCACTGAAGCTCACGGTGAACCCATGAGGCAGGTTCTATTATCTCCTCATTCACACATTAAGTTCACGGTGGTTAAGTGACTTGCTGAAGGCCTAACTTGTAAGTGGCAGAGCTGGGCTGTGAAGCAGGGGAGTCTGGCACGCCAGCACCTGGGCTCTTCACCACTGTGTCCACTCTCTCTCAAGGGATGTGTGATTTATGTATATGGCTTCTGCCCTTCACGCAGGTGACTCTGGCTCCACATATGAACCATGAGGCTTTTTATAATTACAGATGCCTCTTAGACTCTGCCTCAATGGGTCTAGAGTAGGTATGCACAGAGTAGCCGAGGCAATAAAATATGAACAAGAAGGAAAAATATAATAAAAATTTTTTAATGTAAAAATGATGAATTGGGAGATTGGGATTGACATGTATACGTTGATGTGTATAAAATGGATGACTAATAAGAACCTGCTGTATAAAAAATAAATAAAATCAAATTCAAAACTTCAAAAAAAGTTTTTTTAATGTAATAAAAATATAATAGATGAGATATAAGAAAAGTACTATGGATGTTCAGAAAAGGGGAGATATTTCTGGCTGGAGAGGTGGAAATCTAGGAAGACTTTATGGAGAAAGAAAACTTTGGTTTCAACTTGGGCAGTTGAGATGATATATGGACATATTAAGTGATCACCTCTGGTTGAATGAAGAGAATGTCCCCATCTCTGTTGATGCAGCAATGCTGACGACTGGACTCTGCCCTGTGTTGACCACAGCAGGCCTCTCTTGGCATTTCTTAACTACAACACACTTGAAAGTCAACTCAACAATCGTTGATAGGAATTCTAAGAGACAATATGGCACACATATATGTGGAAACCACTCATAAACTGTAAAACTGGAAATAAACGTGAGTTGCCTGTGTTATGGTAGATTATGTGTTACGTATCATCCACAGTTTACAAGGTATAACTATGTACCTAATGGATTACCAATAAAATTCCCATGGAATGAATTCAAAGTTGGACACTTAATTGGATCTCGAGATTTACATTGGGAAGAAAGTTGTACTTGCCTGACTCAGAATTAGTGTGCAAGAAAGCTTAATGGTTGATGCTTTGTCATGACGATGGACCCTTTTCAGAGGCTGGGATTGCTGAGTCATGGGGGCTCGTGCACCGATGGCAAGGAGAAATGTTAATTGGGGACCACTGTGGCTGCAGAAGGCGTGTCTCCACTTGAGAAGGCAAACAGTGAGAGAGGAAGCCTTTGGCTTTAGGTTACTCTAAAAAGAAAAAAAAAATACTATAGCAGAGACTAGATGATGTGAGAATCAAGAAAGAATCAGGCTGCATATTCTTGTAAATACTAAGCATTTATTATTAATAGTTATAGCACTTTGACACTGTAATATTTGGAACACAACAACTGAAGTCCCTAAAAGCCAAACTTGGCTTGATCATCATTTTTAGGATTACAGAAGGCTAGATTTGGAAGGGGCCTTAGAGAGCTCTGAATCCAAACTCATTTCTTCTAATTTTAGAGCAAACAGTTCCTCTGGAGCCCAGGAAGCAAGTTGCCCAAGGCAGGATAGTAAGTTGTTCTAAATACAGAAAGATACAACATGTTCTTTTTGGTGTTTTTTAAAAAGAAACACAAGTATTTCCTTGGTTTTTCTATTTGTCAAGCCTAAAAAGCTATTGTTACTAAAACCACTCAGTTGCTATATTAACCAAATTCAAAGCAATGCTACACAGCTGGTAAAAAGAAAAGATTGTGGGGTATTTCCACAATCTTTTGCACCTGCCTCAACTCCTAGGCCAAATGATGACTCATTCACTTAACAACACCTATTGGTGTTTACTGTAATCAAGGTATTTTCAAAACTCCAAAAGGCCTTGAAGAGCTCATAGTATAGCAAAGGCATTAGACTATTACTACTAATACTACTATTACTATTAATAACATAATAATATGAGATATAAAGTGTAAAAGACCTGAAGAAACATACAGGGAGTTGAAGGAGGGTTAGAATACCAATGGTTCTAACTATCAGGGAGGTTTTTGTAGGGAAGGTGTCACCCGAACCAGCTTTGAAAGACTATAGGATTTGTCCCCTCAGATATTTTTGGTAGGCTGGGAGAGGTGGATTTCCCAGTTAGTAAAGACAGTGGGGTGACAAAGCATAAGGTAGTTTTGTTAGAACAGAGAGCAGGAAGGGGAACAGTGAGAAAATGCTGGACAGGAAGGCTTAGGGGAAATATCCCATATAAGTTATGATTTGCTTCCTGGCTTAAGTATTCTCACCATGCCAGAAAACATTTATTTTTTAAATTTATTTTTATAATCTGTAATAATCAGCTCATTCAAGAACACCTGAAAAATATAGAGATTTAAAAAGAAATAACTTTTATTATTTAATAATTTGCTTTATTTCCTTCCGGTATTTTTTATTTTTATTTTTATTTTTGCGGTACGCGGGCCTCTCACTGTTGTGGCCTCTCCCATTGCGGAGCACAGGCTCCGGACGCACAGGCTCAGCGGCCATGACTCACGGGCCCAGCCTCTCCGCTGGCATGTGGGATCTTCCCAGACCGGGGCACGAACCCGCGTCCCCTGCATTGGCAGGCGGACTCTCAACCACTGAGCCACCAGGGAAGCCCTCTTCCGGTATTTTTTTAAACAGACATTAACTGTTTTGATTTTTTTTAAACATTGTTTTAATCACACTTAATTGTTTTTCTCAATAATTAAGCGATAGGTCCTGAAAGAGAAATTTCTTGTGTCCAATGACAGTATTAGTCTCAGAAGAGATAAAATGCCACAATGAAAGCCATGAGAGGGAAACTTCGATCCAGACGCTACTGCAAGAGGGCACCAATGCTTCCTGTTGTTGCAGATGCTTCGTCCCACCTGTTTAGTCATGGGTGATCTTGACCGTGCTCCTCAGGGACCTTCTGATGAGGTGGGGGCTCTGTTGACAGTTCACAGAGCAGTTTGCCAATCATTTAAACCATCACTTCACCATTCCCGAGTTCATAACTTCGGTTCCATTCTTGGTCTGTAGGGTTCGTCTTAAACCAGTGTTTCTCAGGCAGTAACAGGCATAGGAACTGCCTGAGGATCTGGGTAAAATGCAGATTCTAATTCAGTAGGTCCGGAGGGCTGGAGACTCCGCATTTCTAACAAGCTCCTAGATGGTGCTGGTACTGCTGGTCCACAGACCATACTTTCAGAAGCGAGACCTTGGAGTATTTTCTTTTTCACACCTAAGATGTCTTTCTGTTGCTTTCACACAAGTAAAACATGTTCATTTGGTCAAAACCTTTCTCCCCCAAATGATATAAATCTTATTTTATTTACTTTTGACATTGTATTATGGCCCAAAAAGCTGAGGCTAAAGTGATTTTTTTAATTAATTAATTAACGTATTACTTATTTTTGGCTGCGTTGGGTCTTCAATGCTGGGCGTGGGCTTTCTCTAGTTGTGGCAAGCGGGGGCTACTCTTTGTTGCGGTGCGCGGGCTTCTCATTGTGGTGGCTTCTCTTGTGGAGCACAGGCTCTAGGTGCATGGGATTCAGTAGTTGTGGCTCATGGGCTCTAGGCATGAGGGCTCAGTAGCTGTGGCGCATGGGCTTAGTTGTTCCGCCGCATGTGGGATCTTCCCGGACCAGGGCTTGAACCCGTGTCCCCTGCATCGGCAGGCGGATTCTTAACCACTGCGTCACCAGGGAAGTCCTGAGGCTAAAGTGATTTTTATTCCTTGCTAGGTAAACTCCTTTTGCCACCCAGACGTTTACGGGATTTGTTGTTGTCGTTTTGCTTTACTCCGTGTTACAAACATTCCACCCTGATGTGTGTGCGTGTGAATCTCTTGTCTTTGGTTTTGCCTTGAATGCAGTGTGGCGCCTGTGACTTGCACACCCAGGTAACCTCCGCAGCTTGGGAAAGTTTCCTCTACTGATGCCCTAGTCAGTGTTTCTGACCAGTGACTGTTTCCGAGCCAGGTCCTGTTTTCTTCCTAAGGACTTACTTCCAATAATTTTCAGGTTGGATCTCTGGCCCCTGATTTACATAGATGATTTTCTCTTTCTACTTTGATCTCTTTAGGCTTTTTTCCATAATCTAGGAGAGATTCTTAAGTTTATCCTCTATGTCATTGGCTAGATTTTTCTGGGTGATTTCTGCTCTTGGTTCTTGCCCCCAAAGTGGATATTAATTCTGCTATTGGCACTTTTTAAATTTCCTAAGTATTTGTCCATTTCCCATTTCAGTTATTCTGTTGTCTTTTCATATTGGAGTCTCTCTTTATTACTTATGTCCTTGTTGCAAAAGGCATTGCCTTTAACTTTTCAGAGAATACCAAAAACTTCTTTCTCATTTTCTTCTGGTTCCTTGGGCAAATCAAAGGTTGTTCTCCCTGTGTTTTTCCAGGATAATATTCTCTTTTCCCTTCTTCTATAGGGTCATGGACATCTGTCACTCTTTTTGTGTCTCAGCATCTGAATCTCTTCCTTCCTCCTTCCTACATTTGGAGACTCTCCCATTTTGTGGAGCAAAGCTTGTTTTCCATATAGAAACTGAAAATGCTGGAAACTCTATTTCTCCATCTCCCTTACCATCAGGGCACACGGGATAGGCTCTGCCAATTAGATGTCTCTGGTCTAGGCACTAATATGAGTGGATCAAGGAAGCAGAGCAGAACTGGCCAACCCCAGTTTCCAGATGCAGCATAGCGGCAGTTCTAGAGGCAGCACCTAGGGTCGGGTACAAGCACTAATGTCCACAGCCAGCTGTGGCATTTAGGAGTGTCACCATGGGAGCAATTAAATAGCTTATTATATAGTCTTTGAATCTGCTCTTTAGTCTCAAAGCTATGGAAGCTCCTCGACATCAGTTTAATAAATTAATTTTGTTTATATTGTCAGAGACTAATTCACAACTAATTTACAACTAAGAACCCTGCATGATACGATCAATATCTTTTAAACAGACCCCATGGTGGTCTTACTTTCTGGTTACCGTTTCTTAAATGAGTGGTCATCTGCTTTTATAACACAGGAAATCCTTGACTCCACTCTATCCACCTGGGTCAGGGTCAAACCCATTCTCAGAGGAGATCTGGATGTCATAGTCCATTTCTGGCCCAGTTCCTGGTGTCTTCAGGTTTTCATTCTGTGCAGGTCTGTTGGTTGGGGCTGGGATTTCCTAGCTCTGAGAAAGTAGAAATAGAGGTCTGATGGGGGAAGGGGTAGCTACCTAGGGCTCTGTCGGGTACAGATCTTGCCCAGAGGATCAGTTTCCTCACCTATTAAAGTGGAGGATGGGATTTGGTGATTTCTAAAGGCTACATACCTGTATATGCACGCAAGGCTGACCCACAAGTGATGAGGCAGGCTAAGAGGGACCAGAGACAGGAACCAAGCTAAACGGTGCTGGGTCAGGGAGAGCTTCCGGCATTACACTCACTCTCTAGAAGGACAAACTAAGTATGAAAGCTTGTCATCTCATAATCAAACTGTAAGCAGGGGATTAGCAACAGGATCAGATAAACTGCCCAGGATTCTCGATTCTCTTTATTCTTTACCCTAACGAATGCTACTCTCCTTTTGATTAAGTGTGGAATATGCAATGGGAAATATTGCAATTTAGACACTTTTTGAACTGTAATCATTAGTCAATATAAAACAGAAGGAAACAAAATCAAATCTGTTTCTTCTACCTCTGCCATGGTGATCAAGCACAATCCTCTAACTGTAATCAGAGGTAGGACTAAAATGTCAAAGCCATGTGCTTTAAAGAATTTAATTGGAGACTCAGCCATCATCCCAATGCACAACCACTTTTTTTCTCTTTAAAGAAAAGGAGGATTTAAGCATCAGTTAAGTCATCCTCCATTTAAGAGCCTGATGCCCTAGAAAGTCTTCTTATCTACATTCTATTCAGGGAAATCAAGGCTCAATATATATTGCATTTGGGTCAAACTGTGGTTTAGTAGTTCTATTGTTATCAATAAGTTGACAAATTAAGGGTCAAATAGACCATGAGAGAACACTGGAGGCTAACTTTGAGAACAATGTTGAAAAGGTTCAGTGGGGATAGGAAAAGCAGTGCTAGGAATCATAGAAACCAATACCAATCGTTTCATACATTTGCATGGTGTTTACAGTCTGCAATGTGCTTTCACATTCATTATTCATTATAAGCAGAGTTGGGACTAGAACCCAAGTCTCTTGAATCCTTGCCTGGGCATCTTCCCCTGGGCTCAGTTATATGGTTGAGTGCTTCATCTGTGCATGGTACAGGGGGCCTAAAAAATGTGACCTGTCCTATTTGGAATTTGCAAGTACCACCAGAAAACATTCACACTGCTTATCTTTATGCTAAGGAAATCTTGAAGGGTTCTTGTTCTTTTCCTGTCTATTAAGCCATATGTGTGAGCAAAGAGAAAACTTATAATAAAAAACCTGCAGAAAGGAAGCTGTGTCTTATTGCCAGAGCCTTCTCAGTGCCCTGCAGGTACCTGAGGCTCAGGTTACACAGCTGCAGCCATCTGGGTGATCTGGAACTAGAGGGGATCAGGATCTAAAGGTGAGATATTAAGGTAGTGGGGTAATCTATGAGTCAACCTGACAAATGAAATATCATGTGCCTGACTGGGAATTTCTAAGGTTCAAATGGAAGGTGAAAACACCAAGCCCCCTTGGTTTAAAAAAATCATTTTAGGATGCAAATGTGAATTGCTGACCTACTATTCTAGGTGTATATTTATTTTTATTCTTTTTGTTTCTTTGGTAGGATTGTGCTAATATTGTGTACTCAACGTGC
The DNA here is from genome assembly GCF_964374135.1 of Grampus griseus. Taxonomy (NCBI): domain Eukaryota; kingdom Metazoa; phylum Chordata; class Mammalia; order Artiodactyla; family Delphinidae; genus Grampus; species Grampus griseus. The sequence goes on from NC_138998.1 coordinate 64,555,801, forward strand.
CTTTGAATTTTCCTGGTGACCATTCAGTGGAGCCCCATCTAATGTTAGTGTTAGTGATTGAAATGAAAGCACATAGTGAAAATTTTTGCTTGAAATTATCCTTGAAAAATACTTAGGAAGGTGCCCTGTTGGTGCCCAACCCAGCCTGTTTTTCCTCCAGCTTTGGAATTAATTGCTGTTTATTGGTTGAGCCCCAGAAGCAGTAGCTGGCTTTTAACTGAGGACCATGCTGAATAAAAAATGGGTACCATTAAACAACAAAATCATAGAGGTGGGAGAGTTGACAATGAAAGATGGGCAGAGACTGGGAGACCTAGTGTGGGAGGGCAGGTTCATATCTTGCACCTCCTGCTCACAAGAACCCTGGTGGTAAGGACCACCAGTGGCATTTCCATGGTTACCTCTCTCCTCTCTCTGCTCTCATGCTGAATTTGTGGATGCGACATGCATCAATGATGGGACTACACTGTAATGAGAACCTGACCTCACACAAGGGGACAAGTGGGAGAGAACTGTTTAGGGCAGAATCTGCTAGACTTGACAACTCATTGAAGAGAGGAGTTGGGGGGAGAGAGATGTCAGGAATGATTCAGGGTTGTGACTGGGATGGTTGGAAGTAGGGAGGTATAATGTAGGGAGGACTCAGGAAGTTGAATTTAGAGCCATGTTGAGTTTGAGGGTTCTCAAGTAAAGGTTGGATAACCTATAGAGAATACTAGTTTGAGTCTGCAACTCAAGAGTGAGAAATAAAAACATGAAAATTGTCTATAATTGGGAGCTTCTACTTAAAATTAAATTTATTCTGCAAGGTAGGAGAAACCTAGTCTCATTCAATTCGAGGTCTATTCCACCCTTTCTCTGGGAATGCACTAACACAGAATGTCTTAAGCTAACTGGTTGAGTGAAGGACTAATGGTTAGAAATATGGGTAAAAATCTCATTAAATATTTCAAAATAATATCTCACTACAAACCACCTGCTAAGGATTCCCGAGAAGATTCAATTGTCAAAAGAGGGACTGCAACTTTCCAAATATTTGTTGGGTTTTTTTTTGTCTTAAAAAATGAGCGCTATATTGTCTTTGTCTTATTCCAGACACATAGGAAAAGTTAAAATAATATAAGCTTATTGTAAGAAAATTTTGGTAAGCAAAAAGAAGGAATCATCTTACCATTTAACGATAATCACTTTGAAAACCTAAGTTCATATCCTTTCAGATTCCTCTTTATATGCCTATCCTTCTTTTTTCCACTTTAAAACATTGTATACTCAAAATAAATGAAAATACATGACCACACAGAGAGTTTTACATGATACATTCATAGCAGTGTCATTCATAATAGCTCCAAAGTTGAACTAATCCAAATATTCAACAACTGATAATGAATAAAGAGAATATGGTATATCCATCCAATAGGTTAGTATTAGGCCATAAAAAAGAACAGAAACCATTAATACATGCTACAGCATGGGTGAACCTCGAAAACATTATGCTAAGTGAAAGAAGCCAGATGCAAAGCCACACAATTTATGATTCCATTTACATGAAATGTCCAGAATATGCAAATCTATAGAGACAGAAAGTAGATTAGTGGTTGCCTGAGGCTGCAGGCAGAAGTGGGGAATGACTGTAAATGGGTGCAAGGTTTCTTTGGGGGCTGATGAAACTGTTCTACTATTAGAGTGCAGTGATGGTTATACAATTCCATAAAGTTATGTAAAATCATCGTATGCTTAAAATGAATGAATTTTATGGTATATAAATTATACCGCAATTAAGCTGTCAAAATATATATCATGGACCTCTTTTCATTCACCTAAAACTGTAGCTGGAAATATAAATCTAATCAAATCCCTACTGTTGGGCAGAGATTCTCTCTCCTGCCCTGATATCTGCTGTGATTCCCTAAGAGTGGGTGAGGCCGTGTATCACAGCCACGAATGAGGCAAACTGCATCCTAAAGCATACCCCCAGATACGCACATCATCAAGAACGAGCAGACCCTCTTCAGAAGTCACACCGCTCTACACAGCTTCCTAAAGGAAGCAGAGAGGCCACCAAGACCGAGGCTGCAGACATCAAACCTCTGGACATTAGTTTCTACCTCTTGCTGTTTTGTGAGGACAAAGATGTGTGCTCCATGTTTGTGTTCCTTCAACAGGCCCTGGGGGGTGTCTCCGGGCTCATCCTAGCCTGCTCCAACACTATCAAAAGAGGCTCCTGGCTGACGTAGCAGGTCCAGTCCATCCAGGGGTCCACTGGGAGATCTCAGCCGAGCTATATCACCTACTCCTTCCCTTGGAGTTGCTATCCTGTTTTATCTTTGTTTTAACATGTAGAACTGGCATTGTGTCTATTTTCTCAACACTATTCCTAGGTCTAGTACAGTTAGCAAGTGCATATTATATACTTGTTAAAATAAAAAGGTGGCATAACTTGTCTCCCTTTGTGTTTGAGTCTCTGTGAAACTTTTCATTGGTAGTGGACCCAAGAGGGATTAAAGCTCCATCCATCAACATTTCTACTACCACAGACTGGCCCCCTGTCAGACTAGACTGACTGACCTTTGAAGTTTCACTGGCTTCCAGGTGTGGTCACAGCTCTCCTATGTTCTGGGCTTACCTGAGGTCAAAAGTCAGCAGACTTGTGCAAGGGTGAGTTGGGATGGGCCAGACTGCATTCAGATAAGCTGTTCCTGCGATCTGATAAAATGCAAACAATGATTACAGCCTCTGGCTGAAAACTGGGCTGCAAAGCTGGGTAAAATTGTGCAGAAATTCATGGGCAGATACAAACTATCATTAGTCTACATTGGCTTGATTTCTCAAAACCAATAAAGAAAGTAGCTTGTGATACCATTTTCCCCTCAAGAAAAATCCAAGTCTTTTCTCCCTCTCAAAACAGGGAGAAAATATTCATTTAGGAAGTCTGATAATCTATTCCTTTTTTACACGGAGATAATTTTTTCCCATTGTACAATGAGATGTGAAGAATAGAGAGTAAACAGACCTTTTGTAATAGACTTCATTATCTTTAATACTGCATTTAATAAAAGCCTACCACTATTGTTTACCAAGTTTTCATCTCTTTACAAAACGCTGATGCTTATCTGATATGGTCAGAGGTCTTGTTTGCATCACAGGCTGGTACAATAGTCTTGAGAAGAGAATTAAGCTCAGCTATAGAGCAGGACACATCAAATATTTAAACTGTCACTTGTGCTTAATTCTTCCTGGAAAAAGTTAACCTTGAGTATTTTTTTAAAGAATTTATTTGATATAAAGTTGAAAAGCAACCATTGCTTTAATTCTATGTCTACTCCCAGAGCAGAACTATATCCTTAGATAATTTGTAAAATTGATATATGCTAAATGTGACAAGACCTAGTGAAACGGGAGGGAAGGGGGCAGGGCACAACTTTGGAAAGAATGACATAGCTCGAGGACATAACGTAAGCTGATTTGAACAAAATGGGTCCAAGATGTAGGACAAGTCGATTTCCATTAGATCTTGAGCCTCAGTATAAGCTCACTGTAACACATCAGCAAGCTAAATGACACACCCATAGGCTCCATGACAGTCCCAAGACTGACCATAAGGATCAAGAAGTGGGTGGTGCGGGGCTTCCCTGGTTGCGCAGTGGTTAAGAATCCACCTGCCAATGCAGAGGACATGGGTTCAAGCCCTGGTCCAGGAAGATCCCACATGCCGTGGAGCAACTAAGCCCGTGCGCCACAACTACTGAGCCTGCGCTCTAGAGCCCATGTGCCACAACTACTGAGCCTGCGAGCCACAACTGCTGAAGCCTGTGAGCCTGGAGCCCGTGCTCCGCAAGAGAAGCCACTGCAATGAGAAGCCCACGCACCGCAACTAAGAGTAGCCCCCGTCTGCCGCAACTAGAGAAAGCCCAACCCAGCCAAAAATAAATAAATAAATAAATAAATTAATAAAAAAAAAGTGGGTGGTGGCCCAATTCCTGGAAATCCCCACCCCTTCCTGAAATGGCTGGAATACTTCTCCCACTCATTAGCCTATGAAATTACCCACCCCTGTAAAAACTGACAACCCCATACCCTGGTGCTTTTCTCACCTTCTGAGATGGCCCACACTCTGTCTGTGGAGTGTTTCTCTCTAAATAAATCAATTTGTTACCTATCACTTTGTCTCTCACTGAATTCTTTCTGTGATGAGACATCAAGAACCTGAGCTTCACTAAATCCTGAAACCAGGTGTGTGATCTCATTTGGAAGACTGTGGGTTTCAGCTGGGTTTGAGTCCCAGCCTTGTGGATTCAAGCCCCAATCTGAGGTGCACGGTTTCTGTAGAATCTCGCACACAGGGCACATTGTAAAAAACAACAAATATTAAATCCTCCCCCTCTCCCTCATCCCTCCTGGTACCTGCCCAGAGTCATGGTCTAAGATAACATGACCAGTCTTCCAGAGAGACGATAACAACTGTGTTGCTTCTCTAGCCAAGATGAAGGATTCTTGCATTCACTCCCTCACTGGATAACATTGGATCGTTAAGTCCCAGGTGTTGCCAATGGCTGCTGGGGAGGAGAAATGAAGGAGATATGGAGCCCACCGTGAAGAGCTGTATGTTTGACAGGAGCAGATCAAACACACTTCGGAAAAATTACAGTGCAATGGGACAATCCAGTGCGTGCCTTGTTCAGAAGATAGAGAAATTATTTTCACATCAGTAGAGGATGCTGGCAAGACAGGTAAAATCTGCATTCATGGAGGTGGGCCTGGGAAAGTATTTTGAGAAGACGGAACTAGATGAGAAAAAGTCCTGAGGCAGGAAGTGAAGGAAGGTGTGTGTGTGTGTGTGTGTGTGTGTGTGTGTGTGTGTGTGTGTGTGTGTGTGTGTGTGTGTGTGTGTGGTGATGGTGGAGGGTTGGACGTACAGTCTACAGTTGGAAAAAGCTGATCATGGAACCAGGGAGGGGCAGCTGAGGAGTTTGGACTTAATGTGGTTGATATCATGGAACCTTTACAAGTTCAGAGTATAATGCGGCATGCTATGCTCTGGGAAGATGAATTTGGTCAACAGGCTGAAAGTAGCCTCAAATTGAAGAGAGTGTTGGAGAGCATAAAGTCTGAGATCCTAACTGTGTGGATGAAGAAACCGAGGCCAAAGAGGAAGTGACTTGCCATGAGGTTACAGAGCAGTTTTAGGACAAGCAAAGGACTACAAACCTTCCTCTCCTTTGCCTCCCCATGCCCATCCTGCTTCTGTTTCCAAGTGGCCAGGCTCTGTTGATTCTTCCTCTTCCTTCCCATTGGTCTGCTTACATCCAGTCTTCATCTCTTGAGGAAGTTATCTGATTTTATTTAAATGCCCAGGCCTTTTACCTTCTGCATCTTCCTCTTCCTTTGACCAGGAACAAGAAGGAAAAAAACAGAACACAACAGTTGAATGCCTACATTGACAACGGCAGGCACTTTGTCAGAGACTCAGAGACAAATTGCACTCTCAGCCCAGTAGCTGAGAAAGACAAGGTGACCAGTGACATCATGCAGAGTCGCAGGGACTGAGGGTAAGCACAGTGCTCCCATCACTCTGTAGGGGCAATGCATCCACTGGAGGTGGCGGGAGGGGCAAAAAGGCCTCTCAGAGGACGTGATATTTAAGGCGAGTCTGAAGAAGCTAGGTAAGGGTTGCCAGGTGTACGGAGAAGAAAGAGAGTGCCCGGGAGAAAGAAGAACCCGTATAAAGGCAGAGAAGCAGGGTCAGTTAAGGTGTTTGAGAAACCACCAGACCTCCAATTGGCTGGAGGGTTCAGGATTGGCAGACACGAGGCTGAAGAGCTATGCAAACTACACTGAGGAGTTGGGCCTGATGGGTTTCAGGCTGGGGAGAGGCCACATAGGGTTGGTATTTACCTTCCATCTTCAGTGTCCCTGTTCTTATTATTTCTCCAGTAGCCTCTTCATATCTTTTCCTCTTGGTCAGCCATAGGCAGATTATGAGTTCTGCACATTGGAATGTTCAATGTGAGACCAGATGGCCACTCAGCAGTGGGTAAGGGAAGAGTCAGGCTGCCTGGGCTCAGTGGGGCGTCTCAGTTTAACCGGGTACTAGCTCTGTGTTAAGAGCAGGCTACTTAACCTCCTTGGGCTAGAGAAAATAATAATGCCAACCTCAGAAGGGTTTTCTGAGGGTTAAGTGAAATGCAGATGAAAAATCCTTAGAATATTGCTGGGCATATATGAGGACAGAGAAAGGACTGACAAGAGCTACACAAAGGCCTTGGGGAACGGGATTGTCATGGATGCAAGCAAATGGTGGGAACACAGCCTAGTGTTGTTCAGTCTTTGGTGTCATCACTGGCAATCCTCCAGTCACATGCCCTCCGCCCCACCTGAAATTCCCTGCTTCTTTTAGTCTCTGAATTGGTAAACCTGTATTTCTCTAGCATTGAGTCTGCAGATTTACACAGCCTTCCCTTCTTTCCCAAGTCCCTGCACGCAGCAGGTTTTAATAGGGTTGTTGAGAAAAGTGTGAATACAAAAGAAACCAGATCAGCAAATGAGGAGGCTTTTGATTTGGGTTTGCGCTGATGACAACACTGCATGCGGTTCGCCCAAGCATCCAATTTATGACTTTGCCTCTTACACTCCTGGTGAGTGCCTCCTGAGCAGAAATGATCTTTTGTGATTAACTTTATATAATGCTTGTGCTAACTCTAGGCCCACCTGAGCAATTCATAAATATTTCAGGAGGAGAGACATAGGATCTTCCCCAACACACTCATACAACAGTTTTAACATAATTAGGAGCATTTCTGGATCTAACACTGCACTCTTTTTTTCTAAATTTTTTTTAAAGGAATTTTGCCTTTTTTTAAAAAAAAATTATTTATTTATTTATGGCTGTGTTGGCTCTTCGTTTCTGTGCGAGGGCTTTCTCTAGTTGCAGCAAGTGGGGGCCACTCCTCACCGCGGTGCGCGGGCCTCTCACTATCACTGCCTCTCTTGTTGCGGAGTACAGGCTCCAGATGCGCAGGCTCAGTAATTGTGGCTCACAGGGCTAGTTGCTCCGCGGCATGTGGGATCTTCCCAGACCAGGGCTCGAACCTGTATCCCCTGCATTGGCAGACAGATTCTCAACCACTGTGCCACCACGGAAGCCCTAACACCGCACTCTTACAATGTGCATAATGAAGGAAATGAATGCTAATTATACGTTATTAAATCTTATTAATCCTCATTAGAACCCTATTATTCTTTATGAGTGGGTTACTCGGGAAGAAAAAAAAAAGCAGCACTGGTCAAGTCCCATTATGTCCAATGGGGAATGGGTGAATCTATTCTTAGTTGGTGTGATACCAGGAGTTTTTCATGTTAAACAATAGCACTCAGAATGTGGGTTTGCTGAAATGTTGAGAACAGAGTAAGTGAATTGTGGTGTAACAGAAGGATCTTTTTAAAGCCCCAGAATAAAATCTCTTTAAGAGCTCACGTTTCCTATTTCAAACTACATTAGTTGCAAAGACAAAAATATTTCATTATTGCATGGAATAGGTACCCTTGGCCTTACCTCTACTACTATCTTCATATTTTTTGTATGAGTAGATGAGAAACTGATAGCAAGAGAGATGGAGTAATTTGGACCCAAGAATGTCTGGATTCAAAGACTTTGCACTAAGAAGATGCTCGATAAATGGTAAGTGCAGAAATGTGTTTCTCCGTTTAATTCTTGGTCAAAAAGAATCCCACCAAATCCCCAAAGAACCAAGTTTTGGAGGTTTCATGAATTAGTAACTCACGGTGTACTCTCAACATTCATTAACAGAAATTAGGAGGTCAGGGCCTCCTTGTTGGGTGGAAAAATCACGGGATTAGTCAGGTGACCTGGCGGGGGGGAGGGGGGTTCAGGTGCTTGCTCTGTTGCTTATTTTGTGTTGGGTAAGTCATTTAACCTGACTTTTTACCTCAGATGTAAACGATGGACTATAATTTGTCCTAACAAGATCTAATAAACCAGTGAGAAAGTGCTTTTATGATGTGCTGAGGTGAGGACATCAGTAGGATTAGAAATACAAGGAAACAGTCTCCAGCCTTGGAGTGTCTTCCAGGCAATGTCAGCTGAACATTTTAACCCCCTGACACAGTTATTGGTGGGTCCCCTGGTTGCTCACATATACAACCGTCTGAGGAAAAAAAGTCCCACTCAAACCTTCCAAGAACAGGCTTGCCTTTCACCCAGTTCGCAGATTGTTTTTGAAGCTGTAAGCACAGAATAAGCTTTCTGGGCTTCCGGCAGGGCTGTGAAGTGAACTCCAGGGTTTCGTTTATTTGAGCACCGGATAGAGGGAGTTGCCTTGAAGCAACTGATAGGCATGGCTATCCAGGGCTCACTGGCAATTAGAACATTCCAGGAACTGACTCCCTCCGGGGCCCAGGGAAGCTCTGAATCTCTTCCCAGGGTATCCTCGCTGTCCGCTGACATCTAGCCTGGTTCACTGCTCCGCGGGAAGGAGGGAGTCAGGGCTCTGCCTGGAGACAGGAACACAGCTGGGAGGCCGAGCATCCGGGTCCCGCGCCTGGATCTGTGGCGGGCATGACCTTGCAGGAGTCATTTCTCTTCCGAGAGCTCCAGTTTTCCCATGTGTGAAGTGGACGGGTTGGAAGTTGGTCTGGGCCAGCTCTGAACCTCGCTGGGAATCCGGGGCGGGGCTCACGAGGAAGATCTCTGAAGGGGATTCCACGGCAGGATCTCGTCTGCTCAGATTCAGCCCCCTAATCTGGTGCCCTAACAGTGGACGAAGGTTCCCCCATTTTTCCGGCAGCCCCTCGCCCCGGCCGCTTCCTCCTTCTACGTCTCCTTCCTCTTCCTCCAGTGCAGGCAAAACCTCCACAGCTCCCTTTCCCTTCCTCCTTTGCAGTCTCCCCGCATCCCCGCGTCTTCCCTTCCTCCCAGGAAATCAACTGTCGTCAGCGCGCCCACCTTGGGGCAAGGCCACGGCCCGCGGCGGGCGCCCCCTCCCCCGGCGGCGAGCGCAGCGCGGCGCGGCGGCCCCGCGGGCACCCGCCTTCCCATACCTTACATGGACAAATGCGTGCAGGCAAAGTCAGGAATTCAGGCCCCTGACGTCAGCCTCCAGCTCTCAGGGCACCGCACGGGAGACCGAGGGGAGGGGGTGGGGACGGTGGGGAGGAAGGAGGGGGAAAGGCACCAACCAGCAGCCGCTCCAGCCCTGCCGAAGTTTCACTTTTTGTCTGTGGGTTCGCTCCCGGGCCCCGTGCGAGCTTTCCTGGGATAAGTAGCTTTAGCGAGCGGGGGAGAGCCAGGCGCTGCAAGGTAAGGGCTGGCTGCGCGGCCGGGGGCGCGGGGCGCGGTGCGGGGCGCGGGGCCGGGCCTGGGGACAATGGGAGGGGGAGTGCCTGGGCACCTCCTCCTTCTCCGCTGCCTCCGCCTCCAGCCGCCGCCGCCGCCGCCGCTGCCCCGGCCGCCTCCTCCCCGAGGTATTTGTTGCAAATCCTCCTTCCTTCCCCCCACTCTCCGCCCGCGGGCGCCTCGGGAACCCCCAGCCCTCCCCGAGCGCGAGCGCCTCCGGGGTGGCAGGAGCGCGGGGCGCCGAGCGCGCGCCCGGGCCGGGCCGGGCCGCAGGGCCCGCGGTGCGGAAGTGTCGGCCGCAGCGTAATCATGGGGTGCACGCGTGGGGGAGGGGGACCCCGTGTTTTTTGGGAAGCGTCGACCGGGGGCTGGGCGCGGGTGGAGGCCTTCCCTGCGCGCCCCCTGCCCGGGCTTTTCAGGGCTCCCAGGGGGCGGGGCCACACCCAGCAGCTCCGAGCTTTCGCGGAATCACAGTTGTCACAGTGGAAGGGGCCTAGGAGCCCTCATATCAAGTTCCCCCATTTTCCAGTTGGGGCAACTGAGGCCCAGAGAGGAGGAGAGGCTCCCCAAAGTCGCTCACTAGAGGCTGAGCCATAATTAAAATAAATGGCTCCCGACTCCTAGTTCCTTTTCTCCAAGCAGTTTTCCAGCGCCCACTGTGAGACCGCGCCATGCCGGGTTGTTGGGTCAGATGCATTTAGGGCCCTTACTCTGCCCTCAGGGAGCGTACAGTCAAATCCGAGGAACCAGACGTGACCCAAGGTTGAAGGTGCTAAGTGCTGGGGAAAAGGCAAGGGTAAAATTTCAAGGGGCTCGGAGAAGAGTTTGGTTTCCTCGTCCCTCAGGAAGCATCAGAGGCTTTGGAAGGATGGGGGGTTTTCTGAAGCCAGCCAGGCTTCAAAATGTGGAGAGTGGGGATGGAGCTCTAACTGTTACTGTGCTGGGAGCACAGGGTTGGGAGGCATGGGTACAGGAGATGAGATAATCAGTGGAATTGGGCCTGAGGGGTGTCTTTGGGACTTTGAGGTGCTGGGGGGGCTGAAAGAGCTTTGTGGCTTCCCTTCCCTTCCCAGTGATCCAATGTCTGCTGGCCCTCAACACAAAATGCAAAAATGTAGGTTCACGTTTGAGCTGCTTTTCTAGGACCAGACTCGCTTAACCTTGTGTCCAATCCCGTCTCTCTTTCCACCTCCTCCCCCTTTTCTAATGCTTGCTTACCAATAAAACTCATTCTCACGAAGGTGTTACTGACTTGGCAATGGCTTTCCTCCCCCAGCACAAGAGCATTTTAAGAAAGCCTTTAAGCGGAAGGAGAGAAAGCAGCTAACACTCTCCTCTCCCCTGCATCCTCACCCTCCCTGCCCTTACGGATAGGGAAACATAAATAAAAGCCCAGAGAAGATGGGTGCCAGTTCTAAAGCCTACAGTGAATGATGGTAGCCGGTGGGAGGCCAGACCTTCCAGTAGGGTTCTCTGTACCCCATGACCAGCCTTCTTCCTTTCAGGGTCTCTGCCTGCACCAGGCTCAGTCAAAAGGAAGAATGTGTATTTTTTTTTTTATCTCAGTATAAGAATACACTTTATTTTTATTTTTTTAATATACAGCAGGTTCTTATTAGTCATCCATTTTATACACATCAGTGTATACATGTCCATCCCAATTGCCCAATTCATCACACCACCACCTCCACCCCTCCGCGGCTTTCCCCCCTTGGTGTCCATACGTTTGTTCTCTACATCTGTCTCAATTTCTGCCCTGCAAACCGGTTCACCTGTACCATTTTTCTAGGTTCCACATATATGCGTTAATATACAGTATTTGTTTTTCTCTTTCTGACTTACTTCACTCTGTGTGACAGTCTCTAGGTGCAAGAACGTGTATCTTGCATTTAATTTTTGCAAGGCAGTCTCCCAACACCAACACCCAGGCCTACAGAGTCTAGAGTGTAGACTCTAGATGCGAGATAGGTAGCCGGGGTTAGCTGTCTGAATGGTAGGGGTGCACGCCTGGGGCCTTTGGGTCAGGCAGCTGCCCAGGGTCATGCTCCTTGTAAGCAGCGGGCAGGCCTAGAGCCGGCTTTGGGGATTGACAGAAGGAGGAGAAACAGCTGTGGAGCTGGTTACTATGATTGGGACAGACTGAGTAGGACCCTTCTTCGAGTGACATATGCCAGTGGACAGTCAGTTCCAGGCAGTGGGAGATGGGAAAGGAGGCTTCATTATGAAGGTCCTTAAAAATGCCAGGCATGGATATGACTTGATCATTTGAGGGTTCTGAGCAGGCTGGGACATGAGTGAGAGGAGAGGAACTGGCATTGGGAGGCCTTCTGCTGCCCATTCCAGTGAGAGAGGCCATAATCTGGCCTAAGAATATTATCGGTGGGGTGTTGCTCATTTACCCCACGTGTATTACTGAGTGTCTGTTATGTGCCATTGGCAAAGATGAGTATTTTACGGCAGGTTCCTTATTTTATTGAGGCATATATATTGTACATTGTATGTATTGAGGCATATAAAAAGTACACTTTTTCCCATTTTAATATCACTGAAATTGGGTTGTCTTATGATCACAGATGTGTCATAGTTGAGCAGCGCTTCGTTCTAAGTTGATAATGGTACGTCTTACCCTTGAGGGTTAAGAGTTGATAAAATTTGTTGATCATATCCTTTATGAATGTACGGTGCTTTGCACTTTATAAAAGTTTTCCATCAGCTATTCCATTTGAGTCTCAAAAGTCCCCTGAGAATTGGGCCTGGTGATCCTGTCATCTCGACTTTACCTCTTGCCCAAGGTCACAGACCTAATTAGAAATGTGCTCAAAATGACAGCCTAGAACTTTGCCTCTTGATGTTAATATTTGACTTTACCCTGCTGTGGAGCTAGCATGGGTTAATTAGGAAAGGGAAGGTCAAATTGAATTTGATTTCAGAACTATGGCTGAAGATGCTGGAATGATGGTGGGTTTTTTTTTTGAGGGGGGTTTGGCCAAGGGCAGAATGTAACTCATGAGGACTGGGAGGATCCCTTAGCTCAGAGATTTGCTGCATTAAATGGAAAATGGGCAGCGAGATAGAAAATGCCGGGTAACATAATAAAACCAGAGGACGGAGCACGCTGCTGTTTCTACACAGAACGGAGAGGAGCAGTGGAGGAAGCACACAGGTTCTGGAGCCTCCCTTCTGTGAAGCAGGAGCTGGCTATCCCTGGGAGTGCAAAGATGAGGAGGACACGGTCCCTGTTCTTGGGGAGCACCTGTGTGTGTGTGTGTGTGTGGTGCTGTTTGAGGGCTATGTTTCTGCTGCACTGATGTCGTTCCACCTCAGGGAAGCTACCAGAGGGAGCAGTGTCTGAAGAGAATCTTTAGGGTTATATAGGAATCGCCCAAGTGGAAGAACAACAGGTAAGGGCTGAACCTGTTAGGCATATACAGACAGATGTAGGGAAGGAGCATGGTGGTTGAGGCTGGTTTTTGCATGGCCAGCATGAACAGGGTGGTGGGAAATGGGAAAAGGGAGGACTTTCATTCTTTGCTAAGTAGATTTAAATTTATCTTGTGGGCTCTAGAGGCCATTAAAGGCTTCTCTAGAGATTTGCACGAAAACAAGGCTGGGCAAGGGCTCTGGAAGCATCTGTGGGATTAGGTATTGGGATGCTAAGCCCAGGAAGAAGAGTAACATATTTAGTAAGTGGTTGAGTGGAGCTGAGACTTTGACCCTGGGCAGTAATTAGGAGTCCTAGCTCAGCGTCTGCATTGCTAGGTGGGGACTTTTCCTGGATAATGGCATTGGAAGGCAGCACCCAGCTGGAAGAAACCGAGGCGAGGAAAGGGGAGGTAAAGTTGTGATGCATGCAGGAAGCTTATCTGGGTGGAAATCCATGGGCTTGAAGGTGTGTGTGGAGCAGAGGTGGGGAAGGGAAGAAGGAACGGAATCGTGATGTGGGAGTCTGCTCTAGATGGCTTGGATGTGTGGAGAAAATGGCAGTGCCTTCTTGATGCGAGTCATAGAAATGGGGAAGGACACTGATGCATTGGTGAGGACCTCACCTCTCCTGACTTTCTACAAATAGGGTGGGTGGGTGGCCAGGGGGTTAATGGGATTCATGCTTGGAAGCAGGTAAACCACAAAATTGAGGCTAGAAAATGTTTATCTTTCGATCCTTCTTTCTTAATAATAATAACATAATTTAAACAATTTGAGTACTTACCGTGTACTTATGTAATTCTCATACTGACTTATTAAAGTAGGTTTTATGATTATCAATCTCATTTTGCAGATGAGAAAATGAGTTTGGTTAAATAAGGTTACACAACTACTAAGTGAAATGGCGAGTTTAGAACCTTTCCGTGATCTTCACCGCTCTCTCTCTGCCCACAGAAGGAAAAGTGGAAATTGTCGATGAAAATTAATCAGTCGATCTAAAAAAGAACTGGAAAATTTTATTCGATCCAAATTTGAGCATTATAACCCGGGAAGAGCATCTCAGAACACTCTGAGAACTGTTCCGCCTGTTAGAAGTCAAGGCATGGTTATATAAGCTTTTTGAGACAGAGGGCTGTACATCACGTGATGTATTGATATTATCAACAGTTTACTTAATGCAGATCTAAGCATCATCCTGGTGGGTCATGTGACCCCTGCAACATCAAGAAGGAATGTTATTAAGGCGTTGTCTGGTTGATGCTAGGAGCGTGTTGCTCTTGACGGTTGAGCAGGTATTCCTGCCCCTGGGGGAGGTCTGGTCGAATCCTAATGCAGACACTCGGTAATGCAGACACTCGATGCGCAGTGCCGGGAGACAGGGGGCCAAAGGGCAGGGAAGCATTTTTATGTTTAAATTTTCTTGCTTTGCCATGAAATATGAATTTTATTTCACAAAGTCACCCCTGTCTTGCAATGTTCTTCCTCAGAATTTAACTCAGTACCCATTCCTTGGGCCCCAGCAGGACCATAATCCAGGGTTTCCCTGGGCAAGCAGGCTTTTCACTTCCATACTGGTGCTGCTTCAGCCCGGGCTCTCTTGAGATGCTGCCATTCCCTCTACCCTTTGGGTGTCTTCGCTCTGCAAAGCTAACTGGAGAGGACAGAGCTTCTCTAGCAAACATCTGCTTCCTCCCCCCAACATTGCCTTCTCCCCAGTCTCTTGGAGTAATAAGGATTTGAGGTACCCCGTAGAGAGGCAGTTGGGGAAATAGGATAACAAAGTAGAGGAGTGATGGAGGGTCTTGATCTCAGTCATTGCCCTTGATCCATGGCTCCTGGGACAATGTTCTCCGGAGTCGAGCCAGATAGCTCCTGTTGGATCCCGGCCTTCCCTAGGTCACGCAGACCTCTTCCTCCAAGAAGGCTTTCAGGCTCAGGACTCTGAGGGATCAACTAAGGTTCTTTCTGTGACCTACCCACCTCAGGTGGATTATTTGCATTTTGATAACTTACAGGTAAGATATTTTCAGGGGCGAGAAGACAGATCCTAGGAATGGCACCCAGCAAAGTAAATAAGACCTTGGCTTTCTCTTCTTTGAATACCTCTCATCTCTGGTACCTTGAAGATGTTTAGTAACTGCTTGTTTACTCATTTAGAATGAGTAACATTTACTGATACAGAAAACCCAGCTAGTGCCAGAACACTCCCAAACTCTTAGCCCCCTTATACCCCACTTACGTGTGTGATCACATGCATCTCTGTCTCTTGTGTTCAGTTCAGCACATCATTCGGGTCCTGAATGATTACCCCATGCCAGACAGAAATGCTGGAAACTGATCTTACAAAGACAGCTAAGGCTCTGTCTTCAAGGATCTTCATTCCAGCCTAGGAGACAGACTGCAATAGAACATGGGAAGGCCCTACTAGAGTGATGAACAAAGAAATAATGGGAGCCGTGAGAAATGGCTGACTGACTACCTGGAAGAACAGGAAAAAACGCTCATGGAGAAGAAGACATTGGGTTGGGTTTTGAAGGGTGAGTAGGGGTTATTATGGTGGACAGAGCTTTCTGGGCAGAGAGACCTTGATATACAGGCACAGGCCTAAGGCCTAAGAGTGTTTGGGGGGTGTGTTTGGAGATCACTGAGAAAGATGAGACTGGCCAGGGAGGATTAGAGGGTAAAGGGCTGGCAGCTTGAGCTAAGGATGATGGCAGCGGTGGTGGTGGGTAGGGAACAGGAGGGCTTTTGTTACTTTTTGAGTAAAGGAGGGTGTCGTTGGGTCTGTGTTTCAGAGAACTCTGGTGGCAGAGTGATAGCAGTTCTGGGCCAGAGGCGGGGACACCGCTTAGGAGGCTGCTGCAATGTTCCAGGTCAGGAAACACCGGCCTGCATCAGGTCAGCAGAGTAGAGAGGGAAAAAGTTGTTTACTGTTAGAATCTTATCAGGCAGCTTAGTTCCTATTCTTGTCCTTCCAATTATTTGCCAGCTTATCAGCCTTGACTGGAAAAAGTATGTTATCGGCACCAAAGCTTGTAGGCAGTGGAAGCAACAGGCTGGCAGCAAGTTCATGCCTTAGAATTGTGGGCTGGGGCCTTGGTGGCCAGAGCGACCTGACTCCTCCTTTTGCCGGTGAGGAAACTGAGGCCCCAGGGAAGTGCTCAGTCACACCCTTGTCCTCTGAGCTGGAGTTGGGTGTGGCCCTTACTCCCTTTCCTGCTCTTTTTCAAGGGTGTTTTTCATTCTCTCTCTGCTGAGCCTGGCTGGACACATTCCTTCCCCACCCCACCCCTAGGGGCTTTGCTTGGGAGAATTTGGGAGGGACTATAACTTGGAGATCGTTGTTACTGGGCTTGAACCTTGTTCTTTGCACTTTGAAAACAAAGTGATTAAGAAGGTTCATTTTCAGTCTGAGAGTGCTTTGGGGGTTTCTTTCTTTTTCTGCTATTTATTCCTGTCGCTTGTTTGCCGGAACCAAGCTTCTGCACGATAACTTTAAGGTTCTTTGCCTGTGGCGGCCCCCACCCTCATTCCCCTTTTATTTTTACTTATTTTTGCTTTCCTAAAAGTTTTCAGGCTGCCAGCATTAGATCCCTTACCGGGTAGATCCTGGTGTTTTTTCTTTCCGTCTTAAACCTGCCCTATCACAGCCCATCTCATAGAACCCATTAGCGTTTCGTAGCCTTTGTAGCACTTTTTATGTGGCGAATGCATTTCACGGTTGTTTTTTATTACTTAGCTCACAATTGCCATCCAAGAGATGGGTGGGCAGGATCAATCTTGTAAAAGTTCAGGGGTGAAGGAACTTCCCCTGGGGTGCTTAAGTGGTACAGCGAGAATCAGACTCTCAGCTCTAAAGCTCCTGTCTTGTTCCTTCCTTCACTTCTGCTGGTGAGCAGGAGATAATTGATGTGAAAGTCTTTAGCAAGCCCTATACACAGGTGAGAAACTGTTATTATTTCATGGTGTGGTAATTGGTAGCATTAGCTGCCCGTCTGTGACTTTGGAAGGCACCTGAGAATCTGGTTGGAGACCCCAGAGCCCTGAGGATACGGGCTTCAGATGCTATCATTTCAGCAGTACCATCACCAACTTTGTTTTTGGTGTAAGAAAACAAAGACCTGTGTTTGAGTCACACATTAGCCCTGTGATCTTAAGCAAGTTCCAGAACATTCCTGAGCCTCAGTTACCTTCGATTTTAGATCATGTGATCTATCCCAATGCATCTGTGAGAACCAGATATTTCTCTGACAGTGCTTTAAACATGGCCGTATAGTGTGTAATGTGGCCGTGCAGTGGGTACACGGGGCTAATCCTTGGTGCCCAGCAAGGTGTCTAGCCCACAGGAATGGCACCTTGTCCTTCTAGAGGAGACTGTGGGATTTAGACCCAGGCAGCTCCAAGTTCAAGTCTTAGCCGTGCGACTTAAGGGAGGGTGCTCCCTGAGGTGGTCACGGCCGATCTGGTGTACTTACTTACTCATTTTTAGACTTCTTATTCATGAGGGCATCACTGTTGACAACAGTCACTTTGCGAAGTGGGGCGAGTACCACAGACGTTCACAGGCATTTCCAGGCTATGCAGAGGGATGGTTTGTCACCAGTGAATGGCTGTCCAGTGTTTCTTCTTCTCCGTTGTGATCCTCCAACTCTCTCTTGGTTTTTTAATTTTTTAAATTTATTTTTATTTGAGAAAAATCGGCTGACATCTTTATTGCTTTGGGGAAGGGGGTCACCCAGGAGCTCTTGGTGGGCAGGTCTGCTTCCTCTTCACCGTCACAGGCTTCTGGCAGCGCAGGATGGCACTGGCTCTCCAGGGGTCGGCCAGGCTCCAATCTGTGCGGTGCTTGTTCTTTTGGATCACGTGCCGGATGCTGCTGCGTGTGGCCCGGGCGTTCTTGTTGATGGTGGTCCGCACATAGGTGGCCGGCTTTCGCGGGCCGCATCACCGCTTCATCGCTACCATGACCCATTTGCTATCCGCCGGCTGCACACCCACAGTCTTGCGGTGAATGGGCCCGTTGTGGCGGAAGGAGTTGCGGGCCTTTAGGTTACTGGGTTTGGTGCTGTACGTCTCCTTGTTCCTCTTGATCAAGAAGGTGGAGCAGTTCCGGACGACCAGCCATTGCAGGCGCGCGGACATGGCGGCAGCTCCTCTGGTTGCGGAGGCTGGAAAGAGGCAGGCGGGGGGCGGGGCCTCTCTGGGGTTTGGTTTGCGCTGTGTTTGCGCTCTGCTTCTAGTGCAGTCGTTGCTTCTTTCCCGGCCTCCCATCGAAGCCCCCAGTAGTTCCCATGGAAAGCTGGTGCTGAGGGGTGGTTCCAGGCCTTCCTCAGAAACTTGTATGGGAACCTTTCACGGGGCAGGTAAGCAAGAGGGTCAGGACAGGGCAGAGGTGTTTCATTGTCCTTCAAGAAGGGTGCTTTGGCCTCATTCCATCCCCACAGTGCCCACAGTGGGCACTTTTTCCGCTGCAGCCGTGGTCGGCATTCCTTAGTCACTCAGGCCATCAACCAGCAGCTTCGGAGAAGATGGCTGTGGGCGTGTGTAGTGCGAATTCCTTGGCATTTTCAGGAGACCGCTTTTTGGGCGTTAAGGGAATCCTGTCTTTAATGTTAGTGTCTATTTCCTTGTCTGTAAAAATGGCTGTAGCAACAGTACTTGATGCAGAGGTAGAGGGACCATACTTTCTGGTTTTGCCAGGACAGCCCTGGTTTATGCCTGTGTTCTGGTGTAGTATATACAGCGTCCCCTTCCACTCTCAGAGGTATTCTGATTGGAGGTCACCCTACTTGTTAGTACTGAGTGAGGTTGTGTAAGTCAGGGGTCCCCAATCCCCAGGCCGTGGACCGGTACTGGTCAGCCGCCTCTTAGGAACCGGGTCCACAGCGGGAGGTGAGCGGTGGGCCAGGGAGTGAAGATTCATCTGCTGCCCCGCATCGCTCACCTTACCGCCTGAACCAACGCGGCCCCCCACCCCGGTCCGTGTAAAAAATGTCTTCCAGGAAACCAGTCCCTGGTGCCAAAAAGGTTGGGGACCGCTGGTATAAGTAATATGTATAAGACCAGGACTAAAGTCAAACGTCAACAAATGTCTACTGTTTTTGTCAGAGGAGATGCTAGGTGCTCAAGAAATGTTTGTTCAGTGAACTGCTTTTATAAAGGTAAAGTTTGAGGATGTTTGAAGGGAATGTCTAGCTTGTAGGCAGTTAGACTTTATTAGGTTGATAAAAATGTGTTAGTACCTGTTTAGAATATAAAAAAAACGCCAGGAGAGTGGTACGGATGGAGGGTTTATTGAGTTCTCTGGAACGTGTGTGGAAGCTTATTGGAAGGGCTGGGCCTTGGATTAAACATGGAAGGACAGGAAGGCTTAGTCCAGAATGTGATGGGGCAGCTAAATTGCTCTGGCTACTTATAGTTAAGAAATAAGATTGAACCTCTGTCCATGTGTGTATTTTATATATTTATTTCTGGCCACACCACACGTGGGATCTTCGTTCCCCGACCAGGGATTGAACCTGGGCCCTCTGCAGTGGAAGCGCAGAATCCTAACTACTGGACCACCGGGGAAGTCCTCACGTGTGTAATTTAGCTGGGTTTTTAAATCTATTATTTTCTAGCCGATGGCCCATCTTAATAAAGATCTTTAACTGTAACTGTGGCAGCTTAATGCGGTACCAAGTTCTATGCCAAGAGGTCACCAGAGTAACTTATTCTTCTAATGAGTTTCCAACGAATATGGTTCTTGTTTAGTTTCCAGGAAGAAAAAAAAAAAAACCAGAAATTAAAAAAACTTAATTGGCACCTAGAGCTTCTGTCTTGTTTGATATGAAAATGAATCATTTTCAGGAACTGGAGGAGGGAGTTGCTACCCAGAGGGCAGGGTGTGCCCTGACTTCATGGGAAAGGCAAATTCTGAAGTGACCTGGAGGGTAAGCGGCACCTTTTCTTAGAATGAGGTGAAAGGCAGGTCAGCTTTCCTGTAGTCTGGTTGTTTCCAAACTGGACTTCTCTTCTCGGCTGCAGCAGCTTCACTTCATAGGAAACTATGAGGGTTCCAGTAATGACAGCTGGACAGGACCCTCCAGATACATCTGTCCATCGATCTGATGTGTTTGTGTGTTCATTCATTCCACACCAGGTGCTGGGTGTACCTGTGAATGAATGAGTGAAACTCTAGTCTGGGCTTGGGGGATGGAAACGTGAATGCGGTGCCATCCCTGCCTCCAGAGGTCATTTAAATAATCAAGAGAGGATGTAAAAGTATGTGGAAAAAAATATCTGGTGACTCTAATTGAATGATGACTAACTCTAGGGACCCTGGGGAAACTTCACAGATAAAGGACTATCATTTGATTGGGCCTTGAAGGATGAGTGGGGATTTGTCTAGTGGGCTAGAGGAGGAGGGGGGTCATTGAGCAAGGGAAATAACACGAACAGGTGAGAAAGTGCATGGCACCTTGGAAAACTGGAGTCATTGGGGATGGGCTGTGGAGTAGAGAGGCCATGGAAATGAGGGTGCAGGGGTGGGCTGGGATGTGGATTGACAAAGATCTAGATTGCTGACTGAGGACTTGAGACTGTGCTGTGAAAGGCGCATCACGTAGGGAAGGGAGATGATTGGATCTGTGCTTTAGAAAAGTGATGGGTTACGGATGGTTGGAGGGGCCTGGTACTGGAGATGGTGAGATGTGCTGCTGTAGTCCAGGTACCAGATAAATGGAAGCTGAAATGAGGTTGAGGCATTGGCTCTGAGGGACAGTTCACAGGTGGAATGGAGGTCACCCAATCTCCTCATTTAAACAAGAGGAAACCCAGGCCCTGAGCAGGTAACACATACAGAGTCCACAGCCCTGGTTCCATCATAACCCCCAGGTGATCCATCCTCTGCCCAGGGTAACAGGTACCTAGTTGCTGAGATAGCCGTTTGTCAAGAGGAAGATCTCCATCACTTTTTATCTTTTAGGAGTTCCATGGAATCTCTTAACTCTGAATGAAATTGGCTCTTTCTAGAGTTACGGAATCTGTGATCACTGGAGATATTCAAGCAGTGGCTGATTGGGATGTTACAGTGAAAACTCAGGCAGTGGTTGAAGACTTGGTCTAGAATATCTTTGAGGTCTATTAACCCTGATTCTTTTTTTTTTAAAATTCCTTCCTTCCTACCTCCTTCCCTCCTTCCCTTTCTTCCTTCCTTGGAGAAGATACTTATAACGGTCTTACCTGGGGTTCCTCTCTCCATTTGGTTCCTCAGGACGATTTTAGCCAAATTGGACAAAAGGCAGAGAGAATTAAAAATGGGTGATTAGGCACTGAGAATGGTGGGCCATAGTTCATGCAGAGTCGTGAGGGACTAACCATTTTGGGGGCAGCAGCAAATTAATACTCACCAGGGAGACCTTTGTCACCTAGGCCAGCCTCCATGATCCTGATCAAAATGGAATCCACCATACAGTTAATGATGCTTTCGACCAGTCGCCATTTTTATAGTGCTTTACAGTTAATCATGTGTTTTCCTACAAATTACAGGTAAATCCTCACAATAGTCCTGTGAGCAGTTATTATTATTGTTCAAGTTTTACTATCAAGAACGTGAGGCTGAGAAAGATTAAATGACTTGCTCAGGGCCCCAGCTAGCCGGATGTTGAACCAGGACTTCAACTTGAGGTTTTTATTTGCACAATCTTAGATTCCTCCTATTCCCAGCCTGCGCAGATCCCCAGGACAGGCTCTAGCTTTATTCCTATTGATAACCTTAAATCCATTGTGGATCCTGATATAAGATAAGGATTTAATCAGTGCTTGCTGAATGAACATGTGAATGAATAATATAAATGAAGTAATAAATGACAACTTGAGTTTTAAGAATATCTTTAGTAATAAAAAAAACCTAATTGAGCTCCTCTAAACATTAATTAATCTGTTATCAAAAGACAATGGAAAGAACTCATTTAGAATACATTTACTCAGCTTCATTAAAAAAAAAAAAACCACGCCAGAAAAGCTTCCACCAAAACTCTTTTACCTGAATACCTCTCTCTGATCTTTTAGGGGACCATAACCCTGATCTTAAGCCCCCCGAAAGGGCACGTCCACTTCTCCGTCTGTGTACAATGTTTCCTTCCACTTAATATTATTACAAGAAAAGCTCTTTCTTCTTTTGGCCTGGTCTTTATCTTTTCTATAAATGTATTTTATTTTATTTATTTATTTATTTTTGGCTGCATTGGGTCTTTGTTGCTGCGCTTAGGCTTTTCTCTGGTTGCGGCGAGCGGGGGCTACTCTTCGTTGTGATGCGCAGGCTTCTCATTGCGGTGGCTTCTCCTTGCGGAGCTTGAGCTCTAGGCGTGCAGGCTTCAGTAGTCGTGCGGCGCGCGGGCTTAAGTTGCTCCGCGGCATGTGGGAGCTTGCCGGACCAGGGCTCGAACCTGTGTCCCCTACATTGGCAGGTGGATTCTTAACCACTGCGCCACCAGGGAAGCCCTATATTTATCTTTTATATAACTAAAGATTTGTTGAAACTGACTTTACCCGTGTGGACACTAGGATAGTTTTTAGTTTTTAAAGACATTTAATACAATTCAATATGTTAAAACATGCATTGTAAACATCAGTGGACAAATAAATAGCTTTTACTTCCTTCTAAATTATTTCCTGAAGACAGTGATTTCTTTGGCACTTCCACTTTCCCGCACATCGGTTACCATTTTGTCCCTTGTGTTTTGTGATTATGTGACTATGTATCTTATCTCCTCAGGGATGTAGGAGAAAATGCGTGTATGGCTGGAGAGTCAGACAGGTTTGGGTTCAAATCACGGCACTGTATCTTGATAGTTATATAATCATACTGGTTACTTAGCCTCTCTGAACCTCCAACTGCTCGTCTGTGAAAGAGGATAATAGTGCCTTCCATGTAATGTCATTGTGGAAAGGATTCTGTGGTCAGGGTAGGAAAGCACTGAAGCCTGCCATGTGATCTGCTGAAAAATGCTATCATTTCCCTCTTTTCTCTCTTGTCACCCACCAGATGGTAAGACAGCCAAGATCCTTTCCTTTGTATTTCCCCATAGAGTATGACCCATAGCAGGTAGACCTTAAATACATGTTTATCAGCTGGCTAAATAAGTTTTAAGTTCTTTCAAAGGAGAATTATAGGCACAAGGTACTGAATAGTTCTATTACTTTTCATGCTGGTTGCTATTCAGCCTCCAGAAAGACTGTACTAATTTGCAGAGTCATTAGCAGTGGGTGAATCTACTGGTTTCTCCATGTCTTCCCTAGAATTTAATTTTATAACTTTATATTTGTCTCTGCTAAATTAATATGTAGGAAATCATATTTCATTATTGTTTCAATTTGCATTCCTTTAATTACTGAAAAAATATCCTGGGAAGTGGTTTAGAGTTTGTGTGTCCCCTTGCGTGAATTCTCAAATGGCAATATTTAAAAATGGTCTGAGCTGGAGAAGGTTCATATGAAAGGGCTAAAAATGTTTAGTGTTTTGAGTTGCCTAAACTTTAGTTTATGTATTCATTCATTCAGTCACTCAATGTTTATTGAGCACCTGCTATGTGCCAGGCACTCTTCCAGGGGCTATGCATACCACAAAGAAAAAAATAAGTGAGTAAAGTCAGCGATCTCCACTCCAGCCTCCTCGTGTAATATGTGTGGTGGCTGAGATCTAGAAAAAAGAGATTAATTACCAAAGTCATTCAGCTTGTTCAGTAGCAGAGCCAACCATTTATTTGAACAGTAATTGTGATATTGTATGTTTTGTATCAGTAGCCTACGTTGAGAAAGCAGAGTCCTGAGTTTTGATTTAGAAAATATGATCACCCGGTTCTTCAGTCTCATATATAACTCCTTCCTAGAGCTCTTTGCCTCTTACATTTACATTCATTTTTAAATGAGCACACTTATGATTATTTAGTTTTTTAAAGATTTTTTTCAATGTGGACCATTTTTAAAGTCTTTATTGAATTTGTTACAATATTGCTTCTGTTTTGGTTTATTGGCCGTGAGGCATGTGGGATCTTAGCTCCCCGACTAAGGATCGAACCTGCACCCCCTGCATTGGAAGGCGAAGTCTTAACCACTGGACCACCAGGGAAGTCCCCAGCACACTTATTATTAAAATAGGACTAGAAAACAAAATTACCCCATCTAAGCCGTTTAGACCAACTGTATGAACCTTTTTGGACATGTTTTTGGTAAATGGGAAGGAGGTGACATATTTCTCTATCAAATAAAGTAGTCAATTTAGTTTTAATAAGGCAGTTATCTTCAGGTAATAAAAGTTCAACTAACTTGCCATAACTTTCTTGTTTAAAGTCAATTAAGAGCCTCATATACCTCACTTGCTGGGTAAAATTTAATAGAACTTCAGTTAAGCATTTATTGCTTATTTAATTCAAAATTAAGTTAATCACCACAGTTGGTAACAAGCACTGAGTATTAATTAACATTCAGCAAACTATCTTATGAAGTCTAAATTAGGTACAGACAGGTCTTGTTTATCCCCATCAGTTTGCAAACACCATTTCCCCACCTCTCACCCCAAAGGGCCTTTGGTTTTCCCATGGCTTTCCTCTTCTGATTTGTCATCTTCATTTTCGTCTGCTTGACACCCAACTTGGGTAAAGGAGGAGGAGAAGAGGTAGGAGTCTATTGTGTTATGGGAACTTCTGGCTTGGGGCGCAGCTGAGAAATTTTTCTGTTCCATTCCATTGCATTCCATTGCATTGCATTCCATTGCATTCCACTGCATTCCATTCTTCAAGAATTGTTGAACACATTCTCTGTGTAAGACATTCTTTTGGACACTTAGGAAGATACAGAGGAGGTCATGTTGACATACTTGGTTTTATTTTCTCATCTTAGAAATGAGAGGACTGGATTTAGGGCATTCATTGAACACATATTTTTTGGCCTACATCTTGTAAGGCACTCTGATGGGTGTCAGAGATACCATGATGATTTAGCCAAGGTCCTTGCTGTTAAGGAAGACATGTAGTCTAGTATGAGACGAGCAGTAGTGGAAATATTGGATAAGGTGCTCCTGTAGAAGCTCTGAGGTCCCTTATTGTTCTATGAGAAAAGGTCTTGTCGCCAAGAAAGTTTGGCAGGTTAAACAGAATTAAATGGGTATCTTTACTGTGGGACTTTTCTGAATCTTTAGGAAACTAATGTGCATTGTGACTTCCCGAGAGGTTTGTTCTCAAAGTTTTAGATCCTAGACTCTCTGCATCACCAGCTTTCACCCCGCCCCCGGACGTTTCTTGGTCTTAGTCTATCAATGTGCTTTGGGAAGAGCCACTGTGAGCCATAGATCCTGTCTCTCAGCATCTCAGCCTAGCAGGGGTACTCAGGCATGTGCCCTAGTAACCCATACAGGGTTGGAAGTTCTAATTTGTATGAAAGGTGTGCAGAAAAAAGTGGGTGATTTCAGACATAGGGACTTTTGGCTGGGATTGAAGGTGTGAAATCAGAGCAAACTTTCCTCATCGAGGAGAGTTGGGCTTGCGAGAGAGACACAGTTTGTGTAAGTGGAGAGGTCCGGAGGATTGCTGAAGAGTCATCGGGAACAGAACAGTTGTGAAATTCTGACATGGCTGATTTGGTTGAGCCACCCCAGCACGTGGATACAACTTAGACCAATTTTTGTTATAGCCTAAATCTGGAGAGGTAAGAGGCGGCAGATTTTTTGGTGCAGAACTGTCTGCTCTTTAGGCCTTGTTCCACCGAGTGACTGCCCATCTGCGGGAGGGATCCCTTCTGTAAGGCATCCTGACACCGTCTGGGGTAGAGCCTCTGCCTTGAGAAGAGGCGTCTCTGCTTCTTCATTGACAGCTTCAGTCTGGCAGGTCCGGTTTCCATTTGCCTCATCACATCCCACACTCTCCACCTTTCCTTCCAGCCTAGCGTCCCTTGTTCTGATGAGTCACCTGTGTCTGCATTTTTCATTCTTATCCATCTGTATCATCCTCTCCATCTGAGGCAAGCTACCCTTTATATTCTTCCTGACAAGTCATTTACTTCACTTGAAATAGTGCTACGAATTTTCTCCTGTCCAGGAGCAACCAGCAGATGGAACATGCTGGATGAAGTGGAGGATAATCTACAGATCTGGTCCTCCGTAGCAGGGGAGATTTGCCCTCAGTTTGGGTTCTTTCAGTACGCACCTTGTTAACCATGTCTGTACGGAAGGGAGCACGGGCAAAGGAATGGGGAGATCTGGGTTCTATTTCTGGGCACGAGTTTTTCCCCTGTCTGAGCCTCAGTTTATCCATCTGTGAAATGTTAGGTGTAGGCCCAGTGTGCTCTCAGGGTCCTTTCAACTAAACATGTTGAGTGTTAGCATTTGCTAAGTCAACATTTGCTGGAGTCAGTCTGGGCTGTTTGATGAGACATATTTTGGAGCCTGGAAATGGGCAATGGGCAGAGCTCTATGTCCATACATGGGAGGTGTGGTTCTCCTATGCCCAGCCTCCAACTGGATTCATTTTCCTTATATTGCCTGTTATATTTTAGTCATACCTCCTTCTCCTCTGCCACTCAAGCTTACCTATTCTTTGCCAACACTCTCCCTGCTGTAAATGTTCCTCTCCTGTTGCCCAACTGGATAGCCAGCCCCCCCTTAGATTCCTTTTTTCCTTCTGGCTCTGCCCATGGAAGGTGTCCACTCTGGAACCTTCTAAAGACAAATGACTACCATGGTGGGGCAGATTGGGGAATGGCGGTCCTGGCCAGCTGCAGATCTTTTCAGGAGACTATCTGTTCTTCAGAACTGTTTCTCTATTGAACAGATATTCTTCAATGAATGAGACCAGTCTTGCCTAGAGGGAGCCCACAGTGGCAGTGAGAAGCTTTCTGACGTCTCGTTGACACTTGATGGAAACCATAGTGAGTGAGGAACATTATACATTGGAGAGGAAGGTTTTTTGCTTTCTAGAACTCTTAGGTCCTCGGCATGGACTCTTAGGAAAACTAATCACTTGGAAAGCTGGAGCTTGTTTTGCAGACCTAGAAAAGGCAGCCTGCATGTTTCATTTCACCATCTACCTGGACAGACACTTTAGGGATGAAAATGTCAGCAGGAAGCCTGGCAAGTGACACGCCAGAGGCCATAACATGGGCTGGTAGTGCAAATCATCAAGAATGATGTGTCAGGGAGCACAAGACACAGCACAGGCCCAGAGATGTCATTCACACGTGGAGTCGCCATTGGTAATGGCAGTGAGGTTTGGTTCTGCTCCAGGAAAGATTTTCCAAAGGTAGGAATTTACCTTGAGAATCCTTTGGTTTCCTCTTCTTTGTATTAAACATAACCCTCACCTCTTGGTCTTTGTGATTAGTTCTTTGGATTTTCCCAGTTACATAGGCCTACTTGAAAAAAATCCAGAAACGTTTGAAAGCTTTGATCTGTGTAGTGCTTTAAGAGCATGGCCTTTGGAGCGAGGCTGCATCCTGGCTCTACCATTACTACTTTGACTTGTTACTCAGTCTCTTTAGGATTTTGTTGCCTTATCCGCAGAATGGGAATAAGACAATTACCTATCTCCTTCTTGTGAGGATCAAGTGAGCTATGTCAAGCCTTTAGAACAGAGCCTGACACCTGCCAAGTATCCATTAAATATTGGCTGCTGTTATTATGTGTTATCCTTATAAAGTCAGCAAATTGTGATTTGGAAAAGGTATTAGAGACGAATGAGGTTTTGTGGGTTCTTTTGTTTTTTTTTGTCTTTTTAAATAAACTTCATTTTGGAATAGTTTTAGGTTTGCAGAATAGTTGTAAAGATTGTACAGAGAATTTTCATACACCCCTTACTCAATTTCTCTCATTTTTGACATCTTACATTAGCATGGTACATTTGTCAAAACTAAGAAACTGACATCGGTACATGGCTATTAACTAAACTATAGACTCTATTTAGATTTCACCAGTTTTTCCAGTAATGTCCTCTTTCTTTTTGGCAGGATACAACCCAGGGTACCACATTGCATTTAGTTGATATCTCCCTTGCCTAGAGTGGCTCTAAACTTTCATTTTTTTTTTCAATAGTTAGGGAGGGATTCTTTATAGAAAAGCCTATTACAACAAGTAATGCTGAAGGAATAAACTGGAGCAGCTGTGGATGAAGTGGGGCAGGACGTACCCGCCTTTCTTGCCCTTCCCTGCTTTTTCTATGTGAAGAGGCTCTGGTAAAGCAGGGCTTAAGTGTCAGGGCTTAAGTATCACCATAATCCAGTCTCCTTGTTTCCATGGAAGGAGACTGAGACCCCTGAATGGGGAGTGATGATGCTGTGTGAAACTGGAAGCCCAGAGAAGGTCAAAAAAGGATCATGGAAATATCCCAATCTTGTCTCTGTTGTTGAATGGATGAGTGAGCAACAGTCAGGGACTCTGGAAGATCTGGGTTTGGATCCAGGCTCTTCCACTCTATGCCTCAGTTGTTCTTATCTGTAAAGTGTGTTCGGCGGTCAGTGATACCTCACTGTACTTAATACTCACAAAGTACCACCATTTTCCTTGTGAAAGTTACATGAGCCAAGATGCTTACTTTTAGTATAGCCTGAAACGTAGTAGGTTCTCAGTAAATGTTTGAAAAAAAGAAGCTTTGAAAATTAGGGAACTTTATCATTAGAACTGATTTCAAGAAGATGGGGGCAAATTGATACAAAACCAAAGCTAGTCATTCATAAGGAAATCTGTGACGCTCAGAAATGGAACCAGTGTTTGAGTTGCTGATAAGTGGGGTATACACTGTCTGCTTTTATTCTTGGAGGCTTTTATCATATAATACAACATTATGTTGCAGTCTGACTTTCACACAAATTGGATCCCAAAAGTTCTTATAGGAATTAAAAATACAAACTCGTGGGCAGTATGTGTTTTATAAATTACAGAAAACAGTAGTGTAACGACATGGCATAGTAAGTACAGTTAAGCCTGCGGCAGGCACTGGTACCCAGGATGAGGCGAGCAGGTGTCCGGCGTCGTGCTCAGTGCCAGGAGAGATGGAGGGAGGCCATCTCCAGCAGGGAGGCCGGGTGGAGAAGCTGAAGGCGTCCAGGCAGTGGCAAAATCCCGGAGAAGTAAACCCTTTGTATATCTTTAAAAGATTTTTTAAATTTTAAATTTGAAAGACTTACTTGTTAAGAGTCGTTTTCGACTCACAGCAAAAGTGAGAGGAAGGAACAGAGATTTCTCATATGCCGCCTGCCCTCTACACATGCAGAGCCTCCCCCATTATCAGCATCTCCTACCAGAGTGGTATGTTTGTTGCCATTGGTGGACCCACGTTGGTACATCATTATCATCCAGAGTCCATAGTTTACATTAGGGTTCACTCCCAATGTGGTACGTTCTGTGGGTTTGGACAAATGTATAGTGACATGTATCCATCATTATATCATACAGATTATTTCACTGCCCTAAAAATCCCGTCATCTGCCTATTCATACCTACCTGTCTCCCCAAAACCTGGCAACCGCTGATCTTTTTATTGTCTCCACATATATTCTTTTTATCCAGCCATTTATGGTTGTGTGGAATGGGACCAACTGACTTTTGGAACCTAACCTCCATTACTTCCCCTCACTCTTGCTTCATCATAACGTTTTCTCAGTCTGGATTGTTGTTTTCTGCCATCATCACCTGTTTGAATCCAAATTGATCTTCAAAGCCAGCACTTCCTCCATGAAACGGGCCTTGATTTCCACCCTTTGCCCCTAAGCAGGAAATAATCCCTTCATCTTATGATCTCCCTGGCCCTTTATCTGGACTGCATGCAGGGCACTGAGCACGTTTTACCTTCTATTGTAGTTATTTGTGTTCCTATCTTGTTTGGGGTCTTTAACTTCTTTAGGACATTCATTTCCGATCCTCTGGAATCTGGCAGACGTATAGCAGACACTTGTCGAATGGATGGACGGATGCATGGATGGATGGATGGATGGATGGATGGATGGATGGATGGATGGACAGGTTTGACATTGCCCATAGTACTCTTAAACTTAGTTCCTTTAGAGTAGGATTTTAAGTTGCTAATCTCTACATCCCCCCAGTATCAGTACTGAGAAGGCGCACTTTTATTCGTTCGTTCATTCATTCATTCATTCCACAATAGACTTTCAGGCACTACTTCAGGGTTGAAGCAGTGAATAGTCCATTGTTGATAGTCTGCATAGAGAATAGAGTATTCTTTGGGATATGTTTTTATTCTTGTAAGGTTTATCTGGAATTTTTTTTTTTTCTTTTGACACAGAAGGACCAAGCAAGAAATGTTTTGTTTCATCTACATGTGTTATTGGTGTACAAAGCAAATGCTCTCTCATTCCTTCAGCTGGCTTGGTAGCAAAGAGAGATCACTGGGCTTAGAAAGGCACCAGGGTATCTGGCAGTCCCTTACTGACTTCCTTAGGAATAAGTCCTCATCCCAGTTTTTTTCAAGATGGTGCCAGGATGCCACAGTGCTCATGGTTGGGCTTCCTTGCTAATGTCTCTACTTTTATTTTTTTAATATAGTGACAGGATGCATACCGCTGAGGTGGTAAATGGAAAAAGAAGTGCAGTGGAGTTAACTGTCTGTTTCTTGGGGCCTTCTGTATTAGTCACAGGAGGAGGTGTCAGACATGGCCAGATGAGAGAGCCAGCTGACTGAAGTTCACGTCAGATGGAAATCAGAGTGGCAGAATTGGGAGGACTTTGATGATGCTGAACTGCGGACGCTTAAGGTTCTGAGTGGTTAGGGATGAAAGGATCCAAACATCATCTAGTGTCATGGTTCTCAGACTCAAAGGAGCACTAGAGTCATCCTGGAGGGTTTGCTGGACCCCATCCCAGAGCTTCTGATGCAGTAGATCATGAATCTGTACTTCCGACAAGCTCACGGGTTATGCCAGTGCTGATGAGAACCACTGACCTAGTCCAACTGCTAGTCTGTTGGTTTTTTATAGATGGGGAAATGAGATGCAGAGGTATGTGGAAAGGACTTGCCTAGAGTCACACAGCTGTCAGGAGCAAGGCTGGAGTGAAAACCACGAATCCTGGTTTGAAGTCATTTCCATACTGTCACCAGAGACTGTCCAGGAACAATATTATTTTTAATAATAAAATAATTATTTTATTTTAATTTTATTTATTTTAATTTTATTTATTTTATTTTATTTTAATTTTAAAATTTTATTTATTTTTAATTATATAATTTATTTGCAGGGTGATGGTTTGGTTTCACCAGCTTTGCCTTATCTGGTCACAGACTTATTTTTCATGGCCTTCCATTTACTTGTCTCCACCTACATATTCTTATTCAGTTAATCCCCATTTTTGGCTACTGCTGTGCACTGGGAATTGCACTTGAACCCGAGGTGCTGTAGCACTGTGGTAGTCTGAAAGCACGGGCTTCAACTAGTCTGACCTTGAGTAAATTACTTTTCACTTTCTCATCTGAAAATGAGAACAGTAACACTTTCTAGGACTGTAGGGAGAGTGCTGAGCATGTACCCGGCCTTCACTCTGTGAATGGTAGCTTTTGTTGCCATCATTATTACTAAAGATGGTAAGATGTGGTCCCTACCCCCTCGTGCATAAGTGGCTTCCTGAACTCTACAATTGAGAGGAAGTGGGAAGTAGTGGAACAAACACATGGCTTGGAATTAGGAGAGCTGAGTTCAAGTCTCAGCTTTGCCACTTACTAGCTGTGTGGTCTTGGGCAAGTCACTTGACCTCTCTGAGCTGTAATTTGTAGCAAGTAGACTTAGTTTATATAATAGAAGAGCATGATGAGCAAGAAAAAGGACAGAAATTGGGAAAAGGTGGAAATCTGCCTGGTGCCAGTTGCGGGTTGACGGGGAATGTTCTTATTGAGGAAGAGGCCAGTAGAAGGAGCTGGGCGACATGAGGCTTGGTGTTGGAAGGGGCAGCAGGCCTGGGGGTGGTCCAGTGATGGTGGTCTGGGCCAGCCAGCCCAGAGAGGGGCTTGCCTGCAACCCCGAAGAGATGTCCTCACTCCCATGTCAGGGACCCCCACCAGTGGAGAGCCCCCAGGACTGGCAGGGAGGGGGCTGCCAGCATTGGAGCATGGCCAGAGTCATGGCATCTGCCTTGGACTAGGGCCTGGAGGTGCACTCATGGTTCTGCACTCTGAACCAGAACAGGATGAAAGACAGTGCAGTGATCAGAACCCAGGATTGACCTTGGCACCTTGGTTTCTGGTCTCATTTAGCAGCAAATAGATTAGATGAGAGAGGTACTGGATTTGATCGCTCTGTCTTTCATGATTGGTCCAGGAGCTGGGAGAGGCCTGGCTAGACGTGGGGGTGGTTCTGGGGAAGATAAAGATGAGGTCTCCCACAAGCCTCAGGTTCCTTATCTGTAAACTGGGAGTGATGGTGATTATGCGGACGTCCTCCATTCTGTCTGGATTAAGAATGAAAGTACCTGTCTGTGGGAAGACACTTCATGGTTATGAAATACCAGAGACCTGCGTGGTGTTCCTATTATAGGGCAGCACCAAAGAGCTGCAGGAGCAGGAGAGATGGGGGGATGGAGCTGCTACAGGAGTCTGGGAAGTCATCGCGGAGGACGACAGGGACGCCGGGAGGATGGGAGTATGTGTGTGAGGATCGTGTAGGGTTTAAGCATCTACCAGAATGTGGCTTGTCCCCGGGCTGATTCAGTGCACATTCTTTTCTTTTCACATCCCTGGAGCTTTCGGCTCAGGTGGGCCTGGGGGCTCCGATGGGGCGGACACTGCAGCACCCTCGGCTCACACGGGTGAGGAGAGCGAGGCTCTTGGGGTCTCACTTCGACAGGGGTGTCAGGGCGGTGGATGGTGCTCCCAGGGTGTCCAGGCTCTCTTGTGGCTCCATAGCCAGTCTGTGTTTGGAGAGACCTCAGGGATTCCGCTCATTTCACAGGTGGGGGGAGTGATCCACGATGGGAAGTCTGTGCCCCGTTGAGTGCACCACACGCCCGTGGGAAGGGCCCCCGTGCTCCTCACAGCCCCCTCCCCTCATGCTCCTTCTTCCTCTGGCAGGTTCCCCTCGCACCATACTCCACGTAGGCCGACCCCCCATATCTTGCCTTCTCCAGCCATCTCGGTTGGTCTCTCTTCTCTGCTGTCTGGGACTACTCTGAGCTCCTGGCTCCTCACCTCCCACGTGCTCTTCCAAAGTCTTGGAATCGCTCTTTCTTCAGATCTTCACTCAGGACAGTATGGTATCATTCTTCCATTGTTTGGCTCCTACCCACTGCATCAAACCGCTCTTCCTTGGTTGGAATTAAACTCTAGGTGATCATTTACCTCTTTGGTTCCCTCAACTATGGGTCACACTGTTGGTGAGTCAGAGTGCGAATCCATCAGGTGTTTTGCTTGGTGTAAGAGGAGAGTCGTAGCTGAGGTGTGGAGCAGAGGACACGTGTCGACTCTGTGTCCACTGTCTGCCATTCCCGGGACGGGGTTGAGAAGATGAATAAGGTACCCTTTCGGCCGTCTGCGAGGTTGTGGTCGACACAGGAAACAGACATGCAAACCAGATTGGGGCGGCGGGCGAAGCAGCGCCGGGTGTGTGTGTGTATAAGACACAGAGGAAGCGTCCCGGCAGCTGAGTGATGGAGAGAGCCCATCAGGGTTGCAGATCAGTGGCTCTGCAGACATGCAGAAATGTTTGGCCATCAAAAAAGAGAAAGAGAGACATTTGCGAGCGTTGTTGTGGGCCCTACAGAGCCACAGTCTTCCCCATTCCCTGTTAACCTTGGCGGCGTGCTCATCCCAGGGCTTTTGAGTTTGCCATCCTTGAGGGCTGTGCAGAATCTTCCACAGCGGCCTCCTCTTGCATTGCCTCCCTCTCTGGCTCATCCGTGAACCTCTGCCAGGCAGCCTTCTATGCAGTCCTGCGATCTCCCCCCGGGCTCCTGCCTCAGTGCTGCAGCTCATTTCCTGCCTTGGCTCCAGGGCGCCTGGAGGCTGGGAGGGCTGGCCAGACTGATCTCCTTCCCCTGGCTTCCCCTGTGACTCTGGAGCCCCTGCCCTTCTGGGGTGCCCATATCTTGGACACACTTGTTTGCCCAACACATGCTCTGCACTTCTAAATTCCTCCCTTGCTCTCATATTTCCATTGAAAGCTGTTGTGAGCAGGTCCTCTTGTCTCCCACCGACACCCTTCCTTTTGGTTTACTGCAGCCCCATTTCTCATCCTGCTGGGAAGCCAGTCTTGAATGGGACTTTAGCACAGCCTCTTCTCTCCTCCAAGATCATGACCTCCTGCTAGAGGAGGGACCCGCCCTTGCTGGCCCTGTCTTACCTCATCCGCCTTGTTCCCCTCGTGTGAGGCTTTCTTCTTCTCCCTCCTCGTCCACTCAGCCTCCTGCCTTGGGTCCGCTGGACAGAATGGCACCTGTTCCTTTGCCTGGCGTCTGTGCCTGACACTCAGAAGTAACTTGTGAAGCAACGCAGAGGGTTAGTTGGGTCTCCTTTTAGGAGGAAGTCAGAATGGCCTCTGACAATGCCTGGGACAATAGGAACTTGTTGGTTTGATTTCCCAATTAATTTTATTTCTAGGCACAAATACGTGCACAGCCTTGTCAGGAGAAAATGAAGGAGAATCGTTTTGTGAGTGGAGCCAAGTGGAAGACACTCGCCTACCAGTTTTCTCCCTGGTCTGCCTGGGCTTCTGCGATCCCCATCTCTGCTTTAGGGCAGGCATTTCTCCTCCAGCTTCCCAGCTGGCCTCTGCCTTCCCGCTCACCGTCTCCCATGGCCTGTGGGTAAAATCCTTCCCTGGGCACACCTCTGCTCTGCCATCATCTGACCTTGCCTCGGCTCTAGAAGTGTCTCCTGCCAACCCCTGCCAGTCACATGCTGTGCTTCAGCTACCGCAAGTGTGTTATTGGTCACCCTGTCTCACACGCCTGTATCTTTGCACGTGCTTTCCTCTTGGCCTTGGGCCCTTTGTTTCTATTTGGTGAACAACTTGCTCATCCCTCAAAAGGTATCACAGATGTCTCCTTCTCTCGAACCTCCTCTCAATCCCTCAGGAAGAATTGTGAAAGCATAAAACAAGGCCAAATTTTGTAAGTATTGCTCTAAGAGCAGTACATGCTCATAATAAAATATTTCAAATATATAGAACCAAATAAAGGAGGAAAATGAGACTCACTCATAAATCCATGATTTAGATTCAAACACCCTTTTGTTTTTAATATTACTGAGTAGTGCTTTTCATTACTTTTTTGTGCATTTGACTGACTTCATGTCTTAACAGTATATACAGTTTTGTATGTTACCATTTCACCAAACAGTGGAGCCTGGGCACCTTTTTATGGCGTTAGGAGTTCTTCATACATGTAATTTTTGATGACTGAATATTATTCTATCATAAGAATATAACATAATTGTTGATTTTTTTTTTTTGGTAGCTGACATTTGAATTTCTAATTTTTCATCATTGTAAATAGCACTGTGATGAACATCCTTTTTACCAAATTCTTTATCTGCACCTCTGATTATTTTCCAAGATAGATTACTTGGACATGAGATTGCTTGCCCAAAGTACAAGAACTTTTTTTCACCCTTAATTTCAAAGTAATCCATTGTCACTGAAGAAAATAAGGAACATATGGAAAAGCACAGAGAAGAAAATAAAAAACTACCTGTAGCCACTTTGCAATAACCAATGTGAAATTTGTGTATTGTATCTGTGCATCTCTATCTTTCTAGCCCAGGTATCGGCAAGCATTTTCTGTAAAGAGCTGGATGGTAAATATATCAGGCTTTGTAGACCTCATACGGTCTATGTCACATCTTCTCCTCCCCTCCTCTTCCCCCTCTCCCTCCTTCTTTTTCCCTTTAAAAAATACAAAAACCACTACTGGCTAGAACCCTTACAGTTCTAGCTTCCAAAGTGGGGCCCTGCCGTACATACTACTTTGTGTTGCTCTCCTCCACAAGGTAACTACCTCCTCACTGCTCCTTACGGTTTTCTGTTTCCGATATTATTAATGGCTTCTTGCTGGAATGCCCAGGACGCCTTGGCTCTGCCTCAGACGTAGAACTAAAGCATTTATTTTTTTTTGCGGTACGCGGGCCTCTCACTGCTGTGGCCTCTCCCGTTGCGGAGCACAGGCTCCGGACGCGCAGGCCCAGCGGCCATGGCTCACGGGCCCAGCCGCTCCGCGGCATGTGGGATCCTCCCGCACCGGGGCACGAACCCGTGTCCCCAGCATCGGCAGGTGGACTCTCAACCACTGCACCACCAGGGAAGCCCTAAAGCATTTTTTATTGCGACTGTTTGCTGAGATGTCTCTTTTCCACATCTTATTCATCTCTGTCTTGCCGGCCCCAGCACATGTTGGAGTGGTACTTAGTTGATGCTCAGCAAATTGGTGTGTGAGTTTACCCCTTCCAAATGCCTCTATTCAGAACACTGCTATTCAAGATTTATTTCTCGGGCAAGTCGCATCAGTATTACCTGGGACTTGTTAAAAATGGAGACTCTCAGCCCCACCTCCGAATCTGCATCTTAACAAGTTCCTGCAATGATGTGTGTGTACCGTAAGGTTTGAGAAGCATCACTCTAGTGCTCACCTCCGCTCTTCTGGGCATATGTTTATTCACAGGCAGCGCTTCCCCGTTCTTTCCATTGGTAGGAACCTCCTGGGGGTGGACCATGGGTCTGCACTGATTTGGACTGGCCGGGTTGGCCAACACTGTTTCACAGCTGCCATCTCACCTACTAGAGCCTGTGTGGCTGCCGTTGCTTTTGGCTGGGGGGTGGATGTGATGGTGGAAGGAGTGGGCCTTTAACTAGTACCTGTTGTGTGCCAGGCCCTGTGCCAGGATCTTTACACACATTTTCCCAAGGCTGAGGAGTGATGATCTCAGCCGGAGAGGACATAAGGATTTTTTTTTTTTTTTTTTGCAGTACGCGGGCCTCTCACTGTTGTGGCCTCTCCCGTTGCGGAGCACAGGCTCCGGACGCGGAGGCCCAGCGGCCATGGCTCATGGGCCCAGCCGCTCTGCGGCATGTAGGATCTTCCCGGACCGGGACACGAACCCGTGTCCCCTGCATCGGCAGGCAGACTCTCAACCACTGCGCCAACAGGGAAGCCCGAATTCTTTTTTTTTAATTGAAGTATAGTTGATTTACAATATTGTGATAGTTTGAGGTGTAGAGCATAGTGATTAAGTATTTTTGCAGATTATATTCCATTAGAGTTTATTACAAGGTAATGGATACACTTCCCTGTACAGTAAATCTTTATTGTTTATCTATTTTATTTATAGTAGTTTATACCTGTTAATTGCATACCCCTAATTTGCCCACTAAGGCCAGTGATTCTTAACCTTCAGAATCAGCCAGAGAATTTTAAAAATATATATATGCCCAGCTGCCACTCCAGTCCTGAATCAGAATTTCTGAGAGCTAGCCTGGTCCCGAGTACTTAGAGAAAATTCCCTAATCTTTGCCAGGCTTCCCTGGTTAACAAACCAGCAGTCTAAGCCAGTATCCAGTTGTGCAGATGAGGAAAGTGAGCCTCAAAGAGATCACTGAGCCTCCGGGATCACCTAGAGTTTAGTCCGAAGCCAGGACTGGATCCTGTGTCTTCTACCCGAGGACGCAGCCCCTGAGCTGCTGACGGGTGGGAAGTAAACTGGGTGAAGAGGAGACAGACGTGTCCCAGGGCAGCGAGTGGCTCAGCAGCCTGGCTGTAAAGGACAGACGTGATCACGTGCTGCTCTTCCCTTTCGTCCCTACCTTTGTCCTTCCTGGTGCCGGCGTTAGGGGCTGTGATTGGAGAGGCTTGAGGACTGTCCACAGTTCCAAGTGGCCGAGGCAGCTGCTGAGGCATCTGATGTCCTTCACTCTGTGGAGTGGTGGGTGGACAGCACCCTTCAAGGCAGTAGCTCAAGAATCTGTGTTCCCCCTGACTTTTCACGGTCCTCTTGGTGCCAGGGTTTTAATGACAGGTGTGGTCAGCCCTTGCTTCCAGTCCTGCCAACCAGCGGCAAACAGAACGTGATGTTGGTTGAGGCTTTGCAAAGACCTCCTATGGAAGGGGGGACGGGCATCACGGAGAGGTCAGGGGTGCGATTAGCGCTCTGATTATGCGGCAGGCCGGAATGGGAAACAGGAATAGAACTAATTACCATGATAGCTGCTCTTTATTGAGTGCTCGCTGTGCTGGGCACTCTGCCTGAGTTATATTTCTGTTACTCCTTTAACAGCCATGAGAGGCCTGGGGTTTGATGCCTTCTCCCAAGCGGCAGGCTGGAAGGTGAACCCAGTTCTGCTTGATTTCAAAGTCCACGCTCTTAGTTGTCACGTGACACTGCTTCTGCAGCTGGTCCTGTGCTAACCCCCTCTCACCTGCTGCTCCTAGGGATTTAACCAGGAAGCCCATAGAGATAGATTGAACTCAATATTTAAGAATACATGGTAAAAGATATCAAAAAATGAGCGAGGAAAGACTTCTAGTCGTTGGAAGTATTCAAGGAGAGCCTCTTGGCGGGAGACTGTCAGATGGGGATTGGACTGACCAAGGTGTTGTAAATCTAATTGGAGGATCTAGTCATAAAACAATAAAAAGTACATTATGTGAAAATGTATAGATTGATCACTGAGAGGTGGTGAATTTTTTTTTTTTTTTCCTTTGTGGTACGCGGGCCTCTCACTGTTGTGGCCTCTCCCATTGCGGAGCACAGGCTCCGGACGCGCAGGCCCAGTGGCCATGGCTCATGGGCCCAGCCGCTGCGCGGCATGTGGGATCTTCCCGGACCGGGGCACGAACTCATGTCCCCTGCATCGGCAGGCGGACTCTCAACCTCTGCGCCACCAGGGAAGCCCTGAGGTGGTGAATTTTTGATTTTATATGGCTTACTTCCAGCTGCGAGAGCTGTGCTGTGGTGGTTTTCTGAGTGCCTCCAATGCACCACGACTGTCAGGCTCTGGGGTGTCCTCGGTGTGAGGACCTGCCCACAGGGAGCTCCCCATCCAGTAAGGGTGGGAGGACATGCTCCCCTGAAAAGATAAACTACCCAAGAGCAGATAGTGTGGGGAAAGCGGACAAGCGTGTGCCCCGTAGGCTTAGAGGACGGGGTGGGTTCTATGGGCAGGGAATTGTACTGTTCGGTGAACAGTATTGGACCTGAACTGGGCTTATGAGGATGCTTGGACTCCCTAGGATGGAGCTCACTGTGTGCCGAGAAGGCAGGTCGGGCCCTGCTGTGGAGGGCCTCGGCTGATAAGAAATTGAAGAATGAGTCTCTTGAGCTTCTTCCGCAAGTTAGAAGGATCTGTTAAACTCTTGTTTCGCAAAGTAGTGGAGAAAGAGCAGGGGTGTCTTATCTAATTCCATTAGCACTTTGCTGTGTGGCCGTTGTGGCTGGAGCGAGCAAAGCCCGCCTCTAAGGATGAGCAGGGGTGAACTCGAAGGAGAGGTCGGGCAGGGACCTGTGAGGAAGAGGGAGCTGTGTAGGTAAAGGTGTGGATGAGACTTGGTTATCTCTGTGGCCTTGAGGTGTGTAAGGGTCCCACATCTCTTTGCTCTCCTTGATCTTGACCTGGATTCAGTGCTTTGGTGTGTGGCGCCAGAAAGAGCTGGGAGATTCCCAGTACTTTTGTCTCCGTCTCTCTGTCTGGTACCTTCTAGTAATTGAAAGCTGAAGAAGCTCTTGGAAAAGTTCCTTTTCATCTATTTTTTCCCCCTTTTCTTCAGCATGAAATAGATTCCACTGTGTATTACTAACCTATCAGATGTTGTATCTTCCTCCCACCACTTCCAGCTGGGAGAACTGAAGTGTGTTTTAGCATCTGTTAGAGTGGTCCAGGGATGCTGGCTCATGGGAGATGTGCATTGCTGCCCGTGAGGAGGCTGGGAGTCAGGAGTGGATGGCTTGGTTTCTGCTGTGTCAGTACTTGTTCATTTATTTGCTTGTCCTTGGCCTCCTATTAGGCTGAATATTTTGAGGGCAGCCTCCCTGTGTTTTCAGCTCTGTATCCAGGCACTTAACACAGCATAGTGCCTACATGAATTAATTGCTCAGTACATTTTTGCCAGAGGTATGAATGAAGGACTTCCCTCATCTGCCTTCATATACTTATGCCCAATGTAAGTTACTTCTCACCTCCGGTTGCAGTATAAGACCATTAAGGATGGATGAGGGAATGCCTGGGAAGTCCCCTTAAATTCATAGGCTGGAAAGTTTTGAAGAATTCATGGAAAATTCTCATGGGGGTATCTGGGTAGCTGGTAGCCAAGTGGACATTTGCTAATATGTAGCAAACTTACAAACATGGGCCAAGACTTGCAAGGCACAGCTATATATATATATATATATTTTTTTGCAGTACGCGGGCCTCTCACTGTTGTGGCCTCTCCCGTTGCAGAGCATAGGCTCCGGATGCGCAGGCCCAGCGGCCATGGCTCACGGGCCCAGCCGCTCTGCGGCATGTGGGATCTTCCCGGACCGGGGCACGAACCCGTGTCCCCTGCATCGGCAGGCGGACTCTCAACCACTGTGCCACCAGGGAAGCCCGGCACAGCTATATTTAAGTAGCTAATCTCAGTACCAACCTTGGTTCTGACTTCAGGATGCCCAGGTAAAGGGCCAGGAGTGTCCATGTGCCTACAAGAAGGGTTGGGGTAAGAGGAACTGATCAGTGGATGTGATATAGGGAGAACAGTCCTCAGGCTGTATTTTTTTTTAGTTGAACACCAAACTCTAGATTTCTTTTCTGTACAGGATAGCAAAGCAGTGTCCCTAAATCATGAGGT
This sequence comes from Grampus griseus, assembly GCF_964374135.1. Taxonomy (NCBI): domain Eukaryota; kingdom Metazoa; phylum Chordata; class Mammalia; order Artiodactyla; family Delphinidae; genus Grampus; species Grampus griseus. The sequence continues at coordinate 64,596,351 of NC_138998.1, forward strand.
TGCCACATGTAATGGGGAAACCGGTGCAGCCAGTAGCTGAGTTGTATCTTAAATCTTTGTTTCATGACAAGGTCACGATCCAGTCTTACCTGAAGCCTCCCCTCCCCTCCCCTGTGCCTCTTCTCTTTCCCAAGCAGAGGAAATTTGGCATCACCCCGTCAAGTTTATGGGGACAGTTTTGGTTGGATATGCAGGGAAAATTAGGAGATGGACACAGAACTGCAGAAGGCAGGCCTCCCTATGCAGGAGAGACATGTGCCAGGAAGAGCTGCTGTTCCAGGACACTCACGCTAGAAGCCTGACTGTATTTGGAGGGTCTCAGGTGGACGATGCTGAGATGCGAGACAAGGGCATGAAGCTGGAGCTGCTTATCTCCCTTAGGCTTGTGGCGATGGAGCTCAGATTTGTGGGTTTTTGGTGGCTCGTGCTGGGTGATCCTTTCCTACGTAAAGCAGGGACCCTGTGGCGTGCCAAACCCTGGGAGATAAAAGCTGAGCCAGGGCCCACGTTTTGAAAGGCTCTAAATGCTGAGATGGTGACAGCTAAGGTGTTGGACGGTATGAGAGGGAGCCCTTTAAACACTGGCACAGGTGCACTGTGAAATTTTGGAAGTTCCTAAAAACGGATATCCATGAGTTTTGCTCTGAGCTCTGAGAAAGGTTCACACATGGTCACTGGCCTGTCTCCTTAGCCCCTTTTGCAGAGATGCCTTCTTTTCCTATTACTTTTGGTGGCACAGGGAGAAAAGGCTTGGGTTTGAGAGCTAGAGAAGCCTGGTTTTGAGTTTGTACCCACTCTACAGCTCCGTGACCTTGGGAAGGTGGTTTCTCTTCTCTGAGCTCCAGGTTCTTCATCTGTAAAACAGGGAGAAAGCGTCTTACCCTGCTGGGTGACTGCAGGAATGGCAGAGAAAGTCTATCAGGAGTGCTGTGTGCTCTAAATTCTGTTTGTGCTCCCCTGTTGGCTCCCTGAGGTCAAGGTTTGGGTCTGACTCATCCCCACCCTCCCTGTAGCACTGAGCACATGCCTGGTACATAGGGGGTGCCCAGTAAATTGGTCTTAAGTGACCAAAAAAAAGTGATTGGGCTGATGGCTGGCATTTCCCTGGCCTTAGAAACCGGAGAGAAGAAAAAATGGTTTAGGAATGGAGTGTCAGGCCAGCAGATTCCTATTTCCTCATTTGGGGTGTAGGCTGGGATTGCCCGGAGCCACAGTTCCTTGAGACTTGCCACCTCGGGCCTAAATCTGCTTCCTTTAATTACCTCCTTTCCAGGGAACAGGAGTCCTTGTTGTCTGCCCAGAAGCAGCTAATTATAGCTCCAACCTCCAGGCCCTGGTGTGCTTCTAGGCCACGGGACTGCACAGGCTGAGCTGTCTGTTGATTTTAGGGCTTCCTCAGGGATTCTTTACATTTTCAAGTTTGCATTGAGGTTTACTTTTTATTTTGAAGCCAGTGAAGAAAATTGAGGGACATAGAGTGTTCAGAATTTTATAGGAAGATAAAGAGAGAGTTAGGACAGAGTTAAAGAGCTTGGGGAGAGAAGGGGAAAGAGAAGTTTTTAAAAGGGGGCAAAGTGACTTAAAAAGGGGACTGGCTATACATTTAGTATCTCCGTGCGCGTGTCCTTTTGCAATGATTTTCCCAAGAAGTTCCCTCCCCATTTGACCTCTATGACCTCTGGGTCGTGCAATTCCTTTGAAATATTATTTTTATTATTTAAAAAAATCTTAAATGTTGTTCGAATAAATACTCATAGTAAAAATACAATAAAATACTACAGAAACATTTATTAAAAAAAACAAGAAAAATAATTTATTGTCCCATCACTTCCTACCCCAGTCCCTTCCCCACTTGTAACCATTTTTTGTTTTTAATTCTTCTAGTGGTTATTATCATATCTCTAAAGAGTATGCCTATATCTTTAGTTTTTAAGTTATTAGTTTTAGGTGTTTGACTTTTGTCTTTTGTGATAGGCAAGGACTAACTCACATACACGCTGACACCTCCCGTCCCCCTTCCCAGTTTTTGACAGTTGGATCATTTCTTTTACTCTCTCTGGGTTAGTTTCCTTTATAAATGTATATACTGTGCATTCATCTCCGTTCCTTGCCATATCAACTTCTGGCAGTATCTTTTTACCCACCATTTTGTAAGATGAAGATGTTGAGGTTTCTTTGTACCTCTTTGTACACTTTTGTACCACTTTTACTCTTAAAATTTGTCAGTTATGTTTTATGTTACCTTTTGCATCTCCAGCTTTTATAACAGATATATGTCTACATGCACTTTTATACAGTTTTGTAGCCATCACTGAGTCTTCTGTGCTGTGTCTGTGGGTTGATTTCAAAAACTGAAAACAATCAACAACATTTACATTATGATTTCTAGGTAAACATTGCTCAATACCTGGCTAAGTCATGTGCTGTGGTTTCATTTCCGTTTCTAGGCTTCTGAGGTCACCACCTTTAAGCCACTCACAGGGGACTGAACTTTCCCTTAGTTAGCACCAAAATCGAATAGATCCTTCTAATTCTCCTCTAGTTGTTTAAAAGCATTCCAGGTTGTTTATTTCTACACTGAGACTCTTGCTTTTTTGTTGTTGTTGTTAATATTCTTGAATTTTGAGGGTTGTATTTTTTTGATTGGGCAAAGAAAATTCAGTATCTTCTACCATATCCTATATATCTTCTGTCTTTCTAGCTGCTCTCCCACCTGCTTGGAGTCTATTCTGCATTTCTTCTTGAAGTTCCATCAACTTTTTCTTTTATTTTGTACTGGTTTCTGCAAATTTGCGTCATGATTTCTCACGTAGTCTTTTGTTTTTTCTGGAGTTTCTGATTGCCTTCTATTTAAACCCCTATGTCTTTATCATAGCTTCAGATATTTGCAGGCTGTCATGGAGGAGTCATGAGTCATGCCATCAGCTGTTAGTCATCATAATTATTATTCAAAAGAAGGTATGTTATTAAAATATTATCCACTAGTACTTTCTTATTCTTACTAGGCAGTTTTATTTGCTCTTTTCTTTTCTCCAATGAGTATTCATAGACACTTTCAGGTTATTTTATAATTCTCTCTTTTTTTTTTTTTTTTTGGCTGTGCCACGTGGCATGTAGGATCTTAGTTCCCTGACTAGGGATTGAACCCGTGCCCCTTGCAGTAGAAGTGTGGTGTCTTAACCACTGGACCACCAGGGAAGTCCCATATAATTCTCATATTTTTAATGACCACTTATATTCCATTGGGTAGATGTACTGTTTTTAAATTTAGCCATTTACATATTTTTGGACATGAATTATTGCCAATTACCTGCTTTTCTAAATAACACTGTTATGAACATTTTAACGCATAAGGTCTTTTTCATTAGTTTGTTTTATGAGTGCTTAGTAGGGAAAGATAACTGGGGAACCTGTGTCATCATCTTTGAGGACATATTCCAGTGACTATGCTCGTGTTGGGTTCTAATAGAGTTCACCTGGCATTTCTTATTAAGAAACTTTTTTCTTTTTCGGGAAAAGAGCAGTAGGAAGCAGGAGAGAAGTACCACCTCTGAATCAGCACGTTGAGTCTTCTTGGCAGCTTTAGGAAGATTGAGTGTGATTTATGGCAAACCTGATACTGCTTAGAAATCCACTGAGTATCGTATCAGCCTCTTTCGGTGAGTCCTCTGGGGTCAGCTGTGGCTCTGTGACGTGTGCCCATTATGCTCTTATCGCCCAAAAGCTTCATGTGATAATTTTCTTGGCCAAGTATTATTCAGCCTGATCCCCTGCAACTGGATTATCTCCCTTATTCACTGGAATTGGCTCTCAGTGACTGTTGGAAAAATAAGAATCCATCTCCAAAATCAGAGGTACTCCCGTTGAGAATACTCTACAAGATCTACAGCTGCTTCTTCACCAAGTTTATAAGGAAGGGATTTGAGGAATGGCAGGATTATTAGAATAAAGGAACCACTGTGAAGAAATCCACAGTCACGGGAAGCCTAAATTTTGATGTATTGATGAGACTGTCTTATTGTTTTATCCTCACCCTATAGCATGCATTACTCTAAAACTTCATCAGTTGGCAGCATTTACAAAGTCTGTGTGACATAATTACGTGAAAATGCGACCCTTGTTTTTGAAAAGCTTTACAATTCATTGACAACACTGATCACATGCTAAAGGACATATACCCAGTTACACTACGGAAAAATTCTGGGCTTAATGAGTTACAGTCTAATTATTCTGGATAGTGGGTGATAATATTATATTGAAGGTGACGATGAGACACACAGATCCAGAATATCACAGCTTGGAGAGGATCTGCTCCAACAGTCCCATTTTAATATGAGAGAAAGGGGACCCAGAGGGGAGCAGGACTCACTCAAGGTCATATAAGTGGTTAGTAGCAGAACCAAGTTTAGACTCCATACCCCCTCACTTCTAGTCTGTTGGTCTTTTCTTATACCATCTCATAATTTAAAACAATTGCAATTTTATTTCTAGGTGTGTAAACTGTAGTTCATGGGGTTGAAAATTAGAGAAATATTCCATCATCTACAGAGATGCAGAATATTTAACAATGGAGAGAATACATTTGCCTGAAATGGAATCAGCAAGAATTTAAGCTCTGAGACACAAGGAATCGTTTCTGAGATGAGGGAACTTGGTGGGCAAGCCAGGGTTGTATCTTAGGGTATAACTGGAGCCATGCTGTTGTTAACTGATCTTTGGGGAACCTGGGGGGTTTGTTCTTGGCTAAGACACTTCCATTCTCTAGAACACAGATTCCACGTCTATAAAGTAAGAGAGTTGCACTTCATGGGCTGGGCTTTGTAGACATTTTTAGCTCTGAGCTCTGTGAGCCCATGATTCTGTGTTATGACCTATGTTCAAGATGACTTGGGGGAAAAAAAGAGACCTTGCTGAATCACTACCAGCATCACCTGCTTTGGTCTGGCTGGGAAGTAGGTCAGAGCTTGGCAGACATGAAAATGTGGTCGTTTGCAGCTGTGAGCTCAGCCTGGGCCTCTCTCGTAGACACTGGCCACAGGAAGGATCTGACACGGAGGTGGAGAAGGGCGGAGGTGGAGAAGGGCTTATTTGTGGCCCTAGGGGGCTACAGGAGATGGGGGTGATTGATAGGAGGAGACATTTAGGGGTGGGCGGGGGTTGAAGGAAGCACAGCTGGTGACTGGTAGAGAAAGGGGACTGACATTTATTGAGTGCTTATCTTGTGTGGAGCACTGGCAAATATATATATTGTTTTACACCCCTCCCCAGCACACTGGAGAGTAGGTGTCATCATTTGGCTTTTAAGGATGACGAAATTGAGGCTTGGAGAGGTTTAGTTGTCCACTGTTAGGCTGCTGGTAAGGGAGGGTGGAGGGAGTCAATATTGGGTCTGACTCCAAATGCTCTTTTCTTTTAACAGTCAAGTGCACCCTGCTCTGTTCTAGGTGCTGGGATATAGTGATGAAGGAGACAGGCAAAGTCCACGGCCTCGGATTGCTGGCAGTCTAGGGAGTGAGACAGACAACAGACAAGTAAACAGATGCATGCTTTCAGAAAGTGAAAAGTGCTACACAGGAGAATACAGCAGCTTTAGGACCCAGCGAGCGACAGAGTTGGATGTTGTGTTTTCAAATCCTAGTCCGTAAAATTGCGCCTTAAGGAGATGCGCTTACCCAAGGGAACCCGGCAGCTCTGGATTGAGGTTCTTGAGGTTAGAATTCAGTCGTGGCCGATGTGACTCAGCTGTATTACGTGGCGAAGTCACCTCCCATCACTAACATCGGAGAAAGTAATCCCTGTTCTTCCTACTTCACTGGATGATGAGGGAGGAGGAAGTGAATCAATTTGATGTAAAAGGTGTTTAAAACCCTAATACGTTATAAAAATATCAGCAGCTGCTTTTAACAGCCTTGGTTAACTTTTAAAGGGTAACTTCTTATGTTTATTCACTGCCCCTTGTGTACTTTGAGGAATGGTGTGCCCTTTGGTCGTCTCTGTATTCCTAGAAGGAGGTCAAGAATGAGGACGCCCGTGCAGTCTCAGGAGAGTCTGGATTGGAATTGTCAGAACTGGGGGCCATTGGAGGCGTGGACCAGAGAGCTGGCCTCTCGGTTGTGTCGTTGGGGGGTAAGGATGGACTGGAGGGCCAGCAGCTGGGGTCAGGGGGACGGACTGGGCAGCTGGGGGAGGCGGGAGTCAAACTGGGTTTGACTCCAAAGCTGCACACAGCAGGGCGGTCGGGCAGCAAGTACTGACTGAAAGCCTACTGTGTGCCAAGTCCTGGCTGAGGAGGGAGAACCCTCGGAGACACTGTGAATCACTTGGGCATTTGCTACGAGTTTGCCCTGGGGGGCGTGTTCTGGATGCTGAGGAATCAAGTGCTTCTGGTCCTCAAGGAGCATCCTAGCCAGTAATTAGTACCTGTCCTGCTCCAAAAAGTATGTAAATCAACGTTTAGTTTAGAGGTGAGTTGTCCCTACAGACAGAGGTGATATTTATATGTGTATAATCCCCTGTGCTGAAGGGGCACAAGCTCTGCCACAGGGAATCTTTTTGTTGCTGGATTGCGGGGAGGTTCGAGGGGTCCTAAGGGAGGAATTGGGAAAACTGAGGTGGCGTGAGGACGTTTAGGGCCTCGAAACAGAAGCTGGGCAAGGACATATTTAAATATTTTAGCAATCTGTATCACCACATCTCTGTGTGCTGTGAATATCAGCTTTGCATGTGGTTATTCAATTATCTTTTAGTGTCATCATTGTAATAATTGATGTGCACACGAAGCACGGAGGAAGGAATGATTAGAATGGCTGCCTGGGGTCAGTGAGGCTTGAGTTGGGTTTTATAGTATGAATAGGAGTTTGGTAAAAAACTTTCTAGGAAAAAGAGCACCAGTGTATGTAAGCGCAGAGGACATGACTGAATGGTTGAAGAGCTTAAGGGATTTTATGCCCAGGTCACTGTGAGCATAGCAGTGCCATTGAAAGAGCAGGGAAGAAAGGAGGAAGAGCACCACGTCTATTTTATCCTTCCCACGAGGGAAAGGAAAAGATCCGGGGGCAGGGGGTGTGTCGGGCAATTTTTATTTTTATTTAAGATGCAGTAGTTCCTCCTTATCCGCAGGGGATATATTCCAAGACCCCCGGTGAATGCCTGAAACAGTGGATAGCGCTGAACCCTTTATATACTACGTTTTTCCTATACATACATATCTATGATAAAGTTTAATTTATAAATTAGGCCAGTAAAAGATTAACAATAACAATAATAAAATAGAACAGTTATAACCATGTGCTGTAATAAAAGTTATGTGAATGTGGTCTCTCTCTCAAAATATCTTGTATAAATTTAATGCCTTTTCCATCTTAACTAAGTACCTACCATGTACTGTAGCCATAACTTTTGCAGTTTGAGGTGCGACAGCAAAACTAGCATGGATTTCATTTTCCTTCTTCACAATTTCATGGATTCATTCTTCCTGTATGTAGATCTTAGCAACCTCAGCAAATGATTTTTTTTTTTCCTTATTAAGTGGAGAACTTTTCACCTTTTATTGCCAGCATCACTACACTTGCGCTTTAGGCCGTTGTTACATAAAAGAAGGATGACATGAACACAAACGCTGATACCGAGACAGTAGATTCGATAACCAAGCCGGCTACTAAGTGACTAAGAGGCGCGGGATATGCTGGACGAAGGGATAATTCACTCTGGGGGTGACCGAGCAAGATGGCGTGAGATTTCAGGAATGGCCCTCAATTTAAAACCTATGAATTGTTCATTTCTGGAATTTTCCATTCAATATTTTTGGACCGCATTGACCTTGGGTAACTGAAACTGCAGATAAGGCGGGGAGGACTGTAGTAGCTGCCCTGGGCCAGGTGTTACGCTGTTTGCAAGCATTGTCTCTAATCTGCCAGTAACCCTGGGAGGTAGGGATTTTTATCCTTCCCCGCTTCATGGGTTAAGAAGTCAAAACTCTGCATGTAACTGTCACAGTCATGCAGTGGCAGGAACAGGGTCTGAACTTGGATTTGTCTGACTGCAGAGCCTGAACGGTGCCCCCCTGCACTGTGTCACCACTGTGTCCCATGAACTCGTAGTGACGTCTGTGAGGAATGGGTGCCTCTCTTGTAACTTGGAACAAAACTGCGGGCAGCAGTGTTCTCATCTGCAGAATGGGGATCGGAGTCCCTACTCCGAACATGGACAGTGCTCGGGGAAGAGAGCGCCTCGGTTGTGCCTTCCAGTCCCCTCAGCCTGACATCACAGGGGTGATGCGTCAATCTATCTCTCCTGCCGTCCCTGAAACTTGGACTTGACCTCACCTCTCCTGAGACCACCTCCTGATGGTGACAGGGAGTATACTGATCTCACGGACACTGCGTATTTCTGGTCTTGTGAAAGGGCTTTCTCAGAGCAAATCAGCTGCTTGGTTCCTCATTAAGATTTGGCCTCTCTTGTCACTTGACTTTAGGGAGAGAATGTGCTGGTTGTGCTCCCTTCATATTTCTTACTGTCCATTAATGTTTGTGTTTCTCCCCCAACAATAAAAACAAGGAGGACAAACAAAACCAACTGAGAGGCAGCGTAGCGTGGAGGGGAAAACACAGGCGCTGAGCCAGATGGCCTAGATTCAGTTCCCGGCCCCACCACTATCTACCTCTGTGTCTACTTGTGTCTCCGTTTTCTTATCTGTAAAATGGGAATCATGATAATGGTACGTACTTCATAGGGCATGTTGGGAAGGTTATATGAGTTAATATCGGTAACAGGCTTAGAAAATTACCTGGCACATAACAAGTATTTGTTAATCAACAACAGCAATATTTTATAAATGGACCCTGCCTTCCATGACCAGGATGTACTAGTGTGATCTGGTTTTTCTTTTAAACCTGGCAGATGAGGGCACAAGTCTGACTTCTGCTGTGTGGTCAGCATAGAAAGGTGATGTGTTCATGTGTGCGGTCGGGTGGAGACTGGTTGTGATGGCTGGTTTGCCAGAAGAACTTTACTGGCTGTGGAAAATGTGTGGCTGAGAAATACCAAGTGGAACAAAGGTTTGTCTTTTGCTAGTAGAACAGAGGTTGGATTAAGTGGCATTTGCAGCTAAGTTTATATATTTAAAAATTTTTCCTGGTATTATACTCTGCAAGCTGTGTGTCAATAGTTTTATCTGGCTGGGTTAATTAGTGGATAATTTTTAATTTGGCTTTTAAACAAATCAGGGGTCACATAAAGGGAGACAACAAAAGATTTGGATTCTGATCAACAGGGTTTAAGGCTTCGAGGTGCCACTCACATAACGTAACCCCAGGGGTAACCCACACCCTTTATCCCTCTTCTCCTCTTCCTCCCCCTATAACCAGGGACCTACGCATTCTCTTCTTCTTATTGTTTCTCCACCGCTAAAATTAGGTGCTGGATGGTCAGATGAGCTCCTTCATTCTGGGGTCTGTGAGTGGCCCTCATTCTTGGTCAGTCAGCTGCAGAGTTTTGAAGGAATCTTTTTTAAAAATCACGTTTGTTGATGGTGACCCCGGTCAGCAGAAGAAACAAACTGATCATCTTAATTTTTTTCTCTCCATTTGGCAATTGTGCCCCTAAGAAGTCTTCATTTCAGCTTCATACCTTTTCTAATCTCCCCCAGTATTTGTGTCTCATGCTCAAAAAGCCGAATGAAAGCAAATAGTTATTACCATTCCGCTCTTGGGAGTTGAATGGGGTGGTGAAGATTTTCACTGTTAAACCGTAAGTGGTCAGTCCAATACAGGACGTTTTCTGTGTCCCATCTGTTGAAAGGCCATGGAGCCCTCAACTGTACCATCTCCCAGGCTTACTCACATGCTGAACCCGCACTTTCAAGTCTGTACTTAAGGCTGGTGACCACATCTTCTGTGGTTTTTGCAAGGACACGGGAAGAATAGTGGTATTGGGAATTAAAATACTAATGTTAATGTAGCCATGCAGAGTTTTATTTGTTTTGTATGTGTGCATGTAGGCACGATTGGAGTTTATAATATGATAAGCTCATATGGTTTATATTTATAATATGGGGAAACTTCTTGGTGATACCTTGCTTCTGTGTAATACTTCAGTGTTTTCACTATTTTGAGTTTTCAGTGAGTCTATGAGATATGCAGAGTTAGACTTATATATATATATATATATATATATTTTTTATGGTACGCGGGCCTCTCGCTGTTGTGGCCTCTCCCGTTGCGGAGCACAAGCTCTGGACGCACAGGCTCAGCAGCCATGGCTCACGGGCCTAGGTGCTCTGCGGCATGTGGGATCTTCCCGGACCGGGGCACGAACCCGTGTCCCCCTCATCGGCAGGCGGACTCTCAATAACTGCGCCACCAGGGAAGCCCTAGGCTTATATTTTTATGGTAGGGAAAATGGAAGCTCAAAGAGGTAAAGTGACCTGCTTGAAATCTATGTTAGTGGTAGATCTTCTGACCAGTGTTTGACAGAGTTGAAAATGAGAGACTGACACTGTTTTTGAATTTTGAAGGAAGAGAGGAAGTTTAGAAGGAATAGAGGTTATGCTGTTTATATTAATACTAAGCTATACCAAGGCTCCAGTCATAATATGACCCAAGACTGGAATTTTAAAGTGTCGTTGATAAAGGCAAAGAACCACAGAGACTTCAGTAATTTTCTCAGTGGTATGACAGTTCATCCATCCATCCTTCCATCCATCACCTGTCCATTCATTTCATCATATTAAAAAAAATGCAATGCGCCAGCTTCCATGCTGAGTCCTGACTCATCAAGGTAAAATCAGAATGACATGTGACCGTTGAGGATGTAAAATGTGGCCCAGTTCAAACTGAGGTGTGCTGTAAGTGTAAAATAGCGGATTTCAAAGGCTTAGTATAAAAAAAAAGGTAAAATATCTTATTAATAAATTTTATGTTCATTACCTATGAAATGAGTATGGATATATTGGGTTAAGTAAAATATATTATTAAAATTAATTTTTCCTGTTCCTTCTTGGCTTTTTAAAAAGGTGGCTGCTAGGGCTTCCCTGGTGGCGCAGTGGTTGAGAGTCTGCCTGCCGATGCAGGGGATACGGGTTCGTGCCCCGGTCTGGGAAGATCCCACATGCCGCGGAGTGGCTGGGCCCGTGAGCCATGGCCGCTGAACCTGCGCGTCCGGAGCCTGTGCTCTGCAACGGGAGAGGCCACAGCAGTGAGAGGCCCGCGTACCAAAAAAACAAAAAAAAAGTTGGCTGTAAAAAAAAAAAAAAAAAAAAAAAAAGTTGGCTGCTAGAAAAAACAAATTGCAAGTGATGCTTGCATTATCCGTCTACTGGGCAGCACTGCTCTCCAAGCCTACTGCCTAGTAGGGGAAGTAAGATGTATACTCGTTTCACCTTCTCCAACAACATGCCATCCCTCTTCTTTGCTTCTCTGTCTTTACACTTCTCTCTCCTTCCTCACCTTCTTTTGGCCTTCTAGCCCATTTCAGTCTGACGGAAGCAGCTCTCACGCAGGTCTATGGGGCCAAGCCCATTTCTTGTTAGCACTGCTCTGATCTGGCCCCTGTGGTATGGTCACTCTTGACGGTTCTTGCTTCTTTCATTCTTTCCCTGCATCTGTCCTCAAGGTTCCTTTGCTGGCCCTTGTCCCTGCTCACATGCAAAGCTTTGTCTTTAGCCTCCTTCTGTGTCTCTGTGCTCATGACTCCTAGGGGGTTGTATTGGGTTTGGAACTCCTGAGCCCCAGAGCCATATATGTAAGTGCCTTTTGGATGCTCCGATTGGAAATCTTTTTTTTTTTTTTTTTTTTTGTGGTACGTGGGCCTCTCACTATTGTGGCCGCTCCCGTTGCGGAGCACAGGCTCCGGATGCGCAGGCTCAGCGGCCATGGCTCACGGGCCCAGCCGCTCCGCGGCATGTGGGATCTTCCCGGACAGGGGCACGAACCCATGTCCCCTGCATCGGCAGGCGGACTCTCAACCACTGCGCCACCAGGGAAGCCCTGGAAATCTTAATGTTATCTTTTTCTCTTAGCATTGTCACCTTACTGAATGATAGCAACGTCTGTCTGCTTAGTCACCCAAGCCCGGAAACTGGGACTCATTCTGGATGCTTCCTCCCGTTACCTCACCTTTCTGTCTATTCATCCTCAGACCTTGTTGAGTCAACCATGGTAACTGCTCTTCCTCACCCACTGCAGGTAGCTACACCCTACCTACCCACTCCGCCTTTGCTGCCCCGCCTCAGTTCAGACGCTCAGCATTTCTCTTCTACAGGGTTTCAGTAATGCTCAACTGGCCTTTGTTTTTTATTCTCACCCCCCTCCATTCCATTCTCTGTTCTTCCAGAGCGATTTTCCAAAAAATGCAAATCCAGTCATGCCAAATCTCTGTGTTTAAAATCCTTCAATGATTTTTGAGTAAAATCCAAACCCCTTTGCATAAAATAGAAGGCTGTTGGGAATTGAGCCCCTGCCTCTTTTCATCCTCATCTCACTAATCTCCAGCACAGATCCTGTGCTCCAGAATATACACGGGATTCTCTGTAGCCTCCACGGCTTAACACACTGTTTCCTTGTCAAAACATGCTTCTCTCCCACCTTATCAGGGTAGCTCACAGGTTCCTTTCAAGACTTTGCTGTGATATCAACTCTGCTTGGCATGTACCTCTGACCTCTGATAGCTCCGCTTCCCCCATTTTGGGCTGTTTATTGCAGTTGGTTGTCTTACCTTGAAGGTAAGGGTTATTCCTTTCACTTCTGTATCCTCAAGTCCAAAATAGGTATGCAAGAGATATTTGTTGAACAAATAAATGCCAAAAAAAAAAAAAGGGTAGAGATAAGGCATTGTGGAAATTGTGATGAAAATTCTAGCTGGGTAGGGATGGGAGCAGGGAAGGCCCCAGGAGAGGTGACATTTGAGCTCCACCTTCAAGTCTGGTGGCACTGTGTTGGGAGGATGAAGAGGAGACCCTGGTGGTCATCATCAGTGTGCTGTGTTCTACAGCACACAGGAGTACAGACTGGGCCCTTCCCCTGGTCAGTACCATCATCACCAGAGTCAAATAAGGAGGATAATCTCAGGAGTCCGTCCACCTGGGCTAGTGTCTGTCTTTGGTCCTGAGCTGGGTTGTATAACTGAGCAGAGCCTCCTTCCCCCAGGGCACAGCTGGCATGGCTGGTAGGCACCCCATCCATCCTTGCTCCTGAGCTGCCCTGGAGGAAAGGAATGCAGGACGGTTGCTTGATTTTTTATCTTTACTTCTCCTTTGGAGCTGCCTTTCTGGAGAGCAGAGAGGTGACCTTAGCAGCCAGAGCCGGAAAGAGCACAATGAGTCATCTCAGGCCCTAATGAGGTGCATGAGAGACCCTTCCTGAGAGTGAGGGTCAGGTGAGGTCGAGCTGTGCCTGGGGTGAGTTTTGCCTCAGGGCTCCAGGTAGCACTGGAGCAGAGCTGAGCTAATTTTATCCACAGGAGCTGACTGTGCTGAAGGGCAGGGCTTATGACATTGGCCTTATCATCCTGTGATGCCCAGAGAGCTCCCAAGGTACAGCCCCGTTATGTCTGGGCTGGTTTTGCTCCTCCTGTTTAATACCTTTTTCCATTAGGTGTTCATATTAGCAGGCAGGATGCTTGCTAATATGAGGTGCAGAGAGCGTCAGATTTGGTGGGAGGCCATGGAGCTGGATTCGGATCCTGCCTCCACGCCGTGCTCACCAGCCATCTTGACCTTGGGAGAGTTAGAGAATCTGAGTCTCAGTTTCCTCATTTGTATCAGTGAAACAGGCCTTAGACCTGTGTCCTAAGATCGCCGCTAGGTTATACACTAGGTGCCACGTAGTAAGCGGTTGTTTTGTGCCAGTTGCTCTTATAGCTGCTTTCCTCATAGTGATCCACCTAATCCTCTAAACAAACCTACGAGGAAGGTACTATTGCTATCCCTGTGTTACAAATAAGGAAACAAGGACAGGAACAGACATTTCTGGAGGCCTTTTCTGTGGGGCTGCACAGAGCAGATGGGCTAGGTGTGCAGCCGGGATGCCTTTGAGGTACTGAAGGATTCAGCGGCAGTTCTGGAAAACAGAGGTCAAGCCAAAGAATTGTCAGGAAAGAGTCAGTAATTATGCTATAAGCGTGCTTCATTTTATAAGAATTAGAGTTTCTGTTGATCATCAACTCGTTTATGACACCTGCTACTTATGTCCCTTAGGTCTGTTTGGCTCGTTACAGTAAAGTGACATATTTTTCTCCCCTTCACACAGGCAACGGAGAAGGTCTAGGTATAGATAGACAGAGGTCTCCATCAGGTCAGAAATAGACGAATGGATGAGCAGTTAATTGATCTATTGTTGGTTTTTTTTCCCCCCTTTCTGCATGTGTTTCAGGCTTAAGTGCAGGAAAGACATTCCACATAATTTAAATGGAAAGGGATTAATTCGGGGAAAGAGATGCTAAAAAAATTATTGGAAAGGTTGGAGCAGTGGGAGCCAGGAGGCTACATCTATAGCAATTGAGTTTAAGAATTTGTCCCACAGCTGCAACCTGGGCAGAAGGGAGATGGGCTTAGGCAGCCCCTACAGAGACCCCTGACATTTTTCCCAATGTCCTCATGGTTGGTGGCGGGACATTGGATTAGCAAACGGAACGGCATTTTGACGTATGCTTACAAGGTGTAGCTTGCCAGAAGAAGCAGCAGCAGGAGGCCTCAGCCTCACTTCCACCTTCTAAGTCTCCCACAAGTACATCTTATTCCTGGAATCTAGTTTATTACCTTCAGGGGAGTGTGGGAAATGTAGTTTTTAGCAGTCTGCTTCTGTGACCCAGGAAGGCACTTCCGAGGGTGTAAGGGAACCTGGAGCCAATTGAGAGAATGTATCAGCCACTGACAGTCATTTAAAAATGCCCAGGGCTATTCTCCCCCAATACTTAATGTGTATAATTCATTATAATACTGTAATATAACGGCTAGAGTATTCTACTTCATATTTATTTAGATAAAATGTATAACATTACTATACTTAATATACCGAAAAGCGGGCCATTTGCTCAGTCTCAGCCCTGCAATGAGTTCTCCTTAGTATTGACAGTACTGGTTGATTTGTGATTTTCCAGCTCGGTTTAATCTCCTCTTGGGAGTCATGCCCTGGACAGTTGTCTTGTTTGTGTAATTTGTTCATAAATGTTTATTAAACACTTACTATGAGGCTGGTGCTGTGCTAGTTTGGGCACCAGGGGCAGAGATAAGTCATGGACTCTCCCACTGGGAGCCCTCCCTGGAAAGGGAGTATGTCAAGTATGTAGTGAGAAGAGTACGAGGAAGGTCACTGTCCATGTCCTAGGTAGCAGGCTGAGCAAGTCCAGAGGAGAGAGACTCTTCTGGCTGGACCGAGAAGCAAGGGAGGTTTCATGCAGGGTGACGGTGGTCCGGTGACTGTCTGTTTGGGGGCAGTAACATCACTTTAAGGGGCATTTGCGAATGTGGTGGAGTGTTTTTTGTTATCTCAGTGCTGGAGGCCAGACCACCGTTGTCATTCAGTGGTCAGGGCCAGAGATGCTCCATACCCTGTAATGCGTGAGACACTGCTGAAATAACTACCTTTCTTCAAAGAGCAGTCTTGTTCCAGTTGAGAACTACCAGTTGGTCTTGTAGGATTATCTATAAACTGATCTTGGCATGGGAAAGGGTCGTAGGTCAAGCAGAAGCACCAGGAGCTAAAAGTTCAGTCTGAATAAAGCAAAGAATGTGTGCTGAGTGGGAGTGGGAGGGAGTTCATGGTGGAAATAGAAGACTGAGTCCAAGTTATTGAGAAACTTGAGATATTAGATAAAGCACTTGGACTATTCTGTGGCCACTGAGAAGCCACTGAAGATATTGCTGCAGGGTTCTTGAGAGCAGAAACCTAGCCTCATCCTATCGCTGTGCCTTAAGGAGACATCATTGATGCTTTTTGAATGAATGACTGCCCCCAGACAAGTTGTTACAGGAGTTGGACCAGTTGCTATTTGAGTTTTGCCAGATCTAGGACCCTGTGGTCCTGGGAGAGCCTGGCAGTGAGCATTTGGACTTCAGGAGAAAGCACAGAGAGGGCACGGCAGCTTGTTCGCATCCGGATGGGAGTGTTCCGGTCAGACAGCAGTTGCAGTTGCTCGTGCTAAAGAGAGAAGACGTGCTAATGTCTTCAGAATCTTGAAGGAAAGAGGGATTTTTCCATTGCCCTCCCTCGTGGAGCCCATAGGCCACGGGGCATGTAAGATGCATACTGTGCTGTCCGCACTCATGCTTGTGCATCTTGAGCTTATTATAAATTGCCGGTCAGACCAGCAAGCTGCTGGCAAGGTTCGTGCACTGTGACCATGACTGCAGTTGTTCTTGGGGAGCAGCCTGCTGGTCTGTATGGTGGTCCTGCCACACTGCATTCCCTGTGCTGTGTCCTGTAGAGTCCTGGTGGCTTTTTGACACTCGGGTCAGTCACTCTTCCTTCTTTCGCGTTGGGTGTGGGAGTTTGGGAGGGAAAGCCTGGGATGGAACTGACCAAACACATACACAAGACGTTACCTTGGTAATTCCCTTCTGAGGTTTTATCTCAGAAATCTTTCAAGGGGAGGGGGAAAGGGGTATGTAGATGTGTGGGATGACCTCAGAGCCCTTATTTTATGGCTTAGAGAAGGAAAGTGATGTGCCCAGGGCCATGCAGTGAGCTGGCCCGGAGAACGGCACCTTTTATAGCAGGGTTTCAGTTGCACTCAGCTCTTGGGGGAGAGTGTAGTGTGTAAGGGCTCTGGAGCCAAAGCCCTATGCTTGGCTACCAGCTCAGCTCCTGACTATATCCTGGACCCTCAGGTTCCTCATTTACAAAGTGGGTGTCATGGTCGTATCTTACATTAAGTGTTTAAAAAGGTGCGGCACGTGAAAAGCTTTGTTGACAGCAAAGAAATACACAAATATTTCTTCTTCCTGTGATGTGGATGTTTATGGACCAGTAGTTGGTGGGACCATCTTTAGAGAAAGGATGGGGCAGTGAAGACACTCTTGACTACATCCTGATCTCAAAACACTCCCAAGGGTTCTTCTTCCCCACTGCACAGTAAAGAGATCTGGCGCTCAGATTTGGAGGCACAGTCCTGGGGGAAGCATGGCCAAACCTTGGAGTTGGGAGGAATTGGGGGTATACTCTTGCCTGGTACCCTTAGTGACAATGTAATGGGAAGTGTGACTGGAAAGATGGGTTGAGGCCCATCCTGGAGGCCATGAGTGCTGGCCTGAAGGAAGTTGGACATTATTTTTTGTGCAGTTCAGAGCACTGGTGAGGGGTCACCTGCAAAAGTTGGGATGAAATTGGGGGTTAACCTGGCAGCACCTTCAGGATGTTCAGGGAACGTGGGGCAAAACTCAGGTGAGAGACAGGGAATCTTGTAGTTGGAGCAGGGGCCTCAAGATGAGGTGATTCCCAAGTTTTGGGCACATTCTAAGGTATTTTTTTCAGTGGTTCGACTTTTTACTTGAGGTTATAATAAAAATGATAATAGTGTTTTTTTTTTTTTTTTTTTTTTGCGGTACGCGGGCCTCTCACTGCTGTGGCCTCTCGCGTTGCGGAGCACAGGCTCCGGACGCGCAGGCTCAGCGGCCATGGCTCACGGGCCCAGCCGCTCTGCGGCATGTGGGATCTTCCCGGACCGGGGCATGAACCTGTGTCCCCTGCATCGGCAGGCGGACTCTCAACCACTGCGCCACCAGGGAAGCCCATGATAATAGTTTTATAGCCAGATCCTGGGATACCAAGTCTCACACCTTCTCCTGTGCCAGTGACCTGGTTTTCTCAAACTCACCTTCTCCACCCTGGACTGTCTTGATTGACATCCTTGGAAGCCTGAGATGGCCATGAGTTTCAAAGTTTCCAGAGACAAGATGTAATATTTTCAAAGATGATCTGTAGGGAATTTGGGACATGAAATGTATTCTTCCCTTTAGCTCTTTATTGCCATCATATTGTTTGTTTACGTTGAAATGTCCATGAGAGCAAGGAAGGAAAAAATTGGACCTCTGTCACTTGTTGAGCATCTTCTTTGCCCTGGATGCAGTGCTACCTGCTTTTTTATCTGTGGACATAGATGGATTTATAGATGGAGTGATCATAACACAGTATTTATTGTTGCATTCTGCTAAGCAACTTATGCATGAAATTAGTTAATTCTCATAAACGCCTTATTAGGTGGATAACAATATTATTTCCCATTTACAATGAGAGAACTGAGGCTTAGCAAGGTTTAAATAACTTGCTTCTGAGAACACAGGTCTTTAAATAGATTATCATCCAAGTTTTCTACCTTGAGACCTCTTTCTTCCCTGCTACACCATATATTGCCTGTCTCACTGGTAAAAATGCAGAGCTGCTTAAAAGGAGGTACATCTCAGACGTTGGAAGTTACTAGAATCAGAGCTGGAAGGTACTATGAAGCTCTCAGAGGCTGCTGGTTTTCAAGCTGTGCTCCCCTGAGCCTGGGAGACTCCGAGAGGGGCCTTGGGGTTGGGCTGCAAGGTAGGGAGGCGACAAATGGTCAGAAGAGTAGGAGGGAAGGGGGCTCTGGAGCCCAGTCTTAGCAGCTCTGCTTTTATCTTCGTTACAAGCTAAGCCTCCACAAAGCATGTTGCATAATGGAAAAGCTCTGCTGCTAGGGAAAAAAAGTTTGAAAACCACTGTGCTGGCCCAGTCTGTCTTTGTACTAAGGCTGAAAGGCAAAGTGGCATAGCACAAGTCACAGCTGTGAGGGTCTCGGAGCTTTTTCCTTTTGTCAAGGAAATATGTGTCCTGTCCACCTCCTTCTGATGGGCCTTTGGAGCACCTGGCTGTAGGTTCAGAGTCATGCATCCCCTGAGTAGCTGCAGAGCCTTCGGGCTGCTCCAGGCACATGATTCTTGACCTGTGTCTTTCAACTTGGCTGTTTCTCCCCTTTGGATCTTGGGACCCTCGCTGAGATTAGTTCCATTTCTATGTAGAAGAGAGTGGAAATTACAGCCAGTATTGTGTTACTTCCACGGCCCAACCTTCAGAGATGTTGTCTAACTGAATAACATGTAATTATTGATTGTCCACTGTGTGTACAGTGCTGAGAACACAGACAAGGTTCCTGACTCCAAGGACTTTGTGGGGAAACAGAATCAAATAAGGAATTTTGTCAACTATTTTTGGAGATCATTATGTTTGTTATATAGGATTATTATGTGTGATAGGATGATTTTATCTCATAGAAATGGGATAGGAAGAGTCTGGGCAGTAGGAAAGAAGAAGGTTAGAAATTGGAGAGTATGGTCTAGAATTGCAAGGGGTTGAGTTTGCGCTGTGAGTTAGTTAATCCTGGCCTCTCCCACTTTCTTTCTCTAAGACTGGCACAGTTTATCTTTAAGCCTTCATTTCCTGATCTGTATTATGGGAGCCAGACTGCCTAGCTCACAGGGTTGTTGATGGGGTTAAATGGGACAGTGTATGCAGCCTGCTTTGTTCAGTGCTCAGCACAGATGAAGTACTCTATAAATTATGTTTGTTATTGTTATTATTTAGCAGTGAGGAGCCAAAGAGACTACTTTTTGAAAGATGATCAGTGGTGTGATCAAAGATTGCTTCTCAGAAAAAGACTGTTTTTAGAACTAGAATCCAGTCACCTTAGCCTCCAGCTATCATTTGGCTTCAGTTTACCTTGCTGAGCTACTCTTTGTCTCCACTCACCTGCCCACCTGTCCCGCTAGTTCCCTACACATCCACTAAGCTTGCTGTTCACTGGACATAGCTCCTTATCGCCTGGGCTCAAATCTTTCCTTTTGCCTGGAATGTCCTTTACTCCTTCACCTCCCCCTTTTCCTGTCCTACCCTCTTAATAGCTGACCCGGAAATCCATCTCTCCCATCGAGGGGGACCCTACTGAAGTCTCTCCTCCTGTATTATGGTCAGCCTTTCTCTTTCATGCTTGTGAGCTCTTTGAGATGCAAAGTTGTTTGCATCTCAAAGCCCTTTGCTATAGCATCCCTGAGGATGCAGGCGCACACTCATGCTAGGAATCACACATCTGTGCAACAAAATCATGTAGGATCTTCCTTCACCTTTAAGCACAAGGAAGCAGATGATCAAATGCAAACCAGAAAACAGTCATCGTTGAGCTGTGTGTGCATCAGCCTTGAGAATGGATTTCTGGGGAAGATCCGGCCCTTCCCTAAATGCCATGGCTGACTTGGGTCTTTGCAGGAATTGAAGAGAATCCTGATGACTAGTGTGTTGGGGGAGGCCTGAAGGAAGCCAGGCTCTCCCACCTGAGCTCTCAGATCTTCTCGGGTGCCTCCTGGCTCCTGGTGACCTGCTGCAGGACCTCTGGTATGTGAACGGGCTTCTCTGCAGCCTGGGCTGCCCGAATGCCAGGCTGAGCCTCTGTGAGCTGGGCCAGAGGTTTAATGGGTTGGAGATTTCTTTTGGAATCTGCAGCTTGAAATATCCTGTACCCTTGATTAATTCATGCTCGGGAGCTTCCTTAGTGTTCTCTGGTAAATAGCTCCGTACCGTGCGTTTCTTTCCCTGTAGGCTTGTTGCAGAGAGACTGGAGCCTGTGTTTCTAACAAGTTCTCCAAGGAAAACATTGCAGGTCAGGTTTTCAGAACTGAGACTCTCAGGGGGTCTTCCCAGCGCCCATCTCTGTTACCTCCTTTTGGCCTGGCATTTGCTTGTAGCCAAAAAGGGCGAGTTTGTCTTGAGCAGTCCTGGGGACATTTGTGATGTGGGGCTGAAAATCTGACAGTTGATGCTGAGTTTCAACTGCACGAATGAGTAGCATATAGACAGAACCCTGCAGAACGTCGTATCATTTCCCTTCAATTCCCACAGCCTTAATGTATCTTTGTCTTGAGAATGACCTCGCTGCTTTTTGTGTTTGTAATGTAATGCACAGTCATTGACAAGTCATCACAAGAATCCCCTACACTTTTGTAACGCCTACCCATTTTCCAGAGGGCTTTCACTAGCCTTATCTCAGTTGATCCTCATAACCGCTCTGAGAGGTAGGCAGAGGGGCTCTTTTCATCTCTAATTTTCAGCTGCAGAAACTGAGGTTTAGAAAAGTCAAACAGTTGGCCAGAGGTCATTTATTTCATATGCAGCAGAATTGGAACTGGAATCTTAAATAGTCTAACTCTTAAACCAGCATTCTTTTCACTACTTACCATCTTTGTGACCTTGGGAATATACTTAACCTCCCTGAGCCTCACTTTTCCTATCACTACAGTGGGTATAATCCTCCAGGGATAGCTGTCAGCAGGCATTGAATGAGATTGTCTGGTAAAGCACTTACTGAACTGTAAGGAATGCAATAATGCGAGGCATCATTATCACACGTACCTTGAATTCAAATAGTGCCACATCAGAACGGTGGCAGAAAAGAACATTTTTTCCCCCATTTTGAAAGGACATGGAGGAGAATGGTGCCGGCAGTTGTCAGGGATCACGAGCTCCCAGCCTTGTGTTCCGCCAGTTGGCCCTGCGGTCCTGCCTGCAGGCCGCTTTGTGATTCTGAGAGCGCTTATGTTGGCAAGGTGCTCTTTTCTTACAGAGCTCGCTCTTAATGTTCCTTGAAACAGTCTTGTATCCTGGAGACAGTTTTAGGTTGGCCAGGCTGGAGAGCAGGAGTGGGGAGCTGGGGAGGGGATCCGCATTCCTGAGCTTCGTCCACAAAGGGTGGGAATGTGGTGTGGTTGATGGGGTCCAGGTGGATGAGGAACTGATCACAAAGTCTGTTTTCTCTCTTTTCTCAGTGACTGGGATTTAATAGGGTACGTCTTATGAACCCACAAGGCCAGCAGTACCTATGCAGAATGGGTTGCTAAGCACTAATGCTTATTGGAAAAATCCAGAAAGGATGGGCCTCAAGTTGGCAGGAGGCAGCCAGGGTGACCGAGGAATGAGATCTTGGAGAGCTTTGTTTCTGTAGCCACATTCACCTACAAAAGTTCCAGACCCATGAGACAGGCATAGGTTGTTTGTATGGTTCAGAGAAGCAGAATAAGGAGCCAGAGGTTGAAGGCCGGGAAGCCATATTTATTTCCATATAAGGAAGAACTTTCTGTTGGAACGATGGAATTTACAGCTGCAGGAGATAATGATCTCCACCTCACTGGAGACCTCAGGGATGCCATGGGGGGAGGGTTTGGTTCATAAATAGGAGAGACATTGGGCTCAGTGGCCTTTCTGGTCTTTTCTTCCCCTGAGATCCCAGAGCCAGTGGTTGTCAGGGGTCACGAAGAAGAAAGACACACATACATTAAGGAATGAAGGGTTGCTTTGTGGATATGGAAACTGATCTCCAAATGCTGCTAGCAGAATGGAGGGTGGCTTTAGACTTTTCGTTCTGGTTTTCATTCCTGTCTCTGTAGTTCCCTCCTTGGTCCTTGGTTTACAGAGTTCCCAGGTCATCCCTGGGTAGTTGTTTTCCATGGAATATCTCTTTCCTCTGCTGAAATGCTCCTGTTGGAATATTGGAAGGAACTCTGAGCTCCTGAAAGGATGACAGTCTTTCTACAGAAGCACTAAGTCTGATGGCTGGTTTAGTGTCAGTTACACACGAGGACCATCTCCTTACCCTCTTCAAGCCTACTTCTGGGACCGCTTGGGAGTACTGCAGTTGCAAGAATTCTGTGCTGAGTTCTGGTTCTAGCATGTGGTGGAAGGTTTTCTGATCCTGTTTCCTTACCTCATTTAGTAACCACTTATATTTATGTTTACTTATGAAACATGCAATGAATAAGAAGTGTTGGCCATTTTTTCAGGTACTTGTGGTGTGCTTGCAAAAATAGAAAACAAGTGATCAAAATAAATGTCAGGACTGTTCGATAGGCTGGACAGAAGCTGCTTTTAGAGCACATAGTTGGGCAATTTGGGGATATCTACCCAATTTGTAGATGAGAGAATATAAGCTACGAGAGGAGAAGAGATTTGTCCAAAGTGGTAAGGAGTGACTGATCTGGGCTTAGAGCTTGGGTCCCCTTGCTCCCTGAACAGTGGTGTTTATTGCTTGAAGGTTGCCTTGGGATGAGAAAAAGCACCCTCATGGTGAAGGCCCAAAAAGTAGCAAGTGGGCGATGATTCTGAACAATGGCTCATCTGACCTACAGAAAGCCTTTACAGCCAACAGTAGAATAAGATTGTGCTGAGAAATAGAACCACTAGGAAGCCAAGATACAGATTCCTTCTCTGAGCAGATCCCGACTTCCCCACACTGCCATTTCATCTCTCTCCTTTCTTCTCTAATTCAGTCTGGAGTCATTTCAGACCAGATTCATCCCTGATTGACTCCACTGGTTCAATTTAGTCATTGGACACTTTTCAGGACCTTCGGGTTAGAATTAATCTTACAAACTAAGGGAATGAATCTTACAAATTAAATTGGGCATGTCACCCTTCTGTCCACCCCCCCACCTTCCCCCCCCCCCCCCGCCTCCAGTTTTCTCTTGGAAGTCTGGTTTTATTCTGGGTCTTCTTGCCTGGTGTCTGTCCTATGAAGAACTCATGCGAAACTAAGTTCCCAAGAGGACTCTAGGCCCAAGGGGGTCAGGGATTGGGGTCCAAGGGTTGTTTTCATACTCATCTGCCACTGAAAGAACTGTGGGCTGGATTCTTGGTGACCCTCTTCAGGTGCATCCCCCTAAACACCCCCCACCCCACCCCATTAATAAATTGACTTCATAAATGTAGTTGCATTCTAGATGGCCGCATTCCTAAGATGAACTTAAAGCCTTTCAAACCAGTCACTTCGTTGTCTGGACAGGGGAGCCTTTTTCCTGTAACAGGAGAGCCTGTGGAACAGTTGAGACTCCACTTCTTTGGGGGTTAAACATTCACTCTGAGTAAGGAATTCTGTCTTTAGTGGGGCATGTTCTTCAAGTGCCAGAGGAGAGAAGGGTGATTTTTCTGACATCCTCCAGCCTGCTTCTCCATATATGGAAATGTTTACCCACCACACTGATCTATTGGAAGGGAAGGAGGTGACTCAGGGTTTAGGAGAAGCAGGATTTGAATTCTTGCTTCCAGAAACAAAGTCGCCCCCTCCCCCCCACCCCTCCCCCTCCTTTCCTTTGCCCCTTGTTCTGGGAGCCGAGGAGAGAAGGTTTCAGTACTGTTCCCCTCGGGCCTGGGGACCACCTCTTTGCAGCGGGACTCAGGGTGTGTGAGAGAGAGTGAGGGCCAGCGGAAGGCCAGCTGCCTGTGGGGCCTGACGGCGCGTGAGTATTTCGTTATTGCCAGAGCCAGTGACATTTCTGCCCGCAGACCCACGGCTCAGAGTCCTGAGGGCTGGTTCGCTTGCATGGTGATGGGGCATGTGGCTGGGAGCGCTAGCTGCTTTCGTTTGGGGTGTGGACAGCTGCTTTCCCAGGGTAATACTTCTCACAGTGGGATTCAGAGATGGGCTATGCCTGAGGAAAAATTCTATTCGTATATTAAAAATTAGAGTTATTCCTCCCACCTGAGGCCTAACTTAATTTGGGGAGAAAGATAATTTGGGAGTGTTGTTGTCTGTCTGAGTGCTAGGGCTAGAGTAACACCCCAGGAGGGGTGTTGGTGGACACTTGGGGAGGGCTAGTTTTATCTTGAAAAGCAGAGCTATGGCTGGACTTAAGAGTACGCAAAAGGTTTCTGTATAGCATTTGCATGGCATCCACTCCGCAGTAAATACCTGGTGTGTGGACACTGCGTAGATCTGATGGACTGCCAGAGTGGGGATGATTTGCTTGATCTGTTTCATTTTACAGCATGATGGTGGGCAGGGGAGGCCCAGGAGTGCAGCTCACCTGCCTCGCAGGTACGTGGCTAGTTAGGTGGGATTAGAATCCAGATCTTTTTATTCTTGGGTCATTCCTCCTTCTACTACGTGGAAGCTGCCCCTTCAGACAAAGGCAGAGAAGATGCCCATTTTGCAGATGAGGAAATTGGGACTCAGGGTGCCAGAGTTGCCCACACTTATTGGTCTAATTTGTGAGAAATTGAGAACTGGAACCAAGTTCTCCCAGGTCAGACCTCTTTCTATCACGTTACATGCACTCAAAGGTTTGAATTTGTTGGTTTTTTAATTTCACTTTTTTTTTTTTTTTTCTTCTTTGGTTTCTACTTACCCTTTTCTTCTTTGGGTCATGTGAATATTGTTTGAATGTGAGCTGCTACCTTCCCATCTGCTTTGCTGCCTGTTATCTTTTTCTTTCCTGAAAGAGGATGATAGCTTGTCCAAGAGGAGGAACTGAATAGTGGAGGCCTTTATTTCAGCTTTACCCGTGGAGATGAAATTATGCACAGGCCTTGAAAGAAACTGATCAGGGCTTTCCATCTAAGGCTCTCCCACTATTCTTAAAGCTGCAAGAATTCTGGAGTATAATTTCCATTCATAGGCGAGCCCTGATTCTGAATAGATTTTAAGCACACACACACACACACACACACACACACACACAGACTTCTTTAGCCTTCTTTGATGTGACAGCAGCATTCGACAGAGACCAGGAGGGCACCACCCCACTACAGTCCCCGCGATGTTACACGGCCCTAATGAGTAACTCTTCGTAGTCAGATCAGTTTCTGATCAGCTTGGGGGCCCCTTTCTCTAGTGCAGGAAAGATGTTGGAGATGTGTTTTGGAGAAGTGCTTTGATGCCCATGGCGTTAGGTGACAGATCACAATAGTGGGGAGAAAGTGCCCTGACACCTGAGCTTGTGTGGTCGGTGAGGAAGGGAGGGGAAGCAGCTCTCTAAGCGGCTCTGAAGAACGGGGGAGAAGAGACAGGGACTTCCCTCCCGGGAACCTGCGCGCACCCCACCTCCTCCTACCCGCTGTGCCTGAGCCGTGATTGTAGGCTCTGTTCACCAGGTGGGAGGAGCCTACCTTGAAGCCTGGAGGCTTGGGATGTTTTCCTGCTGTGATGCTGACCATGGGCACCAAGAGGTTAGGGTTGGTAGTACCAATGGGAATGCTTTGACTGCGCATAAGGAGAACTGACATGCACTGACTGCTCTCTGGGCGCCAGGCACTGGGCTAAGCACTTGACCTCCATTGATTCACCACTACAGCTACCTGTGA
Organism: Grampus griseus; assembly: GCF_964374135.1. Classification (NCBI taxonomy): domain Eukaryota; kingdom Metazoa; phylum Chordata; class Mammalia; order Artiodactyla; family Delphinidae; genus Grampus; species Grampus griseus. The sequence continues at coordinate 64,622,426 of NC_138998.1, forward strand.
GTAGGTACTATTTGGGGGGGTATTTACTTATTTATTTAAAAATTATTTGATTGAAGTATAGTTGCTTTACAATGTTGTGTTAATTTCTGCTGTACAGCAAAGTGATTCAGTTGGTACTATTGTTTAAATTGTATTTTTAATTTTGGTAGAATACACATAACGATTTTTACCATCTTAACTATTTTAAAAAAAATTATTTATTTTATTTTTGGCTTTGTTGGGTCTTTGTTGCGTGCGGGCTTTTCTCTGGTTGCGGCGAGCAGGGGCTACTCTTTGTTGCGGTGCACGGGCTTCTCACTGCGGTGGCTTCTCTTGTTGCGGAGCACGGGCTCTAGGCACGCAGGCTTCAGTAGCCGTGGCATGCGGGCTCAGTAGTTGTGGCTCGCGGGCTCTAGAGCGCAGCCTCAGTAGTTGTGGCGCACAGGCTTAGTTGCTCCGCAGCATGTGGGATCTTCCCAGACCAGGGCTCGAACCCGTGTCCCCTGCATTGGCAGGCAGACTCTCAACCACTGCGCCACCAGGGAAGCCCCATCATCTTAACCGTTTTTAAGTGTACAGCTCGGTAGTGTTCAGTACAGTCATATATTGGACAGCCAATCTCCAGAATGCTTTTCATCTTGCAAAACTGAAACTCTGTACCCATTAAACTTTTACTCCTCATTTTCCCCTCCCCCAGCCCCTGACAGCCATCATTCTGCCTTCTGTCTCTAAGAATTTGAATTTTCTAGGTATCTTATAGAAGTGGAATCATACAGTATTTCTCCTTTTGTGACTGGCTTCTTTCACTCAGCATAACGTCTTCAAGGTTCATCTGTGTTGTAGCATTTGTCAGAATGTCCTTCTTTTTTATGGCTGAATAGTAATAAATTGTATATATACCACCACATTTAATTTAGGTACTATTTTTTACCTCCATTTTATAGCGGAAGGACCTGAGGCTTTGAGGAATTAATAAGTTGCCCAGCACCATGCGGTCAGTAGCGGAGCTGGGATCTGAACCCAGGTCGTGTGGCTTTAGAGTGCATGTGATCAGGAGTAAGCAGATGGTGGAATTCAGCTGGCAAGAGTGTGAAAAACCAGGGTGATTCTCACCTGGGTGGTGACACCTCCTCACACAGTGCTGTGACATTTCAGTAACCAAGTGTTCCCAAGGACCATATGTACACAGGTATTTCCCTCTGGTTTGTATTGGCCTCTGGGAAGCTCAGAGCCAAACGTGAAGCCCACCTCTAGCAAATGGTATGAGACATATGGCTTATACTTCTGTCCCTTTCCTTCACCTTATTTTTCCATCTCCCTTCCCAATTTTATTACTTTACAAAAAATCATGCGTCTTTTATCAGGTACTTCAGATTTTTTCTGGAACAAGGCAGACTATATAAATCGATGACATGATATCAGGTATTTTTGTTATTATTATTGTCTAAGGAATAACTGGTCTGTGGAGCAGGGAACAGAGACTAAAAAGGAGATTTTCTAACCTGACTCTGCTGTTAACTCAGTGTCTAACTTGGGCGAAGGCGCATGCACCTTTCTGAGTCTCAGTTTTCCCGCCTGGAAGATGGGGCTGCAGTTGATGACAGCGAACATTTTGTCTGTGGTGAGCCCTGTTCTAGGCGCTCCACATGGTTTATCTCCTTTAATTCTCCCCACATTCCCGCCCCACCCTTAATATTATTTTTCTTTTTTTCCTTATTAATTAATTAATTTATGGCTGCATTGGGTCTTCATTGCTGCACATGGGCTTTCTCTAGTTGCGGCGAGCGGGTGCTACTCTTCGTTGCAGTGCACGGGCTTCTCATTGCGGTGGCTTCTCTTGTTGCCGAGCATGGGCTCTAGGCGTGCAGGTTTCAGTAGTTGTGGCACGTGGGCTCAGTAGTGTGGCTCGCGGGCTCTAGAGCACAGGCTCAGGAGTTGTGGCGCACAGGCTTAGTTGCTCCATGGCATGTGGGATCTTCCCGGACCAGGGCTCAAACCCGTGTCCCCTGCATTGGCAGGTGGATTCTTAACCACTGCGCCACCAGGGAAGTCCTGTTGTCCCCTTTTTAGTTGAGATAAATAAGGCCTAGAGAAGTGGGAAAACTTGCCTGAACTCCTACAGCTCCTGACTGCAAGAATCAGTGATCCGCGTCTGACTCCAAAGCCCAGGATGTTAGCCGCAGTGCTGGGCTACTTGCCTTGACGCAGCCTTTGAGGCTTCTGTCATCTGTGGCATGCATTCATCTAATTTCATTAAGTCTTTATTGGATTCCCAATTATGTGCCTCTTACTGCTCTGGGCGCTGATCCAGTATTGGGTTTAGAGTGAAGAAAAAGACACACAAAACACTGATCCCTTGGAACTTACATTCTAGTAGGGTTGTGTGGAGGAGGCAGATAATAGATGAACATGTAAACAGCAGAGAATAATAAGTAACGCTTAGGAGGGTTCACAGAGGGTGCTCTGCCTGTGAGGGAATGAGGAAGAGCCCAGGAAGTGATGTTTAAGCTGAGGTCTGAATGACAAGGAGCCAGCCATGGGAAAGTCGGGGTTGGGCAGGGAGCATTGTAGGCAGAGGGCAAGGCCAGTGCCAGGGCTGTGGAGTGGGAATGAGTTTGTGTTTGAGGAACAGAGGAGACCAGTGTGCCAGAAGGTAGTGGACTGCTGGGGGAGAAGCATGAGATGAGGGCAAGGCCGTGGCTGGTAGGCGTCAGTGAGCTTGAGAAGGGGCTTGGAGCTGAGTTGAGGTGTGAAGATGCTCAGGGAAGCATCTGAGTCACGTTTACCAGCGTCATTCTGACTTCTGTGGGGGAAACACTTTGCAAGGAGTAGAAGCAAGCCATAATCCAGGTGAAAGGTGGTAGTCACAGTGATTAGGGTCGTCGAAGTGGAACCAGAGAGGAGGGGATGGGTTCATGACATGCTTTGGTGGGATCGTCTAACTCTGTAGGATGTCAGGTGCCGTTTCCTCCAGAGAAATGTCAAGCTCAAGTGGGCAGCAATCTGAGAGACCCCGATGGAGGTGGAGTGGGGTGCGCAGACGTGCAGCTGGTTTGGACTAAGGAGTCTGAGTGCTCCCCGCTTTGGTTTCTAGCCTTGAGCTTCTGGCCAAGGACCGGAGGGCAGTGGCTTCCTGCCTCTGACTTCCCGGCTGAGAGCTGCTGGAACGCCCCACGATGAGCCCCGCAGAACGTGCCACTTCCTTTGCTCTTTCTGGGTATTTGTATAAAGCATTCTTTCCCACCAAGGATGCAGAACATCAGAGTGATGTTGACTTCATGGGCCATATTTAACATACGGTGTTTCCTTGATGTGTCCTCTGTTTTTGCAGAGACTCCTGCCTCCGGTAAACTCTGTGGTGAGGCGCCTTCAACCACCCTGTCAGATGGATTTCGAAGGCTCAGTGGGGGCCCGGAAGAGCTGGGGCTTCAAAGCCCCACCTTGCCTTGGGGACCCTGGTCCAAGGGAACCCCTCAGCCCTCCTCTTTTATTTACATTTGAATTCACACTTGCTGGACCTTGCCCTGCTCCCTGTAATTCCTTTTCATGGGCTGGACTTCCCTGTAAGTACTCCAATTTTCAGTGGAGAAACTGGTCTCAGAGAAGTTAGGTGATTAGTCAATGTTAGGTAGTGGCTGAGTCAGTTTGGGAATCCAAGATCCCTGACCGGGCCTAGTGCTCTGGCCACCAGGCCAAAGTGACCTAGCATGTGACCTTTTCCCAGGGTGTCTCATGGCGATCTTATACTGCACTTGGCCTAAGCCTGGAGATGCTCAGAGATTATAGACAAAGTCATCTGAAATTCACTCCTGAGGCTTCTTGACAAACTCCTCTTCAAATAGTTTGCAGTCTATAGTTGCCAGTGTTTTTTTTTTTTTTTTTTTTGCGGTATGCGGGCCTCTCACTGTTGTGGCCTCTCCCGTTGCGGAGCAACAGGCTCCAGACGTGCAGGCCCAGCGGCCATGGCTCACGGGCCCAGCCGCTCCGCGGCACGTGGGATCCTCCCGAACCGGGGCACAAACCCGCGTCCCCTGCATCGGCAGGCGGACTCTCAACCACCGCGCCACCAGGGAAGCCCTGTTTTTTGGGTTTTTTTTTTACACTCTTTTAGCATCATCTCTTAAAAACAATGTTTTGTTTTTGCTCACTTGAATTTCTTTTAAAATTTCTCTCGTATATTACCCATTCATTTAGTCAACAAACATTTATTGAGTTCTTACTGTATGCCAGGCATTGTGCTAGGTGCTGGGGATGGATTCAAAGATAATTTGGAGGCGTATGGGAGTGGATAATTACAGCACAGTGAGATAAGTGCTATAATAGAGGGATATGTAAGGAGCTAGAAATAGCACTATGAATAACATCTCTGAACAAATTGCCTTCTTTTTTTCCTTTTGGATTATTCCCTTATGTATATTGCCCAAAGTGGGATTACTGGGTCATTTAAAAGATGAAAACAATTTGGCACAAAAAGATGTAATGACTTTGCCTGGGGAATATAGCTCAATTTTCAACAGGGGGAAGATTGTTGGCAATTCCAGATTTAGATGCTTCACCAGGAGGATTGGGCAGTTTTTATACTATTTCTATCAATGTGGTGGCTTTCGGGGGAGCGCCTATTCTAAACATGTCACCCCACATGTAGAAACACCTATCCTTATATTTAATCTCACAGATTCCTTGTTAATGCTCACAAGAACCTAGCTATGTAAGTATGATCGTTTCCATTTTACAACCGAGGAAACTGTGCCTTCGTTAAAAGGAAGTGACTTGCTCAGCATTCCATGGTTAATCAGTGGAGAATCCAAGAATCAAGTGTAAGGTCTTTTGATTCTATAACTCCCGTCCTGTACTCCATGCTCTTTTTACCAACTGGGGGGTACTTATGCTCCAGCGAGGGCCTGGAATTCATTTAGTTATCTGTAGAAACTCTTCTCGAGAAGGTCAGGATCCGTGAGATAGGTATAGAAGTCCTAACCTCCAGAGGGTCCAGGGTCCCGCTGTACATTGACCTGAAAGGACCTGAAGGCCCTTTATTCCTGACTCTGGCCCAGGTCCTGAAAGGTTAGTGCATGGTCTTAGCGCTGAAGCACAGAATCCCAAGGAAAGCTGAGACCATGCCACAGTCCTGCTTTGAAACATTTATTATTTCCCTAGTATATTCAGCGGCATTTCCCTGACTTTTAATTCACTTATTTTGTTATTCGTAACATTTTCCTAGTATTTTTGGCATTTAAGTAAAAACTGCCCCCGCTACCCAGGGCTCATCATAACCAGACAGCAGTAGCTTGTGAACACCCTTGATGTTCCCGCTCACTCATTTTTTCACCTTCATGCTGTAATTCATGCTGTTCTTCTAGCCTGAGATGAACTCTCCCATCTTCATCCCTAGAACTCCTGCTTCTCCTGTAAACTTCTGCACAGATGCCACCTTCTGAATGAAGTAACCTCTGATCACCATCCGTTCCCTACCGTCCATACTCCCTTAGAAGCGATCTCTATGTTCTGCTAACTCACAACACAGTGGGCCAGGAGGCAATAAAGTATAACCGTATGGTGCTTACAGGCATGGGATCTGGATTTGAGTTTTGGCTCTGATGCTTCCTAGCTGTGTGATCTGTGAGGTCAGTTAACCTGATGAGTTGCCTCATCTGACAAGTGGGTACAAATAATCACACCAAGCCACAGCGTGTTAGGAAGATTTGTACTGTCATCTGTGCTGCTTCTGTGGCACCTGCCATCACCTACTTTATATTTTATCTCTGTTTCTAGACTGGGAGCTCTTTAAGGGCAAGAAGGGTCCCATTTTAGCCTGTGTTCTTCTGGTTCATCAGATTGCGTAGTGCTGACATTTCCCTAAAGGCGGAATGGAAATCCTGTTTGGAACACGAGACTTGGTTTCTTTTCTGGGTCTTCCATGGGTGAGTGTTCCGGACTAGAGCAAAGTGTCAATGGAGGGGTGGGTTTGGGGCAACTCTGAGGGCCACCCTCTCCTCTGACTTCTCTGGGTGGGGCCCCAGCGAAGGGTCCCTCCAGAGGAAGCTTTCGTTTAGACACTCCCACCCTTGCTGTGCTTGGAAGCTGATTACGGAAGGGGATTCAGTTCCATGTAACTTTCTCTTGTGTCATTTTCCAAAATGCGGTAGCCATGAGTCTCAAGAGCCCGTGCTTTAGCCTGGCACACGAGGTCCTCCATGTTCTGGCCACAGCATTCCTTTCCAGCCTCATGTCCCACCACCTCCCTCCATGTATTTTTGCCACTGGCCTCACCAGATTAGTCACTTTCCCCAAGAAGAACACCCTGAACTCGTCTCCTTAAGGCCTTAGCACACTGTGTTCTCTGGGCCTATTTCCCTCCTCCTCATACTTGGAAATCCTCTCAGGTCTTCAGGCCCAGTTTAGAAGGCGTCATCCGCAGAGCTCTTCCTGACCCTCAAAAGGACACTGCACGTACTGGTACTTTGCACACTTTTCCTTCTGTCTTGTCACGGGCGAGTGTGTCCCTCTTGAACCTGTGAGCTCTTTGAGAGCTCAAGGCATGTCTGACTCAGCGCCTGTATCTGCGAGGCCCGTACACTCTGCCTTCTTAAGGACAGGAGGTACCAGCAAATGCCTGTTTTGTGCACCTCTGAATGCAGGGCATCGACATCGTGGCAGCTAACAGTTGCGCCGGGGGGTGTTCAGAAGCTCATGCTAGGATTACCCGTGATTCATTTGATCATGAGCCCAGACACTTGAATAATGTTTTTGAGTTGCCCTGATATTAGCTCATTGCTAACCTTTCTCAGGCCTGCTTCTCACATACCTGGCAGATGTCTGCTTAGTGCCAGGGCTCTGAGCTCTTTATTTCACTTAAGACGTAGCGGCAAGATCATGTGGCAGCTTCTAGTTTTAGTTTTTTGAGGAACCTACATACAGTTTTCCACAGTGGCTGCACCAATTTGTGTTCTCACCGACACTGTAGGATTGTTCCCTTTTCTCCATATGATCCAGCAATCCCAGTCCTGGGTGTATATCCGGACAAAACTATAATTCGAAAAGATACGTGTACCCCTATGTTTATAGCGGCCTTATTCACAATAGCCAAGATATGGAAACAACCTAAAAGTCCATTGACAGATGAATGGATAGAGAAGATGTGCTATATATACACAATGGAATACTACTCAGCTATAAAAAAGAATGAAATAATGCCATTTGCAGCAACATGGATGGACCTAGAGATTACTATACTAAGTGAAGTAAGTCAGAAAGAAAAAAAACAAATATATGATATCATTTACATGTGAAATCTAAAATATGACACAAAAGAACCTATCTATGAAACAGAAACAGCCTCACAGACATAGAGAACAGACTTGTGGTTGCCAAGGGGAAGGGGAGGTGGGGGAGGGATGGATTGCAAATTTGGAAGTAGCAAATGCAATCAATTATATATAGAATGGATAAACAACAAGGTCCTACTGTATAGCACAGGGAACTATATTTAATATCCTGTGATAAACCATATTGGAAAAGAATGTGAAAAAGAATATACATATATACATACACATATATATCTGAATCACTTTGCTGTACAGCAGAAATTAACACAACATTGTAAATCAACTCTACTTCAATAAAGTAAATTAAAAAAAAAGACCATAACAGCAGGGTGACATTCAAGAAGGATCTATCTGCTTTTAATGTGAACATTTTTTAGTTTGCAAGTTCAGACTTCGTTTTAAAATGTGAACACAGCAGAAGATTTTTTTCCAGGTATATTTCTGCCTCTAGCAGAACAGCTGTCCATAGTATAGTTTTAACTGCAAAATAATAAAACACAGGTCGTGGAGCTTGATTTTGAAGAGTTGGGGTCAAGTCTTGGCTTTACCATTTACTAGCCCCGAAATCTTAGACAGTTGTTTGACCTCCCTGACCCTTAGTTTCCTCAGTGGACAATTGGGAAATCTTTTCCATAGGGCTGATGGACAGTTGAAATGAGGTCTTGGGCATTAAATTGGGGTTTTTACTACTGTCTGGCTCATCAATTGGATTCGAAGGACATTTTTAGATAGCGGTTCCAAAGAGTTTGCTTTTGGTGCAAAATGCATGGATGTGTAAGTTTTCAGGCATGTATTTTATTTTGTTTTATTTTTTGGATGACGAAATAAATGAATTTACAGTCAGGGAACACACAGTATCTAGCAGGCCTAGTGAACATACATGGCTTATAAGACTCAGTTATAGTTCTAATAAATTAGAACCACAGAACCATAGGCTTTGAGAAATTGTAGATAGAAGCTTTGGAAGATGAGGGGGTGAGAATTGATTAATGCACACTGCCTGCAGGCTCTGTGCTTTGCATGCTGGGTACAGCATCCCAAGAAATGATTTCATACACCCTGATGGGTAGGTGATATTAGCCCCACTTTGAAGACAGGAAGGCTTGAGCTCAGGGAGGTTAAATAATTTACACAGGTCCCATAGCAAAGCCTTGAACTTCGCCCTGTACTTGTGATGGCCTCTAGAAATCCTTTCCATTTACAGAAGTGACAAGACCTGCCTTTATCCCTTCATTCCAGGGCAGCCACAAGTTCTGGGCCAGATAAAGCAACGGAAATCGGCAGTCTTAATGTCCCATAACTTGTTTAATGAGTCTAGAAGAGTGCCTTGACGTTTCCTGCCAGGAATCTGCTCATTTGGAGCTCCTTTGACTGCACTCATTCATCAGCCTGTACTTCTCTTTCTCCCTTTTGGGGAGATATGTGCCATTGGCCAGCTGCACTTTTGAGGTCAGGGGTGTATTTGAAGATGACTTCATATTTTCTTTAAGAAAAAAAATTACAGGTGGAAATTAAATCTGTTGAGCATTTCCCATCATCTCCTCCAACATGTGGTAGTGGGAAGAGGCAGCACGGGGCTGGGAGGTAGGGAGTTCTCACCTGGCGCCTATCACTGACCAGTGAGAGGACTTGGGCCAAGCCTTCCTTTCCCTTTCAGGGTTTCAACGTCTTCATCTGTAAACGGTGAGGGCACCATCAGGTGACTCCTAAGATTTTAAAACTCTGCATGTCTTGTGGTGTCAGAACCATCAGTTTCTGCTGAGCTGCGTAATCCTGCAGCTGTTTCTCTGCTACTTTCCAATCTTCAGGTTTAATCTATTCAACAATGTATAATTTTTTAAAGGGAAGCTTTTATAGACACTTCTGAAAATAAAATGGGGGGGGAATAAATGGATGTTAAAAAATAGAAAACAACCAATTAAATGGTGTATAGTATGTAATTCTCCTTGGAAACTTACAGAGAAATCGAGGCGCACTTTAACAACTGGTAATTTAAATTGCATTTGAACTCTGCTAATGGTTTGTTTGCATGAGAACTTCAATCATTTCACAGTGGTTTTTTAGCAGAACTGCTTGTTCTCTTTATGGAAAAGAAGAAAAAAAATTGTTAGAAGAAAAGTTGACAGTGGAAAAGGGTAACCCTGTTCATTTGTGCATGGAGAGAAGCTAGCCAGTGCCTGAGACATTGCCCCAGGCCCAAGGTGGAGAGCTTTACCTTTCAGCGAGGTTTGAAAATCTGGGAAGTCAGCTGCCCTTTGCTGCTGTTGTAGAAACGGTATGATTGATATCTCCCTCTGCAAGGAGAAGCTTAGGTTTACTGGAGCTTGGAGGTGGGGTCTTTTTGTTTTTATTTATTTATTGTTTTTGAGATTTTACTGTTCACAGAGCCAGTGTTGGACTCCTCACATTCCATCCCCTCAGCAAGTTTGAAATTATGCCTTTCTCTCATTTTAGTGAGATGGCTTTGAAATTTCGAATGCCCGTCAAGAGCGCTAGCTCTCAGGAAACACATTGCTTTGCTGGACTCACCTTGATTATACTCCATTTTCCCAACTTAGTCTCTTTCTGCTGTTGGGCTATATGCAAAAACTTTTTTTTTTTTAACATCTTTATTGGAGTATAATTGCTTTACAATGGTGTGTTAGTTTCTGCTGTATAACAAAGTGAATCAGCTATACATATACATATGTCCCCATATCTCCTCCCTCTTGCGTCTCCCTCCCACCCTCCCTATCCCACCCCTCTAGGTGGTCAAAAAGCACGGAGCTGATCTCCCTGTGCCATGCGGCATCTTCCCACTAGCTAGCTATTTTACATTTGGTAGTATATATAAGTCCATGCCACTCTTACTTCATCCCAGCTTACCCTCCCCACTCCCTGTGTCCTCAAGTACATTCTCTCTGTCTGCGTCTTTATTCCTGTCCTGCCCCTAGGTTCTTCAGAACCTTTTGTTTTTTTTTAAGATTCCATATATATGTGTTAGCATATGGTATTTATTTTTCTCTTTCTGACTTACTTCACTCTGTATGACAGACTCTAGGACCATCCACCTCACTACAAATAACTCAATTTCGTTTCTTTCTATGGCTGAGTAATATTCCATTGTATATATGTGCCACATCTTCTTAAACCATTCATCTGTCGATGGACATTTAGGTTGCTTCCATGTCCTGGCTATTGTAAACAGAGCTGCAGTGAACATTGTGGTACATGACTCTTTTTGAATTATGGTTTTCTCAGGATATATGCCCAGTAGTGGGATTGCTGGGTCACATGGTAGTTCTATTTTTAGTTTTTTGAGGACCCTCCATACTGGTCTCCATAGTGGCTGTATCAATTTACCTTCCTACCAACAGTGCAAGAGGGTTCCCTTTTCTCCACACCCTCTCCAGCATTTATTGTTTATAGATGTTTTGATGATGGCCATTCTGACAGGTGTGAGGTGATACCTCATTGTAGTTTTGATTTGCATTTCTCTAATGATTAGTGATGGTGAGCATCCTTTCATGTGTTTATGCAGGAGCTTTGAAGCCGGTGTTCTGAGGTCTGGGTGTGTAAGTCCTGGTTTTCTCTGAAGCTGATTGCGTGGCTGATGGCAGGTCTCTTGCCAGCGAGTGTCGGTGACCTCTTCTGTTACAGTGGCCGTACCTCGGTCCAGTGGAGCGAGCCCCGGACTTGAGCCCTGGGCTGCCTGCCACTCACTAATGGTGTGCTCCTGCGTGGCCACCTCCCTCCTCTGGCCCCCAGGTTCTTCTCCTGTCAGTTGGAAGAGTTGAAGTGGGTCATTTTTAAGGTCTCTCTCAACTTTGAGCTTGTACGGGTATTTGAAGATTGAATGGGATCATATTCACAAAACAATTGTATGATTGGTTCAATACTGTTTAAAATGACAGCAACGAAAATGGGAGTAGTCATTTTTCTGGTATGTGGATTTCCCCTGTGTCTACAGAAGACACGTTTTGTAACAACCAGCTACCCTGGAATACTTGTCTGTTGGAATATATATTGCAGAATCCATAGCAAAACACTGATTGTTCTTAATGAAATAAATAAAGTCCTCCAGTAATGAGGACTTCCCAGGAAGCATCAAGGTGTCCAGCCCTCTGCTGCTCACTGGCTCTCATGTTTTGGGCAAGGAAACTGAGGTTCACAGCGGCCACTGGATCCCATAGTTAGAAATCTATCTCCAAACTCATACTCCTTGTCTCTTTTTATTTATTGTAGTTCAGATTTTGCTGTTAATTTTTTCTTGCCTAAAATGTGAGTATCTAATTGATCTATCTCTTTCACTTCTGATACTATGATGAAGCCATATTCCCCCCGAAAGCTGAGGTATGAACACTGGGGTACCAGCCTTCTCTTTCCTCATCATTCTAAGGCACATTAGTGAAATAGAAGTGCGAGGAGCTGACTGGCTGCTTAGGAGATACCGAGGTCAGCCACTAGATTTGCGGGTTTCAAGCCTGGTCTTCATTCCCAGTATGGTTTACCCAGTAAGTTCATAAACTTGGGAAGTTCTACAGCTGGTAAGATCCTAGAGATTCATAATCAACCTTCTTCTCCCATTTGCACAGGTGGGAACATTGAGGAAGCGGAACTGAAGACAGAATCCAGTCCCCTGATTCCAGTTCAGTGCTTTCTCTGTTGTTCTGCAGGACACTCATCAGAGGGAAGATATTTGTCCGCAGTTGGTGAGTCCTATGCAAAGAAGAAACCTTTTTCCTTTTGTAATCAATATGCATATTTTAATGAGTTTTAAAAAGCAGTGGTTTCCATTTAAAGCATGGGCACTGGTAACTAGGATGGGCTAAGAACTAAGAAGAACAAAAATGTTCTTCCTGTCTTCTTGAGCCGAGTTCATTGGCAATGGACAGGATATAATAATGCTAATAGAATGTGTGGCAAAGCAAAGGCAGGACTCAGCTCTTGGAAGGTGGCAGGAAGAGAAATTGGAAGAAGATTTGGACGAATGAGGATATTAGATTGCCAATAATTGCATTGCTTCCTTCTTTCTCCTTTGTCATGGAGGGAAGTGTTCTTGAAATTGAAGGACCAGAAAGAAAGTGTCAATGAACAGTGTTGTGGGCGTTTCTGAGGAAAAGAATTACTAGTATTGAGCGGCTCTTGCTCTCCCCGGTGCAAGATGCTTCTTCTGTGATCTTACTGTATTTTCACATCAACCCTTTGAGGTAGGGGAAGCTAAATTCGCTTAGTCAGGGGTGTGCACCTGTGTCTTAAAGGGCCTGCACGGGCTCCACAGGGATCTGAGTTTGAATCTTGGAATCCTGTTGCACACTGAGAAAGGAGAATGGTGAGCAGGTAAGGGAAACTTTCCCTTGTGTTTTGGAATTCCTCTGTGTTTATAGCAGGTAGAACATCGTATTCTAGAAAAGAATCGATGGTGTGGGATACCCTGGGCTGTAGGGGGATCTGAGGAAAATAGCTGGGGGATTCTGGGAAAGGCTTCTGTTTAGAATTCTAGATTTTTGCTCTCCATCTCCAGGGCCAGTCCCTATATGCCCCACCTCTGGCTTTTTACCAGATAAATAATATGTGTTGCATTTTTATGGTGTAGTTTTTCAAAAGGGAGCAGATGCTGCTGTGATCCATAAAACCTAATTTCATTTAAAAGTATGGCTGAGTTTACAGTTACATTTTGTCACCCTTTGCTTTCTTAATCAATGTATATTTAAAGAACACCCAGTGTTCTTTGCACCTGCGGATCTGCATAAGATGAAAGGCTGGAAACCACTGCTTGGACTCTGTTAACATTTCAAACATGGTCTGAGATGTTTTGCCCTAAGTGTATACTTTGAGCATCAGATGTAAACCTTTGTTCTCCGCTCTACCGCCTGAGTTTTTTCAGTGCTTAAAATTAAATTGTGATGAATATGAAGCCTTGTACTTGGATTCAAACAAAAAATCGAGTGTGTCGTGACAGAATGGGAGAGAGCACCTTACCAGGAGCACGTTGGAAGAAACTCAGAAGCGTCTGTTGTGCATAAGCTAACTATGAGCCAGCAGTGGTCTTCCAAAACACTGATGCAGCCTCAGATCGCAGCACAGAGAGAACGACGTGGGTGGGTGACCCTGCCAGAAGCTGGCAAGTCCTGAGGTCAGGTGGGCCTTAGGCTCAGTTTGAGCAGGACCTGGGCTCCGTTTCTCTGCAGTGCTCTTTGCTCTGCCCTCTTGTGTGTGTGTTGGCTTCATCCTCAGGATGTTTCCCCTCTTGGTCACGAGCTGGCTGCCTGCTGTCACCTGGAAGCTTATGGCAGCTACACAGTGGAGAAGAGGTGATTCCTCCGAAGAGTATGTGAGTGCTGATATGGGGCAGAGAGAGGACTAAGGCTTTGTGGGCGACCATAAACCTTTTTTTCTACCCTTCTGTTGGGGCTCTCCTAGGGTGTTGGACTTTAGTCCTTGCCTCCTCCTCTGAAAGGGACGTTAGCCAACTGGCCTCTCCACACTAGGATGCTGAGAGGACCGGAAATGATGTCCCACTGTTACAGGAATGAGACCGGTAAAGGCAGGATGCAGGGCACACGTGACAATGGCCTTTAAGAATATAAAATGCAGTCAGAAGAGGGGCAGCATCTCCTGCTCATATGTGTAGCTCCACAGGCTAGTAGGATCTCTGGCACGTAATAGGTGCACAGTGCATTTTCCTGGATAGAAAGACTAAATCCAAAGGTAGTGACTGGCCCTTTTCCTGAGGGTGTTCTATCAGGTGCTGGCCAATTCTCTGTTGGAAAGCTTTAGGAATTCTAGCACAGGTGAGGCTGAACTTCATGGTTTTATGAGAATGAAACAAATAACTGGACAGAAACAGGCTTCTGGGACCAGTACACCTTAAGAAGTTTGAGAGTGCATAAAAAGGCAGTGAGTGTGGTGGCATGGGGTATCAGAAGACCTGCCAAATATTAGATGTGCAACCCTAGAAAACAACATCCCTCCACCTTCATTCCCCTGATCAGAGAATTAGGAATAATAATCATTGTCCTGCCCACCTCTCGTGTTTGTTTAGAGCAAGTGGGTTGATAGATGCCAACTTGTTTTGCAAACTGTAAAGTGTGGTCCGTACATGATAGGTCATTACACTTGTTTCCTTCTTTAGTTTCAACATAAAGAATATAAAGAAAAATAAGACATTGACAATAAAGAAAAATATTGATCTTGAATATAAAGAAACATAAGACAATGGAATGTGCAATCCCCTGCACTGTTCCTGGGGCATAGTATATGCTCAGTGTGTGTCCTTCCTTCCAACTCTCTACCCACATCATCCCCAGGACTGGATGGGCAGTAATTTGTCCTCAGTCTTGGAAAGGAGCTAGATCTGGAACCTAGCTTAATGATCATGGTTGAAGTTGAGATGATGTTGTGTATCATGATTACTTTCCATATTTGTTTTTGCTCTAGGCAGCAGGAGGTGGAGGGAGGTAGATTCAGAGACTGAGGAAGTCTCAGTGCTTTGAGAAATTCCCTAGAAGCTATAGTCTAGCCATTTGGGACTTGCGTTGTTTGAATAGATAATCACACCTGCTCTAGGCGTGACTGGCCTAGTGGGAGTCAGGAAGGAAATTATTTTCCTCTGTTGATACTAGCGTACAATTGTTGATGGTAGCCAAGGGCTTTCAGTTTTAATATTTCCTCTTCGGTCCTCAGAAGAATCAGGTATTAATCTCTGCCGGAAGCAAAGCATTGGTCACTTCCGTCAGAGGTGAAGGTCTTGGCTCCCTGCAGCCTGTCAGTCAGGTGATTTCTGGGCATGTGTGACCATCTGTGTAGCCAGCTTTAATGCTTTTATGTTACTGCTTCAAGAGTTACAAAAGGATTTGTTGGGTCTGAGCAGGGACTCATCCAGACTCCTGAGGCCCTGTGGCTGTTCTGTAACCAAGGGATGAGTTGTCGGAGATGTTTTGCTGTCCATGTAAGTAGAAGGTGGAGCTGGCTCTTTTGTTTCCTTCCTCCTAATTCCACATGCTTCTATTTCCTGACCTCAGCACAGTGGACACACTTGTACTCTACCTTGGGCAGAGCCCTAGGTTGTCAGGAGTTCTCAGGTTCTCCCCCATTGGGCTACTATGTGGTGGAGGGGGGCTGATGGCGAATGGATGGAGAGCCCCCTGAGTCCTGTATAGATTGCTGCCAACTATTTACTCCTGGCTCACAGGGCGTCTGCTTGCTCTCTGCCCAGGTCTTTTTTTTTTTCTTTAACATCTTTATTGGAGTATAATTGCTTTACAATGGTGTGTTAGTTTCTGCTGTATAACAAAGTGAATCAGCTATACATATACACACATCCCCATATCTCTTCCCTCTTGTGTCTCCCTCCCACCCTCCCTATCCCAGCCTCTAGGTGGTCACAAAGCAGGGAGCTAATCTCCCTGTGCTATGTGGCTGCCTCCCACTAGCTGTCTGTTTCACATTTGGTAGTGTATATATGTCCATGCCACTCTCTCACTTCGTCCCAGCTGACCCTTCCCCCTCCCCGTGTCCTCAAGTCCATTCTCTCCCTCTGCGTCTTTATTCCTGTCCTGCCCGTAGGTTCTTCAGAACTATTTTTGTTTCTTTTTCTTTACATTCCGTATATATGTGTTAGCATACGGTATTTGTTTTTGTCTTTCTGACCTACTTCACTCTCTATGACAGACTCCAGGACCATCCATATTACTACAAATAACTAAATTTCATTTCAGTTTAACTGAGTAATATTCCATTGTATATATGTGCCATATCTTCTTTATCCATTCATCTGTCGATGGACACTTAGGTTGCTTCCATATCCTGGCTATTGTAAATAGAACTGCAGTGAACATTGTGGTACATGACTTTTTTTTGAATTATGGTTTTCTCAGAGTATATGCCCAGTAGTGGGATTGCTGGGTCATATGGTAGTTCTATTTTTACTTTTTTAAGGAACCTCCATGCTGTTCTCCATAGTGGCTGTATCAATTGACATTCCCACCAACAGTGCAAGAGGGTTCCTTTTTCTCCATGCCCTCTCCAGCATTTATAGTTTGTAGATTTTTTGATGATGGCCATTCTGACTGGTGTGAGGTGATACCTCATTGTAGTTTTGATTTGCATTTCTCTAATGATCAGTGATGCTGAGCATCCTTTCATGTGTTTGTTGGCAGTCTGTATATCTTCTTTGGAGAAATGTCTATTTAGGTCTTCTGCCCATTTTTGGATTGGGTTGTTTGTTTCTTTGATATTGAGCTGCATGAGCTGCTTGTAAATTTTGGAGATTAATCCTTTGTCAGTTGCTTCATTTGCAAATATTTTATCCCATTCTGAGGGTTGTCTTTTCATCTTGTTTGTAGTTTCCTTTGCTGTGCAAAAGGTTTTAAGTTTCATTAGGTCCCATTTGTTTATTTTTACTTCCATTTCTCTAGGAGGTGGGTCAAAAAGGATCTTGCTGTGATTTATGTCATAGAGTGTTCTGCCTATGTTTTCCTCTAAGAGTTTTATAGTGTCTGGTCTTACATTTAGATCTTTAATCCATTTTGAGTTTATTTTTGTGTATGGCATCAGGGAGTGTTCTAATTTCATTCTTTTCCATGTAGTTGTCCAGTTTTCCCAGCACCGCTTATTGAAGAGGGTGTCTTTTCTCCATTGTATATTCTTGCCTCCTTTATCAAAAATAAGGTGACCATAGGTGCATGGGTTTATCTCTGGGCTTTCCATACTGTTCCTTTGATCTACATTTCTGTTTTTGTGCCAGTACCATATTGTCTTGATTACTGTAGCTTTGTAGTATAGTCTGAAGTCCGGGAGCCTGATTCTTCCAGCTCCATTTTTCTTTCACAAGATTGCTTTGGCTATTCGGGGTCTTTTGTGTTTCCACACAAACTGAAATTTTTTGTTCTAGTTCTGTGAAAAATGCCACTGGTAGTTTGATAGGGATTGCATTGAGTCTGTAGACTGCTTTGGGTAGTACCATCATTTTCACAATGTTGATTCTTCCAATCCAAGAACATGGTATATCTCTCCATCTGTTTGTATCATCTTTAATTTCTTCCATCAGTGTCTTATAGTTTTCTGCATATAGGTCTTTTGTCTCCTTAGGTAGGTTTATTCCTAGGTATTTTATTCTTTTTGTTGCAGTGGTAAATGGGAGTGTTTCCTTAGTTTCTCTTTCAGATTTTTCATCATTAGTATGTAGGAATGCCAAAGATTTCTGTGCATTAATTTTGTATCCTGCTACTTTACCAGATTCATTGATTAGCTCTACTAGTTTTCTGGTAGCATCTTTAGGATTCTCTGTGTATAGTATCATGTCATCTGCAAACAGTGGCAGCTTTACTTCTTGTTTTGTGATTTGGATTCCTTTTATTTCTTTTTCTTTTCTGATTGCTGTGGCTAAAACTTACAAAACTATGTTGAATAATAGTGGTGAGAGTGGACAGTCTTGTCCTGTTGCTGATCTTGGAGGAAATGGTTTCAGTTTTTCAGTATTGAGAATGATGTTGTCTGTAGGTTTGTCATATATGACCTTTGTTATGTTGAGGTAAGTTCCCTCTATGCCTATTTTCTGGAGGGTTTTTATCATAAATGGGTGTTGAATTTTGTCAACAGCTTTTTCTGCATCTGTTGAGATGATCATATGGTTTTTATCCTTCAATTTGTTAATATGGTGTATCACATTGATTGATTTGCGTATATTGAAGAATCCTCACATTCCTGGGATAACCCCCACTTGATCATGGTGTATGATCCTTTTAATGTGCTGTTGGATTCTGTTTGCTAGTATTTTGTTGAGGATTTTTGCATCTATGTTCATCAGTGATATTGGCCTGTAGTTTTCTTTCTTTGTGACATCTTTGTCTGATTTTGGTATCAGGGTGATGGTGGCCTCATAGAAAGTGTTTGGGAGTGTTCCTCCCTCTGCTATATTTGGCAAAAGTTTGAGAAGGATAGGTGTTAGCTCTTCTCTAAATGTTTGATAGAATTTGCCTGTGAAGCCATCTGGTCCTGGGCTTTCGTTTGTTGGAAGGTTTTTAATCACAGTCTCAATTTCAGTGTTTGTGATTGGTCTGTTTATATTTTCTATTTCTTCCTTGTTCAGTATTGGAAGTTTGTGCTTTTCTAAGAGTTTGTCCATTTTTTCCAGGTTGTCCATTTTATTGGCATATAGTTGTTTGTAGTAGTCTCTTATAATCCTTTGCATTTCTGCAGTGTCAGTTGTTACTTCTCCTTTTTCATTTCTAATGCTGTTGATTTGAGTGTTCTTTTTTTCTTGATGAGTCTGGCTAATAGTTTATCAATTTTGTTTATCTTCTCAAAGAAGCAGCTTTTAGTTTTATTGATCTTTTTTTTTTTTTAGTTTTATTGATCTTTGCTATCATTTCCTTCGTTTCTTTTTCATTTATTTCTGATCTGATCTTTATGATTTCTTTCCTTCTGCTAACTTTGGGGTTTTTTTGGTTCTTCTTTCTCTAATTGCTTTAGGTGTAAGGTTACATTGTTTTTTTGAGATGTTTGTTGTTTCTTGAGGTAGGATTGTATTGCTATAAACTTCCTTCTTAGAACTGCTTTTGCTGCATCCCATAGGTTTTGGGTCGTCGTGTTTTTATTGTAATTTGTTTCTAGGTACTTTCTGATTTCCTCTTTGATTTCTTCAGTGATCTCTTGGTTATTTAGTAGTGTATTGTTTAGCCTCCACGTGTTTGTATTTTTTACAGATTTTTTCCTGTAATTGATATCTCATAGTGTTGTGTTCGGAAAAGATACTTGATACGATTTCAATTTTCTTAAATTTACCGAGGCTTGATTAGTGATACAAGATAGGGTCTATCCTGGAGGATGTTCCATGAGCATTTGAGAAGAAAGTGTATTCTGTTGTTTTTGGATGGAGTGTCCTATAAATATCAATTAAGTCCATCTTGTTTAATGCATCATTTAAAGCTTGTGTTTCCTTATTTATTTTCATTTTGGATGATCTGTCCATTGGTGAAAGTGGGGTGTTAAAATCCCCTACTATGATTGTGTTACTGTTGATTTCCCCTTTTATGGCTGTTAGCATTTGCCTTATGTATTGAGGTACTTCTATGTTGGGTGCATAAATGTTTACAATTGTTATATCTTCATCTTGGATTGACCCCTTGATCATTATGTAGTGTCCTTCTTTGTCTCTTGTAATAGTCTTTATTTTAAAGTCTGTTTTGTCTGATGTGAGAATTGCTACTCCAGCTTTCTTTTGATTTCCCTTTGCATGGAATATCTTTTTCTGTGCCCTCACTTTCAGTCTGTATGTGTCCCTAGGACTGAAATGGGTGTCTTGCAGACAGCATATATACTTGTCTTGTTTTTGTATCCATTCAGCCCCAGTCTATGTCTTTTGGTTGGAGCATTTAATCCATTTACATTTAAGGTAGTTATCGCTACGTATGTTCCTGTTACCATTTTCTTAATTGTTTTGGGTTTGTTATTGTAGGTCTTTCCCTTCTCTTGTGTTTCCTGCCTAAAGAAGTTCCTTTAGCATTTGTTGTAAAGCTGGTTTGGTGGTGCTGAATTCTGTTAGCTTTTGCTTGTCTGTAAAGGTTTTAATTTCTCTGTCGAATCTGAATGAGATCCTTGCTGGGTAGAGTAATCTTGGTTGTAGGTTTTTCCCTTTCGTCACTTTAAATATGTCCTGCCACTCCCTTCTGGCTTTCAGAGTTTCTGCTGAAAGATCAGTTGTTAACCTTATGGGGATTGCCTTTTATGTTATTTGTTGTTTTTCCCTTGCTGCTTTTACTATTTTTTCTTTGTATTTAATTTTTTATAGTTTGATTAATATGTGTCTTGGTGTGTTTCTCCTTGGATTTATCCTGTATGGGACTCTCTGCGCTTTCTGGACTTGATTGACTATTTCCTTTTCCATATTAGGGAGGTGTTCAACTATAATCTCTTCAAATATTTTCTCAGCCCCTTTCTTGTTTTGTTCTTCTTTTGGGAACTCTATAATTTGAATGTTGGTGCGTTTAATGTTTTCCCAGATGTCTCTGAGACTGTCCTCATTTCTTTTCATTCTTTTTTCTTTATTCTGCCTTGTGGTAGTTATTTCCACTATTTTATCTGGCAGGTCACTTATCCATTCTTCTGCCTCAGTTATTCTGCTATTGATTCCTCCTAGAGAATTTTTAATTTCATTTATTGTGGTTTTCTTCATTGTCTGTTTGCTCTTTACTTCTTCTAGGTCCTTGTTAAACATTTCTTGTATTTTCTCCATTCTATTTCCAAGATTTTGGATCATCTTTATTATCATTACTCTGAATTCTTTTTCAGGTAGACTGCCTATTTCCTCTTTATTTATTTGGTCTGGTGGGTTTTTACCTTGCTCCTTCATCTGCCGTGTGTTTCTCTATCTTGTCATTTTGCTTAACTTACTGTGTTTGGGGTCTCCTTTTCACAGGCTGCAGGTTCGTAGTTCCCGTTGTTTTTGGTGT
The DNA here is from genome assembly GCF_964374135.1 of Grampus griseus. NCBI lineage: Eukaryota > Metazoa > Chordata > Mammalia > Artiodactyla > Delphinidae > Grampus > Grampus griseus. The sequence continues at coordinate 64,643,163 of NC_138998.1, forward strand.
GTGTCACTAGTGGCTAAGGTTGGTTCAGTGGGTTGTGTAGGCTTCCTGGTGGAGGGGACTGGTGCCTGTGTTCTGGTGGATGATGCTGGATCTTGTCTTTCTGGTGGGCAGAACCGCGTTCGGTGGTGTGGTTTGGGATGTCTGTGACCTTATTATGATATTAGGCAGGCTCTCTGCTAATGGGTGGGTCTGTGTTCCTGTCTTCCTAGTTGTTTGGCATAGGGTATCCAGCACCGTAGCTTGCTGGTCGTTGAGTGGAGCTGGTTCTTAGCGTTGAGATGGAGATCTCTGGGAGCGCTTTTGCCGTTTGATATTACGTGCAGCCGGGAGGTCTCTGGTGGACCAATGTCCTGAACTTGGCTCTACCATCTCAGAGACACAGAGCTGACATCTGGCCAGAGCACCAAGACCCTGTCAACCACATGGCTCAGAAGAAAAGGGAGAAAAAAAGAAAGAAAAAAATAAAATAAAATTAAAAAGTTATTAAAACAAAAAATAAAAAATTAAAAATAGAAAAATTAAAAAGTAATAAAAAAAGAAAGAAAAAAAGATCAACCAAACCAAAAAATCAAATCCACCAATGATGGCAAGCACTAAAAACTATACTAGAAAACAAGCAAACAAAAACGGACAGACAGAACCCTAGGACAAATGGTAAAAGCAACGCTATACAGACAAAATCACACAAAGAAGCATACACATACACCCTCACAAAAAGAGAAAAAGGAAAAAACAATATATTTATATATATATAAAAAAAAGGGAAGAGAGCAACCAAATCAATAAACAAATCTACCAATGATAATAAGCTCTAAATACTAACCTAAGACAGACATAAAACCAGAAACAAGTTAGATGCAGAAAGCAAACCCCAAGTCAACAGTTGCTCCCAAAGTCTACTGCCTCCGTTTTGGGATGCTTCGTTGTCTATTCAGGTATTGCACAGATGCAGGGAACGTCAGGTTGATTGTGGGGATTTCATCTGCTGCTTCTGAGGCTGCTGGGAGAGATCTCCCTTTCCCTTCTTTGTTCGCACAGCTCCTGGGGTTCAGCTTTGGATTTGGACCCGCCTCTGCGTGTAGGTCACCTGAGGGCGTCTCTTCCCTCAGGCAAGATGGGGTTAAAGGAGTAGCTGATTCGGGGGCTCTGGCTCACTCACACCGGGGGCAGGGCGGGGTACGGAATGTGGGGCGAGCCTGGGGTGGCAGAGGCCAGCGTGACGTTGCACCAGCCTGAGACATGCCATGTGTTCTCCCGGGAAAGTTGTCCCTGGATCCTGGGACCCTGGCGGTGGCGGGCTGCAGAGGCTCCCGGGAGGGGAGGTGTGGATAGTGACCTGTGCTTACACACAGGCTTCCTGGTGGCTGCAGTAGCAGCCTTAGCGTCTCATGCCAGTCTCTGGGATCCGCACTGATAGCTGCAGTTCGCGCCCATCTCTGGAGCTCGTTTAGGCGATGCTCTGAATCCCCTCTCCTCACGCCCCCCCAAACAATGGACTCTTGTCTCTTAGGCAGGTCCAGACTTTTTCCTGGATTCCCTCCCGGCTAGCTGTGGTGCACCAGCCCCTTCAGGCTGTGTTCACGCAGCCAACCCCAGTCCTCTGCCTGGGATCTGACCTCTGAAGCTTGAGCCTCAGCTCTCAGCACGGCCCACCCCAGCTGGTGAGCAGACAATCCTCTCGGGCTGGTGAGTGCCGGTCGGCACCGATCCTCTGTGTGGGAATCTCTCCACTTTGCCCTCTGCACCCCTGTTGCTGTGCTCTCCTCCGCGGCTCTGAAGCTTCCCCCTCTGCCACCCACAGTCTCCGCCCACAAAGGGGCTTCCTATGTGTGGAAACCTTTCCTCCTTCACAGCTCCCTCCCACTGGTACAGGTGCCGTCCCTATTCTTTTGTCTCTGTTTTTTCTTTTTCCCTACCCAGGTACGTGGGGAGTTTCTTGCCTTTTGGGAGGTCTGAGGTCTTCTGCCAGCGTTCAGTAGGTGTTCTGTAGGAGTTGTTCCACGTGTAGATGTATTTCTGATGTATCTGTGGGGAGGAAAGTGATCTCTGCCTCTTACTCTTCCGCCATCTTGAAAGTCTCCCTGTGATCACCAGGTCTTATATTAGGTGCTTGGGAAATCGAGGTAATTAAGTTATAGCTTCTCAAGGGGCTTAGATGAAAGGACGGGGGAGTGGAAAGTATTGGGAACATTGGGGAAGGTTTCTAGGAGGAGGGGGCCTGACCTCAGAACTTCTCATGAACCATGGAGCTGCAGTTTGGCTGGACAGGTTCTGATGGTGGTGTAGCTGATGGCAGAACACAGCTGGGCAGGCAAGGAGCCTTTCACCTTCCACATGTGTTTCAGTCTCTGGTTTATTTCCCATCACTGTACTGTTGCCGAAAGCGTCATCTTGATTTTGATATTATTTCCATGGTCACCTCCAGGTGGCCAGAGCATGCCTGGGTGTATGTTACCAAGCCAGCAATCATCTCTACATTCTGTGGGACACGGGTTCCTTTCAAGAGTTCCTGATAGCCAGTCTCTTTTGGTCTACTCCCTAAGCCTCAAGAAAAATGGTGGTGTTGGTAGGGGCCTTTAAAGTAATCCAGGACTGGACCTCTCAGATTGGAATGCTGTCTTCTCTATCTATTGCTGCATAACCAGTTACCCCAAACTTAGCACTTTAAAACAAGAAACATTATGTCACAGGTTCTGTGAGTCAGGAATCTGGGAACAGCTTAGATGGGTACCTCCAGGTCTGTCCTGAGGTTGCAGTCTCATCTGAAGGTTCCGCTGGGGAGGACCCGCCACCAAGCTCAGTCACATCGTTGGCAGGATCCAGTTCCCCACGGGTTGTTGGACTGGGCGCCTCAGCTCCTTGCCGACTTGGCTGGAGGCTGCCCTCAGTTGCTCGCCTTATGGGCTTCTCCATAGGCAGCTCACAACGTGGCAGCTGACTTCCCTCAGAGCAGGTGAGCAAGACACAATCCCTCAGACCAAGTCACATCCACAGCCTTTTTGTAACCTAATCCTGGAAGTGACACACCACTTCCTCTGCCTCGTTCTGCTTGCTGAAAGCACGTCACTAGATCCAGCCCAGTCAAGGGGAGGGACTGCACAAGGGCCTGAAGCACAGGAGGTGGAGTTACAGGGGGCCCTCTGGGCGCTGCCTGCCTCAGACACCCAAGCTTACATGGCAGGTGCTAAAGTGCATATTCTCAGTGCACCTCTGTGGATCAATTTTATTTGAAGACTTTTTTGGGGGAGAACTCCATTTAAAATCTGAGTATACGCATTGGTATGTAATCACACAGAATGCAAAACTAGCATGGCTTTTCAGAGGAAGAACACGAGTTTTTTTTTTTTTTTTTTTTTTTTTTTTTTTTTTGCGGTACACAGGCCTCTCACTGTTGTGGCCCCTCCTGTTGCGGAGCACAGGCTTCGGACGCGCAGGCTCAGCGGCCATGGCTCACGGGCCCAGCCGATCCACGCCATGTGGGATCTTCCCGGACCGGGGCACGAACCCGTGTCCCCTGCATCGGTAGGCAGACTCTCAACCACTGTGCCGCCAGGGAAGCCCAGAACAGAAGTTTTTAATTAATGCTGTGCTACTCTACCTCTAACTCTTTGCCCTCTTTAGCAGTTAGGGCTGCTTTGGTGGAAATGTTTGCATGTTCTTACTTGAGCTCTTTGCTGTGCAGATGAGATGCCAAGACCCAGAGAGGGGACAGACTCTTCCCAGGGCCACAGAGCCAGGGGTAGCCATGGGAGGGACATCTAAGGCACCTCAGACTCTGGCCCAGTGCGTCTCCTCCACCTCTCTGCACAGTCTCTGCCTCCAAATCAGTCCATACAACTTTTAGGCATATATTCTCTGCTTTTCGCAACCTCTGTCCTGTCCCAGAAAGAGATTGGGGAAAATAGGTCAAAATTTGGAGACTTGAGCCTTGGTATTGTTCTTTTAGTTAAATTTCAGGGTGTACATCTCCTATTGAGTCACACTGTGTCCTGAAAAGTTGCATAAATCAGTATTACTTGGCTCAGACAGTGTGTCTCTGCAGTTATGAATAACATTTGTATTAAGAACAGTGAGCCAATACACAACATTACTGTGAGACTGACAGGATCAGACAGAAAACCTCAGTCAATACTTTCTGTCTGGCAGAAAGCCCTTTTCCAGAGCATCCGTCTCCTCCCCCCACTAAAATAGTCTTTTTATAAAACCAAGCTCGGCAGTACATTTTATAGAAGATGACAGGTTCCCTTAGAGCCCACCTTAACATTCCTAAAAATTAATGGAAATGGGAGACTTAAAAGGATGGTCAAACTCATTAGCAGCCCTGCAGCCAAAACAAGGCAGGCCAGCTTTGGTCATTGAGACTGGCACTGGCCAGAATGTTAATACTATTCCCAGCTCCACGGTTCCTTTTGGATTTCAGTATTTTTTTTTTTTTTTTACTTTTGGTGCTTTCAAAGTGTTTCTTATCAATTATTTAACTTTTATTGAAAGTCAAAAGTAAGAAGTAGTTTTCATTGGGGGAAAGCAATGAGCTAAGTGGAATTTTTTTTTTTTTTTAAAGGATAATAGCTTTATTACTGATACGGTGCCAGGCAAAGGGGGACACATCGGGCTCCTGCCTCAAAAAACTATGTGTCCCTGATAAAGCGGAATTGGAATAGGGAGACTGTCATATATCAGCTGCATAATCTTACTTAAGTTGTTTAATCATTTTTAAACGGGTTTCCATATCTGAAAAATATTGTGCCAGTAGCACCTAGCTTACAGATTCTTCTGTGCTCACAGAACAGCATGACGTATTTAACGTGCCAATTGTGTATGCTTCTTAGTGCATAGTCGGTGCACATTAAACGGTTTCATTTCCAATCTCCTTAATAGTCTGTAACTGCCAAAAACCACCCTGGTTCTTTTCTTTGTCAGACCATTATCTCGATGTCCGCACTTTGCACTGTCTCCTCGGCTTGGGCCAGACCTGCATCATTTGCATATGTCACCCCGGATTTCATCTTTTCCTGAATAACTAAAAGCCTTAACATTTATAATTTTGCTCAATGGCTCCCAAGACGTAAATACAGACATCAAAATATGCTCATGTTTTCTGGTCTTTGGAAATATAGTCGTTTTGGGAACAACTATGTGTACACTGTGTTTCATGAGGAAGGTCTATTAAGAAGTCATTGTTGGTTTTCATGACAAGATTGTTCAGTCCAGAGGATGAGCTCCACTCAGCTACCATCAGCCACCTCTTCCTTTGTAAATGGAAGCTTCTCTGGGACCTGCCCAGGGCTGACCCTCTCCCGTTCCTCTTTGGACTCCTTTAGGATGACATCACTTCCCCCTGCTTCAGTGGTGACTGGCTTGAGTTATATCAGTTATTAAAAATGATCTAATATTTTCCTCTTAAATCTAGGGCCCTGGTTTGTTCTGTGATTAAGCTGGTGATTTATTTATAATATGGTACGAGAGACGGCTACAGCCACTCTATGATGTAATCTAAGAATGACATGAAAACAAAATAGGCTTTTACATAATGAAAGTGTTCCTGTAATACAGTTTAGGGCAAGGCTTTTTTTCCGTTGAGAATAGAGATGGATTCTTTACTTTCCCTCCAGTCCTTTCTTATCTCTGTTTCCCATTTGTAAGTCTTAAGGACTTTAAGTCAATTAAAAAAAAATCAGCATTTAAAACCCCACAAAGACTCTGGTTGGCTCTTCTAATCTCTTCTTGTCATCATCTTTGTTCCCCTCCCCCAATGCTCTCCTTGGCCTCTGTTTTGGCTACAGCTCTCTCAGCAGCCCTTAGCCTCCTCTCATCACACCATGGTCTTCACCATTCCTTTGCTTATGCTGTTCTTGCTTCAGGAAATGCTTCCCGCATCCTGAATCTTCTTCGGCAAAAGGCAGATATAGCTCACTGGTTCCTACAGATAGCAAACTTCTTCAGGCCAGCTCAAGTGCACCTCTTCCTCCAAGCCTTCTCTGAAGCTTCTGTCTCCTATTTAGAAACGCTTTCTCTGTATTTAATACCACAGCACTTAATACAACAGCAAGTTCCCCATCCCCACTGCAAGGAACACTGATAGAATATCAGAGTTAGAAGAGGAGAAAGGACTCAGGAAAACAGGGAGGGGGACTTTGTAGTTCTGGTTCTGCTCCTAACACTGAGACACAGGGAGGTCACGGCCCATCTTTGAGTTTCAGTTTTCCTCATCTGAAGAATGAGTAGTTTGGGTTTCATTTCATGTGGCCACATGGTGGATTGGTAGTGGCTCTTTGAGATGCTGTGTTGAGAAGGATTCTGAAGCGGTATCCTGACCGAGAAGGAAAGAGTCCGTGATCATTTAGCAGTGTCTGCCATGGCTGTGGGTGGGGAAGGGAGGGTGGAGGCGCACAGGAGGTCTCTGGGCAATTTTTGGACTGGATGATTTAGAGCTCTCTTTTTGTTTTACCTTCTGGGATGCTTTGATTTGCTGACTTTAAGTGTCTTGCCCAAGGTCACACAGGCAAGTAGTGGTTAGAATCCAATGCTCAGATGTAGAGATGGTTAAAAACTACATATTCTAATGCCCCCTGGCCGTGGGAGTTGAGAAGCTGGGATCAACAAGACTAGAGGGACCATGGTTTACCGGAGGCACAAGACTCCCCAAATTCTTCGTGTCCTTGGGGTGGAGTGGGCTCAGGAGATGCTCTCTACCTCTTTGCCTTCTTTGCTTCCAAAGAGTTATAATGCCTACAATATTCTAATTTATGTCAAAGGTGGCATTTCAAGGTCAAGGTCAGAAAGTTAGGTTATTCTGCCAGGGTCTTCTTCCTGGGTCAAGGCTCACAGAGTTAACCCATGTTCCTTTGGATCCTCTGTGCCTCTCTCCCAGACCCCAGACAAAATGCTCAGCTCTCCAAAGAATGCTAAATTGCTTGAGCACTAGGTCAGCTCCAAAAAAAAAAAAGTCCTGGAACAGTGAGAGACAGAGAGAGTTAGACGAGGGAAAGGAAGGGGGCAGTTTAGGATGGATGAAAGAAGGAACCAGAAGTGGTTAGTGTGGAGAAGAGAGAAAGGGGATGCATGAGGAGGGAGCAGAGTGGGACTCTGCCATGGAAGGGGCCATGAACTTGCTCTTTGTGACCCCAGAAGGAGTTCTGGGAGCAGTGGGTGGAAGCAACAGAAAGACAGTGTGAGGGAGAATGTTTTAGTATTAAGAGCAGACCACAGTGGCATGGGCCATTTCGGGCGTTAGGGTTATTTAGGTAGAGGCTGATACTGATGGGTCCTCGCAGAGGAAATAAGATGTTGGACTAGATGCCCTTTAAGGTCGTTCCTGTCCGGAGAGCATGGAATTTTCTGTAGACATGTTTTGTGTGCATTTTGTGTGCAAATTAAATAATTTCCATTGTAAAGCGAAGGCTTTATGGAGGGAAGTGATTCTTCTTTTCTCCATGGTCTTGGCACACAGAAATGCTGACTTATCTTGGGCAATCTTGTTTCACTTATCATTATTGATGAAGGAAAGGAGGCTAACTAAGGATGTCTTAGTGCTTGTTTGTGCTGAATGCAGTTTTGAGGATGATTTCTGAGCTTCTTTTCAAGACAGTTCCAAAGAATTCTGTTCTCTTGGTGTCCTTCAATCCGCTCCCCACCCACTGCCCCCTCCAATGTCAACAACTTGCTTTTTCTGTACTATCAGAGTGCTTTGTTTATACCTCCAGTGGAGCATTCACGTTGCTTTGCTCTGCTATGTAAGCAGATTTCCAGTCTTCCTTCTCCACGAGGTTGTAGAAGCTTCCTAAGAGCATAAATCCTGTCTTATTCCATAAGAGGACCCGTGGTGCCCAGTGTAGTGGTTTGCAAATAATGACGATGACTCACTAACCTAACAACCGTGTATTTAGCACCTACTGTGTGCTAGACTATTCCAGGTGTAGGCAATAGAACCGTGAACAAAATCAGACAAACTTTCTCTTTGATGGGAACAGGCAACACGTAAATCAATGAGTAAATAGATAATATTTAGGTTGTGATCTATTTCCAGAAGAAAAATAAAGCAGGTTAAGGGCACAGAGTGTGGGGATGACACAGATTTAAAATTCATTGGTCCGAGAAGGTCTTACTTGGGTACGCAGGCACACGGGCCTGCAGGCGGTGAGGCAGTCAGCTGAAGAGAGGGGAAAGAATGTTTCAGGCTGAAAGAAAGCAATTGCCAAGGCCCCGAGGCCGAAGCATGCCTGACGCATTCCAGAAAAGTGAGGAGGCCAGCATGGCTGGAGTGGAGTGACCAAGGTGAAGAGTGCAGGAGAGGAGGCCGCCCATTCTCATAAAGACAGATGCAACAACAAATATTTGTTAAGCACGTACTGAAGATGCTCAGAAAAAAAAATTGCCTTTGTGATTTAAAGAATTCACAGCAATCTAAGAAAAGGATGACGAAAGCTTTTTCTGGCTTTCAGCTTTGATACAGGGACAGTGGATGGAGAGCTGGGACAGTACCGGGGGGCAGCTCAGAACAAGTCCAGTTGCGGAGGGTATGGTTTCCCTCCTGTCGCTCTCTGTGGTGGAGGACCCTCCTTTCTGAGTCTCTGCTCCTGCGTCAGGCGCACCTGCAGGGAGGCTGGGGCCCCCGGTGCAGATGGGCAATTGCATGCCTAATCACCCATTCAGACACCCACTTATTTGTTTTCCACATGCAAATATGGGTTTTTTGCAGATGGATTTAATATATTTGTTGCTTCCCCATTTTATTTAAAACAAAACAAACGACCAACCGTGTCAGTTGAGGGCAACAAATAGAAACATGAGTATTATACGGTCTTCGCTATGCGCGCTGATTACATGGCTGAGAGGAATCCTAGGCAAATCAGTCTTTTCTCCGCTCAATTTTATTTTTACTTTATAGTACTCCTCTTACTCTCATTATTGTTTTAAAAAAATGTTTTAAGAGGGATGTGGTATTATTTACCCTAAATCATTTTCTCAATTTTTCGGGCTCCATGTTTTTACCGTGTGGTTTCCACATTTACCTTTTTAGTTTCTGCACTTCTGGTCCATTGTAAAAAAAAAAAAAAAAAAAAGGCATCATGGGATCTCCCAAGGCCAATAGCAGGTGGTTCCTACAACTTCTTTAGCCTGGAAATAAACAAATAAACAAACACAAATTAGAAGTACTTGCCCCTATTGATGCGCTATTATTACTTATTGTGCAAGATCATGCAAAAGTCACTTGCATTTACCTGGGAGCCTGTAGGTCAACACCAACATCAGAGAGAGGGCTTTGGAGGGTGTCTGTTTTGATGTCCGATGACATTTCAGAGCTCTAGAGAAGAACGTCAGAATTGGTAGTTAACATCGGCATTTATTTTATCCCGAGTGCCTCACTTTACAGTTAGGGGAACTGAGGCCCAGAGAGGTAAAATGACTTGTTCAAGGTGTCAGAGTAAGGGGTAGAGATCATACTTGAGCAGCTGGAGTCCTGGCAGGTGGCAGCCTCTGTGGCCAGGGGATGAAGAGACTGCTGGAGCCCCCAGAGGATCTCATCTCAAGGTGAGGTCTGTGTGTAAAGGGAGGGCCATGTGTCCCATTTTTTTCTCTCATAAACTGATTAAAAAATCCTTTGGGTATCAGATCTTAAGCAGAGAAGCAGTGATTGGGATTGTGGATAGAAATTGCTTGCAGTTTGCCTAAATAACAAGTTTGTGGACTGGATAAGAGGGATGTTGGGGTGGATTGTGTGTGTGTGTGTGTGTGTGTGTGTGTGTGGCGGGGGGAGAGAAAGAGAGAGAAAGAGGAGTGGGGGTGGGGAGGGAGAGAGAGGATGGAGATGAACAAACTAGGAGGGAGAGGGCAGACCACTTGGCAGCAGGAACTAAATAATTAGGCGCAAGATTTCTGAGCCAGAAGGAAGTCTAAAGCTTATTGAACTGGACTGCTTTATTTTGTAGAAAAAGAAACTGATGTCCAGAGTGGTTGAGAGCCTTGCCCCCCAATCATCCAACTTGAACTGAGTAGTTAGAATATCACACCGGCAACATCCTTTGATAGAAACTTTTATTTGAAAAAGTACCGATCATCACTATCAAGTCATATTTACTGGTTAACCAGTAGGGCCACTCATGTGAGAGGAAGCATCTGCCTTCTTAGGGGTTCTTTTCTCAGAGGTGGCTTTGCCAGGAGGAGATTGTCAAGGTCTGTGACAGCTCCAAGCACAGGTCTTCTCTGTTCTTGCAGCCGTGACAGATACCTAATCAGACGTCAGATGAACGCTTGACCGACCACCCCAGTGGCCATCTTCCAAATGATTTTCTGAAAAAGTAAGGTTTGGAGATGAAGGCCAGTTAAGTAACATTTTGTGGATCTCTTACATGTCCTTTAACGTAGGACCCTTTCACTTTTAAATGTTAAACGTTAGGTTGCTGGATTGCCGGAGATGTATGCGAAGTCCAAGGTGATATTTTCGGAGGTAGCCTGAGAGCAGGAAGGTCCGTATGTGTGAAAAGGGCAAACTTGTCAGGAACATATTGAGAGCGGGTCAACGGGTAGTGGCGGCAGGAATGATGAATGGTTCTGGGGACAGCCTTGACCCTGAAGGCCTCCGGGAGTCGAGTGTGGTGAGCGAGGGAAGGACTATTGATGTAAGACGCGTTCAGCTTGCCGTGTCGGCTCTGTGCAGGGGCCCTCTCTGCAGCTGTCTGCCCTGAAGTACTCGCTGTCTTTTTCTCCTGCTGATACTTTGTGGCTTGATATAAATGCTTCCCACCGTGGGCTGGACAATGCCAGACACCGCCCGCAGCCTCTGTGTCCGTGTCAGACACAGCGTGTTGGACGTTCAAGTGACTCCATCCTTATTCCCATGTCTTTCTCTTCCCTCCGCCCCACCATGCCCACCCACCTCCCCGCTTTGAGAAAAAAATCACCCGAATTGTTTGAAGGTTCCTTTATGTGGATTTGTTTGTATTTTTATTTTATTTATTTGTTTGTTTTTGGCTGCGTTGGGTCTTCGTTGCTGCACGCAGGCTTTCTCTAGTTGCGGTGAGTGGGGACCACTCTTTGTTGCGGGCTTCTCATTGCGGTGGCTTCCCTTGCCGCGGAGCACAGACTCTAGGCGCGCAGGCTTCAGCAGCTGTGGCTCGCGAGCTCTAGAGCGCATGCTCAGCAGTTGTGGCGCACAGGCTCAGCTGCTCCGCGGCATGTGGAATCTTCCCAGACCAGAGCTCGAACCTGTGTCCCATGCATTGGCAGGCCGATTCTTAACCACTGCGCCACCCGGGAAGTCCTGTTTTTATTTTGTTACTAATTTGTTTCCCGTTCGTATCTGAAACAAATTTACCTTATGTGAGACCACATTATAATATACTTGAATTCTCTTTGGCTCTGTGATTTCTTTTGTTTTTTCTTTTACTTAAAAAAGGGATATTTCCTTCTCTCCTCAGACCTAGCTTTCTCATCTACACAGACAATCTATTTTTGAAGACTCTTTAGGGAGTTGCCAACTTTGTTGGAACTATTAGTGTAGAAGCAATTCGGATGACAGAATCCCACAGTTAACTTGCTTTTCTAGAAACAATTTATTTTCCCTTTAGCTTCAAGGAGTAGCAGTGGGGAATAGGGCATTCTGAAAATAAGAAAAATGTGCCAAATGAGTTGCTGATTTCCAGCGAGGCACATGGAAAAAAGGTTTTGATTTCAGTGACCTCTCTGCTCATTGGAAAACTCTAGGCTGGTAGATTTCATGATCCCGAGACTGAGTGCTCTCAGGTTACAGAGAGTGATGAGGGGAAATCTCAGGGTGGAGGGTGCTCTCTTATTGGGCTCAGGGCTGTTACAGAGACATAGTGTCCTTTGGCATTAAGACACATCATTTCTTCCAGTTGGGTCATGTTTAAGGACTAGTTCCACCAAATCCCCAAGTACTTGGAGCCCAGAGGGAACGCAGAGCGTTTGAAGAGTCAGCCTTAGCATGGATTGTGTTTCAGCGTGGCCAGTGGCCAAACTTGGTGATGCCTACTGGCTTTGTTCAACAAATTTCTTAACGTCTAGACACAGGCCCGCATCTTATGTGCCCCCCCCCCTTTTGGTGGTGTCCCTATTTGATTCGTCTTGCATTTAGGTCTATTTGGTCTTAAAAATAACACACTAAATAAGAGGGCGGGTGAGCTGAGCTCCGACCCCAGCTCTGCTACAACCATCTGTGGAACTACCCTCAAAATTTTCATTTATTCAAGAAATATTTAAATGAGTACTTTTTACACATCAGTTACCTGAGACACAAAAAATGTGTAAGACACGGTTCTCACCTTGACTGCTTACAGTCGGGGATAGAGGACCAAGTACAAAAATAGATCACGAAGTGACTTCTCCTTTCTGGTCTCCCTTTTACATATGGAAGAGTCAGAGCTGGGCCAGGTTATGGCCACGTCCTTTCGGAGGCTCACATGCGGTCATTTGTACAAAACTCATCAAACATCTGATAGTCACGTATCTAATTAAAAATTGACAAACATTTCCCTTTTCTCCCCAGTTTATCAGGGGTGATGTTGCAGATGAATGAGGAAGTATCTATAGAATGCTTTAATAAGCAAGTTGGAAAAAGACGTGCTATAACTTTGAGGCATTATTATTAACGGAGAAATGAAAACAAGGGCTGATGTTTTTAGAGAGAGAACAGATGGTTCCTTTGTTTAGAATTTGAGTATAAATGAGAGAGGAAAAGAGATACTTGCCATATTGTTTAGGCCCTGAATGTGAGTGACTTTAAAATGCCAAAACAATCTGGTGAGGAAAGTCCCATGGATTCAAAATAGCTCCTACACTGATCAAACTATAATTAATTTAACAAAAAAATGACAGTAAGAAAAATCCTAATAAGAATTGCCACGGTGACAATTGACAGAACCTAACAAAAACTCCCATTTTTGTGTCAACTCTAGAAACTTAATTTTTCCTGTGTTCAGGACTTATACCACACAGCAGAACAAATTAGTGGGAACTGATTTAAAACTGTTTCTTTCTAAAGTCATCCCCGCCCCCCTAGTTATTTCAGTTTCCCATGACTCAGAAAGGAAATCTTCAGGATTCACGAGAAATTGGCAATCCTCTCCCACCTTTGCTGTTGGAGACTGCTGGAAGAACTGAGAGTTGGGGCAGATTAACATGGGAGAGCAAACCTCAGAGGACATGGGTTGGGATGGCAGAAGGCAGGGTCTGGGAAGGCTCTTCGAGAAACTTGTGGACAAAATGTTGTCAAATGGTTTCTTTCTCTCTTCCTTCATTTCTTCATTTCTTACATCTGCCTTTGCAGTCCACAGTCAATTAATGTATCCTTTTGGTGTGGTCCTTGCCCTCTTGAGCTGACAGAAAACGTGGGCTGTGAGAATGAGGTCTTAGGCCACCAGGCTTTTCACCTTGTCTTAGGAGGCAGCTTGTGTGCTACTGCCTCCCGTACAATGAAGACGGCAAAGTAAACTTAATAATCAAACAATAAAGCATGTTTTCTTCTCCAACCCCCACATTTTTTGTAGGTCAAAAAACTCTGCTTTTGGGTGTGCTCTGCTAAAAAAAAAAAAAATCAAATAATGGTAAATATCTCGTGCTGCTCTTACCGTTCTCCTTTGCCCATGAAATCGTAATATGTTGGGGAAACAAAGATTTCCGTTTCTTGACTGTAATTGTTGAAATATATATTCAGAGTTTTCCATTTTATGTATTGGCTGATAGCATAAAATAGTGTGACATGGTGTAAGGATTTTCTAATGGAGGAATGTCTGAGAGTATCCCTTGGGTGTTGTATATGCTTCTTCATTGTTCTGTCATCTTGACAAAGTTTCTTTATCCCTTGTCATTTCTTGATCTCTAAAGTGAGATTATCAAGATGATCTCCACAACTTTTTTTTTTTTTCCTCATTAACATGAAATCCATGGTATCTGAGAGTTTTGGGAACGGACAGCTATTTCTAGGCATCTTCATTTTTCTGACCTTTAAGTGGAATGATGACCCCTTAACGCATGTAATCATCAGCCTCAGTAATTTTCAGACGCCTCTAGGACGCAGACACCCCGCACTTCATTGCACTCATTTGTTTGTGATTAACATTCTCTGCTCTTTCTCATATCCCAAGCTCATGTTTTGAAATGTAACTATAGGGTATTCTTTCCCTCTTGCACTAAATACCTTGCTCAAAGTTGTTTATCTATTAAGTGACAACACCATATTGACATCTAAGGCTTTTCTTTCATTTTACGGCCTTAGATGAGAAGTTTTGGGGTCTCAGCCTCCTTTGCTAGAGGTTAGTGAACCAAGGCCTGGTGAGGGGACGCTTGTTGTCTCGTCACCTGTATGAACCAGAACAGGAACTGTAGTCATCTTATACTGTAAAGGCCCGACAGGAAAGCCTCTGACCTTCAGCAATCCGAGAGGCGTGTTGGTGTGGAGTTGTGGGACGTCAGTGTGGCTAAGCTCAGATCACCTGAGCTTTCTGAGCCTCACTTGACCCATGCGTGAAATGGGGTAATGACCTCTTTTCTACATGAAAGCGGAGGGCTGTCCAGAGAGCTTCTGGGGAGCGCTTCCTACCCTGGGATCTATGATTCTGTGAGCAAGTACCACTCCCAAGGTACTAGTTGCCAGGTACTTGGGTGGGGAAAAGAAGGTTGAGGCTATTTTCAGAGGCTTGGATTGCTTATAGACTATTTGGTAGGAGAGCAATACCTTTGAAAAGTTAAGGAACGCTTTTATATATTATGTAAGGAAGTTGATAAAAACTGATACATTTACAAAGTACCTTAAAGTCTATCACCTTTTTTTCCTCTAGCCTGGTGGAATTGGTTTGTCATTTTTGCCATTTTATTTTTGTGGAAACTGAACCAGCGAGAGAAATAGTAGGATGCTGTCAGTGTCAGTCTAAGGATACTGTAAAGCAGCAGGTGGTTGAAGTTTTTCCTAGAGCTTAGGAGCTGCAGAGGAGTTTACAATCTTCCAGTCCAGTGGTTTGCAAGCCTGGCCACCTATTAAAATCTCTGGAGGAACTAAGAAAAAAAATGCCCTGGGACTTCCCTGGTGGTCCAGTGGCTAAGACTCCACGCTCCCAATGGAGGGGGCTCTGGGTTCGATCCCTGGTCAGGGAACTAGCTCCCACATGCTGCAACTAAGAGTTCGCATGCCACAGCTAAGACCCGGCGCAGCCAAATAAATACATAAATAAAAATATTAAAAAAAAATGCCCTGTCCTTAAGCTGCTCACCTGAACTAGAGTGTCTGAGCCTCAATCTTATTTTAGAGCTGCTTGGAGACCCATTGATCTCGTCTTGATCTTTAACCTGTGTCTTTGGTGGTATCTTGGTAAATATCTCTCTCCATGGGCTGTCACCCCCCTGACACACAAGTGAAACTGCTGGAGGACCAAGAATTTCACCCAAACAACACGAACACACTGGGAACTCTACTTGAGAAGGCTCATAAGTTCTGTGAGGCCTTAAAATAAATATGAAGGGAGAGAAGGGCTTAATATTTTTTACAATGGTACGTGCCTTCTTTTATGCTTCTAAGAACGTATAAAATGATAGCAAGGAATATATTTCATTGCTTTAATTGTTCAGGTCTTTTTAAAGTATGTGCAATAAAATACCATTTAAGCTAACTGAATTTTATATTTTAATGCTTTTTGGAAAGGAACAATACCTAGTATTCAGCTGCAGTATAATTTTTAATTTATATTTATATATTTTTTCCCCCAGTCAGCAGGCCCTGGTTTGGAACCAGAGGGCTGAGAGTTCTGCTGCCTTCCCAGATATTTTACCTGTTTCTGTTTAAACATCAAGTTCTATTTGGTTGATGGTTCTTGACCTCATAATGTCTAACCTTCATATCTTTTTATTTCCGTCTCCAAACTTATCCAGGAAGAAAACTGCAAGGCCTGATTCACTGGTTTTTCCTCCTGCTGGGAAGTTTAGGTGTGTAGCACATGTGACCTAATCTATATTTTAACAAAAAGAATGCTTCTTGCCCATCCCCCTCCCCAGCACTGTGCACTTGGTGATCCTTAACCTCAAAGGCCACTGCTGATAGATTTTAAAAAATTGATACTAGCTATTACCTTGTTAGATATAGCTCTTCTTCCAACTCTAAACTTGCTCTTTCTAGAAGGGAAATAGTACTCGGATTGCAAATGTGGTGAACTGGAATTTCAGAGGCTTGAATTGACCTACAAATCTTGTAATTGTAGCCCTGGTTACATATACACTGTGGCCTTGTACATGTTATGTATTATTTACCCCAGGAGTTTTAGAAGAAGAAATGATAGGATAATTTTCCATGTTAAGAAATTAAAATGTGCAAAATTCTTTGTGTTGCTATGAAGCATATGGACACATATTATATAGAATGAAGTAGTTTTGACTTAATTTATTAATTACTTTCAAATCCTGTTAGAAAATAGAGCTACTTCTTTTTTTTTTTTTTTTGCGTTATGCGGGCCTCTCACTGTTGTGGCCTCTCCCGTTGCGGAACCCAGGCTCCGGACGCGCAGGCTCAGCGGCCATGGCTCACGGGCCCAGCCGCTCCGCGGCATGTGGGATCTTCCCGGACCGGGGCACGAACCCGTGTCCTCTGCATCGGCAGGCGGACTCTCAACCACTGCGCCACCAGGGAAGCCCAGAGCTACTTCTTAATTGCTACACTTTTTTCCCTTCTCTTTCTCAGTGGTTATTACTTTAATTTAATATTTTACTGTAAGTGATTTCCAACATAAAAAGTATAGTCCAAACAATACCCATAAGCTTTTAAAATTTTTTAAATTATTTTTTATTGAGATATAGTGGATGTACAATATTATTTAAATTACAGGTGTACAACATAGTGACCCACGAGTTTTAAAGGTTATACTCCATTTATAGTTATTTAAAAATATTGGCTATATTCCCTGTACTGTACGATATATTCATGTAGATTAGATTCCACATGTAAGTGATATCATACAGTATTTCTTTCTGTCTGATTCATTTCACTAAGCATAACACCCTCCTGGTTCATCCATGTTGTTGCAAATGGCAAAACTATTCTTTTTTATGGCTGAACAATATTCCATTTTATATCACATCATCTTTGTCCATTCATCTGTTGATGGACACTTAGGTTGCTTCCATATCTTGGCAGTTGTAAATGATACTGCTATGAACATTGGGGTGCGTGTGTCTTTTCAATTTAGTGTTTTTGTTTTCTTCACATATAAATCCAGAAGTGGAATTGCTGGGTCATATGGTAGAATACCCATATGCTTTCATCAGATTCATTGATTGTTAACATTTTATCCCATTTGCAGTCTCTCCTCTCTTTCTATTTTCTTCTATATGTGTACACACACACACACACACACACACACACACACACACACACACACACAAACACATATACATATACATATATATATTTTTCTGCAGTATTTTTTCTACAGTGATGGAGAGGAAGTTGCATATGTCATGATACATCATGGCCCCCTATGCCTAAGTGCAGTGTGTATTTCCTAATAATAAAGATCATCTCTTCATATTCACATTATAGTTATCAAATTCAGTACCCATAACACTGATTTAATACATTTTTGAATTTTATTTATATAATTTTTATACAGCAGGTTCTTATTAGTTATCCATTTTATACATATTCGTGTATACATGTCAATCCCAATCTCCCAATTCATCACAGCACCACCCCTACTGCCCCCGGCTGCTTTCCCCACTTTGTGTCCATACGTTTGTTCTCTACATCTGTATCTCAATTTCTGCCCTGCAAACTGGTTCATCTGTACCATTTTTCTAGGTTCCACATATATGCGTTAATATATGATATTTGTTTTTCTCTTTCTGACTTACTTTACTCTCTATGACAGTCTCTGGATTCATCCATGTCTCTACAAATGACCCAATTTCGTTCCTTTTTATGGCTGAGTAATATTCCATTGTATATGTGTACCACATCTTCATTATCCATTCGTCTGTTGATGGGCATTTAGGTTGCTTCCATGACCTGGCTATTGTAAATAGTGCTGCAGTGAACATTGGGGTGCATGTGTTTTTTTGAATTATGGTTTTCTCTGGCTATATGCCCAGTAGTGGGATTGCTGGGTCATAGGGTAATTCTATTTTTAGTTTTTTAAGGAACCTCCATACTGTTACCCATAGTGGCTGTATCAATCTACATTCCCACTAACAGTGCAAAAGGGTTCCCTTTTCTCCACACCCTCTCCAGCATTTGTTGTGTGTAGATTTTCTGATGATGCCCATTCAGACTGGTGTGAGGTGATACCTCACTGTAGTTTTGATTTGCATTTCTCTAATAATTAGTGATGTTGAGCAGCTTTTCATGTGCTTCTTGGCCATCTGTAAGTTTTCTTTGGAGAAATGTCTATTTAGGTCTTCTGCTCATTTTTGGATTGGGTTGTTTGGTATTTTAATATTGAGCTGAATGAGCTGTTTATATATTTTGGAGATTGATCCTTTGTCTTTTGATTCATTTGCAAATATTTGCAAAAGGGTTGTCTTTTCATCTTGTTTGTAGTTTCCTTTGCTTTGCAAAATTTAAGTTTCATTAGGTCCCATTTGTTTATTTTTATTTCCATTACTCTAGGAGGTGGATCAAAAAAGATCTTGCTGTGATTTATGTCAAAGTGTGTTCTTCCTATGTTTTCCTCTAAGAGTTTTATAATGTCCGGTCTTACCTTTAGGTCTCAAATCCATTTTGAGTTTATTTTTGTGTATGGTGTTAGGGAGTGTTCTAATTTCATTCTTTTCCATGTAGCTGTCCAGTTTTCCCAGCATCACTTATTGAAGAGACTGTCTTTTCTCCATTGTATATCCTTGCCTCCTCTGTCATACATTAGTTGACCATAGGTGCGTGGGTTTATCTCTGGGCTTTGTATCCTGTTCCATTGATCTCTATCTCTGTTTTTGTGCCAGTACCATATTGTCTTGATTACTGTAGCTTTGTAGTATAGTCTGAAGTCAGGGAGTCTGATTCCTCCAGCTCCGTTTTTTTCTCTCAAGACTGCTTTGGCTCTTTGGGGTCTTTTGTGTCTCCATACAAATTTTAAGGTGTTTTGTTCTAGTCCTGTAGAAAATGCCATTGGTAATTTGATAGGGATTGCGTTGAATCTGCAGATTGCTTTGGGTAGTATAGTCATTTTCACAATATTGAGTCATTCAAATCCAGGAACATGGTATATCTCTCCATCTGTTGGTATCATCTTTAATTTCGTTCATCAGTGTCTTATAGTTTTCTGCATACAAGTCTTTTGTCTCCCTAGGTAGGTTTATTCCTAGGTATTTTATTCTTTTTGTTGCAGTGGTAAATGGGAGTGTTTCCTTAATTTCTCTTTCAGATTTTTCATCATTAGTGTATAGGAGTGCAAGAGATTTTTGTGCATTAATTTTGTATCCTGCAGCTTTACCAAATTCATTGATTAGCTCCAGTAGTTTTCTGGTGGCATCTTTAGGATTCTCTACATATAGTATAATGTCCTCTGCAGGCAGTGACAGTTTTACTTCTTCTTTTCCATTTTGTATTCCTTTTATTTTTCTTCTCTGATTTCCATGGCTAGGACTTCCAAAACTATGTTGAATAATAGTGGTGAGAGTGGACAACCTTGTCTTGTTCCTGGTCTTAGAGGAATTGCTTTCAGTTTTTCACCACTGAGAATGATGTTTGCTGTGGCTTTGTCGTATATGGTGTTTATTATGTTGAGGTAGTTCCCTCTATGCCCACTTTGTAGAGAGTTTTTATCATAAATGGGTGTTGAATTTTGTCAAAAACTTTTTCTGCATCTATTGGGATGATCATATGGTTTTTATTCTCGAATTTGTTAATATGGTGTATCACACTGATTGATTTGCATATATTGAAGAATCCTTGCATCCCTGGGATAAATCCCACTTGATCATGGTGTATGATCCTTTGAATGTGTTGTTGGATTCTGATTGCTAGTATTTTGTTGAGGATTTTTGCATCTGTGTTCATCAGTGATATTGGTCTGGAATTTTCTTTTTTTGTAGTTTGATTTAATACTTTATTGTTTTGTACTCCTGTTTCGTCAACTTGCCCAGTTGTATAATATACTTGACAGCATTTTTCCCCTCTAGTAGAGAATCCAGCCTAAAATCAGGCAGTGCATTTAGTTGTCATGTTTCTTTAGTCTCTTTTAATCTGGAACATTTTCACAGCCTTTCTTCTTTTTTTATGATGTAGACATTTTTGAAGAATACAGTGCCCCCCTTTTGAGAAATATAATAGTCCTCATGTTGGGTTTGTCCACTGTTTCTTTGTGTCCTCCTCAGGAATTCTGTCTAGAGGTTTACGATGGTGAGTCAAGGTATTGTTCAGTTTCTCCACTATATAGTTACCATTTTCCCCTTGCAGTTATTAAGCAGTCCACGAGGAGATACTTTATTCTTGCTCCTCATCAGAAATTTCCTTGAAATTCTTGTAAAACCAGTCTTTACTATGATGTCTGCAAAATGATGTTTTTCTATATTTAGTGCTTTCTTAATGTTTATTATGCAACATTCTGCAGTCTAGTCTAAGCAAGACTCCTTCCCTTCTCTTTCTCTCTGTTTCAAATATAGGTATGGACTCCAGATTTCTCTTTTAATCTTGTATAATTCATTGGTGCTATTTAATTATTGTGATGCTTACATTGTCCCAGACTATTGCAGTGGAGCCCCTTTAAGCTGGCTCCTGTGTCCTTGTGATATGTCCCCATCTTTGTTGTTGCTAGCACTTATTTACCTGCTCAGATAAAAAGGTATTTTAGTTTAATCTTGTATCTTCTCTGCTTGAGCTCTGAAATCAACCATTTCTTCAGTATGTCCTGGTTGTTTTCAGTGGAGAATGGTGTTAGAGACCAGTATTTGAGTGCTACGTATGCTCATGGGTACTGTGGTGCCTTTGGTCCTATGCCCTTCCAATGGCCAGAGCTGGGAAATTTTACACATAAAAGTATATAGGCAAATACGTGTATATATAAAGCACCCACATATATACATACCTGTGCTATATGGATGTGTATCCATATATGTGTATACAAATAATAATAATGATTTTATTTTTATTATTGTACATGACACAAAAGAAACCTGCTAGAAAGAGTTCAGGGTTTGCTTGTGATCTTCTCCCCCAACTTTAACCCTTCCCAGGATTGAGGGTATATTATCAAATACTGTGTTTAGGAATTACCTGGATTGGTTCTTTTTTCTTTATGATCCTTCCCCCCAACCCCTCAGTGTCATTATGCTGTTCATTTGAAATTTGTTTGAGTTCAGTTGTTTCATTTGGCTTTGGATTTTAGTTTCTCTCCTTCCCACCCTTGTCTTGTTGATTTAATTTTAATTTTTGAATACGTAAAATGTTAACAAGCTTCAAATGTTAAGACTAAACAAAAAAGTATACTCAGAGAAGTGCTACTCCCTCCAATATTTCTTCTACCCTGTTACTCCCTTCACCTCTTGTAGGTAATCACCCTCATTGTTTTCCTGGTTATCCTTCTTGTGTCTCTCATATTTCCTTTTCTTTATTACATACAAGGTAACATATATGCTCTTTCGTACTTTGCTTTTTAAAAATTCTTTTCTTCTTTCTTTCTCTCTTCCTCCCTTCTTTCTTTCTCTCTTCCTTCCGTCTGTCCTTCTGTCTTTCTCTTTGTCTCTCTCTTCCCTTCTCTCTCTTTTCTTCCTTCTTTTTTTTCCATCTTTTTGCCTTATTTTCTGCCTCTCCTTCCTTCTGTCTTTCTCTCTTTCTGTCTCTTTGTTTTATATGACTGATCTCCTATGCTTGGACAGTTGAGTAGTTTCCTGCCATGAATAATATTATGCATATTTATTTTTATAATGTTGGAGGTGTATCTTCAGGTTATATTCTTAGAAATGGGAATGCCGGGTAAAGGGAGAATGTTTTGTTAGGTAGGTAGTGACATATTCCTCTCCATGTGGGTGTCCCACCAGCATCCTCAACCACAGAGTGTATCGTCAAGCTTTTGAATTGCTGCCAATGTGATGGGTGAGAAATGATATCTCAGTGTAGTTTAAATTTGCATATATCCTATTATGAATGAAGTAGAACATCTTTTCCTGTGTTTAAAGACTATATTAGTTAATTTTATAAATTCTATTTTTCTGAATTGTCTGTTCATATCTTTTGCCCATTTTTTAAATTTGGATTTTGGTCTTCTTTTCCCTCAAAAATATCTCTGTAAATTAACCCTTAATTTATGAAATATATTATGAATATTTTATCCCAGTTTGTTTTTTGACTTTGTTTATAATGCTTTTCTCTTTTTGTCATGAAAAAAGGCAACATTTATATTTATATAGACAAGTTTAACAATCTTTTTTTATTGCTTCTGTTCTTTGATCATAGTTTTTTTTTTTTTTTTTTTTGCGGTACGCGGGCCTCTCACTGTTGTGGCCTCTCCCGTTGCGGAGCACAGGCTCCGGCTGCTCCGCGGCATGTGGGATCTTCCCGGACCGCGGCACGAACCCGCGTCCCCTGCATCGACAGGCAGACTCTCAACCACTGCGCCACCAGGGAAGCCCTTTGATCATAGTTTGAAAGCATTTCCTGACACGATGTTTGCTCGCGTTATCATCTAGTACCTGCATAGTTTGACTTAAAAAAAAAAGTAATTAATTAATTAATTAGGCTGCTTTGGGTCATCGTTGCTATGCGCAGGCTTTCTCTAGTTGTGGCGAGCGGGGGCTACTCTTCCTTGTGGTGCACGGGCTTCTCATTGCGGTGGCTTTCCTTGTTGTGGAGCACGGGCTCTAGGTGCACAGGCTTAGTAGTTGTGGTGCACGGGGCCCAGCTGCTCCGTGGCATGTGGGATCTTCCAGACCAGGGCTCGAACCCGTGTCCCCTACACTAGCAGGTGGATTCTTACCCACTGCACCACCAGGGAAGCCCGTAGTTTTCACTTTTCATATTTAGATCTCTGATTCATTTGCAGTTTATTCTTTTTTTTTTTTTCGCTACGCAGGCCTCTCACTGCTGTGGCCTCTCCCATTGCAGAGCACAGGCTCCGGACGCACAGGCTCAGCGGCCATGGCTTACGGGCCCAGCCGCTCCGCGGCATGTGGGATCTTCCTGGACCGGGGCACGAACCCGCGTCCCCTGCATCGGCAGGCGGACTCTCAACCACTGCACCACCAGGGAAGCCCTGCAGTTTATTCTTATATGTAATGTGATGAATGGCTCTAATTTTATCTTTATCCAAATGACTGTCTAGGGCCCCAACACCATTTAGTTAAACAATTCTTTGTGATTTGAGATTGATGGTTACTTTTTAACCTATACCTTGACTAGATGTGAAGGAGAGTGAATGATGGTGAACAGTGGAATAGGGTGATTAGAGGAAAATTTAGAGGTTCTGGCTAAAGACTGAGACCAGAATCAAACCTGTATCTCCTCACTTTCAATCCAGAATACTTGACCTTTTATAAGTCAACCTCTCTTATCCATTTCCCCTAACATATTTAACAGGAAAGATGTTTAAAACAAAAGAGGGGCTTAGGCATTATCTGTCCTCTCCTCCTTTTCAGTGATCTGTCACCACTCCTCCTACCTGAAATAGATTATGAGAACTTGGCTGCATACTTTTTGGTGAGCACCTGTGACTCTGTCTGTTGTCTGTAGCACCTGGTCACACGCTGTTTACTCACTTTGCCCACTTCTGCCAACTGCCTTTGTTTCAGTGACATCTCTGCTTGTAGCCCATAGCCACATGAGGTGAGAAGAGATCCCAGAGGTTTTAGGGTTTTGGGGGGCTGGCTTTACAGCTCCATAAATCTCCATCAAGTTGGGAAATATACCGAAATCTCTTTTTCCTAGATTTTGGAGAATGAAGAATTCCAAATAAATAAGTTTCATACCTTAAGGTGTCAAAATTTAAAAGTTTGTTAATTTTTATAGAACGCAGAATAAATGTCTCCTGTCTTCTTTAAAAGAACTCACCTGATGACTTAATATTGATGGCACAGGCATTTTTGTGCATTTTGCAAACTGAGTTCTGCTAAACGTTAGCCTTCTTTGATCTGTGGATAGCTATTCCATGAAAAGGGAAATTTTTGTGGTCAAACATGTTTGAGAAATGACAGCTTATGCAAACTTAGACACATTTCTTTGCTGTAGGATTTCTCATAGCTCTTAGTATGAATTTGTCAAATTTCTTTAATCAGGAACAAATAACTGCCCCCCTCCTCCCAACCCATTTACACCTATTAATAGCTTTGATACTTGGATCTGTACCATCAAGTGTATTTGGGCTGCAATATTGTATCATATAGTAGCAGGATTCCATGTCCCCTTTTTGGTTTTATTGTTTCCTCCTAAACTCTTCTGAAGTTAAGCTCTGTGAAGGCGTTTATTCATTACTGTGCTACAAATACCTACTGTGCTACAAATACCTGTGGTGCCTGGAGTGTAGTAGGTGCTCATTAAGTATTTCTGAGCTTGAAGTTGTCAGCTCTCATTGACCTTGCTACAGTGTTTCTGGTTTGGTTCCCCTTCCAAAGGTATATGTTTTAAACAGCAGTTTCTTTCTTTTCAGTCCTAACAATCGGATAACATATTTGCAAAGAATTCTGTGTATAACTTCCTGGCCTCTCTAGAGGTGTAAATCTTAATCATGAATCATTACTACAAAAATGATATAAACATTGCCGCTTGTCACCCCGAAATACACACATAGAAATGCCCCTGGGAGAAGCAGCTAGTTTACCAGGCAATACCTGTGCTTGGGAGCTCTGCCCTCCTGCATTTTCCATTTAGGACTTGGACTGGAAACCACGGTTGGTTTTCTCTGTCTTACAGATTTGAATAGCTTTTCTGATCAGCGACTGCGCTGATGTATTCCAGTTTCAGCTGCTCTGAAAGATGACCACCTATCTCCTGGAGCTTGTCCAATCTTCCCTGCACCTTCCCATCCCAACCAGGATCTTACAGAGGAGCCCATATTTTAGGTTAGTTGGTATCAGTCATAAATGTGTACTTAGGTGCGTGCATGCATGTGCACACACACACATCTTCTGAGTGAGGGGCTGAGGTGTCAGATATCTAGCTTTAATACAGGAGCTCTTTGGGAACTCAGAATTCTGAGCTATTAGTGTGCTTTCTTTTCTTTCCTTTTTTTTTTTTAAAGTTAAATGAACTGCTTTTTTAAAAAAAATTTATTATTTATATTTTTGGCTGCGTTGGGTCTTTGTTGCTGTGCACGGGCTTTTTCTGGTTGCTGTGAGCGGGGGCTACTCTTCGTTGTAGTGCGCAGGCTTCTCACTGCAGTGGCTTCTCTTGTTGCAGAGCATGGGCTCTAGGTGCGTGGACTTCAGTAGCTGTGGCACGCAGGCTCAGTAGTTGTGGCTCGCGAGCTCTAGAGCGCAAGCTCAGTAGTTGTGGCGCACGGGCTTAGTTGCTCCGCGGCGTGTGGGATCTTCCTGGGCCAGGGCTCGAACCCGTGTCCCCTGCATTGGCAGGCGGATTCTTAACCACTGTGCCACCAGGGAAGCCCTTTCATTATTTTCAACATTATATTTGTGTTCTTTTTGAATATACAAGTAATTAATTTTCATTATAGAAAATTTGGAAAACACAGGAAAGTATAAGGAACAAAATTTGGATTGCCTGTAATCCTATTACCTCAAAATACATTATAGTGAATAATGTTCTATCCTGTATGCGTGTGTGTGTGTGTGTGTGTGTGTGTGTGTACACACTGCAGACTGCTGTTTTGTGGCTTGCTTTTTAAACCAGTCCTCCATTGTTAAATAAGTCCTGTATTTTTAACATTACAATTAATATTTATAATATTTATGTATTGCAACACTCAACAGTTAACCTTTACTTAGTGCCTACAAGGCAAATCATTGTGCTGTGTGAGTCAGTGGTTGTAACTTGGTTCACCTTTGTACTTCTAGGGGCTAGCTCAGGACCGTCTGTGCACATGGTTTTTGCTCAATAAATGCATGATGAATTTCAGTGACTAGACATTAAACCAGAATTGGATATGCCCACCTATTCTTAAGAAGGTGATATATTCTATAACTACAGAAGAAGGTGAGAGCCACTACAGATGAAGGTGCCCTTATAAGGGCAGGACAAGTTCAGTAAGATTGTACCAGTTCAGTAGGTGTTACCTCTGCTGATTTGAAAGTGTCTGCCAGTTATGAGACAGGACCTCAATTTATTGTGTGGTCAGCACAGTTTGTATCTATCTGGTCCTCAACATTTTAGGCCTGGAACCTCCCACTCCCCTTTTTTAAAATAGCGAATCAGGGTTTCGGTAGTGGGATGGGGAGGAAATTGCATTAGTCAGATACATGAGGCAGCCTGGGATCAACTCAGTGCCACTTTCATACATGCCTGGGAGCAAGAGCTTTGCATTAACTGGCTTGCGGGTGTCTGTGCTCTGCCTTGGATGCTGTTGGAATGCGATTGGTTGTTAGAGACACTGCATGGTGAAGGAAGAATCGTAGCAAAGCGTTTGGAGGATCTAAAGGAGAATATTCGCTGCTCCATGGGCATCTTCCTCTCAGGGCCCCAACAAGCTTGTGCCCACCAGATGCAGTGGGTAGAATTCCTTCACTGCCTCTCCTTTGGTGGAAGATGTGGCATGTGTAGCTGAAGGATCAAAAATCACCCAGGGCAGGCTTCCCTGGTGGCGCAGTGGTTGGGAGTCCACCTGCCGATGCAGGGGACACGGGTTCGTGCCCTGGTCCGGGAAGATCCCACATGCCGCGGAGCGGCTGGGCTCGTGAGCCATGGCCGCTGAGCCTGTGTGTCTGGAGCCTGTGCTCCGCAACGGAAGAGGCCACAACAGTGACAGGCCCACGTACCGCAAAAAAAAAAAAAAAAATCACCCAGGGCAACAGTTATCGAAGGATAGTCACCTTCTTGGAGTGTAACCTCTCAACAGGACTTCTAACAGGAATTGATGCCTAAATATTTAGATCCCTGAGGCTTTGTCTTTCTCAGCCATACTCACCAGTCACAGCATCTGCTTCCTCTGTGTAATGCTGGACAAACACAGATAAACTCTCACATCCCGACTCACTCCCACCCCATGCCAGGGAGGTTATAAAATGTTTGAGTGGCTTACTTAAGTGTTATTCCTATTATACCCTCTGCCTTGATGGAGTTGTGGAAACATCTTGGTTGTTTCAACCACAGGGTTAAGAACCATTTGGCTGCGGTCACGTACTAGGCATGTGCATTGATATTGGGAAAGGAGCAAAAAAGATACAGAATGCCGTATCCACAGCCGGGGACTGTGCTAGATGCTTCCAATAAACACCTTGTACAATCTCTCCAACACCCACTCAAAATAGAGATGCTACCCCGTTTTACAGATGAGGACACTGAGGCTCATATATTTTATGTTACTCTCCCAGGTCACAGAGGGTGGTAGTCACAGAACTGAGACTCAAAGCCAGGTCTGGAAAGCCATGACATTTGTCACTCTTCCTGTCCACCCTGCCATTCTAGAGCACCACTGTTTCTCAGAGATTGTTCATAGATTCAGGTCATGCAGCCTCCATTTGGGGCTTGAAAGTCCTGTTCTGTGAAGGTTTTCCTGACACCCTCCTCCCCACCACACACACTCTGTGCCAGACCTCTATGACCACAGTGATGGTTGTTGTGTACATATTTGTCTCCTGTGCTGAACTGTGAGTTCTAGGTATCTTAGTACGGTATCTGATTCATGTCAGGCCTCTGATATCTATGTATTGAAAATGCTAGTTTTTGCCCCATGTTGTGTTTCCACGCTAAGACACTAAAAATCTAGAACTGCCATTTTATTTTATTTTTTTATTTTTTATTTGTTTTTTTGCGGTACGCGGGCTTCTCACTGTTGTGGCCTCTCCCGTCGCGGGGCACAGGCTCTGGACGCGCAGGCTCAGCGGCCGTGGCTCACGGGCCCAGCCGCTCCGCGGCATGTGAGATCTTCCCGGACCGGGGCACGAACGCATGTCCCCTGCATTGGCAGGCGGACTCTCAACCACTGCGCCACCAGGGAAGCCCTAGAAGTGCCATTTTAGAATTAGGCAACTCAGTTGCCTTTAAGGATGCACTGACTTGGGTTTTTGCTTTAATATTTTGTGTAAAGATGCTCTTTGGCTTAGATCTCTGCTTCAGCCCTTGGAAGGGTAAGATAGCCATATGCCTACTTCATTAATATTTTGGGCATCTCTGTGCAGGAAGCGATTGAGTGCTAACATCACATAAGTTCTGTCATATCAGCATAAAACCATTTGCAATATGAACAAACATGTATTTCAGATTTGTTGCTTATATCCAGATATTACTTTCCACGTAGTATATCTGGCAAATTAATTTCCATATTGTTACTTTCAAATATAGGTGAATATTTTACATGTAATTTGTAGTGAAAAGTCTTCTACAAGTGTTTTGTACCCTGAAATTCTACAAATTATTGACATATAAAAGTATGTAAGTGCAAAATGCAACAATATTTACTGGTGATTGTGAAAGTTGTTAAATTTATGGGTAAAATAATTATTAAGAACTTTTGAATTGTTAAACAATTAGAGAAATTGATAGTAAATGCTAGCATTAGATTAGTGAAATCTTAGTTAATAGGGTACATTAGTGAGGTAACTTTGGGAAGAACATCATATTCTTTCTTAGCTAATAAGTGTTTATAAAAATATAAGTTGTAATAGAGGCATTGTTATGAGATTAAATTATAATTTGAATCATTATAGGATTGGTTGGTGAATGCATTCATAATTAAAAAGAATGACTATTAGGAATTGTTTTTAAGTTTCAGTATTTAATTTTACGTAAGGCCATGAATCTTTCCAGAAAAGTCCTATTTAAGAATTGTTTAATTTTTTTAAAAGGTAAATTACAGGAAGATTGCCAACTTTGTCCCCTCAACATTTCGTGATCAGGAAAACCTCCACAATCATGCACAACAAATAATTGATAAATTATCTTCAACACAGAGAAATTTTGTATTTATTCTTGCATGAAGGAAATCTAGCTGATGATGGTAATAGATTTCAGTCTCAGTTTTGGCTTAGTATTGATTTTTAACACTCAGCTATTTGGCATTTGGCCCAAGTGGGTAATGGGTACAAATCTTCTATCAGTGGATTTTTATGCTTCTGTACTGAGAGACAACATGTAGGTATCTCCGGCTCAGACTGGAACAAATTCCTCACGTTTATCTACCGTTAATTTGTTTACAAATGGGTTCCATGGTCGCCATCTACTAATTCTGCTGGTGATCCTTAAGGATCAGGTGCTGGGGGACCCTGAACATTTGACCCCATCTCCATTCCAGTGCTTGGAATGCCCCAGACCTGGCTTTTAGTCCTGGCTTTGGAGCTGTTCCTGGCACACGTAGAGTAAGGCATTTAATTTCCATACTGCCTGTCTTACAAGAAGAAGTGTTAGTAAACTCATTAATTAGGGTGTGCTTATAGTTCTATTCTGAACATCAGTAGCTTCTAAGTTTAATTAAAATTGACAACCTTCTTGAGGACAGACGTGCTCCTTACATGCTGTGTGTCCCCGTCAGCCTTGGTTTCCTCTCTCGCTTGCACAGTGAGCCTGATGGTCATGTCTTCTCCAGAGACCTTTCAGCTTTGTCTTTCTGTTGTGTGATAAAGGGTGAATAGAGGAAAGGTGAGTCTTGATGACTGTTGGAGTCCAAGCCAGTTTGTATTTGCTGACAGGTATGACTGAGGGCAATAAATTACATTCTAGGTTTAAACAGGCTGGTTCTTAGTTGTCACTGGAAGTGCAAATAATACTTCTTCCTGGTGTATGAGATGAAATTGGTTGTCTGCCACATATATTTCTTATTTTTGTCTTTAGCTCATGGTGTGGTCATGGAATACAATTTTGGGGACAATTGCAGGTGGGTTTATTTGCTCAATAATGATAATAATATATTCATTGTCATTTAATGAGCATCTAGTATGTACCAGACATCTTTTTTTTTCTGTATTTTTATCTTATTTTATTTTTTATTGAAGTATAGTTGATTTACAATGTTGTGTTAGTTTCAGGTGTACAGCAAAGTGATTCAGCTATACATATATGTGTGTGTGTGTGTGTGTATATATATATATATATATTCTTTTTCAGATTCTCTTCCCTTATAGGTTATTACAAAATATTGAGTATAGTTCTTTGTGGTATACAGTAGATCCTCGTGGGTTACTTATCTTATATATAGTAGTGTATATATGTTAATCTCAAACTCCTAATTTATCTCCCTGCTCCTTTCCCCTTTGGTAACCATAAATTTGTTTTCTATGTCTGTGGGTCTATTTCTGTTTTGGATATAAGTTCATTTGTATCAGTTTTTTTAAGATTCCACATAGAAACGATATCATATGATATTTGTCTTTCTCTGTCTGGCTTACTTCACTTAGTATGATAATCTCTAGGTCTATCCATGTTGCTGCAAACACACAGCATTCTTAACCTTAGAAGAAAAACGACATGCAAGGCTTATATTCTAATTCCCATTTTGCAAATAAGGACTTGCTTAAGTTCACGAAGAAAGTGGCAGAGTCAGCATTTACCTAACTGCAAAGCCTCTAGCCCCACTTCCACGCTGTCCCGGCGTTGAGGTCTGGAAACTGAGATCCACACCCTCTTCCTTCCTCCTGTCCTAGTACAGTGGGAGGGAGAACTTTACCTGAGCCAATGCTGGCTCCTGCTGCCCAGGTGTCCCTGACTTGTGTTCTGATGTGGGGGACATACCTGCATTAATTACAGGATGCTGATGACCCTCCAGAAGGCATCCGCTGACAGGCCCCGGGGGAAGCTGACCCTCCCCTCCCCCCCGCCAAGAGCTCACCCTGGACTCCCCATCCGAAGGGGGGATTCCTTGACAAGGAGCTGGTGCCTGATTGGGATTACTGTGCTGCTTGAGTTGAACTGCCAGTCAGTTCTTTTCATTTATTTGCTGTCTTGCTTTCCTTTGAACATTTTATCCAAACTTCCAGCAGTGACTCTCAATCCTGGCTGTGTGTTAAAATCACCTGCGGTTTTAATTATAACCATGCCTGTGTCCCTGTGTCCCCCGTCTAGACATTCTGATTTAAATGGACTGGGGTGGGGCCCTGGGTATCAGCATTTGAAAAAAATAAGTACTCCAGAGGATTCTAATGTCCAGCCAAAATCAATGCTTTAGGGGCAGAAAAGCCCTCTCTTCACTCTTTTGTTGATGTGGTATGTTTTCTTCTGACTTCAGTGAACCCTCAATCTTACGATGTTATCATTCCATTGAGAGGTTGAATTTACTCATCCAAAGCATTCATGCTTTTTTTTTTTTTCACTGCTGTGGTCTCTCCCGTTGCGGAGCACAGGCTGCGGACGCGCAGGCTCAGCGGCCATGGCTCACGGGCCCAGCCGCTCCGTGGCACGTGGGATTTTCCCGGACCGGGGCATGAACCCGTGTCCCCTGCATCGGCAGGCGGACTCTCAACCACTGAGCCACCAGGGAAGCCCCCGCATTCATGCTTTTTTGAGGTGTCTTAGACTTTGGAGAAGGTGTTACGGGAACAGACACAGATACTGAAATCAGTGGCCTTAGAGGACGGGAATGAGCCACTTTGGAGCAACCAAAAGACAGAGCCATGACTTTTGCCACCTTCCCTCCTAATTCATTCTCTCCCCCAACCCCGGCACCAGATCTTCAGCGTTGGAAGGAATGTGTTTTCTAGTTGTGGGTTTACAATTACTTCCAACGATTTTACTCTTGAGCCTGTTGTGGCTTACTTACACTAGCTTGGATATATGTTTATAGGTAGCCTCTTTACTTTCTGTTTACTGATTGAATTTACTGCTACGTAGAAAAGACTGGCTTCACCTGACAAGATCACTGCACGCAGAGGCACTGCATCTTGCTCTGGTGGAAGTACACCCAACCTCCCAGGCTGGCATTCAGAATTCTCCCCATTGTCTGATGCCAGTCTTTCACTCTGGAATTAAGGCCACTCTTTACGGTCTTTGGGCTCCAGCCAGCTGAACTGTATCCTGGACCAGGGTCTGCCCGATCCCTGCCTTTGTTCCCTTCTCGTCCTGCTGGAACATTACCTCAGACCCTCATCCCAGAGGCTAGAAATAACATTTTCTTTCCTAGAACCCCACACTGCTTTGAGTGGGAGCACGTTTAGAACTTATCAAATTGTACCTTGAGCTATTCTTATTTATGCGTGTGTATAATTCTTCCCCTTCTGTAAGCTTCTGGAGGGTGGGGCAGCCTCTTAATTTTGATGTCTTCTGCTGTGCTGAGAATATTGGAGCCGTTCCCTGAATGTTTTTTGAGTAAATGTGTTACTTTTAGTTCAACTCAGCAGTTGTCCAAAATTAACCTCATGAGATGTTGGTAGCTTTGGTGAACATTTGGAGAGGTCTACCGTGATAGAGTGAAATCCGGTGACCTAGTTACAGAATATCCCCTGCAGGCTCACTGGGGAGGGAGGCTCATGTTTAAACTCTGTGAAAGAAGAGCCTGGATTTTTTATGGTGGCGGTTGTTTACATGTCTTTTAAAATGACCCTTCCCCCCTTTTTTATGACTTCATGATTTAAAAAAGTTCTTTAGATAAAATTGGATATTATCAGCTTTACTCCTGTAGTAATTCTAAGCAAGATCATTTGTTATTTGAGGACATATTGACTAAACGTTTATTTTTCAGTTTTTAAAAATTTTATTGAAGTATAGTTGATTTATAATGTGTTAGTTTCAGGTGTACAGCAAAGTGATTCAATTATACATATACATATATTCATTCTTTTTCAGATTCTTTCCTCATATAGGTTATCACAGAATATTGAGCAGAGTTCTCTGTTCCATACAGTAGGTCCTTGTTGGTTATCTGTCTTATATATAGTAGTGTGTGTATGTTAATCCCAAACTCCTGATTTATCCTTCCTCCCCACGTTTCCCCTTTGGTAACCGTAAGTTTGTTTTCGATATCTGTTAAGTCTGTTTCTGTTTTGTAAAGTTCATTTGTATCATTTTAAAAAATTAGGTTCCACCTATGAGTGATATCACATGACTAAGCTTTTAGAATGGGGCTGGCACCCTGCTCGGCGCAGGCATTAACCAGAGCCGGAGATGCTGCTTCCGCCCTCCGGGCCTCAGCCTGGCGGAAGCGCGCACACCCGGAAGCCGCACGTGCTGCGGTGCGAGGGTGGCTGGGTGCGCGGGGGCCACAGGGGCAGTCATGACAGTCTATTCTGTTCTTCATTTACCAAAATGAAGACACTCACATTGTTAGTGAGCTTCTGGACTCTCCCGACATTCCCTGCAGGTATGATTCCGGTTATTATTAAAATTAAGTAATAATCAAATTAATATTAAACATAGTGGTTCTTTTGGTGAAAGTAACATGTGCTCATGTTGTAAATTTAGAATGTGGAGGAAAGTGTAAAAAAAAAAAAAGAAAACCGCTTGTAATCCCACCCTTGACAGGTCAGTACTTTGACATTTTATTCGTGGAATTCTGTTTGGCTGTGTGACCCCAGGTTTTTTACCTGAACTCACTCTCCACAATCTCGTTCTCAGCTCTACTTTGTATAATATTTTTAAAGCATTTGAGATGAAAAAAATACTGTATTTCAACCAAAATGCACATTCATCTCTTTTGAGGCAGGCTAACCTCATATACACACACACACACACATACGCGCGCGCATGCACACGCACACAAAGGGGCACGATCACTCTGGTTGAGAACCAACTTCTCATTTTACAGATAGGAAAACTGAGGCCTAGAACTTGTCCAAGATCACATTAAAAAAAAGTGGCAATCGACACTTCAGCCCAGGTCTCCTGAATTCCGGTCCAGGGCTCTTCCTACTCGACAGTGATACCTCCTTACTAGGTCATAGAAGCAGTAGTGGAAAGAGAAGAGGAAAAATACGTCAGTTCTAAAGAGTGCAGGTTTTTCCCCCGCGCCCTTTCTCAGAGCTATTTTTGTGACTATTCAATACATGTACAATGCTGCCTCTCGCAGCATTCTGGCTGGACCAAGAGGCCATTCACTGCTGACTGCAGCCATGCTCTCCCTCTATGGCAGGCTCCATGGGATCCCGGGCCCAGAAAGCAGATGGGAACAGACTTTTTCAATCACATTTCAGGGTCTGAGTGTACACAGAAAGAAATGACTGCGTATCCTGTTAAACTTGTGTACTTAATGAAACAGTGACGGATGAGCGTGACTGACTGGGGGTGGGGCAGGGAGTGAAGTTGAGGTGGATTCATCTTAGTCTGTAATTCATTCATGAGCTCCAATAAGTCTTATACTCAAATGCAAATTATTCATTCTCTCTAAATGTGACCCTGTTATTCTAACTCCCCAAACCTTCAATTGTTTCCTTTTGCATACAGAACAAAGCATGGACTCCTGCCTGGCATTTGAGGCCCTCTGTGATCTATTCTTGACACTGATATAGTATGGAGATGTAATAATGTAGCAGTTAAGAGCCAGACTGCTCCACCGCCAATGAGCACTCTTACCTGGGCAGGATACTGCACCTGTGTTTCAGTTTCCTCATGTGTAAAATGGCAAGAAGATTGTTCTGGGGAGTAAGTGAGTTAGGATTTGTAAAGGTTTACCAGTGACTAGGTCCTAATCCATTACATAGAAAGTGCTTTCTTTGTTTACTAAATGGGTACCTTTGCAACTCCTCCACTGGTAGCATTTCCCTTTTGCTCTAGACTTCTGGTCATTCCTGAGACGGTCCCCTCATTCTCCTGCCTCTGTGCAGCTGTGACCCTTAACTTTAACATGTTGGCTCTCTCATTTCATGTGTGTCCAAATCTTAATCATCCTTTTAAGGCCAGGCTCAAAGGCATCTTTATCCATTTCTTTCTTCACTAATTCACATATTCTTTATTCCCTTAACAGATTTCTTTTCCTTTAGAGATTCTGTTGTGTGCCAGGTGCATTATTTAGGAAGGTGTCTATGGTTCTTGGAGCTGGGGGAGGTCCATCACTTCTGCCATCACCACTTCTGCCACATCACCATCGACGTTGCTTTACAGTTTTGGATGGGTTTGTTTGATCTCCCCTACTAGAATATTAGCTCCTTGAGAGCAGAGTGCTTATTAGTAGGTGTTTATTAAGCTATATTTAAATTGAATAAATGAATGAATAAAGTTACACTTTGTGGGTATTTATTACCTTCTAATAAAGGCAAGAAAATAGGAACAACACTGTGTGTTGTTCTATCTGTGTGTGTTGAAAATAGAACCAACTTCTCATTTTACAGATAGAAAAAAATAGGAACAACACTGTGTGTGTTGTTCTATCTGTAAAATGAGAGAGAGAGAGGGAGAGAGAAGAGATATTTTGAATGGGAAGAAGGATGAGGCTAGTTCTGAGGGCAGAGAACCCCTTCCAAGTTGAAGAAAGGCAAAAAAGACAGGAATGAAAGGAAAACTGCAGAAGTAGAGAGAAACGGGATGAGAGAGAAGGTTATTCTCTGAACTGTAAAGCAGTCGCTCCAAGAAATGGTTTTCCTTAAGTGGTATAAAATGTGAAGCGAATTGGGTCTCACTTTATCTTTCCCTCTTTAGGAGGTTGGAGCTGATTTTTAAAATGAGGTGGGGGAGGGAGGTGGAGTTTGGAGAAGGAAAGTGAAAACTGTTTTCTGAAGTTCTCTTGCCAAATAGCTCCCTGGAGAGAAAGTTCAGAGGGAGGGCCTGCCTAAGCAGACTAACTCGCTCTTTCTTTCGTCTTTCTTTCGTCGTTGTCCTGGTCACTCTCCCGTCCCTATTCTTCACTTCCAAACATCTTCTTTCCTTCCTCCTTTTTCTGTTTTTTTTTTTTTTTTTTAAATTGTATAAGTATTACAAATGAGAAGCTGGAGGAAAATTAAAACGAAACACAAGGCAAGCAGATAATTTCGATCTCAATTATAAAAATGATGTGTTTTAGATTTGTTTCCCTGATCTGTTTCCCACTGGGAGCTTCCCCTCTTGCCACCCCTCCTCATTTCTTTTCCCAGACTTCCACCCACTTTCTGACTCAAAGATGGAGAGGAGACTGACCACACAACGGGATTTGAGAAGTGAGCAGGGCAGTTTTCAAGTGCTGATTCTAGAGGTTTAACATGAGCAAATTCCTGGCCTTTTTCTGAAGATTTTTCAGCTGACTTTTTTTTTTTGGTCTCTTGAGTTTACTACTAAAGATGCTTTGGTGTGGAAGGTACCAAGTTTCAGCGATGGGCTTGCCTTCCTGAGTGCTTGGCATATGCAGGCCTCAAGCTATTTGCGGGGGATGCTGAGATAGGAAAATTGGACTTCGGACTGCAAGGGCTTGGCTGTGTGTGTATGTGCGTGCACATGCGCACTGTGGTTGCTGTGGGGATTCTGGCTTCTGGGGATGGAAGGGGGGGCCGGGAGTAGGTAGATTGGGTTGCCCACAACTGGTGATCACCTGGAGGTGCTGTTTGCTGCTGCTGGGGAAAGCTTCACTGGGGGGTGTGGTGTTGAAAGGTCTTGAAAGATGGCTAGGACTTTAATCAACAAGGAAGAGAGACATGCGTCTTCAAGACAAAGGGAGCAGCAGAGGTACGGGAAGACATAGAAGAGTGGGGAGTGGCAGGCTGCGGAGGTGAGGAATCGTAGAAGGGGTAAATCCTGCACCCTCCTCTAGGTTTGGGGGCTTTTTCCCCTGTAAGCAGAAGGGAGGGATTATGAGTTTTAGAAAGGGCTGTGATAGGATTACTCTGGTGCGTGTGTGTTTTATTTTGCTTTTACTTTTTAATTTTCCGAGTCTTTTTAGGAACTGTGAGGCAACCTTGACTCTGGGAAGCGTGCACTGCCTGTCTTTCTGTGTCTTTTCTTTCCTCTTCCGGCCTGGCCTGGGGCCTTGTCTGGCTTCTGATAATGAAGTGTGGCAGGGCCGGCTCCCGGAGCCGATGTGAGGTCTGAGCAGACCCTGGGCCTGTTCTTCTAGGTTTCCCATCCTTTTTCCTCCTCTTTTTCTCTCCTCACCCCCAGCAGGAGCAGCAGCCCTCCCCTCCCCAAAATAAATAAACCAGTCGCTCCAAAAGGTTCCAAGCACATTAGTCACATATCCCAGAAGTTTAATACAGAATTATTTTGACAGTGAGAACAAGAAGTGTTTTCTAGTTGAACGCACAGAACTTGCTTCTTCCAACTGGGCTTTCTGCCGCAGAGACAGATGATGTGTTTTTTAGATGGATCAGCCGTGCAGGAGACTGCGTCGCTTCCCTTGGAAGCGTGACAAATTGCTCACTACCAAAAGTGGTTGGGGAAAAGATGTGAAGTGAGAGAGAGAGAGAGAGAGAGAGAGAGAGATCGCATCCTTATCGAGAACATAACTTTCTCCCTAATAACTTCAATCAGCCACTGAGAGCTTTCTATGTGTTTGTTTATTTATTTGGCCGCCCCTGGAGCTGTGAAGCCCTCTTTTAAACCTGGGCTCATGGGTGTTCTAAAAGATGAGGACAGATCGAGTTATTGCAATGCGGGTGGATCTCCAAGCATTCCGGTTGAATAGCTCTTCCAGAAATATTTCTTGACTCACTAATTTAGCACTTTCTGTTGCCGTTACTAAGCAGATTGGAGAGTCCTGCCTGCGATTTCGCCAGACTCCTCTAAGGTTGACATGGATCCTCTTATTCCTATCTGGCCCGTGGAGAGGTGGAGGAATGCAAAGCTGAAGTCTACTGGCGCCCAAGAGGGACTTTAACCTGAGCTGCCAGAGTGCCATCTGAAGAGCCAGAGAAAAGCGTGTGCTCTCCTGTCCCGGCTTCGCCCTTCTCCTTCAGGGCCCAGCCACCATGCAGGAAGAGGCTTTCTTCCAGGGTGGCTGACCTGGGTGTGAAGACCCAGAGATGAGCGTGGAGGACAGAAGTTAAGGCACTT
Organism: Grampus griseus; assembly: GCF_964374135.1. NCBI lineage: Eukaryota > Metazoa > Chordata > Mammalia > Artiodactyla > Delphinidae > Grampus > Grampus griseus. Next base: position 64,681,069 of record NC_138998.1, read on the forward strand.
CCAGACCTGGGATACCTGTCCTTCTGGCTCCCATGATCCTCCACTTCTTGCTTCTCAAATCTTTCTAGAGATTTCCAGCCTTTTGGTGTGTGTGGGGGGAAGTTGACCTCTCTGATTGCAGTGCATGCTCTCTGGAGCGCTTTTAACCCCTTCTGATTGTTTCTCATTAGCCCCTCATTCCCAGGCCTTCATCCAAGAAACATTAACTGGCCCTTATGGGAAATCCCAATGCAGGTTTCCCCTGCTATCCGGAAGTAGAGCGTTCGTATAAAATGTTTTATGAGCCGAAATGGAGTAAAGCGAAAATCCTCTTCGGCTTTCTTTTGGTGAGTGAAAACAAATGTAATGTAGGTCTTTCATAAAAGCAAAGTGCTATAAAGAAAACTTTCGAAAAGCAGAAGATACCTGAATGTAGAATAACCAAAGTATGGTTATATGGTGATGCTGTTGTTAACTAGGCTTCTATCCAGGGCCAAGTTCTCATCCAGAACTCTGTGCCTCTGTGGAGCCCACTTTGAAAACCATTGTAATGGAGGTGCTTCAAGACTTCTGGCAGCCCTGGCGACCATGGTTCTGGCTTCTTTAAGCTTTCTGCCCTTCTGGACATCTCTCAAGGTTGAGAAAGTGGCACCTGTACAGGTGAGGAACATGGGCCCAGAGGGAGACATGATCTTACACTGGCTGTGAAATCCCACGTTTTGAGGGCCTTTGGGCTCCCTCACTTCCAGTGATTGTTCTCAGGTGGCTGCTCGGCCCCCAGGCCTCCTCACCTGGGCCTGCCCTGGCCAGCACCTCATAATTGTTCATTGCACTGCACTGAGCACTCATCTCAGTAAACTCTTGCTACCATTGTTGGGCTCACAGCCTCTGTCTCAGGAGCATTATGAGGGGAGTAGCATGGCATTCAAGCCATTTTTAAGGAAACCTTTTTTTTTTTTTTTTTAAATGCTGAATTTGCTTTTTGGCAGAAAAGTAAAGCATGGGCCATCTCTCATTTCTCTATTGATACTTACGCGGTACCTACAATCGTATGACACTCTACTGTTCCCCAAAGAAGGTTCTGACCTTTATGATCATACTTTACATTTTCACATTGCAAGACAATTTCTAAAGAGCTTTTTTTCTCGGTAAGATCTCACTTGAGCCTCACGATAATGCAGATGCAAAGGAGACTCAACGAGGTAATACATGTAGAATCAGAGTTAGGCTCGCAGTTCACAGTCAGGTTGGGAAGAATTACGGGGATGTGAACCTTAGGCTCCCTGACTCATACCATTGTAGCGAAGTATTCTTTCTCCTTGTAGCAGGAATTATGAATGAATATGCTACTAACAGCTACTGTTTATTAAGTGCTTATTTATTCGTCAAACACTGCTAGGGAGACACTTTGTGAAAAGCTCATTTAATCTCTTCAGCTACCGTATAAGGTAGAAGTGATCATGTCCGGTTTGAAGACGAATCCCTGGAGATATTGAGAGGACAAGTAAGTTGTTGAAGGTTCCTCTTCACAGAGTCAGTGGACCGTGTATTCCAACCAGGACTGCTTGCCTCCAGAGGCCTTTCACATAGAGGATGTGATCTCTGCCCATCCTTGGTCCTCACTAGGGAGACCAAAAGTGCTCTCTTGAAAACGACAAGGCTAGTTTGTGGGTGACCACACGCTACAGTGAGTGCCGCATACTGTTGAGAGTTAACAGGTGGTCATTTTCTCTCTGCTCTTGGAGCTTGTAACATCTCTATGCAGTCTCTTCTCCTTTCCTTTTAGATTTTATGTGCTCACCATGGGAAATTACTGATCTGTGCACCATGGGGCAAGTCATTTCTATTCCTGGGCCCTTGGTTTCTCCCTCACTCAAAATAGCTTTTCTTTCCTGATCTTTCTGTCCTAAGTGTACATGTCTGGGGAATGTGCTTATTGAATTCTCTTCGTATAAGTCCTTTCAAAAATATTGTTGGGAATTCTAGATGCTCAGTAAATGCTTGTTTTAAATTGAAATGATAATTGCAGGTAATGCCAGTTTTCAAAGAGATTTTCTGCTTCTGAAATGCAACTTGCCAAAGTTTGAAAGTCAGACACCACATGAAGAGGTAACTAAGTCGTATCAGGGAAGATGAATGCCTAATACATATTCTGATTGGTTTGCTGGTGATGTCTTGCTTTCTTCAGTGTCAATTTTGTCTTTCTAATTCTTGTATTAGGACAACTATCCTCCCCTCCCCCAAGACACACATCAGCATTTGCAGACACAGACGCACAGACACACACACGCGCACGCGCGCACACACACACACACACACATATACACACACACACAGAGTTCTTGAGCAAGAGACCCTCTTACATTTGTTAAATTTGTCACTTTCTCCACAGAATCTGGTTAGCATACCTTTGGGTGAGCAAAAGAAAAATCTTTTTCTCTGTGCCAAGTTCAGGGTGTGAATCAATTCTCCCTGGCTTTTGCATTTTAGTAAATGTTTCCTAGATGGATTCATCGAATTTCCAGTAAAGACAAACAGCTCAGAAAGCAGATTGCTTGCATACCCGAGGCCTGAGTTCTGTGACCCAGGCGTTGGAGCTCAGTTCCATATATGGCCAAAAGAGAAACAGGGTGAGGGAGTGGAGGGAGAATACCAGACATAAAATGCATTCCTGAGAAGTGTGCCTTCGCAACTGACAAAACAGGACCCTCGTTGGTTTCCATCTTCTGCAGAACACGAAACTGTGACGTTTTCAGAAAGAAGCCAATGTTCCAGGCATCGGCCACAGGGAACAGTTTATTTTCCCTTTTCTTTTGGGTCACATGTAGGTTTAATTTGGAATCAGTGTTGAAGTCAATGCTAGCAAGCAATGAGGACTAAAAAATTATTCTTGGAGTCAGCAGATGTGGGTACTCAGCCCAGTAAGACCGCCATCCAGCTGTGAAACTCTCTCTGGCTTGTTTTCTCTCAGTGTCAGAGTGACAGGGCTGAATATGATGATCTCTGAGCTCTCTACTATTTCTGTTGTCTTTGGTTCTAATTTTGCCTGAGATTTTCCAGTTCCTGTGGAATTCCCCACAGAAAGTAGTTTCTAATTCTTCCAAATACTTTCTGTGGTTTGAACTTAAAAAGACACAATAAAAACCCTGGTCTTGAATTTTTCTTTGTGATTTCCTTAAATATAACTTGGACACATTGTTATTAGCCTTCCACTTGGCAGATAGCTTCTTACTGAGGGTGGAGATGGGTGCATTTACTGCTTCCTCAAGGTCTTCCCCCTCTGCTGGTCCCTCTTGTTGTTGGAGAACAAATTCAGGTATGCCCAACACAGAGTTGTACGAACAGGTGTGCACTTAGCAAATGCAGCCTTGTAGTGGCCTTATCAGTTGTCTGCGTCTTTTATAAATTCCGTCTCCTCTGTGGGAGAAGCGGGGCTGGTAGGAGGCAGCTCCAGAAACTTCCTCACACCTCAGGAAATGGAACTAGGGATGTGAAATTGAGGTGTTGGCTTTCCAGTTAGTAATTGGATGAGTCACTTGCCTGTCACACATGTTAAGAAGGTTAAGAAAGAAAGAAAAATACAAAATTTTGGCCCTCGAGAGGACCGCAGTCATTTCTACTTTATGAGGCCAGACATGATTTCTTTCTTTCTCTCATTTATCTCAGTTGAGATAAAGGGAGGCTTCTCTGTTCCCTGACAAAACGTTCCAGCCCTCGGGCTTTCCCATCTTGATGGCAGCCCATGGCCACCAGCACGCTGAGCGCTCGTGGAAAGGTGCTGTTTGGAGGAGCCCACGGTGGTTCAGCAGGCATCCAGGGGAGCCCCTTCTCCCTGCTGAGGCTCAGCTCAGCTCCGGTGCCGCTCTGCCTTGCTGCGACGGCCCCTTCGATGGGACCAATAAGTGCTCCCGCATAGACGCTAAGTCCTAGGTGGTGGAGGAGGAGACAGGCAAGTACTGAGAAAGCAGAGAGCGATTGCTCCAGAGAGAGTGGGAGCTAAGAGGTCTGTGTTCTGTTGGCACCTGTGCCGTGAGCTTTCTTTGTGACTTGGTCAAGATGCTTCAGGTCTCTAGGCCTTCATTTCTCCATCTGGAAAGTGAAATGCTGGTGGGCCTTGGAGGTTATTTAATTGAACGTATTTCCAGATCGTTGCTTCATGTCTCATATTGCTCCTACTTCATATCCCCAGTCACACTGAGCTCATCAACTTGCACAGAGTTCTGACTAGTCCTCCTTAATGTCCAATAGAACAAAGACAGGATGGCTTCTCTGTGGGTTCCCACTCATTATACTATTTTGACCAAATTTTTTAGCAAGGCATTCAACTCCCTTCACAGTCTAGTTCCAACTGATGGTCGCAGCCTTTCCTTGCATGGGTGGCCTTCATCTTGACTTTGAGCCCTCTGGTGCCACGGAGGTAGGTGTGTGTATAAAAAGAGGAGACTGCGCACCATGACCAGGCAGCGTAACTGGGGCTGGAGTGGAATTGAGAAGAATGAATCAGGATCCTGGGCCTCTGTGATAGACTCTACCAGTGAGTTAGGGGATATTTAAGGAAACTGAGCACAGTGTATCTTCTGCTTTGGTAGAAAGCATACATTGTAATGGTTACAAACCCTTGGTGCTATTATGAGAAAACCACAGGGAAGACCAATCATATAAACAGTAATAATTTATTGGCTGTGACTAACCCTTCGGGGAGTATGATATGTGATGTAGGTTTCTACAGGGCTTTCCAGTGGACTAACCCTTTTCCACACCCATTAACTCAGCAGATCCTCATAGGTGAGGTGGCAGGCTAAAGAATATACCCTCACTTTACTTTAGAGCAAACTGATGCTCAAATAAAGTTGAAGAGGCTGCCCAGTGTCGCAGGGTAAAAGCTGGCACGGCAGAGATTTGTCTAGTGCTTTTATGCCTGCACTGTGTTTCTTTTTGAAGCTTCAGCCTATCCAGTAAATCAGGATAAACACACACTCACACACACACACACACACACACACACACACACACCTCCCCCATCAGAGGATGGGAGAAGATGCTATTTAATTAGTTGTGAAGTGTGCGAGCCATAATATTTGGTGAATCAGTCTTGGTGATGAGTAGGGTGATGTGACAGTCAGTTCACTTTCACAGCTGAATTCTCAACTAGGGCACTATGACAGGGAACAGAACTGAGGATTTCTAGTTTGGGACTGTTCATTCTTGGCACATGTACTTTCATTTACTTAAGACAGCAAAGAACTAAAAATTATCAGACATTTAATATGTGCCAGGTTTAGTGCTAGATGCTAATCCGTAGAAGTGAATCATAAACCAAGGGTTGGGAAGGACTTTAAAATGTGTGTAGAATACCCCATCTTTCCTCTCATCCATCAGTCCCTCCTCTGTTATTCTCATCAGGTGTTATGTCCGACTGTACTTGACTACTTCATGTGATCTCTTATTGTAGGGGGTCGTTGCTCCAAACGCTTTGATCTTTAATGTTTAGAGAAACACCCAAACTATTTGTAACTCCCATCAGTGTTAATGTATTCATCTGTTAAGTGGCTTTATGAAAATGGAATCCTTCTCTTAAATTTATGTTTTCTTCTTAGAGTAAGTTCCTTGGGTTGGCTGTCTGCTCTTGAGAGAGATTATTAACTCTCATTTCTCCTAAAATTTCCTCTTACATGATTTGGGGCTGCTTATCTTGATTCTGGAAGGTGAAAATTGGGGGAAATGAGCCCACATTGTATTCTTTCAACTCCATTTTTGGGACCAGAATTATATCTGTATAATTGCTCAAATTTTGGATCATGTAGGAACATGTTTCTGCACACGGGATTTGAAAACTATTTATACTTTCTTAGAAATGCAAACTCTTCAAGTTGCAAGGGAGCGTAAAGATTCCCTCAGATAGCCCTAGACTACAAATTCCTTGAGGTCAAGAGCTGTGTCAGATACATTTCTGTACCTCTTACTGCCGGTGCCAGGGGCCTTGACAAAAGAATTGGATTGACTGGATTTTCAGTTTTTGTGCTTTCTTTGCCCCTTCCTCGACTTGTTCAGTCATTGGGAGGAGTTGGATGGACCCATTGAGTGTGATGAATAAGTAAATCACAGGGTTAACCCCCCTCCGCTAGGGCTTTAGCTGTGTTTAGATTTAAGAATGCTGAGTAACTCATAAAACACGATTCCAAAGCACTTTGCAGATAGAAAGTGCTTCATGTGTAATAAATAATAACGGGCTATAGAAACTTCTGATAGATCTTATGGTGGTAGAGTGAAATGGTTGGTGTTGACCCCTCTCATCATTTTGCAATTAGTGTTTCCATCTTCAAGCCACTGTATATTCCTCATTGTGGGCAAAGTTACTTTCTGAACTGGCTAGGAATTAAGCCTTCCAGTTACCGTTAGGAGAGGGATGGAAGGAACATCATGAAAATTGATAGGCGAGTCTTTAATTGATAGGCAAGGCTTTAATTCCCTGCTTAAATCCAGTCCTTTCTGGATCCTGTCCTCTTCCTCAACTGTTATGTCTTTTACGGAGTCTGTAGTCGTCACCTCTATTTTACTTCCAGACCATCGGTATTCTCAAGCGATGGAAAAGGGCACCTTTCTCCAAAGGAGACAGTGGAATGGTCAGGGCCCATCCTGCCTTTGAATCATCAGTATAAGAGGGATTTCATCCAGGGAATGGCCTGCCTTTCCTTTGTCCTGAAGCGTGGGTCAGTCTGATTCAAATTTGGTGAATATGCGGTGACTGCCCACCAGGAGCCATGAACTACGTTTTCACCTGTGTTATCCCACCTTATGAAAGTGAGTGAACTGAAGTATAAACAGAATCTTGCTGTTTTTCTTGGTGACTTTCAAAGCCTCTTTCTTCTCAGCAACAGTGACCCACTGTAGCTGAGCATAATTCATTCAATTAGTAAATATTTATTCAGCACCTACTATATTCCAGGAACTCTTCTCAGCGAATAAAACAAAGTCCTCTCAAGCTGACATTTGAAGGATTTAACACAAGTATGATTTTTAAAAAAATGATCTGGCAGAATTATGCTTAAAGCAATAAACACCACAAACAACACACCAGCTCTTTCCTTCTGCCCTTTCCTCCTACTCTTTCTCTTGTCTCTCATTTTTTTTTCTCTTCATAACCTGACTCAGCACCCTTTATTCTCTCACCCTGTCTTACCAAGAAGCCCATATTTTCTTCATTCCTTTCTTTGTCTCCTCTTTATGTCTGCTTGTGCCTTGTACATGGGGGCGCAGCAGATGAGCCCTGATGCTGGCTTGCTCCCAACTTGGTGCTCACCCTAGCTTCCCTGTGCTCCTGCTTCACCTCCAGGCATGGAGTGGTGGGTAGATGCCCGTGCTGCCAATTGGAACCTGGAGGGAAGGGTGGCTGGTGGCTCTGGAGCTTTTGGTTGCCCATCCAGCAGCACTGCATTGGCAGGATCCTGTTGAAGAGATGGATGTGGCCCCAAATCCTAGGTGCTCCAGCAGATTATCAGCTCATAGGTGCTTCTCTCAGGAGGTCTTCCTTGATTCTCTCCTCTCAATTCTTATCATGCATCTTTGCCAGAATAGAAGCTCAGTAAATTTAGTTTCTTTTGCTCCTCTGAAGTCTCATGTCTCTTTATCTGGGCTTGACTTAATGGGACTTACTCTTTAATTTCATGGTTCTTGTGCCCATTTCTCACCACCCTAGGAAGCATGGACTGTGTCCATGTGTGTTAAAGTCTGTTAAATGAACTGGGGGTGGGAGGGGGAGCATTTTACAAAAACTAAAATTTGTTTCTTGTTTTGGGATGAGACTCTTGGAGCCACATTTATTACTCAGTCCTAGGTTTTAGTGGCTCAGAGGCAGAGAGCTGACCGTTACACTGATCAAGTGATTGAATTTTCAAGTGCTTCTGGATTTCCACTCAAGTCTGAGGTTTGCAGATGCCTGACCATTTCTGGGTTATTGTCATCTACCCCTAAATCTGATATTTGGGAATGCGACCATGATGACTCCCTAGTAGATACAAAGTAGAACTGGTAGGATAGAGCTTTTCTTCTCTGTTCCCATGATCTTGACCTCTAACATCATGCTTTACTTTTTCTTTTTACATAAATTTATTTATTTATGGCTGCGTTGGGTCTTCGTTGCTGTGCGCGGGCTTCTCATCGCGGTGGCTTCTCTTGTTGCAGAGCACAGGCTCTAGGCACGCAGGCTTCAGTAGTTGTGGCTTGCATGCTCTAGAGCTCAGGCTCAGTAGTTTTGGCACGCAGGCTCAGTAGTTGTGGCTCGTGGGCTCTAGAGTGCAGGCTCAGTAGTTGTGGCGCATGGGCTTAGTTGCTCCACGGCATGTGGGATCTTCCCGGACCAGAGCTCAAATCCGTGTCCCCTGCACTGGCAGGTGGATTCTTAACCACTGAACCACCAGGGAAGTCCCATGCTTTACTTTTTGCCTTTTGTTTCTGTGCTGGATTCCAGCCCCCAGTCTCTCTGGTTAGCATGATAACTCTTGTTTATTGCACATGTACTAAATGTCAGGCACTGACTAAATTGTTTTCCATATTTCCTTTCATTTAATCCTCAAAGCCAGCCAGTGTAGTAGGTAGTAGTATTATCTGTGTTGGATGGATGAGGAAATTGAGGCTTAGAGAGGTTTAAGTAACTTGCCCAACATCACACAAAATGCGATGACAGGGTTTGGCACCAGCTTTTGATTTCTGAATTACTCTACTTACCCCTGGTTGCCTCTCCCGCCCTTTTCTGCTCGCCTTGCTTATGAGAGTCAAGGACTAGGTATTGGATGGAAGGAATGCTCTTTCCTCACTTCTTTCCCCCATTGGCACCTGTAGCCAGAGCCCTCTATTCTTCTGACCTCTCATCAGATTCTAAATTGGCTCTCAAGGCTGGATTTGCTGACAGGTACCTTCTAGTGGGTTCATTGTTTTTCATGGTTTACTTGGTTTATCACCAATGAGGGACAGCTTGACATTTACTTTCCTGTCTGTTGGATTCTGATCTCCTCTCAGTGTTTCTCCACACTTAGCAAAGACTCTATGACCGTATGAACTGATAGCAAGTACCTTCCTGCATATCCATCATAATACAATATGTTATAATAAGATCTAGAGGTACAGTTGAGATTTTGAGAGCAGTCTAAGAAAAGAGAGTCAAGTTTGGAGAGAGGCATGACCTTCACATCTTCTGGTGGATGCTGGTGAGCACAGCTCAGCCCCTTGAAATCATTTGCTCTCCAGGGACCTGCCTCAGCCTGGGCCACTTATATTATTGGTGCTTAGCATTTTTGTATTAGTTTACATTTGCAGAGTGCTTTCCAGTGATTTATTAGCTGTTCTTGTTTTTAATAGCCCCTGGAGGTAAGTTGATATTCAACCTTCTGAGAACATAAACGCATAGAGAAGGCTCATCTCATCAGATATTATTGGATCTGGGGTCAGGACTTTGAACTCCTGGGATAAGGCCATTTGGTGTCATTGCCTCATGAGGATTAATAGGAGACCAAGTGGACTTTACTTTAGCTCCCAGAGTCTCTAAGGCAGAGGTGGAATGATGGTAGCTATTTAAGGAAATGGCCCAGTAGCCATTATCAAAGGACCTGGATTCCAGTCCTGACTTGGCTGTTGACCATCTGTATTGACCTTGAGCCATCGCTTTGCCTATCTGTATCTTGGATTCACTGTCTGGTAAAACAAGGGTCATCTCCCAAGTCCCTTTAGATCCAACATTGTGTTAAATATAATTCTATGACTTTGGACCCCTTCTTTGGAAGGGGTAGTTGGTGAATGATACGACAGGGAACATGGGTATAGATCTCAGCCATTAGGGGATGTGTATTCAAAAGGTGTTCACCTTCCCTTTTCCAGGATCCAAGGACAACCTGACAACGATAAGCCTTCAGATTTATTTGAAGAAGCACATCATAGTCCTCATTCACTGTAAAACTAAGGTACTGAGTGGAGCTGCTAGAGGGAAGCCAGACTGGAGCCAAGAGCATCAATCCTGTGTCTTATGGATGTTGTAGAAAGTAATTAGTAGGCTTGATTATCTAACTGGTTCAACAAACGTTTTGGGGATATGATGTAATGTGAGGAAACATTTAGTTGTCAGATTTTAGGGCTGTATCAAATTTATTCTTGCAGGAAAAGTCTAGTTGTCCTGGCAACCTGAAATTGATTTTCTTTTTGCTCTTGTCAGCTGAAACTGGTCCCCTTTGAATCATTCCTCTAATTTAATATAGAGAACTGTATGTCCTCACCTGGTGACCAAATCGTTCTTAATGACAGGTGACCCCAGCAAATGGTTCCTCTTTCCTACCTGAGCCAGAGGCGATAGTTTATTACTGCCTTCACCCCATGTTGTTCTCTTTGTGGTTATTTATTCATCCGTGGAGTCAGGTGAGGAAGTAAAGTGGCATTCACTTAATTAAGAGTTCAGTCAGGCCTGTAGAGCAATGATGTAATTGGCAGCCAATCACAGCCTTTCGTTTCCAGTTACTTCTTGGACAGGGATGGGATTAGAATGGGCTCCAGGGGAGGGAGTCCTTTAGTATTCTGTAACCTGGGGAGGGTGATGTAATGGCCCAGATGACTGTTTTCTGCCTCTGTCAGTCATCTCTATCAAGGGAAAGGGGATGATCTGTGAGCTAGGAAGGGTAGAATCGACGTCATTAAGAAGAAATTGATGTCCTCGACAGAAGAGGAGGTTGCAAGAGAGCAGTCTGCTCTACTAAATGATTTCAAAGTTCATGGGACACATGTACTGCATCTCAGGATACAGGGAACGTCTGATGGTGACTGTGGAAGGGAGGCCAGTAATTCTGAGGAAACCTGGAAATCTGCAGAAATGCCAGAAGTGAGAGATGAGGAAATAGATATCAGTTACCAAAAAAAAAAAAAAAAATCAAAACAAAACCCAAACAAACCAGTATCCGGAGTCTAGAATCTGCTGACTTTATTGTGATTCCCGGTATAATTCTAGGCTTGCTTTCTCGACAGATGATTTATGAGTCTTTGAAAGGAAGCTGTGTTCACCAGGAGCTGGAGCAGGGTCACCTCGCCATTTCCCTTTTTGTTTCAGTTAATCAGCTGGTGGATTAGAGTGATATCATAGACATAGTGTAGACCGGGCAGGTTTTGGAGTCAGGTTGTCTGGGTTTAAATCCAGCATCCTCTGCTTCGTAGCTACACGATCTTAGGCAAGTTGCTTAATTTCTGTGACTCAGCTTCCTCTTCTAGAAAGTGGGGCTAATGATAGAACAGAGAAAGACTCTATGAAGTAATGCATGTGAAATCCTAAAACAACACCTTGCACATATTAAGCATTCAGTAAATGTTGCTATCGTTACTCGTAGTAGGGAGACATTTGAATTTAATAAAGCATTTAAAATCTTTTACATATTTATAGATAAGATGGAGACACGTAGGGTGGATTATGAAACAGGCAGTGGATTAATTTATGGGTCCATGAATGAATACACACTTTGTAGTAACATGGGTAGAGAAGCTTGAAACTTACTTTGCAAGGGTGAGGATGCAGGGAGTGAGTGAGTTTGTGAACCTTTCTGCAACTTACCAAACCCCTTCCTACTCCCTCATCCTTTTTTCTCCCAAGAAGGAACCATCATTAAAAATTTAGTATGTGTCTAGTTTTCCCCTGTACATTTATATTGCTATAAATATATATTTATTTCTTGGTTTAAAAAAAAAACCTCAAAAATTATTTGTAAAAAGTTTACATTCTTTGTTTTTTCAAAAGAATACCAGGACTATCAAAATTGGAACAGTCACTTGGAGCTGCAGTGCCATGTTTGACTTATTTATTTATTTTTTTAGTTGAAGTACACTTGATTTACAGTGTTTCAGGTGTACACCAAGGTGATGCAGTTCTATTATAGATTTAGATTCTTTTCCATTATAGGTTATTACAAGATAGTGAATATAGTGCTCTGTGCCATACAGTAGGTTCTGGTTGTTTATATATTTTATATATAGTAGTGTGTTATCTTTTAATCCCAAATTCCTAATTTATTTCTCACCCTTTTTTCCCCTTTGGTAACCGTAAGTTTTTTTTTTTTCCTTTTTTTTCTATGTCTGTGAGTCTATGTTTGTTTCGTAAATAAGTTCATTTGTTTCATATTTTAGATTCCACATGTAAGTGACATCATATGATATTTGTCTTTCTCTGTCTGGCTTACTTCACTTAGTATGAGAATCTCTAGGTTCATCCATGTTGCTGCCAATGGCATTATTTCATTCTTTTTTATGACTGAATAGTATTCCATTGTATATATGTACCACGTCTTCTTTATTCATCTCTTGTTGGACATTTAGGTTGCTTCCATGTCCTGGCTATCGCAAATAGTGCTGCTATGAACATTGAGCTTCATGTATCTTTTCGAATTAGAGTTTTCACTGGAAATATGCCCAGGAGTGGGATTGCTGGATCATACAGTAACTCTATTTTTAGTTTCTTTAAGGAATTCCCTATGTTTGACTTATGTATAATCATTCTTTATCCATAGGCAGTGGTACCTGTACTGTTTTCCCTTCTCACTGTGGCCTTGGGAGACTTTCCTTTCTTCCTTTACCTACCCTTCCCTTCTCCTCTGTTCCCTCCCTTTCTTCCTTCCTTCCCTCCCTCCCTGGTTATCTACCTTCTTACCTTTCTTCCTCTTTTCATTTTAAAAAATCTCTGTCCTTAGCTTAAATTGGGTCTTAGAGACCATACTTCGCATGATGTTAAAGGCCTTTGGAGAATCAGGCTTTGGCCACGCAGTTCCAGCTCTGAATTGCCAGGTCTCACCAATACATTTTCTTGGGCTTCCGTTTCCTTGTCTTTAACACTGGAGGTTGTGGTACCATGTCCAGACTCAAGAGGCCATATTGGGGCATGAGTGAGTGATAACATGTCTTTCCTTGTTCTGTCTGTGGCATGCTAGGAGGTTGGCTGCATATACATGTACATTCCTTGGTTTTTTGGAGGGGTAGGTTTTATTTTGCTGGGGTGCCCTGAGAGCAGTGAGCTCACAGCCTCTGTCATGAGACTTGCCTTGTGTTTTTCTGGCCTCTCGGTGTCCTTAATTTACGTGATAAGCCTGCACAGGGCCCTAGCCGATCTGACTTCAGGCTGCCTTTCCACAGCCCCCTGACTCCCCCTATCTACCACATGCTCATACTCTCCATCCCACATGGAGGGCCATTCTGCCTGGCCGGCTGTGGAGGCCCGGCAGCACCCTTCCATACCTAGCTCAAATTCCGCCTTCTCAGAAACATCAGCTTTCCCATTTGGAATCAGTCTCTTTGCTCCTACATTCCCCATCCCATGGTTTGTATTTTCAGAAACGCTTTCTCAGACCATCTTGTAATTTAATGGGTGATATCTGTTTCTGAGCTCTGATCTGCAGAAGGCGGGTATCTCTGAGCCTTTGGAGCTTAGCTCAGTAGCTGGCATTTTCAGGCACTCTGTAAATATGTGTTAAATTGAATTACTTAGGAGGCCTGAGGGGTTGGAAGGTTATCTACAGTTAACCCAAGGAATTAGAAGGGCTCCTGGGAACTGATCTAGGGACCTATAGCTCTTAAGAGCAGCGATCAGCTTTTCCCTGCCTCCTTCTTAATCCTGTTTTTCCAGAGGCAGAGGGAAAGGTGATGTCTGCTTAAGATGCTGGTGACATTCCCAGTGAGATAAGTCAAGGTGCACCATCTCTTCTTCTAGCTCTCAAGTTCTTGGAGTATCAACCTTCCTTCTATCAGGAAAGATTTCCTTTCTAAAAACAATTTTATTAATTAATTTATTTTTGGCTGCATTGGGTCTTCGTTGCTGTGCGCAGGCTTTCTCTAGTTGTGGTGAGCGGGGACCGCTCTCTGTTGCGGTGCGCGGGCTTCTCATTGCGGTGGCTTCTCTTGTTAAGCCCGTGCGCCACAACTACTGAGCCTGCGCTCTTGAGCTTGTGAGCCACAACTACTGAGTCTGCGTGCCACAACTACTGAAGCCCGTGCGCGTACAGCCCGTGCTCCTCAACAAAGGAAAAGATTTCCTTTTGAAGAGGAGGAAGTGGTTTATGTGATGACCTCTGGATTTCTGACTTCGGTTATAAATCTTCTTGAAAAAGACTTTGCGGTTGCCCCTGCTACAAGGAAGGTGGACAGGTCAAGGTGTGCTTTGTGAAACTGAGTGAAACTCCAGCCTTGCTTTGTGACTCTGACCCTTGGGAACAGTCCAGGGTCAGGCTGTACGCACATGGTGTGCTCCAGAAATCCACCTTCCACCATCACTATTGGGATCTTAACTCAATTGCTGCTTGTGAAACACCTTTTCCTGACTTGCAGTGCAGATTCTGCATGGACTACTGAGTATTGCTTCTAGTGACTCATGCATAGAAAAACGCTTTATGTTTAACACATCACAGATAGAGATAGAGACTTCAGGTGTGAAAAAGATGCGTGATACAGAGGAAAGAGAAAAAGAGCAAGTCCAGGACCCCTGCTTCCAGTCATAAATGTGCCAGAGACATATTGTGTGGCATGTGGCCTTAATTTCCAGATCTGTAAAATGGGACACTAATAATTACTAGGAGGGGTTGTTATGTATGTTAACTGAGATTATCTAGGCAAAGCATCTGGCAGGTAGCACCGGACATGGTTCAACAACAGAGAATCTCAGTGAAATTGTATCGACTTGGTTATGAGCGCGGCTCCAGTAGCAGCTTGAATTAGGATGATTTATATAACTTCAGTGAGACTGAGTTACTAAACCTCTCTGAGCCCCAATTTAAGTGGATTTTATTTGGCATTAAATATACCTTGCATGCTCAGTTGTAAAGATTAGAGAATGTTTGTAAAAGCCCTAGCAAGGTGGTGTTTCTCAGCATCTGGCCCGGGGATTGACCCTTCCCGCTGCCCCAGCTTCTCTGGAGTGGTGAGATGTATGCTGTGGGGCGATGTGTCTCAGAGGTGTTGACTGAAGTTCCCCTTAGCGCCATACTTCCTTCCTGTGTCCTGGGCACAAAACCTTTCTCTCTAGAAACCAGACCTGTAGAATAGAGTTAGTCATGGAGATGCTGATTTTAGGAGGATACCAACCAGAGCATGTCTGGAGAAGTGCAGCCAGTCCAGTGGAGGATGTTTTAAGAGCTTTCATTTGTTGGAGAGCTGGCAGTATTTCAGTTAGGGAAAGGTGGATTTTGGATGCTAGGGGAAGGTTGAGATTGGTGATGGAGAGAGAAGTTATTGCTGGTCCAGGATGGAGGTGACCAGGCCTAACAGAGGAGAGTGGCAGGTGAGGATGGAGAAGTGGGGCTTAGCAGAAGGAGGATGGGAATTAGGAAACCCAAGGAAGACGTGGAGGGTTCTGGTCAGAGTATTGGGTGCAGAGGCTGGAGACACGTGAACAATTATGGTGCAGCTGCGGGACTTCTCAGGATAAGCAGGACAGGGGCTTTCTGTTGTCACCACCCCACTAGAGAAAAGAAGGGACGGTCCTAAGGTGTGTGTGTGTGTGTGTGTGTGTGTGTGTGTATGTGTGTGCGTGCGCGCACGCGTGCGTCTGTGTATGTGCATGTGTGCATAAGTGTGTATTAGGAACAGGACCAAAGAGGTTGGGGATTTACCCAAGGCCATGCAGCTAGGAAACAGCTTTCATTTGCTTAAAGCGCTAAGTTTAGTAATGACTGTGAGTGACAGAAATGGGCAGGGGGAGCATGTAGGGAAAGGGCCTCAGCCCCATTTCCTGCTCCCTCCCAGGCAGGTAGTGAGTAGGAGTTTTAAGTTTCACTGTTTGATAGCATCACCTCCTCTGCTTTCCCAGAAATTATTCCTCGAAGTATGACTCGAATCGTTACTCTGTTGGGAGATGTCTCAGTTCAGAGCTGACTTTCTGCTGTGGTTGTTTACTAAAGAGATGGTGGCCCTGGCAATTCAGGGGTGGCTTAATCAAGTGGAAAGAACAGGGGGCCTGGGTCTGGGTGCTGGCCCTGCTTTGTGAGACCTGTGAAAATTGGGCGAGTGAATAGGCTTCTTAGTGCATGGCTTTTTGATTCCTACTTGATGAATTTGTTGTGATGATGCTTTGCAGATTGCACTGTTGGTCCTCGTATGATAAAGATAAAGGGGTGTCTGGACTTTCTAGGTGTGTGAAGCAGAGGGGTATGGTAGCGAGTGGGTCAGCTCCCATGGGTGGTGTGATCACTAATAGTAAAAGAATACCAGAATTTTCTCTTTTTTGGAGGTGGTGTGTCTTGGAACGTTATGCTTAACGCCTATAGAATCTACTGGCTCTACCCTGCCTTGGGGATGACCACCTGTACCAGCATTTCCCGCTAACCCCCAGCTATGGGCTGAGGATCTCCTAGCTCTTGTGTTATCTGGGGGGAATTTCTGAATTTTTAGGCCTTCACGTCTTTATCTGCAAAATGGGGATAATAGTCAGTGCAGCTTCGGCTGCGTTGTGAGGATTTGCTGAAGAAAGGGATGTGAGGGCCCTCTGTAAGCTGCATTGAACTCTGTATTTTTGAAGCCCATTTTCTCTCTCTTTTCCCTTCTGCTAATGGCCAAGGGACATCTTTTGTCTTGAAAAGACGAAGCAGCACAGAGGAAGAAACGGGGGCTTATAGAGGAAGGGGACTCTCCAAGGCCCCAGAGTGAATTGGAGTCCTGGGATCTGTGCCCAGTTTTGTCACAACATGTCAAATTCCTCCATTCCGGGCAAGCCTGAATTTTTCCATGCCTACGACCTACCCGGGGGAGATAGAAACTTCTGGAAGGAATGTCAGCCCTTTGAAGGTGGTGGAAGTCACTGATGTGGCTGCTGCAGGTGTTGAGGTTCCTGTTCACTGCCTCTCTTGTCCAGCAGTGACTAGTAACTTGGGTATTTGGGGTGAGTCAACAGGCCCATGACCCGGAGGACCTGAGTGTGCTTGGCGGCAGGCTGGAATTAGTCAGAAGGCAAAACTGCTCATCCTAACCCCAGAACCCGCGTACTCTGGCTGGATGAGGAAGTCCTCTCTGATTCTTAATTTTCTTATCTACAGCAGCTTCTGGAGAAGAGGATTTTCTTTTTCCTGCTTTATGGGGTTCATATGGAAATCAAAGAAAAGAAGGATTTTTTTGTTTTGTTTTGTTTTTTTGATACGCGGGCCTCTCACTGTTGTGGCCTCTCCCGTTGCAGAGCACAGGCTCCGGACGCGCAGGCTCAGCGGCCATGGCTCACGGGCCCAGCCGCTCCGCAGCATGTGGGATCTTCCCGGACCGGGGCACGAACCCGTGTCCCCTGCATCGGCAGGCGGACTCTCAACCACTGTGCCACCAGGGAAGCCCCTAAAGAAGGATTTTTTTAAATAAATAATATTGCAATATTCAGATAGCATTAGTTTCTGCTGCTTAAAATAGGCAGCTGACTTCTCTTCTTTGCTCCCTCCCAGAAGTGATGTATTGATACCAAAGAAGAAAACCAATTAAATTCCTGAGGACAGTTGCTAAACAGTCCAATCTTGTTTATTTTTTTGTATTTGGTGTCTGAGGTCTCTGAATTTAAGCTGAACCATTTCAAATATATACTGGGGATACACGGTAAGGAGGGACCGTGTAAATGTAAATCAAAGCACGAGTTCTAGAATCTCAGGTTCCCATGATGTGTCTACCTTGGCTTAGAATATTTCATTCTTCATAGACACTGGGGCTTTGGCCCCCATTTTTTATGTCTGCCATGGAGACTTGTTTCTCAGAGACACTTGATCATGGGGCTCTGAAGGTCCCTTTGTAGGAAACCGAGTCCCATCAAGTCCTCCCATGGAGGAAATGGCAAAACTCAAGATGAGAAGCCAGCTCTTTGGATCCTCAATTCCCTGTCCTTTCTGACACATCACTCTTCCCTCCTGTCAGGTGAAGAGAGAAGCCAGATGGTTTGACAAATGGTTCTTGTTGCTGTCAAATCTGCCTCCTGTTTCTGCTCAGAAAGACAGTTCTTACCTTCCCTTTTTGGGGGGATTAGATGGGATGGGCAGAGAGGGAGGGAGGTGCAGGAAGAAACACATTTTACTGCCCGATTCTTTCCGTGGCAGAGATGACCAATAAGTTCTCGTTTCTCTGTCAAGAAGCAACGCTGAGGCAATGAGGAATCGTCCCCTTGAATTTAAAGCACACAGAGGCCCCGAAATGGCAGGCTGTATTAGGAGACAACATTGATTTCATATATATTCATCTGAAAGAAACCATGTTTAAGATGCCGTATCCATAAATACTAATAAGGCTGTCTGATTTCCAGTTTTCAGGTGAGATGAGCATTTCATTGAGTATTTTATCTGTCAGGTTCAATAGTCGATGTACCATCCTCCCAGGCTTATTAGCATAATTGCTGTGCTTAAGCAACAATGAAAAATTCAGCAGTAAAACAGCAGTTAGTGCAGGTAATTTGTTATCAAAAGCTTTTACTTAAGGACAGCTCCAACCTGCATTTATTAGCAAGGTAGGGTTATAATCTATTTTTATTTGGAAAAACAAAAGGGGGGCAGATCTTTGCTATTTTGTTGTGGAAATAATAGAGAAATTAAAAAGCATCACCTCCCTGGAAAACTGTCTCTATCCCTTCTTCCTGTGCTGAAAGCAGGCTGGGATGGGAGTAGATTCTACTTCTGAGGCACGGTGGCTCAGATGATAAGTCGCTCTCCTCCGCACTGGAATAAACGGGTTACTAACGCCCATTTATGTTTGTACAGGTGTTTCCAAAACACTTTCATATCTCTTTTGTTGCTTAGATCGCACACCAGTCCTGGGCGGGGGGTGGGGGGGCTCCATTCTGAGCATAGGAGACTGAGTTGAAATGGCTTGTTCCAGATGGGGCAGTTGGATGACACAGCACAGCTGGGCTGTAAATCTAGTCCTCCAGCCCCAGGGCCCTGGCAGCACTGTGACCCTTTGCACGCTGCCCCAAACTCCTGGTGTGGGCACCCCTTTTCCCGCCTAGTGGTGGATGGTTTTTTCATCTTAGCTCTTTTTCATATATGTGCGTGTGTGCATGCACCTAAACACATACACACACACACACACACACACACACACACACACACACTTTTTTCCTTTCCACCAAATTTAATGATGTACTTTTACAGCTGTTTTTCCTTTCATGTCCTGGTTGAAGCAGTTCTGCCATGTGAGTTTTCTTTTAATGTCAAATGTCCTCTATTTCTTGTATTTACAATCTCCCCTCCCATCTCTCTCCCCCTCACTCTCCCTCTCTCCCTCCTTCCTTCCTTCCCTTTTTCCTCTCTTGTGCTCACTAGTGAATGACTGAGGAAAGCCCTGTGATGACCATCTGTGAAGGACCTGATGCAAAATAAATGATTTTATAAGTAATGCGGTAGTCTTTGTAGAGAAAACAGACAAGAAGTTTAAAAATGTGGAGGTTGGGAAATCATTTTTCTTCTTTATTTCTTGAGAAATATATCAGAAATAAATAAGAACATTCAACTGAGGCCTTTTAGTGTGTTTTAGGACTTCAATTACGGGTAGTAATTTTCACATTGAAGGTAACATTTCCGGTGAAAATGAACAACCGAAGCTCCCAACCTTTCAGAGAAGTTAGCATCTTAGATTAGCATCTTAGATTTTCTTTCCTCAGTAAGTTCAGAGAAGGATCATATGATCCTTAACTCTGAACATCTCTAATGTGCAAGTTATGTGCTGGCCATGTGGTGGGGTTTAGGGACTGAGTCAGAGAGGGCTGTGAGACAAGACATGTTTAGACTATCAGAGGAAATGCACAACAAATGAAGATCAGTTTTGTCTTTGAGCAGCTATTATATGACTGGAACTCTACTAGGAATTGTTCTTAGATTATGCCATTTAATCTTCAGGTTTCACTCAATTATTAGTGAATTCTTATTCAGCACTGATGATGTATTGGTCACTGTCATAATGTTGTACATGCATCATCTCATTTAATTTTTATAACAGTCCTCGAGGTGGTGGTGGGTACTGTTATCATTGTTTTTATTGGTTCGTTGAGGAAACTGAGGCACAGAGTAGCTAAATAATTTGTCCAAGTCACACAGCTGGTAAGTGATGGAACCTCTCTGGTCTTCCTGTTTCCTAAACACATGTTCTTTCTGCTGCACCACTTGTCATAAACTGAATGAGTAGATAGCTAGGTAGATATAGATAGACAGTGCTAATGATGATTAGAGGACTGTGTAGTTTGCTGCTGTCAGAGCTGGGGCAGAACCTGGATGTTTACAAAGAGTACCAAACTTGAAGTGGGACAGGGGTTCAAATCCTAGTATGCTTCTAAGTGTTTGTTAAAACCTTGGTTAAATGACCTCCTAGAGTCTCTGTGTCTTTCTTTGAATTCCAGATAATAGAATCTGTCTCCCAATGTCACTGTGAGAATAAATTAGAAAACATATGTGAGAGCCTCCAGTGGTGCCTGGCTCCTGGTGGGTGTTCAGCCAGTGTGGGAAGTACCCAGGGACAGGCAGAGTGTATGCGGGTAGGAACGGCCATCAAAGCCAGACCACCAGTGTTTAAATCTGCCCACTACGTGTTGTTATAGAGCCTTGGGCAAACAACTCCATCTCCTGGTGCCTCGGTTTCCTCATCTCATATACTTACCTCATAGGGTCGTTGTAAGAGTTCAATAAGCTAAAAAATAAGTTAAAAATGTGTGTGAAGCATATTTAATGGTGCCTGGCACAGCAAGCCCTCTGTAAGTGTTAGCTCCCATTATTCCGTCCTGCTACAATGATGGACAGGTACCAAGTGAACGGTGTTAGGCCTGTTTTAGGACCCTGGCCTGTTCACTTAAGGACCGGGAACCAGTTTAGCCTGGGACATAGGAATTGCATTTGCACAGCCACTCAGGACCTTGGAAAAGTTTTGGCTTCTCTGTCCTTGATCTTTGCTTATCTGCAGATGGTAGTTGAGAGAGTCAACTTCAGATGATAGAGTGCGCGTGGGGAGTTGAAGGCACCCACATCCTTGATAAGCTGCTTCCTGGAGCGTTGCCATGTGGCTCTGAGGGTCAGTTTGCTGATCCAAGATGGCCTGTAGGGTGGAATTTTTCCTGGGTCATCCAGGCAGGTCCTGTCTTCCCTCAGTCTGCACGTGCCTGGTCCTGTCCTCAGTGCTGGCTCCCATTCCCCTCCTCTCCAGACGACATTGATATGCGGGGGCCGCTTCTTTCTGGGACCATTTCTCCTGCACCAGAAGGAGGTGGGTGGGGATTTTGGCATAACGGTTTTTGAAAGGTGATATACTCTAAGATATTTCACACACCTTCAAAAAATAAGATGCACTGAAAGACACTAATTTTAAAGTTGTGCCCATGAGGATAGCTCAGAGATGGAAGATTCTTCAGGAGCTGGTGTTTTCTTGGGCTTATTGTCTTATACAGCACTTATCGTTAAAAAGCTTGTATGTGTGTGTGTGTGTGTGTGTGTGTGTGCACGTGTGCGTGTGTGTGTGTGCGTGCGTGTGTGTGTGTGTGAGAGAGAGAGTGAAGCTTCCTGGAACTGGTAGTGCTGATTTTGGGGGTGTTTCCTTGGCTTATTCAAAATAGAAACAGAAAGGCACAAGTGTTTGCTCATGTCATTAAAAAATGTCTTTATAGGAAAGAATATTGAGATAATGCCTCATATTATGAATACCTCACGTTGTGTATGGGGCTCTGCGGTTTGCAAAGCACTTAAATACACATTTTCTTATGTGCACCTTATGACAACAGCCCCATGAGGTAGGCAAGGCGGAGCTTGTCATTCATTTCCCTTTTAGAGATGATGTAACTGAGGTTCAGAGAGATGAGGTGAGTTTTCTTAAAGCAGTGATGGATGCAAACCTAGGACCTTTGACTCTGGGCTGCTTTCTGCTTCACCACCCTCGTTCGGGTGTAATAAGGTCTTACCAAGCGCCATCTAGGTTATATAGAGTTGCAATAAACCTGAAAAATGCTCCCCTTTATTTTTCTTTTTTCCCATTGGTTAAAAAGTTGACTATGATTTGATATTAACTTGTTTCTCCCCAAGTATAAGCAGCAGTGAATCTCTAAAACTTTCTGTTAAATCAGCATGTGTTTTTTAAAAATCAAATGTCAAAGTATTTCCTGAAACTTGCTTTAATGAACAAGAGAGGTGAAAGTAAAATTCCCTTTTTTGCATGAGGTAATTCGGAAACAGGATGTACGAACTTGCTATAGGAATTTGAAAAGGAACACTTGTACTGATGTACAAACTGGATGCATATATTAAAGAGAGTTTCATGCTGGTAGAAATTTTAAGTCAAAGAAGCTCTCATTAAGTGTGTCAATTGCTTTTGGTTTGTGTGAAAACCTAATGTTTCATGTTCCATGAGTTGGATCCAAGGAATGTATACATCCCTACACTCCAAAAACCAGACACATGAGTTGGACTTCCCGTTTGATGGCAAAGTACCTTTGTCTGGGAGCTCAGGTGTGTCCTCGGAATACAGGACAGAGGAATGGAAGATGCTCTTGAGCTTCTTAATGACTAGGAGTCAACTCTACACTTGCTTAGGGGGTGGGAAGGACTGAGTTCTCTTTGGCAAATGTCTTTGAGTCCCTTAGACATATAGCACCAAATAAGCCCAGTGCTGTGTTATTGGCCTCATGTACCAGAGTATGGTTAGATTACATGTATTTTGGAAGCCTATTTCTTTCCTTCACAGTATATGGTTTCTTAGGTGGCAACTTCTGGGTGAATTGCCAGCTTCCTGACAGTGTCTTAAAAAGCCTGCTTTGAAGGAGGCAGAAATTCCTTTGGTTTGGACAGGTGACCCCCTTGACTTTCCATCTTGGATGGTTCTTTTTTTTTTTTTGCAGTACACGGGCCTCTCACTGTTGTGGCCTCTCCCGTTGCGGAGCACAGGCTCCGGACGCGCAGGCTCAGCGGCCATGGCTCAGGGGCCCAGCCTCTCTGCGGCATGTGGGATCTTCCCGGACCGGGGCACGAACCCGTGTCCCCTGCGTCGGCAGGTGGACTCTCAACCACTGCGCCACCAGGGAAGCCCTATTTTATTTTTAAAAGGCGGATTACTGAATGGATAAGCAGAATTTGGTATATCCATAAAACAGAGTAGTAGTCAGCAATAAAAAGGAATGCAGTCCTGATACATGAATGAATCTTGAAAACATTATGGTAAGTGAAAGAAGCTAGTCACAAAAGGCCACATATTATGTGATTCCATTTATATGAAAAGTCTACAGTAGGAAAGTTCGTAAAGTCTATAAAGACAGAAAGTAGATTAGTGGTTGCTGGCAGGGGTGGGGTGGGGGTAGGGAGTGACTGCTAATGAGTATGGGTTTCTTTTTGGGGCAATGGAAATGTTATTAAATTAGATTGTGGCAATGGTTGCACAACTCTGAGTATTTTAAAAACCGAATTGTAGACTTTAAATGGGTGAATTGTATGGTGTGTGAATCAAATCTCAATAGCTTTAATAAAAAATAAAAAAAAATCAGTACATTGCTTTTCAACCTACAGTCTCTGAGGGTTAGTCTAGAGTGTCAAGTTTTTAACCCACCTTGATTTGTCTTGGGCCAGGAAGTCATGCGTACTTTACAACGGTGACCATCCCTAGGGAAAAATTGATAGTACAATCAGAGCCACCAGACTTGAAATCTTTTCTCCCCAACTTCATGCACGGTCTTTTCAAGAGCTTTAAAAACTTACATTTCCAGAAATGTTGATTAGTGAGATATCTGATAAGAAATAACAGGGTACTGACAGCCCTGATTGTATAAATAGGCGTTTGGGATTGCGTTCATGGTTTGCTTGTCAGTACAAGAAAAGTGTGTGATTATGTTGAATGATGGTTAATTTCCTTATCTACCCATTTGAAAAATAAAGATGTATGGCTGGGAGACAGGTGCCCAGGGAGAAAAGGAGCCCTGCAGTTTTGATAATGAACTCCAAAAAGGAACAAGTTTGTATTGAGGAGTTGGCATTTGAGTCCTGGCCAGTGTCAGACTGTCGCTGATGAGCTAGGGAACCGTGTCTAGTGCGGCACAGAGGATTTATCATTGATTCCCGTTTTGTGTTTGGACAGCTTTTCCCCCTTCTCTTTTCAAGATCGCTGTCCCACCCTCTCTGACTAACTTACTGTGTCAACAGAGTTAGAAGAGCAGCCAGTGGAAGTGTGCAGAGGCTGGAGAAGAGCTGTGCTTTCTAGCTTTGTATGTGAACACTTCATACACAAACACTTCTCTTTGATTAAGTATCCGGTGAAACCAATTCACATGAACGCCAATTAAACTTTAATGAACAAGTGGGTGTATTAATATCAGCTGAGTAATGCAGGCAGCACGGATTCCAGTAAGTGAGTCACTTTTCTGAGCAGCTCATTCCCCATGCACAGTAAGAGTTACTAGAAAGCTTCCAGCTATATTTGAGTGGATCTGGTCTGGGCCTTGTAATTCGAGCAATCCTCGGGGCTTGTTATTCATCTCATGACAAAACCACACGGATCCAGACCTCTGTTTTCAGAGCAAGGATTCAGGTTGGGGAGCCTTTTCACATTGAGCAGTTAGACCTTCCGTGGAGCAGTGACCACCTGGACGTTTTCTCCATTTTCTTCTTCTTTTTTTTTTTTAAAGTGAGACTTCTTTTCCTCCTTAAAGCCAGGGGCAAGTGTAGGTGAAGGTCAAGGTCAAGGCAGTGAAGGTGGAACCCTCAGTTTGGGACTGAATTTAGTCCCCCTGAGTCTCATTTCCCATCCCCATCTGCTGTTCTGTCTCAAGTCTGCAAGACTCCCATAGTTACACCAGACACAGTGAGATGTGCTTGGCATGATGAGCCTTTTGGAACACAGACCCTGTTCCTTCTAGAGAATGATAACTGTACCTACTTCCTAGGGAAGATTAAACAAGGTAATGAACATAATGCTCTTAGTTTCATGCCTGGTACATGATAAGTTCTCAATAAACACTAGTTAACTTTTGCCAGTGGAGCAGTGACGGGGAGGAGGTGATTGGGACTTGACAGTGAAGGAACTAAGACTCTCCCAGAGATTAGACTTACATTTAAAAATGTCTGTGCTTACAGAGTGATAAAGACCAAGAGAGAATGAGCAGTGAGGATTCAGGGAATGGAGAGGTCCCTGAGGTTGGCTGCATCTGAGA
Source organism: Grampus griseus (assembly GCF_964374135.1). Classification (NCBI taxonomy): domain Eukaryota; kingdom Metazoa; phylum Chordata; class Mammalia; order Artiodactyla; family Delphinidae; genus Grampus; species Grampus griseus. The sequence goes on from NC_138998.1 coordinate 64,706,174, forward strand.
AGGCTAGGTAATCCTGGCCTGGGGGTCGGGTGGGGCCAGCGAAGGATTTGGAAAGGTAGTTCGAGGATGAAGGAAGAGTGTGAGTGAAGGCAGAAGCCCCAAAGTACCCCGTGCAAGGTCGCGTGCAAGATCGGGTGTGTTCATTGTGGTCAGACTAGATGATGTGTCGGGGTTGGAGGGAGTTCGTTGAGGCTTACTGTAGCCTCTGCCTTGGCCCTTAAGCCTCAGTTCCAGCACCATTTGCTATCCTGCCTCCTGTTCTTGTGTGTTCATCTAGAAACCAGTTGAAGGTAATGCAGCGTCAGGCAGCCGGAGATAAGGACTAGTTGGAGAATGGGCTTTAGGCCTGTTAGCTCAGTGGGCTTGTTAACACAGCATTCCTGAATCAAAGTTACCCTCTTCCTCTCCTGTATCTTCTACCTGTGAAAACTCCCCCGTAGGGGACTTGGCCTATGAAATTCCTCACCTTGAGCGGCAGGGAGGGTATGCTTCCCGCAGTCAGGTACATCCTAAGACTGGGAGGAAGGGGCTGAATTGCCCATGCCCAGTTCCTTCTCCAGAGTCAGTAATTAGATAACTCACCCCTTCTTCCCTGTGGACAAGGGGGGTGGAGAGAGTCCAACATGGAAGGGCATAAAGCAAGGTAGAAAAGAGATGTTCTACCATCCCCAGGTTCCTCACCACCCCCCCCCCCAACTCTTACCCAGATCCCAACATAGTTTTTTTAGGGGCAGTAGTGGGAGGCTGGAAGGAAGGACAGAGCTGTATTGTGAAGTGAGGGGCAGTTTTCTGAGCAGAGAGTAATGTAATTCAGTCATTCAGATTGGTTCATCTATTTGGGAAACACTGAAGGACACACTTAGATAACTCAAACTAGAGTAAACAGGTCTCAGGGTCTATGGTCCACCAGTCACAGAATCAACCCCCATTTCAGAAATAGCAACCATGCCTCAGTGTTAAACTTCAGACCTCACACGTGAATATCAGACTCTTTGCTTCCCTCCCAGACTTCTTTCCAGAGAATGTCATAGGATAAAGAAATACACAGGGTAAAGGCATAGCTTCCATAATGATAACAGAAGTGGGAGAATCTAATCAAATAGATAAATTCCATATTTGGAATTCTGGATAAAGCAGAAGGGATTCTTGAAATTCAGGTTTGAACAGGTTGATGATGCAAATTGGGAACTAGATGTTGCTTTTAGAAAAACAAAGGAAACGTAGATCTTAATTATGTAATTCATTTATTTAGCAATTAGAGCTAAGTATTTCATTATTTGGCAACTGCCTAGGGTATTATTTCTTCTTTATACTGTGGAGAGGAGTCTGTTATTCCCATTTTACAGATGAAACAATGATAGGCAAATACGAAGATCGTTATCCTAGCACACCTGGACTAGGTTTCATCAGCCAGATTAATCTTTTGTTTTATATCGGGGCTTTCGTATTGATGTGACAGGATTTGTTTATAGGGACTCATAAGGCAAATGAATTGGACTTGGTTTTGACATCCAGAGGGATCAGGGAGTTGTAATTAGCTAAGCGCTCTACCTTGTTGTGGCTGAAGAGGTTTGTCATAGACATTTAGTGGCCATGATGGATTATACATCTTTGACTTGGGGGCCGATGACAAATTTCTTTCCATGCAGGGTTCATCTGGATCCTGTTGTTGTTACAGCAATATTTAAAGAAATGTGCAGAGGATATGCTCATCTATTTTTATCTCCTGTCTGTTTTCAAGATAATAAATTGAATATATTGTATAAATTGATTAATTAGCCTTCTTGAGGTGAATACCTTTTGCAAACCCATCCCCATCCCTGCAAAACCTTCATCCTGTCCAAATTTCCCTGTTTATCTCACTCCATGTCTCCTAAGTGGATCCTCTTGTCTGGAGATCTTTGACAGGACAGACTGCTCTTCCCATGGGGCACCTGTCTGTTACCCTGGTTACTCTCCGGTCCTCCTTTCATCCCTTTGTCCACCGTGAATGCGGGTTACCTATGGGCCACTTGGTCCTCCTGGGGACACTTGCCCAGGTACCCCATTGCTTTTCTTCCCATTGGTTCTCCTGAGTTCCCAGTTTGGTGATTGCTCCCTGTAGCAATAGTTTCTCACCTGAATTTGTGGCTCGGCATCCCTTAGGGAAGTTTTATCAGAATTCAGATTTTCAGTCTGCATCCCTAAATCTTTGGGTATGGACATGGGCATTTGCATTTTGAAAACCTTTTTGGGTAATTCCAGTGGGCACTCCAACTTAAAATCTACTCTTTTCAGTTAACTTATGTTGTGCAGTGCCTAGAGGTAAAGCTTTTTAAAAGATATTTAAGCTGTGGATTCCAAGACAGGAAGGACAAACTCAGGGCCTGAAAAGAGAGTCAAGGAGGGTGGAGAGGAAGCTGGCTGATGTTACAAGGGAACCAAGGCTCAGTGTCCTGACCATCCACTTCTTGTATTCCCCAGGCTCATGCCCAAAATGAGTGTTTATTTTGCCCAACAACATTCTCGTTGTTCCCACATGTATGTGCTATGGGTTCTGTTCTAGAAGTTTCCACAGCACAGGGACTGAGAGCAGGAGTTTCTAACTCATTCCCACTAAAGATGAGGCCAATCATGAGGCTCTATCTTATTCTATAGGTTTCAACCTTTTTACAAAAACAACCTCTATTCCTGCCCACAGGCCCTAAGCAGGCCCAGCCTTTTCCTCTATATATTCCCCACCTAACTAATCTGTCTTATGCCTTTAGTAATACACCAGGTTTTGTCAGAATCAGCTAATTCTTTAGTAAAAAATCCAGAACAGACTCTGGTGTGTTTACTTAGTGGTAGAGGTGAAATGGAGGCCAGTGTTCCTTCAACTGACATTTTACTCTCCTTGGGCTTTTTTGAGTGTAGTACGTGGAATCAGTGTTATGACTTTTCAGTCATATCTCCCCTATTTTAAAACTGCAGAGTTGGGCTTCCCTGGTGGCACAGTGGTTAAGAATCTGCATGCCAATGCAGGGGACACGGGTTCGATCCCTGGTCTGTGAAGATCCCACATTCTGTGGAGCCGCTAAGCCCGTGCGCCACAACTACTGAGCCTGCACTCTAGAGCCCGTGAGCCACAACTACTGAAGTCTGTGCACCACAACTACTGAAGCCTGCACACCTAGAGCCCATGCTCCGCAGCAAGCGAAGCCACTGCAAAGAGAAAGCCCGCATGCCACAATGAAGAGTGGCCCCCGCTTGCCACAACTAGAGAAAGCCCGTGCACAGCAACAAAGACCCAATGCAGCCAAAAAAAAAAAAGAAAGAAAGAAAGAAAGAAAAAAACCCCAAAACTGCAGAGTTGATCTTACCACCTTACTGGGGAGCACCTCGGCAATAAATCTAATGGAAAAAAACTTGTCTGATGAATGGGGCAGGAAGGCATCACAGCAGTGCTGGTGAGTCATCCCAAGACCAGCAAGATTTGAGCTGAGGTGCTTCTTTGATGCTGCTGACTCGAAGCCTCCCTCAGTATTCTGTCATCTTAAGCAGCTTTCAAATCCTTGTCTCAGATTTCTTTATCTAGGTCAGACCGTGTCTTTTAAAAAAGTTGTGCCTGGACATGCCCTTCATAGATTGGACTGGTCCCATTAGGATAATTGGCTTTATATGCTTTGAAAATAGCAACAGTGGGACATTTTGTCATTCTTGAACAGTATTCCCTTCCTACTCTGGGGTGAGGTGTTAGGCAGCCCAGGTATGCTTATATGTGTAGTTTTTCTTTTTTTTTTTAATAGCATGTTGACAGTTTGGGGTTGGGAGGAGAGCAAAACAAGGTTGGAGCCCCTTTAGAAAAACATCCCTGAAAAAGAAGACTCTTTTGCTGAGATAAATGAGTGGACCTTGTAAAGAAGGCGATATTGTACCAGGACACCTTGAGTTGGGTCTGCTCTGTCCCATTTTGCTAAATGAGGTTGACTGCTCGTCGGTGGGGATCCTTGACCCCATCACTCTGAATTGTTGAATGGATCAGATGAGCTACTAATGCATATGAAGATACCATGTAAACAGGAAAATCAAACAAACCCTTCCTATTTGTTACCTTAGCACAGCTGCTGGACATTTTCCTAAAACAAATAAACTTTTCTTTTTCAGATATAAAAGTTATATACACTCATTTTAGAAATTTAAAGTTCATAAAAGTACGAAGAAGATAATTAAACCCCCCATAACCCATCATCCAGAGATAACCACCGTTCTATTTTACACATATAACCACTCTATTCTTTTTTTAAAGAGGGAGCATGTTACACATATTTAGTTGTATACATTTCCTTTATGTAATACTTTAGTGTAAACATTTTCCCATGTCATTAAATATTCTTCAAAAGTACATATTTTAATCACTGCATGATGTTGCGTTACGTGAGTGCTGTGTTTGCATTTATTGTGATATATTTGACCATTGTTTCTATTATTAAGTGCTGACTGTTTATCAAGAAGAAAACTTGCTTTAAAACAAGGCAGGGGCCCTTGACACTGTTTTTACAGTAGAGGAATTTGACGTATTTCACTTCATCCTATAGTAATATATATTGGGCTGGAGTTTAGCAGTACTTTTAGTTATGATCTCAGTTTTAAGGTAGAATTACACCTGTGAATTGTTAATTTAGAGAAAATTCTGACGGTAACAAAATCTATTAGGCCACCTTCTCTTAATTAACATAACATTAATTAGAGAGACATTGAAACATAGTAAGGGTAGTCTCATGAATGTACTGCATTAGAAAAGTTGCTTGATGCCTTCTGGAAGAATTTTTATTTTCTCTTACTAGGAGGATATGGTCAATTTGTTTTGCCCAAAGGGTTCAATTTCCATTGCTGGGCAGATACATAATACTATGGTTACCATATATTTGAATATGATGATGTAATGATGAGAAACATTTGGATAGTCTTAAGAATGGAGATTTAAGGAGCAGTGGGCTAGAGAGAGAGTTGTGCTAGTATTTCGGTCCTGAGGTTGAGCTTCTTTGTCATAGATTTATCTCTTTGCCTCTTTATGAATTTCTGCACGTCTGTGTGGCATCTTCTCATCTACATTTGCCTGACGTCCGTGCCTCCACCCATCCATCCTTCCGCTTATCCATCCAAGCATCCGTCTAATTAATCATCTCTCCCCTGGCCATTTCATCTACCCACTCACTTACCTCTCTCCGTCTCCATCGCTCATCTTTATCCATATCTAGTGAAGGGTGACTATATGGAAGCACGAGCATTTCTTTGTTCCATTTTACAAAGGGGGTCGCAGGAATCAAGGGTGCAAGAACCAGAAAGTGAAAATGACTAAAACTTGACCATTTTTGTTTCACCTTGAAATCAGAGAGGATGTTCAAAACTGACCTGATTACCTATTCTATGATGCTCATCAGGGGGTTCTTAGTATATTTGCATTTTAGGGAATGTTGTTTCAAGTAATAGTTTGCTAGAAATCAGTCACCAGGAGATAGACTAAACAAGAGCTATATTATAGCTTTTTTTTTTTTTTTGGTGGTACGCGGGCCTCTCACTGTTGTGGCCTCTCCTGTTGCGGAGCACAGGCTCCGGACGTGCAGGCTCAGCGGCCATGGCTCACGGGCCCAGCCGCTCCGCGGCATGTGGGATCTTCCCGGACCGGGGCACGAACCTGTGTCCCCTGCATCGGCAGCGGACTCTCAACCACTGCACCACCAGGGAAGCCCTATAGCTTTTGAGTAGTAAATTCAGAGGGGAACAGAATTTTCTTGAGTTTGGATTAAAAGTCAGAGATGTGCAAATGACATCTTTCCAAATTTATTGCCTTAATAAATGTATTGTAACATTTTTAGGGGATTTAGATGTATCAAACAAGGGTATTTTTGAGGTGTAGGGGCCTGTGTTGAACTTGTTAATGGGAAGAAAGGAACCTACTGTTACTGAAAACCTATTTTCTTCTCGTTCTAAGAAAGCTGCTTTGCACTTGACTATCTTCTTCAATTCTCACATCAGCCCTGTGATGTAACTTGTATTATTCCCATTATGTAGATAAGAGGCAGAGACTTGAAGAAGCTAAACAATTTTCCTAGTTTACATGGTTAACAAGTGGCACGGCTTTCTTGGAATTAAGACTTGTTTGACTCTAAAACTGTTCCTCTTTGCAGTAAACCACACTGACACTGCTGAAGACTTGTAAAGCCTTAGCTGTATGTCAGCTCTCCACTTTAAATTTTATAGGAACTCAGCCTCTGAAAAGGATCCTGCAGTTTTCAGTTCTTTTCTTGAAAGATGAGAGGGTTTGCATATGGACATGATAAAGAAGACAGTTCTGAGGATATGGATATAAGACTGAATCTATAAACTTGACTTCTTTGACAGAATGGGGTTTTCCTCATGTGCAGCTCTGTGTTTGTGTTTGATTTAACATGAGTCTTCTTAGCTTGATCCGAAAGACACAAAGTTCCCATCCACAAGATGCATCTAATGAAGCAGACAAACCAGTGAAATACAATAACAACTCTCCTCAAACTTTCGTAAGCTCTGGAAAGCCAGACGTAACAGCTATTGTAATATATTTTGCCAGACCAGCCGGTATGATCACAGGTGGACCTGAAATAGTCACGACTTTTGAAGACACAGCAAATTTATTTAGTTCTTAAATTTTCTATAGGTTTGAAAACTTATACTCTCTCTTTTTATCATCCTAAACTGTAACATTGCTAATAACATGCTAGAAATTGTCAATTATTAATTATTAATATTTTGACATCACTAGGAATGAAGGTAGAGCGTAGGTAAAAGAGGCTCTGCAATAGGACCTGCCTTACATGATCTTTTTTTTTTTAACATCTTTATTGGAGTATAATTGCTTTACAATGGTGTGTTAGTTTCTGCTTTATAACAAAGTGAATGAGCTATACATATACATATATCCCCATATCTCCTCCCTCTTGTGTCTCCCTCCCACCCTCCCTATCCCACCCCTCTAGGGGGAAAGGTAAGCTGGGATGAAGTGAGAGAGTGGCATGGCCTTACATGATCTTATTTCTTACTTTCCATCTTCGGTTTATTCTCTCAGCATTTGTTAGCGCCTACCGTCTACCAGGCACTCTGCTATGTGGGGATCTACTAGAACAGGGGTCAGCAAACTTTTCTGTAAAGGGGCAGGTGGTAAATAGTTTAGCCCTGTGGTCTGTGTGGTCTCTGTCACAGCTACTCATTCTGCTATCAGACAATATGTAAAATACTCAACTCTGCCATAGACAACATGTAAAAAACTGAGTGTGGCCGTGTTTCAAGTACAACCTTTAACAGAAACATGCAGTGAGCCACATTTGGTCTGTGGGCCACAGTTTGCCAACTCCAGTACTTGAATGCCCATGAAATTGTGAACTTTGTCTTGTTCATTGCGATGTCACCAGTGCCTAGAACAGTGCCTGGCATGTGGTAGATGCCAAACACTCAATAAATATTTGTTGAGTGAATGAACTAATGAATGAACGAATGAGACTCCTCCTATGATCTCTAAGAGTTCATAATCCAAGAGAGGAGATAAGAATACATGTATGAGAGTAGAGGAATCAGGTGGTATTTTAACTGGATCCTGAAGAATAGGTAAATATAAGTCACCAGCCAGAGATGGGAGAAGCACACTGCAGGCAGAAGAAACACACACATTGACAAGAAGCAGGTCATTTGTGATGAATAATGAGTAGTTTAGATGTATACTGTAATAGGATTTCCCTGACCTGCCTAATCATTGAAATTGCTTGTTATTAATAATACAGATTCCCAGTACCTTCCCTAGAAATTCTGATTTAGTAAGGCAAGTTTGGCCAATACTAGCTTATGAATAAAGGTTTGCAAGGAAGTAGTAGTGGGAGATGACACAGGAAAGATACACTGGGGTCATTTCTGATGGGAAATAAAATTTTTACTTTTCCTTCCAAAAGAATCGGTATTGACTGATGGCAGCTGGACCTAGATTTGTCCTGTACCTTCTGCCCATAGAATGGAGGGGGAACTCTGGTAGATATCCACCATAATTATCTGCCCACCTTCATATGTCCCCTACTGATCTTGTAGGAGTACTCTAGCCTTTATGATGGGATGGCATGTAATTTAGTCAGTTGTATAAATGATAATGAAAACATCAAATTCCGTGTAGCTTCTAGATTTATTGCTTTTGAATTCTTGATTGGCAAACATCTAAGGGGGCAAATGGATTCAAACAACACAGTAGAGAACTTGTTTTCTCTTGCTGTAACTCCAATTCAAAAGGTCGTTTAATTGAATGCCCAGGTTTGTAGACTGTGACCACTGGGAGGGCCATATGTCTCTTTAATGATGGGGGAAACTGAACTAAAACGTAGGCAGTGACTTGCTTAAGTTCTGTCACCAAATTATTGGCAGAACCAGGAGTGTAACGCAAATACCAAGTTATTCAACTTAGTTTTCTTGTCATAGTGCAATGCCACATTTATCAGTAAAGGTCCTAGTTTACATAATTTCTCTTCCCCTTGACTCTCATAGCCTTTTGCCCATACCTCTTGTATGCTACTTATCATCCAGTTATATCCTAATATCTTCTCTTGGACCCGTATCTCATTGTTACCCCAAATAAACACTGAGTTCTGTTTCCCTGGAGAGCTTAACGTATTTCCTGGCACTTTAGCATGTATTCAGCAAGTAATTGTAGACTTGAAATAACTTGAGCACCCTTTTTGTTTCTTGTGTGTTTTGACACAAGTTTCTTTGCAGTTATATTGTCAGAAAAGTCAGGCTTTTACAGAATTGCTGAAATACAAAGATACTTTCTCTTAAATTTCCTTAAAAAAAAAGTTGAATTCCTCATTATGGCTGAGACCTTTCTTAACAGCTCTTTTGATAGTTAAATGTCAGTAACTTCAAAAAAGAAATGTCAGTAAATTATCAGAGAAAGAAATTGCATATTTATTTGGGTAAGATATATTTTAATTGACCACTTAAAATAAAGATTATAGCAAACTCCTGAGAATTTCATATCTTGCACATTTCTCTCAACTGCCAGAACTTTGTTTGTATATCTTTAGGAGACTTAATTTTTATTTCTTTTGCATTATGGTTATATATGTACATTTGTCTCTCCCAGGAGATGGTGAGCATCTTGAATCAAAGCTTTTAAAAAAATTAATCTTTGCATCTCCACAAAGCCTAGCTCTGTAGGTGCTCATACTAAGTATACATTTACTTAAAGAAACATGGATAGAAAATGGTCAGTCTTATCTTTACATATTCACGTATTTTACGTACTCACGTAATTCATTCTTATTTTGCATCTGACTTTGTGCCACGCTTTGTGCATAACATTGATGGTAGGGCTGCATTGGGGATAGAAATAGAAATAGAAATAGAAAAGTGAATAAAAGATGGTTCGTTCTCTCAGGAATTCTAGTTTGGTGGGGATGTTGACATACAACACATAAATATAATGTGATACAGAAATCTTAGATACAAATAACCTGTGCTGGAATCTGGAGGCAGGTTAATTCTGATGAGGTGAATCGAGGGAGGCTTTAGCCAAGAGACATTGTTTGAGATGAACCTGAATGTGTCTTGCTCTTTCATTTTAGCCACTGGTTTTGATCTTTGTCAACACAACACATACACACACACCTGTACACACAAGGTGATGGTTTTTGTTTTTTGGGGTTTTTTGCAATCTGTTGGGCTGTAGATTTAAGAGTAGAACTATCTTTACAGGGGACAAAAGGTAGAGAGAGGAGCAGGTTTCATCGTGTCATCTGCAGGTTTCGCAACATCCAAAAGACACAGATGGCCTTCGTCATCAGTGGCATGGACAGCAAGCATATTGGCCAGAGAGAGAGTATCCTGTTCTAAACTAATAGTGTTCTTTCCAAGAATTTTCCCATCTAGTTATTGTTCACCTCAGTAGTTAAATTACACTAAATCGTTCCCTGGGTGGAGGGAGCATCGCATGGTGGAAGAAGTTTCGACTTTGACGTCAGAAGGTTCTGGTTCCATACCTAACTTTGCCATCTATTATTGATGTGACCCAAGACTGTTGCTTATCCTTTCCAAGGTTCGGTTTCCTCATCTTGAAAATGGTCGTGATGGAAAAGTAACCCCTGGAGTTGTGGGATTAAAGGAGCTAATGTTTGCCAAGCTCCTATTTCAGTGCCCAGGATATGAGAGGTCATTTGCCTACAGAGTCATGTGAGTTATGTAAAAGAGGGAGCAGACGATGTGTAAGTTTCTCGCTTTTGACACAGACACACTGCATTGACACAGTTCATAGACAGAGATCCTTGACTGTCACAAAGAAATGCTTCTGGTCCCTTTGCTTGAAACACAAAGCCCTTTTATCTAGCCTTCCTTCTCCCGTTTTAGAGTCTTAGGAGCAGGACATATTTTGTTTTCCTTTTTTTCGTAGGTAAGATAAAAGTGCAAGTGTGCTGATGAAATGGGACTTGTTCTTGGCCACAGTCTGAGCATGTGTCTTGGGGAGAGAGCTGAAGGGGGTAATGGGGGACACGGAGAGCTTGAGAGGGCTGTCTCTGAGAAGGGTGGCGCTGCCTGGCACTGATCAGTTATTGCACATAGGAATGCATAGTCAGATTTTTTATGTGACGTGTTTAGGTTTTCGAATGTTGGTAACTCATTCAAATATATTTAAAACATTGCAAGAGATACTTTCTCGTGGAAGGAGAAAAATGCAACTTATGATCTCAGTAACATCAACTTTGGCTCAAAACAACAACAAAGTGCTTTAAAAGTCCACATTGCACATGGCAAACAGAACCCATCTAAGGACCTGCTTTGACCTGCAGCCCTCCAGTTTGCATCTTCTGTGCATATTTTTAACTGTTAAAGGTAACAGTAAATGATGGCTAACACTTCCTGAGTCCCTTCCATGTCCTAGGCACTCTTCTTTGGACTTTACATATATCAGTTAATTCTTTTTTTTTTTTAATTTATTTTTATTTTTGGTTGCATTGGGTCTTCGTTGCTGCGTGTGGGCTTTCTCTAGTTGCAGCGAGCGAGGGCTGTTCTTAGTTGCGGTGCGTGGGCTCTCATGGCAGTGGCTTCTCTTGTTGCAGAGCACAGGCCCTAGGCTTCAGTAGTTGTGGCACGCGGGCTCAGTAGTTGTGGTACACGGGCTTAGTTGCTCCGTGGCCTGTGGGATCCTCCTGGACCAGGGCTCAAACCCATGTCCCCTGCATTGGCAGGCGGATTCTTAACCACTGTGCCACCAGGGAAGCCCCTCATTTAATTCTTACAGTAAACCAGAGGTACTGTTACTATTGTTATCCCAATTTATAGGTAAGGACACTGAGGCTCAGAGAGATTAAGTATCTTTCCTGAGATCACACAGGTCATATGTAACCGGTGAGTTTCAAACCCAGGCCTGTTCATTTTCAAAACCAAGCAGGCCAGTGGTTCGAACTTGATTGTATGTTATCATCACTGGAGTACCCTCAAAATACTCTTTCCCAAGCCTACCTCCAAGCTAATTAAATCAGATTATCTGGGGTTGGGACCCAGGCATGGGTATTTTTTAAAAAGCTCCAAATCGGTGATTAGAGGTAGAAGCAATATAGATAACAACCTCTCTCTCCACATCAGGCACTCCTGACCTTCTGTACCCTGTTTTATTTTTCTTTAGAGCGTTAATTACTCTCTGAAAGTTATGTGTTCATTTACCTGTTTGTGAAATTTTTGCCTTTACCACTGGGATGTCAGCTCCATGAGGGCAGGAATTTAGTTGGGTATTTTTTGCTGTATCCCCACCATCTAGATTAGTGCCTGACACATAGTAGGTACTTAGTAAATATTAATATTCTTTTTTTTTTTTTTTTTGCGGTACACGGGCCTCTCACTGTTGTGGCCTCTCTTGTTGCGGAGCACAGGCTCCAGACGTGCAGGCTCAGCGGCCATGGCTCACGGGCCCAGCCGCTCCACGGCATGTGGGATCTTCCCGGACCGGGGCACGAACCCGTGTCCCCTGCATCGGCAGGCAGAGTCTCAACCACTGCGCCACCAGGGAAGCCCTAAATATTAATTTGAATGAATAATCAGTCCTTCATTACGGGGTACTTACATTCTAGTGAAGAAGACAGATAATACATATTTGGTTCTATGAGAGAAGCTGGTAACAGTGATGGTCATGCCGACTTCACTGAAACTTGGAATACTGTTGTTTATCACTTGTATGTTGTTAGGATAAATTGTCTTGACATGTACTGAATGGACTGTGTGGCATTTTTGCTCATCTGCTGTGCTGGACTGGATCCCTTCTGTGGTGTGTGTGTGTGTAAGTGTAAGTGTAAATTGAGTCATAGGTAACACACTCATCTTACCCTGTTTGGGTACAGTGTTTTAGTGAGACAGCTAGGGATTACAAGCAGGGCATTCTGAGTTTTTTTACCCAAAGATCAGGCCATAGAACAGGTTCAGGATTGATGGTAGAGGTTTACCCAGTCTACAGGGAATTCAGATATTCTCTTCTCTTTCTAGGAAAGCCAACTTCTGTAGGTCACTCTGCTCCCACCACCTACAGCAGTAGTTCTCAGCCTTTATTCATCACAGACTCTTAACAATAGATAATATTCCTATAACAGAACACCATGGGCTGTGACCAGCGGAAGGCAGGCTGAGGTTACATGGAATAAGTAGAGACCTAACTATAGCTCTGCCTCTCGTTCTTCCATTTAAGAAAGTCAGTGGGAGTGTGCTCGACAACATCATAGGGATAAACCTTGATAGAGCACTAGTTTCTAAATAAAAACAATTCATTTGGAACTTTAGGACTTTAACGATGACAGTAACAAATTGCTTGTGACACATCTGACAGCTGAAGGACCTCGGTGACAGTGAAAATACTTAACCGCTGGTGTGGCCCTGGCACTGAACCACCAAAACCGACCCTGACAGGATCAGCTGTGCCATCAGGTACAGCCTTGCTAATGGAGTCAGAGCCTGTCATGACAAAGCAGCCAAGAGCCAGCGATGTACACAGGATGGAGGGAGACTCTGGGCCGCTCTCCCAGACGGGGTGGGGAGTGGAGGAGATCTTGCTTCCCAAAGATAAAACTTGGGTTGAGGCCCTCTTCTTGCTAGTTCTTGCTGGAAGCTTCTGGGCAATTCACTTGCCCTTTCTGAGCCTAAGTTTCTTCTAATACAAAGTGAGGGAGTGTCATTTTGGCGACCCCTCATTTCCCAGGCTTGATAGGATGGGAAGTAAGCCCCCATGCGAGACAAAGCACTGAAACCAAGGTAAGGATGATGATGAAGGGAGCGATGACAGCAGTGTTTTTTCTCCTCTTGTAGAGTGATAATCCCTGCTTTCTCTGTCCAAATGTAGCCAAAAGTGAAGGTTGAGAGGACTTTGGGGGAAAGGGGAGAAAAGCAAAGGCAGGACTGGACTTCCTTCTGTGCTTTTCCAGAAGAGTTATGTTCCGTGGAGTCCAAAGATACAATTTGGGCAATCTGTTTCATAGTTAAGATTGTTTAATGCAATAAACTGAGTCTGAATAGGCTCATGCCTCTGTGATATTCATGAAAAGCGCCATGTCTGAGGTGGCCTTGTTGTTTTGAAAATGGGCTGATTTTGACAAAGGGGAAAAATTGGGATTCGTTTACTGTAAGTCGCAAGTAAGAAACAACAGAAAGTTGAATATTAGAAGAACTTGGCTATCGCAAAAACCACACACTTTCACATCAGTAAAACATGGAGTTCTGATCTGAGTGGAATATGAAACTCCTTGCAGACCACAGAGAGTAAAAAGGAGTACTTTTGTTTCATTATTAATACCGTTGTCCTTATTTCTCTAAATGAGAATTGATAGCAACCATAATAGAATCTTTCTCAAAGACCCAACACAGAAAGAAAAATAAAACAAAATAAACAAACAAAATCCTCCCCACCACCATCCCCGCTAACAAACCCCAGTACGCAGAGGATGCGTGGTCTCTGACTAGCCATCTTTAAGTCATCACATTCTAGGGGAAGGGGACTGCATTTCTTAAGACTATTTGTTTCTTTTTCTCCCTTTTCTGGAGGACTGGTAAAGTTGGCCGTTTATGACGCTGCAAGAAGGGTAATTTTGTCCTCTAATGTGTGTGAGCATCCCGACACAAGATGACTTTGTATGTATTGGGACTATTCAGATTTACTAGGAGAGAGAGGCCAGAGATGCCGGATTGAGGGGTGTGCTATAGAGTAAAAAGGGAGCTCTCTGGAGGTAAAACAAAGCACCCTTTAAAAATGAGAGAACAGTGGAGTTGAGGGAAAGAGGCCCATTCCTTGCCAACACATGACATGTGGTGAAAAGTCCATGGAATGGAGGTCAGGGACTTGAGTGTTCATCCCTTGGGACTGCCACTTAACCACAGCTGGCCTCTGCTCATTTCTCACTGAAATGTGGGAGTTGAAATAGATGTTTTCCAGTCATTCTCCTGAGTAGTATTTAAAATTGGTGATTATTTATTCAACTCTTGCTTCATGGGGACTTGGGGTGTCGTGGCCGTGGGAAGGGAAGCTGAGGCCAGGGGGTGGGGCGTGGGTGTTTGGTTGAATGGATGTGGTTGAGCAGAACAGCACTAGAAAGATTATTATTATTATCGTTACTATTAATTCAGGAATGGTCCTTATAGTATGGGGAGCTAACGTTTATTGAACATATATTCCTTGCCAGACCTTGGGCTAAGAGCTTTATACTTGTTATCTTATTTAATTTTCACCACAGCTCTGTTGAGGTGTGAATCTTAAGCTTTCTGTTTCACAGCTGTAGAAACTGAGGTATTGCAAGAATAAAGCACTTCCCCAAAGTCAAAGCTATTAAGTAGCTGCTTTAGGCTTCAAACCCTGACACCTTTGTCATTCTCATTCCGCTGTACCCTGTTCAGTTGCAGAGTCTGAAGGTTGCTGGCCATCTAGCAGGCTTCCTTCCCCTCCATTTGAAGTTCTCACTGATGCATTGTTGGTCAGACTTTCTCTAAAGAAAACTAAAAATTAATCTGAGGAATCAACACAAAAAGATAGTACACAATTAAAAAGTTACAAAAATGCATGTAATGAAAAGCAAATCTTACTCTTATCAATGTCTTATCTCTTGACTCTGCCCTCACCCCCCCCCTCCCTGCAAGAGGCAAACACTGTTATCGGTTCCTTATGTCCCTTTGTAGAAATAAACTGGGTATAAACAAGCATATATAAGTACTTATATTCCTTTATATCCCAATGTATATAGAATATTTACACAAAGGGGAGCATACTACACGCATTATTTTGCATCTTGCTTTTTTCATATAATCATATATCTAGATGATTTCTGTATCAGTATCTTGTGTCTGGTATCTTGTAGATTTAATTTATATTTCTGTTTAGTGATTTTTGGACATCATTTTAAATAGATTATCCCCATTTGTATTTCCTTTTTTTGTGAACTGCCCTTTGCCTCCCTTTCTATTGTATTGTTGGATTTTTTGCTTATTGATTTATTACAGTTAAGAAGATGAACCCTTAGTCTGTGATAGGAGGAGCAATACCCTGCCATTTTGCATTTGTCTTTTTAACTTACAGATCAAAATTTAAAAAATATATATAGTCAGTTCAACCTTTTGGTTTAATGGTTTTTGGGTTTTGTGTAACACTTTGAAATGCTTTTTCCACTTTATTTAAAAAAATCTTCTAATTTTCCTTCTGGTTGTTTCATCTGGTCTCTCTCTGCCTCTCTGTCTCTCATCACCAATTCATTGAAATTACATTTTGGTAAAAGATGTGAGGTAGGGATCCATTTTTATATTTTTTCAGATCCACCTGTCCAAAAGCTATTTACTGAATAGTCCATCTTTTCCACACTGATTTGAAAAGCCACCTTTATTATATATTAAGTACTTTAGTGCTTAAGTACTTAAATATTTAATACTTAGGAATTTGCCTCATTTTGGGGGCCTTCTGTTGCATTCATCTGTCACTTCATGCATCATTATCAATTGCTGTAGCTGTGTAATGTTTTGTTATCTGATGGTGCTACTTCACTCTGATTAGTTCCTTTTTATCCCAAGTTTTTGTCTTTTAGCACTTGTTTATTTTTTCCATGAACTTTAGAATGAACTAGTCCAGTTTTAAAAGTAATGTCCTGTTGACATTTTTATGGGAGTTGCCCTAAATTTATTCATTAACTTCATACATTATGCATTATAAATTTGTTATTTCTTGTTATTAGAACACTATGCCTTTCCATTTGTTGAAGTCTTCTTTTGTGTCCCTAGGAGCGTTTAAATATTTCATGTAGACCATGCATGTTTCTTCTAGGTTTGTTTTCCTAGGTATTTTCTGTTTGCTCTAGTTAATGGAAATTTCTTATACCATCTAACTAATTGTGTGTGTGTGTAGCCTCTTGGTTTCAGTATTTTTTCTACACAGTCGCTTTACTAAATTCTTTTATTACTTGAATAATTAAATTTTTTCTAGTTTCTTGTTAAGTAATCATATAATCTGCCCATAATTTACCTTCCTCTTTCTAATTTTTATAACTCACAGCTTTTTTCTAATTATATTGTCTGTACCCAGAGAAGAATGAATATAAAATAGCAGTGTTAGTGTTAGAGTGAATGACCTCTTCTTTCTGACTTTAATGGGAATGCTCATAATGTTCCCTGTTCATTGTGATGTTGGGTTTTGTTTTGAGAAATAGATTGTGTTAAAAACTATCCATCCTTATTCTGAGAGTGTTTTCTTATTTTTATTTTTTTAAGTGGAGACTCGTTGTTAAATGTTTATCTAATACCTTTTTGGAAACTATGGAAATAATCATACATTGTCTCCTTTTCTCTTTTCTAAGAAGAGAGTTGTTTTTCTCTTTTATCCTATAAATTTGGTGAAATATATAAACACATTTTTCAAACAGGAAATCATGCTAGTGTTCTTGGAATAATATCCACTTTGTAACAGTTTGTGCATTATTTTATTTTATTTTATTTTAGTGTTGTTGGAATTTAGATCTCAGTGATTTATTAACAATTTTTGCATCAATGTTCATAAAAGAGACTGTTTCAAAATATGTTTGTGTATATGTGTGTGTATTTGCATTGTCAGATTCTACTATTAGTGTTATACTTAAATCATCATAAAAATAATTTGGAAGCTTTTCTTTTCTTTGTTCCTTTTTGAAATAGTTTAAATAACATTTATATGATCTGTTCTTTAAAAGTGTGTTGGAATTCCTCTGTGAAACTGCCTTGACCTGGCACCTTTTTTAGAGCAGTGGAGGTGTTTGCTTTTTAAAAACTTTTTATTTCTTCTATAGTAATTTGACTGATTTTCTTTTATATCTTTTCTGTGGCCACTTTTGTTAATTGTATTTTAGGAAAGTCACCTATTTCAAATTTATTTGCATGGAGTTAAATAATTTCTTGTAATCATTTTCATTTCCTCTCTGTTTATGGTTATTTCCACATTATTATTTAAAGTTTCACGGTTTTGTCCACCCCCCATCCTCCTTTTGATTAGTTTAGCAAAAGTTTTATTATTCATTCAAAAAACAGTTCTTGCATTTATTATTGGCTGTACCACTCTTTATTTTCTCTTTAAAATCTTCAGTAGTATGTTTCTTCTGTTGTGACTAGGTTTTTGTTGTCATTTTCCTAATTGAGCTTGACTTTTTTTTTTTTTTTTTGCGGCACGCGGGTCTCTCACCGTTGTGGCCTCTCCCGTTGCGGAGCACAGGCTCCGGACGCGCAGGCTCAGCAGCCATGGCTCACGGGCCCACCTGCTCCGCGGCAGGTGGGATCTTCCCAGACCAGGGCACGAACCCGTGTCCCCTGCATCGGCAGGCGGACTCAACCACTGCACCACCAGGGAAGCCCGAGCTTGACTCTTAATTCACGTATTTTCCTTTCTGTTTTCTTGTTCATATAAATAAGGAATACATTTTTCTTTACACATTTCTCTAGCTGTATGCCATACATTTTGTTTTTGATTTAGTTATTTGGCTATGTACAATTTTCTAAAATACCAGATCCAATTATAATGTAAGCATCACGAGGATAGGAACCTGTCTGTTTGTTCATTTTGAGCCTACCATAGCACCTATCACATAGCAAGTGCTTAAGAAATATTTTTGTATGAATAAATAACCCTATAAAATAATTATGGGATCTGTGGCTGGTTCTCTCCTGTTGCTCTAGTTCATCTCTGCCATCTTTGGACATTCTCTCTCGGTATCTACTAATGTGGAGGCATGAGAAAATATTAGACATGCTTCACGTTCTGTTTTCAGAGTATGTTATTAGTAGATTTATTTTTAAAGTCTACCAATACAATTTCCCCCAAATCAAATAAACCTGAGTAAAAAGAATTTTGTAAAGATTAGCCCAGAGAAAATATATTTGAGTAGAATCATAATGTGAGAGCTGACGAGTTATCAGAGATCATGCACATGATTTTTGTGGACTTGGGTCCTTTGTTCAAGCTAAATCTTGCAGACAGGCCCAAGTCCAGAATGTAAAATGATGAAAACACACCTGCTATAGTAGAGGGGAGGGCACAGAGCCAGGGAAGCCCAAAACCCTACTGCTGGCCGCTTTCCCTCCTGACCTCCTCCCATGTCTCATTTGAAAACCATAGTTTAAGTTCAAAAACTCTCAATTTTCAGATGAGAATGAAAAACAAAAGTGCAAAGAAGGCAAATGATTCATTCGAAGTTACTCAGTGAATTAGAGGCATAAAGTGGGACTACAACTCCGGCCTTCTGTCTCTGCATTTAGTGGTATTTCTGGGCTCCCGGGAGGCCTCCTGTACTTTGCACCAGTGTGTGCTTTTTGATGGACCTGATATTTGATGACCTCCCTCGGCAGGCTTAACAATCCTTGCTAAGGCATAGGCAGTTTATTTGCTGATCCTGGAGGGGAAAGCTGTGATTCAGGCTCTGAGGTCTAAGAACTGCAGACTAAGTTTCTAGTCTCCTGATGAAATTGCTAATCTGGGTGCCAATGGTGTTTCTGCTGCACGGACACCTGCCCACATAGCATAATTAGAAATTATAATGACGACGACGATGAGTCTTCCAGGACACCCACGTTCTTTACAAGATATTTCTGCTAATCGTCTCTACCAGAATCAGTTGGAGAACTTTTTTCTTTGAGTTTTCCCCCCTTTCTAAACCAACTAAAAATGCTGGTCTAATTCTGGTGTAGGTTAAGATTTGTCCTCCCCGTTCCTGGTGTGTCTTTTGTTGTTCAGGGGATCGTAGAACCTTGGGATAACGGAAATCGCCTTGGGTCACATATGAGGAGATTTGGGTCCCAGTTTCAGCAGTGCCAGAATTTTCCTGTGAGCCCTTGGTAGAGGTTGCTTCCCCTCTGTTAAATGGGCATCCAGTTCTCTTGTGCCTGTTT
The DNA here is from genome assembly GCF_964374135.1 of Grampus griseus. Classification (NCBI taxonomy): domain Eukaryota; kingdom Metazoa; phylum Chordata; class Mammalia; order Artiodactyla; family Delphinidae; genus Grampus; species Grampus griseus. The sequence continues at coordinate 64,725,560 of NC_138998.1, forward strand.
ACTAGGGTGGTGGGAATCAAATGAGTTAATAAGTAAGGAAATGCTTCATTAGTTCTACACTGTAAATCGAGAGGGTTGTTATTGAAGTTATTTTTGCATTGTCGATAATTTAGTCTGTTAAGGTTATGTTTACTAGGTGTGAGACCTGGGAAGGCAGATTGTTGTATTTATCCAACACTGGGGATGGTTAGGACAGATAAAGGGCCAAAATAATGCCTGAAATGTATGTAGTACGTGGGCTCTACCTTAAACCAGGAAAAAAATTGCTGCCATGAAGGGATGGTGCCCAGGGAGGAAAGAGACGATCTTAGGAACTGGAAGTCTCAGTGGAAAAGTATAAGTAAAAGTTAGAGGTGGGAGAATAGGAGGCTAGCGCCAGGGTGTGTGATAGTGAAGGAATGACTAGAAAAATACCGGCAGTGGCTTTGAACGCTGTGTATCTGGAGTGTGAGAAGACAGGCAGACACAAACAGAGAGGTTGCAGGGAAAAGAGTATCCTCAGAGAAGAGCCATCTCCAAGGAAGCCCTCCACATGCCCTCCAAGGAGTGTAAGAGTGGTTCTAAAGCTCCTTAGGGTCGGGGATGGCCTTGTCTTCTTCATTTGTCTCCATATCCTGCCATTAGCATGACACTTTGTTCACAATACTTGCCTTTAAAAAAAAAAATTGTTTTGGGCCTTGCTTTTTAATTCAAGGTTCAATATCTGAAGGAGTGTTTAGGAGGGGTTCTGACAGGAAAGAGCTGATTTGTGTAATTCCATTTCTGTTTTAGCTTCACTGTTTCCTCATCCAAAAAGTGTTGGGCTTCATGACTTGGTTTCTATAACACTCACTACCTTTGTTGAAGGGAAAACATTTTTCTAAAACTAGGGCTAAAAAAATTCTCAGTGAATATGTTGATATTCCTGTTACAGTGCCAAGGCTTCGGGAAGGAGTAAAATGTTTCCAAAAGTCCTTTTCCTTTAATGGAGGACTTCAGCTTACGTACTGGGCTCAGACAGTCTTAGCTTTTATTCTTGTTCTCTTTCTCTCTCTCTCCCCCTCTCCCTCTCCCTTTCTCTCCTCCTCCTTCCCTCTCCCTTTCCCCCTCCCTTCCTTCCTCCCTCTGTCTACTCTCCTCCCCACCTACCTCCCTCCCTCCCTGTCTGCCTATCTATAGAAGATGGTATAATTTAGTTTCTCTTATGCTTTAGACTTTGGTTGGTTTGGCGAATCAAGTCAACTGGGTTGAAGAAAAACTGACTTTTGAAAGAAAAATTTGAAAAAAAAAAAAGTGTCATGATTCCTTGAAAAGGATTTTTTCCAGCCTAGGTTATACAGTTTCACAGACACTTGGGATGGGAACTAAAAAGTCTGGACACACTGCTATCTGAAAACCCTGTGAATGTGTTGGCTAAGCATTTTTTCTTCTTAGCACAGATGGAGACAGACTCTTTTTCAGTAAAACAGAGCCAATATAATCTTTGAAACTTTCAAACATGATTTGGGAAGATGATTCCCTATATAATGCCGTTCCAAATATAAAATTAAAAATTTCAATAATTAGCAAACATGTGACTTTTTCAGTTACCAATATTCTTTTTGGCCAAGTTGTCCTTTCACATTCTATTCCTTTATTTATAATTAAAAAAGTCTTTTTAATTCAGCTAATTTCTAGCTTGCAGTGAATCTTTTAACTAATTGGAAATTTTTTTAAATTTATTATAAGAACAACAAAAAGCAAGAAGTCACTTTATGTAATGTCTTTTTTCGTAGTTCAGTGTCGTCAGCTCTTTTCCTGATCGAGTTTTGGTTCGGCTGGAAGCAGCCTGAGGGTGTTCATTTCCCCAGTAATTTTTACCTGTTTCTGTTTGGTGAGTTACGAAAAGAGTAGAAAGTTCCTTTATACACTTCGCCCAGGTTCTGCTACTGTTAATAGCTCACGTAACCAAAGTACATTTATCAAAACTAAGAAAGTATCATCAGTTCACGTGATTAATTAATCTACAACTTTTATTTGGATTTCCCCAGTTTTTCCACTAATGCTTTTTGTCTGTTCCACATTCCAGTTCAGCATACTCTGCATTTGGTCATCATGTCTTCTTAGTCTCCTGTCTGTAACCGTTCTCAGCCTTTCCTAGCTTTTTATAACCTTGGCACTTTTTAAGTGTACTGGGCAGGGTATTTTGCAGAATGTCCCTCTGATGTTTTCACATAATTAGACTAGGCTTGTGGATTTGGGGAAGACCACCATAGAGGTAAAGCCCTTCTCATGGCTTCATATCAGGGACTACATTATATTAACGTGACCTCTCACTAAGATGTTAACATTGCTGTTGATCAGTTTTGTTTTATTATGTTTTAACTAAAGACTATTTGCCTGGGACTGTTAACACTCGGATGTTAACATTGCTGTTGATCAGTTTTGTTTTATTATGTTTTAACTAAAGACTATTTGCCTGGGACTGTTAACACTCGGACATCTTGACAGTGGTGACCATCGCTGACTAGTCTTCAAACTACCAGCTTCATTCTAACAGAAGTGCAAAACTCCTAAAGCAAGTGTCTGCCAAAGCTCAGCTAGAAAATGTGGTTCCGACGTGAGGCTAGTCTTGGGGCTGGCTTCAACATTTCTCCAGTCCCAACCCTGGGCCTTGCCTGTGAGGAGAGTTGAACGATGGTGCTGGTTTTGTGCATTCTTACCCAGTGAACAACACAGGGATTGGGGCCCACCTTAGAAACCAAATCTCCAACAGAAAGGAGAACACTAGGGAAGGCAGGAAAGAGAGAGAGATGGGCTCTGCCAGACTTCTGGAGATGATCCTTCTCCTTGATTGGCGTGGCTTCATGGATGCCAGCCATTATCATCCTCCTTCCTATCTTGGGGGAAAAAGTGATAGAGGGAGAGCTCTTTAGCATTTTACAAGGGAACGGAATCTTCCATATTCACGGACCCAAACCAGAAGATATGAAAAGGTGAAGAGTTTCTCACTTCTTTTTTTCTGTAGCTTCATTGACGCATTGCATATTTACTGAATTTTTACCTACCTTGTCTTATTCTCAGAGGATACACAGTCAGGTTGGGAAGAGAAGTACTGATGACTAGAGTTGGAAAACAAACTTGATTCAAGACACAAAAGATTTGAGGGTAGAATCTCAGGTCCTCTATGTGATGATATCAGTATCCCAGTGGGTAGAGTGGCTAAGTTGCTACTTTTTTAAAAATAAATTTATGTATGTATGTATGTATGGCTGCGTTGGGTGTTCGTTGCTGCGCACGGGCTTTCTCTAGTTGTGGCGAGTGGGGGCTACTCTTCGTTGCGGTGCGCGGGCTTCTCATCGCGGTGGCTTCTCTTGTTGCAGAGCACGGGCTCTGGGTGCGTGGGCTTCAGTAGTTGTGGTGCGCAGGCTCCGTAGTTGTGGCTTTCGGGCTCTGGAGCACAGGCTCAGTAGTTGTGGCACACAGGCTTAGTTGCTCTGTGGCATATGGGATCTTCCCGGACCAGGGCTCGAACCTGTATCCCCTGCACTGGCAGGTGGATTCTTAACCACTGCACCACTAGGGAAGCCCTAAGTTGCTATCTTGTTGGGCATAATCCTTGGTCCTCTTTGGTTTTCCTCATCCTCACATATGAGATGGAGCATTTTCTCTCTCTTGCATTTGCTTTCACAGTGACCTACAATCTCTTGGTCTCGAGGTATAAGGTTGAGAGAAGTACTTTGCAATATTGGGTGAGTTGGGTCTGCCCATGGGAGTGGAGTATCTTAATAGCTATTGCAAAACTTGTTACCTTTCTGCAACAAATGTTTCACTCTGTTAGGTGAAGGTTGAGAAGTTGGAGGTGTGCTGTCCAGTATGGCAGCCACTAGCCACGTGTGGCTGTTGAGCAGTTGAAATGTGGCTTCTGCCACATGCTGAAAGAATAAAATTTTGTATCTATTTGTAAAATAAATTTCTTTTTAATATTCTTTTAAAATGTGGTGGCTAGAAAATTTTAAGTTGCATACGTGGCTCACATTATATTTCTGTTGGACAGTGGTTAGAACCTGGGAAAAGTATGGAGCACAGAGAATTGACCTTGTGTTCTCCTCTGAGTTCTAATAATGTTGGCATTAAAAGGAAAGGCTTCAACAGTCATACTTTTCATTTAAAAAAAGTCTGATTCAGAAGAATTAGTTCATTTTACATGATTGCTTGGACTGGAGAAGAATCTGACATTTGGTATTTTCATAATTGAGAACATAACTTGCTGACTTAAAAAAAAAAATCACAACATTTTGTGCTTGGCCTCAGGTACCAGACTTTGAGCTCTTTGAAAATAGGGATGGTGTCCTTTCTCTTTCTACCATCCTTTCCCGCCAAACCACACACTAACACATAGAAGGTGGCTAACTGGCATTTGTTGAGAAGCAAAATAACTTTTAAAGAAGTGAAAACCTTATGAAGCTACCCTATATTTATGGTTGGAAGAGAGAAATATCCCCCTTTATAAGGCAACCTTTTTTCTTAAGTCAGTCATGAAAAGTAAAGAACATTGATCCAGGTGTTTATTTACTTCTTGATTTAATTATCATTCTCATCAGGTGTCCCTGTCAGCTTTGCTTATGATAAAGAATCTTTTCAAAATGCTTAAGTTTACCACCCCCCGGGTAAGGGGAGACAGAAAAAGATGCTGCTTGCTCAAATTAATCCTCATCTTGTTCAGATATTAAATCCAAGGGCCTGAAGACTGGATTATTCTTATTTTTCCTCTTGTTGAATCCTTTTCATTATCTACCTATGCTTTGGAGGATCTAGGAATACTAATGAAAAATGAGTTTAAGCTTGGGCTATATTAACTTTTCATCTGGTTTTTAAATTTTATTCTGCTTCATGCTGAGCCAGAGCCTCTGTGAACACATGACTTACAGGCCCTTACTCTTCCATTACGTTCATTCCCTTGAGTGTTCCTTCTTCAGTATAAGCCCTGGGGCTGGGTGAGAGAGCAGGCTTTGTGCTATGTTGTTATTTGGCCTGAGCCCTGTGCTGGGAAATTCAGGAGCTCCATGATTTTTGATTTTACATGAATGGTGCAGACTCTACCTAACGTCCAGATGCAGTCCAGGACATTGCCTCGGTTAGAGGCAAGGCTTACAGAATCTACAATGGCTTTGTAGCTCACTATTCCTAATAAAGACCTCTCAAAGGAGGTTTTTTTTGGTTATATACAGCCTATTTCTAAGGCTGTTTGAAGCTTTGATTCTTCTGCTGAACAGAATGGAAGGTAGTGGATTCTCTTGGAAGTGTGTACATGGCAGCTCTAATGAGTGGAAAAAGTATTGGCTTTGGAGTCAGAAGACCTGTGTTTACTTCCTAGCTCTGCTATTTTCTAGTTGTCAGACTCTAGACAAGTAACATATTATCTCTGAGCATAAATTTCTTCATTGGTTCAAATGGGACAATATCTACATCACAGGGTTCTCATATGTTAATAAAGGTGCGGTACTTATTTTAGGGACCAATCCTTAGGCTTTACAAACACTAAATGAATTGGTTTTCTCACACAGGTCTTGTGATTTTGCTGGTGAGAGACCACTAGCCATCTTCTGTCTTCATTTGGAGGTGGGGGAGGAGGGCACTGCGGTGATCGTGTGGTAAAATCCACTTTAATTCTAGCCGTGAGAAAAAGAGCAGGGAAAATGTGGTAAACAATTGCTTCTAAAAAGCTCGAACTAAAAGCACTTGATGGATTTGTGCTGGTTTCCCGGTAGACTCATCTCTGTACTGCCCGCATAGCACAATTAATAGTTACTACTCAAGAAAGAACAAATAAAAAAAGAGAGAGAGCAGGCATAAAAACATGCTTTCATCTTCCTGAAGACAGTCCCCTTTGTCAGGTCCGTGGAGCCATACCTGTGAATCATCCTGGGAAGGCGCAGTGTGGGTGACTAGAAGGAAGATCTTGTGGTTCATTTCTTACCCACTTCCTGGGCTGGCAAATGTCTAAGCTCATCTTTCTTACCTGCTGATGCCTTATCAATATCCACTACCGTTCACCATGCATCTTCACCAACGAGGGCCTCTTTCTCACATCGTTACTCCAAATACATCAATGCATAGAGAGCCTGTTACTCTCCGGGCAGAAAAAGGTATAACGCAAAGCAGAATCAAGTTTGAGAGGGTAAGCGTGGGGCCATGGAAAAGCACATGGAGTAGGTATATAGGAATGTGAGTGTGAGCACAGAAACACTCAAGCCATGTTTGTTTTGTGAGGGTGTGAAATGAGTCACAGCCTTGCTGCAGACAGGCCAGCTGACCTTGGTTGCTTCACTCCTATGCTACTAGATAGAGTCCATGGATCAAGCTTTGCCACTTGCAGTCTTAAAGCTTAGTCATATTAGAAGAGAACTCTGACTTTGAGGATGCATGCCCTACATGGGCATCTAATTCTCCTATGGATTGAACTTCGCAGGCAGGATTGAGGTGAAGGTCATAGATTATAGGGTCCGTTCCTGTGTTTGAGTCCAGCCGAAGCAGGAGTGATTCTGGGCGAGTCTACATGCTGAGTTTCAGTTCCATCTCCTGTGAAACAGGGATAGGACAGTGTCAGTACTGGCGGTAGCACATGGAGTAAGGTGCCTGGCACAGAATAAGCTCTCAATAAATGACGGGTATTGTGTTTGCTATTGTTATTGTTATTATGTCACCACAATCATTTTCCTTGATGCTGCCCTATAGGGATAGACTGTGGCTACAGGAAACATTAGTTGTGAAAGGGCTTTGTATTAGAAAAATGGAAACTATCTACTGAGTGAACAAAGTCATTAAAGAAAGCTTGGAATCACTTCTGCCATCTTCCTTTATGTTTGCGCTCATGGATCGTTCGGCCTCAAGTTTTGGATATTATCTTTTTTTGCTGCATCTCTGGGATATTTTCCCTTTTCTCGGTTCCACCTATTATTGCCCTAAGACACGTTCTCATTGCCTCCTGCCTGACTGGTGTTCCTGCCTCCAGACTCTCCTAGAACCTTTGTTCTCAAACTGTGGTTCCCCAAGCAACAGCATCACCGTCAAGCCTCTTAGCTTGCTAGACAGGCAGCATCTCAAGCACCTTCCAGACCTGCTGAACCCTGGGGCACATTCCCTACCGGGCTGCATGGCCTACATCCAATGCCACTTGCTACCACCTACCCCCTTTGCTCTGCTTGGCCAGTGTGTGTTTGTTCTGCCTCTGGAATATTTCCTGGTTTTGATTGTTCTCACTACCTCTTTTGTAAGAGGTGGTTAAGCAGGTGAGCGTGCGCTGTGGAAAAGCACTGGGATAGAGTAGTGACCCAGTCGAAGTCACCATTCATAACCTTGACTATGGCAGTAGAGTCTGAAACTCGATACTTTTATGACTTCCCCTTGTGACCTTTCTGCATACTTGCTGAGTACTTACTATACACCAGGCACTGCTTATAGTATACTCTAATGGATTAGGTAATTGGATTATCTCATTCTCTTGAAGTATTATTTATTGATACCTTTATCTTCCTCCTGTTTTAGGATGTCAGCTCTCTAAAGGTGGGGACCTTGTCTGTTGGCACTGTATCCCCAGCCTGTGGAAGATTGCCTTACATAGGAGAGGCACTTGGGAAACGGTTATTTAGGGAATGAATGGGTCCCAGAAGATTGTCATTTGGAAACAAATCCACATGCAAGGAAAGAAGAGTCTCTTTCCTCCCTATTCCAGATATGTTCCAGGAGAAACTAACCTTAAGTTAGTCTTTATCTTTAGTCTAAGAGGTGGCGCAGGCATTGGAATCTGATTTAGGATTTGCTCTAGTGGCCTTGGGTACAGATGCAGGTCCTGAAAATCTGGGAGAGAGGTTCTTGGGTGGCACCTTAATGAGAACAAGTCTTTCTAAAGCCTTAAGTTTGGCGATTGGCCTGGTAGGAAATACAGGGCCTTCTGAGTTTTATGTTCTTTGTGCGCACGTTGTCGACGTGTGTATGTGAACCTTTGATTATTATGGACTCAGCCGGCAGTAACCATGGTGAGTAGACCTATCACACAGCATTTTTCTGAGTCAGTTTAAAATGCTGACAATTAAATATACCGTACTCTTTTAAGCGATCCATCAGTCTCCCTTGTTGTCATGGTGACTGGAGTATATTTAGAAATGTGACAAGTACACTGAGTTCAATTGCACTTTTGCCAAAACATAGTTTTGCAGCTAAAATTGAATTTCCTGATTGAAGATCCAAGTGCTGTTAAGGGGGCATGATCGTTTCTATACATTATTCTGGAAGCATAACTTACATCATTCTATTAAATCAGCAGTTGAAGTCTTATCAGGCTAGTAAGATATTGACACTAGAAGTGGTTATACTTAGAGTTAATGAAATAAAGTGAAAAAAAGACATCTTTTTTTTTCCCTTAAAAGTGAAATTTGGGCCTCATCGATATAACTAGTTTGATGATTAGTACCTTTAAATATTTATAAAAATTTGGAGGTAAGTGTGCCTTTGTCTGTTCCTCCAGATTATATTTTTTATTTAAAGAAACTTATCAAGACTTCCCTGGTAGTCCAGTGGTTAAGACTCCATGCGCTTCCGCTGCAGGGGGCATGGGTTCCATCCCTGGTCCAGGAACTGAGATCCTGCATGCCGTGCCATGCGGTCAAAAAAAAAACAAAAAAAAAAGAAAAAAAGAAAGAAACGTATCAAGGACCTCCTCTCTCCTACTTATAATCCATTCTTAGCAATATTAGGGCATCTTTTTTCACTTTTGGTCTGACCATGATTGACAAGCATCCTTATTTTTCCCCAACCTCATTCCTTTTGTGTTTCAAATGAAGTGGAGTAAAGAGATAAAATGAACATGACTTTTTGCTCCAACAAAGGAAAAGTCAAAGTTTTGTCTAATCGGGAACTTGGTTTGAATCCTCACTCCCCTCTTGTCCTCTGTCCTGTCACCACAGTGCTGAGAATGATGCTGAGTATGAACTGCTTGCTCGTTTGACCACAGAAAGTTTAGGCAATTATGCAGCGGCTGGGTCATTATTACAACCCTGATTTCATTCCTGGTCACAGACAGATTCTTGTTCTTTTTTTTTTAAAAAAAAACATAATGACATTTTATTTATTTATTTTCTTATTTACTTATTTATATCTATCTATCTATTTATTTACTGGCCTCGTTGCAGCTTTCAGGATAGCAGTTCCCCGACCAAGGATTGAATCCGGGCCATGGCAGTGAAAGCCTGGAATCCTAACCACTAGGCCACCAGGGAACTCCCCAGATTCTTGTTCTTGAAGTGAGAAACAAGAGCTCCTGGATAATTTTGCTTCTATGTTTCCATGGAGCTGAATGCTTTGGTAACTGGGTTTGAGTTTTAAGCCCCTGATAATATGTATGTTAAACTGTTTTTATTTCTTTCATGTTCATGGCAAACAGTCTGTTTTGGTAAGGGACATCCTAGTTATAATAACAGTTGGTACGATTTACTGAGTTTTTACTATAGGCCAGGTGCTGTGTATACTAAGCTTTTCAGTGGATCATTTCACTGGAGCGACACAGTAATCTTGAGTGGGTCCTAATGCTTTTTTACATTAAAGAAACAAGTTTAGAGAGGTTTTGTGTCTTGACCAAGAGCATCCCTTAAGTAGTAATGGAGTCTGGATTCTGGTCCGCGTGCTGTATTAACCAGAGGCTGCCCCACGGAAGGCACCCAGTGAATGTCTGTTGACTAACCAAAGGACTACTCCATGGTGAAGCCATACAGATGTTTCAGTGTTCCTAAATGCTCACTAACATTGCAGCTGCGTTAAGGTAAACAGGTAGCAGGATCTGAACACAGAACTGAGGCCACTCTGTATCTTCCCTAAAGGTTTAGAACCAAAGAAGATTAGTACGAGGTGGGAAGGGAGCAGACATAAATCCCATCTAGTCCAGTGGTTTGGTCTCAGGACCTATTTACACTCTTAAAAATGAGTTTTTGTTTATGTGAGTGAAAGCTAATGCTATTCATTATCTTAGAAATTAAACAAAAATAAAACCAATATTTTAATAAAAATATTTGTATGAGAATAAGTACATTTTCCAAAATAAAGAAATTAGTGAAAAAAGTGGCAACTGGATTCTTACCTCTGCGTTGTATTTTTTTGCAACATGTATTTTGATTAAAATTTATGAAGAAAATCCAGAAAGGATTTACAGAAAGGATTGGAAAAGGAAGTAAAAAAGAGGTAATTGTGGATTTTCTTCTTTGATAATACACCAGAATTTGACAAGTGGTAGTTTCTTAAAGTTTAGTTGCAATGTGAAGTCTGAACTCATGTCAATAAATCCTTTTCTTTTTATAAAATCCATTATATTAAAATCCACTGGTCTAATTTTTACTTTGAATTGATTTTCACCTTTGATTGTGTAACATCATTCACTGGTTATTCGGTTCACGGAGTTACGCATATCTTCCGAATGTTGACATGTTTTATTCTTTAGCATTTAAAAAAACAATTACATTCATTAATATCACCACTGATTTCATCAAAAAAGTATTTTAAGTATTAGGAAGATGTCAAGTGCATAATAGTAGATGCAAGGTTTTAAAAATTCTAATTTTCACTTTAACATTTGAGTTTTATCAACGACAATAAATCCTGTTAGTTGTTTTTCTTGAAATGATAGGTTCTTTTGGTTTATTTTTGAGAAAATGTATGAGATGACCAAGTCAGAATGACCACAGTTTGTCCGTCATTCTTTCAAATAAAAACGGTGTTTCATGCAAAGAGCTGTTAGTTCATCTCTCAATATAAACAATCACACATGTGTGTTTCTTGGAGGCAACCATTATAGTTTGGGATTCAGCAGAAGTGCTTTGTGAATACTTCCTACTATCTCACACAGAATATTAAAAAGATGTATCAGTCTTACGAAGAAGATGTGAAAACCTCAGGACCGAGATTTAATAAAATTAAGGATTTTTAATGCGTTAAGGACAGTCTTAAGTGAAACAGTCCCCCTGAACCCCCCCTTTACTGTGGGTGCTTGGTGGTGAAAAGTACAATGACTATCAGTACATCTGGTGCCGCTTCCTTAATTCATGTTAAAACTCCAGCCATTTTTACCCACTTATTGCTTTTGCACCATTGGTGTAAATTCCACGCAGTGAAAAAGATTCATAACGTCTTAGTATTATGAACTTACACTTTCCTGAAAAGGTCTAGAGGACCTACGAGTTTATGGATCACACACTGAGAGTCACTGATCTAATCCAGTCTTTGCATTTTATGACAGAGGGGATCTGGAAAAGACCAACCCAAGACAGCCCCACCCGTTAGTGGTAGAACAGGGACAAGAACTCAGTTGTTAGTGCATTCCTCTTTCTTTTTTTCTTTTATTTTCCTGTTTCAGTTTCAGAAATTTCAAGGTAGATGTTCGTGACGTTCTTTTGTGAATATGGTGATGCCAAAGCATATAATTATTGAACATATTTAGGAAGATTTCTATATTTTTTGCATATTAAACCCTTTGCATATTTTCCCTTCTCTGTACTCACCACTTCACCACTGCTCTCTCTTCTGCTTTTCAATATTTCAGTAGTTACCACTGCTGCCTCTTTAAACAGCATGCTTTGTCTTTGCTGAGTGGAGAGAAGGTGAGGGAGCAGTTGACTGCTTATTCATTTTCTGGTTTAGAATTCCAGCTTTGTGGGGAGAAAAGAATCAGTGAGTTTGGGCTGAAGCAACGACTTCCTTCTTCACCTAGATTAGTTAAAAGTCACAGGAAAGGAAATTGTACACACAACCATTATCCTTCATATCACGACAAGTCATCTCACCGGCCAGCCACCCTCGACCTTCAATTCTCTATTAAAGCTTGTTTTCTCTCTCCCCCTCTCTCCCTCTCTTCCTCTCTCCCTCTCTCCCTCTCTCTCCCCCTCTTTCCCTCTCTCTCTCTTTCCTTCTCCACTTCCCTGAAGGAGGGAGGTTGTCCAATAAAAATTACTCTTAATTTTGCTTTTGCTTATGTTAATGTTTCATGTGATGTCTTCTTCAATAAAAATTGGTCAGATTTTGAAATTGTAATGAAGGATGCTGAGAGAGGCAGTAGAACCAGACCTAGGCATTGCATTTTCTCTTTAATACCTTCCTCCTGTTTTAGAGTAGTTTTGAGGGAGGTTGGGGGTTGAAAGCAGTTGCAGTGTATGAAAATGAGTATGTCTGGCAAGCCGTAAAAGTAGGTTTGCAGACCCTCAAATGTATTGTTCTCTCATTTTCAAATAAGTTGGATGTTCTTTTGCAAGATGTCATTTTTTCCTATTTCTCATCCAACAATGATTGCTTTCCCTTACCTGTGAACTTTGTGAGCTAAACTTTGTTTTCTAACTTTGTGATTCTTCCCCCATGTCTGTTTTCATTACCCCAAAATGTGATCAGATTTGGCCTTTGGTCACCCCTGTGAATCAACTCTTCCCTAAACCTAGGCCTTTGGTAACTTCCTTTTCTTTCCACAAAACTGATGTTTCCGGTCCTTAGTTACTTGCAAACCATTAAGTCTTTTTTCTTTCTTTTTTAGACTTGTAGCTATGGTTTTTCCCAGCCATTTATTAGGCTCAGAAATTGCCTAGCAATAGTTCTAACTCTTCACAGTGTTTTCCGCTGTCTTGTCAGAACTTCTGGAGCTTGGGTCTGTCCTATGCTTGGTGTATCCTAGGAGCTCCATGGGTGTGTTGAGTGGATGTTATTTTTATCTCTTCTTCAAAGGACATTCTTCAGATTTTTTTATTTTTTATTTTTTTTTTTGCGGTACGCGGGCCTCTCACTGTTGTGGCCTCTCCCGTTGTGGAGCACAGGCTCAGTGGCCATGGCTCACGGGCCTAGCCACTCCGCAGCATGTGGGAACTTCCCGGACCGGGGCACGAACCCGTGTCCCCTGCATCGGCAGGTGGACTCTCAACCACTGCACCACCAGGGAAGCCCTGAGCTGTTGTTTATGTCTCAGTATTGGCCAGCTAAATCTCTGAAACACAGAGCTGCACTGGCCCCCCTTCTCATGTCGAGTCCCTCCCACCAAATGTCATGCATTCCTTTCCTGGCAGATGGCCACTTAGCCTCTACTTGAACACTTGTAATTCTTTGGGGGCAATTGGTTCTGCTGCTGGACAGTTTCATGTTTCATGTTCTCCTTTGCATTGCTCTGAAACTGGATTTTCTATCATTTCAACCCTAATAGTTCCAGCATTGTAGATTATTCAGGAGTATAATATGACTTATACAGGACACATCCTCAGATACCTCAAGATAGCTTTGATTCCCCAACCATCTTCATTCCTCCTTCAGTCTTCTTCTTGCTACTTATGTCCCAGGATGCTCATATTCTTTACGCCTTCCCTATTTCATACCACTTTCTAGAGTTCCATCTTGCCATCCAACTCTAAATGCCCCTTTCAAACTGACTTCTTTTCTTTGTTATTATACTGAGAACAGTATGAGTTTGGAGGCCTAAAAGCTGGGATATGAATTTTAGTACCATAACTTACTAGGTGTGTGAACTTGATCAGATGACTTACTCTTTCTAAGCATTCCTTTACTCAGATGCAAGAGGGAAATATAATGACTTATAAGCATATTTTTAAGGATTAAAATATGTGAAGGGCTTAGCTCAGTTGTAGAAACATAGCATGTAATAGATATTACTTTTGACTTGATCAATTTTTTAAAAAATCTTTAATTTTTTTATTGAAGTAGAGTTGATTTACAATATCGTATTAGTTTCAGGTGTATAGCACAGTGATTCAGTTTTATATATATATATATATAGTTTTATATATTTATATATATATGTGTGTGTGTACACACACACACACACACACACACACACACACACACACACACACACACACATACCGTTCTGTCTTTGATTTTTTTTTCCCCCACATATGACCTGGTTTTTAGTATTCATTATTTCAAGAATCTCTCCTTCCTCTTTCCATTGTTCCTTGTTTGGATTTTATTTATACATATAATTTTAAAAGAAATTTTCATTATCTCTAGATTATTTTCCCTCTCTATTTTTAAATTTTATATCATTTAACATGGTTTTCTTGACAAGTATTGTTTTCCTCTGCATGAATTTTCTCAACTCCTGCCTACATTTCTGTTCATATGTTCAGCCTTTATTATTCTTCTTGTGAAGAACATTTCTTCACCCATCTACTGGGTTAATGATGGCTGGGCCACTGCAGGTTACTTAACTTTTCATTGAATCACTTACTTAGTAGCTTTTAGAATCATTTAGTTGAACAATATGCTTTTTAAATTAACTGTTCAGTTAATTTCAATTCAACCGACATTTACTAAGTACTTGTTATATGACATGTATTGATCTAAATGCTATAGGAATTACATAGAACACTTTTATCATTTGTTCATGCAGTCATTCAGTAAACATTTTCTTGAGTACCTGCTAAGGACCAGATTCTGGATTTGAGGTTTGGTTTCAAGAAATTGAATTGGACAAGATTTCTCCTTCAATACATAGAATCAAGGAAAAGTTATAATACAGTGTGGTAATTTTAGTGATCTAGATATGAAACTAGGCATTATGGTCATCTTTGGAGAGACTGCTTCACCAAACCCCTTTGGGTCAGGAAAAGCTTCATAGCAGGAGATACGCTTAAAGGCTGAGTAGGGGCTTAGAGTCCACTGGAAAGATAAGACCCATATACTAGGGGTTAGTTATGTTTGGTTATAAAGCCAACTTCTGAGTTCTATGTGTTATCATTGACTTCCCCACCCCTGCTGCCCAGAATTTCATACATGCAACATTTGCCTTTTTTCTGGTTAGTTTAGGGGCCTTAGAACTAGTGTTTGGGACCTAATTACTGCATGAATGCGTATTTCTGTATTCCAAAGTAGGAATAATAACATAAATACATAAAAATAATCTCATGATGGTAGGACACATTACAAAGTCTTTCCCCATCCATCATCTCATCTCACCTGTTCTTATAGAACAGGTTAGTGCCTGTGGGTTTCCTTAGCGAGTATCTTAAGCATTGTTACAGATAGATATTAGCACAAGAATTAGCACTGAATAATTATGTATGGAGGATTTACAAATAATTTTTTCTCTCTTTATGTCAAAGTGATCATACTGTATTGTCTGATTTTATTTAGATCGCAGACCAGCTCTGCCCATAACCAGGTATCTAAGGAAGAGTCCCTTCTCTACTCTGTGCCTCACGTTTGCCACTTGTCAAATAGGAATATTGCTACTATTGTAGCAATATTGTAATACTAACGGTAATACCAATTTCACCTCATTGGCTTGAGGTGAAGAATAAAATCATTAACCCATGTGAAAACACAATATATATAACTGATCACAGTTGAAAATACAAAATGTATCTTTTGAGTGACCAGATTGTTGGCTACTTTGTCAAGGTCAATTCAGCTTAATTAAATAATTTTCACTTGTTTCTTAAACTTTCTGAGGTAGCTTTGTCTTACTTTCTTCTGTTTACCCAATAGTGACTGCTGGCAAGTGCTATATGTTCAGTAAACACTTGTAGATTGCATTTTTTAAAGTACCGATCTTCTGAAGTCCAGTGCTGGAAATTTGTGAGCTACTTATATTTCTGCTTAGCATTCCTAAAGCCTCTGATTTAATTTCTAGATTATAAGTTCCATTGATAGAACCCTTATAAATATCACATGAAGAAGATGAGCATTACCTTTAGGCCATGCAATTTACTTTTTAAAAATATGATTAATTTCAACACAATCAGCCAGGATGTCAGAAGATCTCAGTGCCTTTGATAGATGCTGACAGGTGAGGAAATTAAAATCAGGGAGGGAAGCAATTAAGTACTGGCAAACATTACTTTAATGAGACAACCAAATTGTTCATAAGCCATGGAGTACGTTGTATTCTTGATAAATGTCTTAGGGTATCAGGTGAGCGTGCATTTAAAAATGTTCTTCATACGGGATTTGATGATGGGAATGAAGGACATTCCATGTCTGTCATCTAAAGCCTTTGGCCTAATCTCACATTTCAGTTGCTTTTGGGGTCAGACTTCCTAATAATCATGTTTAAGATTATGACATTGTTTAAGTTATAAGTAATCCTCTCACCACCACCTTTACCAATCCATAAAACTTAACAAAATGCACAAAGTCTAGACAAAATAATTCTTGGCCTTTTCACAGTGGTTTAGGGACAACCATGGTCAAGACTCATGGAAAGAGAAGTAGAAAAATGTATATTTAATACAACTTCTGATTTAAAAGACTTGGGAATTGTAGTGCTAAAACCAGAACCCAGGTCCTCAATCCCCATTCCAGTGTTCTTTTTAAGATAACCCCCCTTGTTCAGAAAGAAAATCTGGGACCACAAGACTGAAGACTTACTTGTTTATTGGCTTAGAGGAAGTTTTTACAAAGCTCTGTCAACTGCTCATTTGTACTATAGCACTTGTAAAGTATCAAGTATTAAGGGGCATCTATACATTGACCTTAATGATTCTCATGCCATTTGGTTGGAATTTTTGTTCCTAATGTCAGGATCATCATCTAGAGTTATGTTGCCTAAAAAATGTTCTGGGGTGCAGTGGTCAATCCAGAGGTTACCATGGTTTGTGAAAAACCTGTCGAAATAGGTCTCTCTGCTCTCTTCATTTCTCATGTCCTCCCATTCCTCTCTTCTTTTTTCCTTATTCTCCATCATTTTTCTTTCCTCCCTCCCTCCCTCCCTCCCTCCCTCCCTCCCTCCCTCCTTCCTTCCCTCCCTCCTTCCTTCCCTCCCTCCCTCCCTCCCTCCCTCCCTCTCTCCCTCTCTCTCTCTCTCTCTCTCTCTCTCTCTCTCTCTCTCTCTCTCTCTTCATTTGGCTCCATTGTTCTCTCCTATTTTCCCCCAAATACAGTAGAAATGATGAATTATTTTATACTAGTCCCAGCTAGGTTTGGTGAGTCTTGCTTTTGCACTGATTCGAATTAATAAGTTGAAATTTTGTAAGTTAGAGGTTGATCATCCTGATTTCTTTATTTTTGGTTGAAATTGCTTCTGGAGATGAGAACAGTTTTCTTGGGAGAGGATGGGTGATTTGATAGAGGATGCAGACCTGCCAGGTTCTGGGCCAGCAGTCATAAAATCTACAGAGGCAGCCAAAGATAACTGACTTTATTACCAAGACGCTAGAGTGGGATTTGTTATTTGTCCCAGATGTCTTTATGGGTCTAGTGGAGAACTCCACTGCATTGGGAAATACTCGAGTTACTGAGGACACGTGCCACTCAAACCGTGTGAGAAGAGGACGGTGAACTTCTTAGATAGAAGGTTTCAGCTTTTCTGCGGTGTGAGATGAAACTTAGTGATGGAGACCCCTTTACGAAAATTCAGTGGTACAGCCTTCTGTTGTTTCTGTGGCTTGTGTTTCAATAGCTTGCTCAAGGATGTCGCATCTCTGAAACTTCACTGGGGAGAGCTGAGAAAGTGTTCATGGTAACCCTGCATCGAACCGTCTTTTGCCTCAGCTTAGTAATGTGTCACCTTCTGGTTAGACCACAGATGTGAAGTCTCTCTCCTTTCACTTGCCAGTGAAGCAGGACTCAATACTAAATGTGCTTTGCTGCCTTGACAATGGACTTTTATTGGGTATATACTCATTTTACCTTTCCCTCCAAATAGAGCGCCCCCAAATGGAAGCCTACATCGTGTAGTAGAAGAGTCCTTACTTGTTTGGGGATCAAGATACAAGGTTAAACTTTTATCTGTTCCATGTTAACCACGTGATTTTTGAAGTTTGGTTTCCTGATTGGTGGAATTGGGGTAGTAAGGTTTCATTGGGGTTATGTCGAGGATGATTTGAGAAAACATGGTCATGAAATATTTTTCAAACGATAAAGCATAATGCTAAAGATGATTAATGTTTTGATATTGGTGGCATATGATAAGAGTTTCTTGCAGAGTATCCTATCAACCATGCTCTATTCATATCATCTGATTTGAGCCCTGTATGAAAATGGGATATATTCATAAAACTTCTCAGAGGTCTTTACTTCTCAGTAAATCTATCCTTATGTTAAAACAAATCCCCTTGTTCTTGCACTCCTGTTGGAAGCTCCATCTCTCTGAACCTAAAGCACGATACAGGCACAAACTTTAGAATGATCTGTGATAAACCTTCAGGCCATTCACCTAAAGCAGTTTTTTTTGCTTTTTGGGGTTGAGGGGACACGTGATTCTTAACTTTTGAGGTTTTGTCATTTGGAACAAAAGTTCTTTGTGCTGCTGTTAGGTGAGACCATGTTAAGATTGATCTAGATAAATATTGTGGTATTTTAAAACTAGGGTCACAAATCAAGCAAATACCCAACCCAGAGATATCCTCTAGCCTTGTGTGCTTAGAGCATCATTCTTTGATCATATAAGTGTGGGCTCATAGGAAGAAATGTTACCGTTTTTTATACCACCACTGTCCATGCCTATAAATATGAAATAACGTAGGAGAATCTTCCACAAAAAGTTTAACTCATCTTTGGCTATGAAGTAGGTATTATGTGCCACATTTACGTGTAAGGAAATTGACATTTGGGGCTTAAGTAACTTGCCTAAGACCATTGGTAAGAGGAAGACAGGTCTGACTGGCTCTAAATCCCATGTGTTTTTGCTACTTCTTCACATCAATCAAATAGCTGGTTTTATTTCATTATTCCCTCTTCCACTAAGTCTAGTGGATCTAGTCAGTGAGTTGTCTGTCCTTGTGTTTTCCCACCTAATATCCTAGGTATAAAGGAAAGACCACTGGACGAACAGGCAGAGCTCAGAGAGTTCAGACTCTCACTCTGCCATGTACTGTACTATGTAGTCTTGGACAATTTGCCTACTTTTTCTGAACTTCAGTTTTCACATCTGTAAAATCAAGACAGTAATACCCATTTCCCATGACATTTGTGAAGTTAATCGAGAGATGTTAGTTCCCTTCTCATCCTCCTTTTCACTCTGTGAGCTTCTGTTTCCTCACCTAAGAAGTGGGTAGAATAATCTCTTCCTGCTTCTTCACCAGGTTGTCATGGGGTGAAATGAGATAATGAATGTGAAAGTGTTTTGCAAACAAGAAACTGTGGTATAGATAGAAGAGTTTATGATTGTTAATGAATAAATAAGAGCTTGGAACCTAAGAGTAACCTTTACCTGTTTCATTTACAGACACTAGCATTGCAGTTTGCTGAACCTTGTGTCCACTGATCATTCCAAGAGCTAGCTGTCCAAGGTAAGAGAAGCTTGGCATCATCAAGTTTATGAAATGCTGGTAGGCATCTTAGCCAGTAAAGTTTAAGGTAGATTTCACTCCCAACAGAAGAAATAGTAAGGTATTTCATGAGGATCAAAACCTGAAAAATGGCCAAGACAGTGAACTTTGCCCGTTTTATGTCTTCTTGATTTGATTTCTCTTTCAATTCCTAGCTTTTTAAGGTTCAAATCAAAAGCACAGAAGTCTGGGCACCTTGGAAGTATTTAAGTGTCCACAGTATGCCATGTCCTAGGATGGCCTTTTTTTTTTTTTTTTTTTAATTAATTATTGGAGTATAGTTGCTTTACAATGTTGTGTTAGTTTCAGCTGTGCAGCAAGGTGAATCAGCTATACATATACATATATCCTCTCTTTTTTGGATTTCCTTCCCATTTAGGTCACCGCAGAGCATTGGGTAGAGTTCCCTGTGCTATACAGTAGGTTCTCATTAGTTATCTATTTTATATATAGTGTCAATAGTGTATATATGTCAATCCCAATCTTCCAATTGGGATTGGGATTGACATATGTACACTATTGATACTATGTATAATAGTATCATAGTCTTCCCTCCCTGCCCCCCCGCTCCCCCTTGGTATCCATATGTTTGTTCTCTACCTAGGATGTTCTTATCTAGTGCCTTCTTGTATCCCCAGTGAGTATATAGCAGGAGGGCTTTCTCTCCAGTTTCCTGGCTGTCGATTGAGTGCATTTTTCACTACACTATGCTACCAGTGTTACCTGGCTCTGAAGGGGCCAAACTTTACTCGTTGGGTCTGTCACTGCCTCTTAACTGCCCAAAACACATCTCAAAAGGACATAATCTAAGGCTACAACAAAAAAAATCTTAAGAATACAGGACATGAGTTAGAGTCTTTCAAAACCCAGGGCCTATAGTGTCTTCATTCCACTCTCCTGGGGAACCAGTGTGAAGGAGTTGGGACTTTGGCAGAAGAATACATTCTTCTTGAGTTTGTCAAGAAAACAGTGACCAGTTTAACAAAGACCCAGAATAGCCAAGGCAATCTTGAGAAAGAAAAACGGATCTGGAGGAATCAGGCTCCCTGACTTCAGACTATACTACAAAGCTACAGTAATCAAGACAGTATGGTACTGGCACAAAAACAAATATAGATCAATGGAACAGGGTAGAAAGCCCAAATATAAACCCATGCACATATGGTCACCTTATTTTTGATAAAAGAGACAAGAATATACAATGGAGAAAAGACAGCCTCTTCAATAAGTGGTGCTGGGAAAACTGGACAGCTACATGTAAAAGAATGAAATTAGAACACTCCCTAACACCATACACAAAAATAAACTCCAAATGGATTAAAGACCTAAATGTAAGGCCAGACACTATAAAACTCTTAGAGGAAAACATAGGCAGAACACTCTATTACATACATCACAGCAAGATCCTTTTTGACCCACCTCCTAGAGAAATGGAAATAAAAACAAAAATAAACAAATGGGACCTGCTGAAACTTAAAAGCTTTTGCACAGCAAAGGAAACCATAAACAAGCAAAAAGACAACTCTCAAAATGGGAGAAAATATTTGCAAATGAAACAACTGACAAAAGATTAATCTCCAAAATTTACAAGCAGCTCATGCAGCTCAATATTAGAAAAACAAACAACCCAATCCAAAAATAGGCAGAAGACCTAAAAAGGCATTTCTCCATAGAAGATATACAGATTGCCAACAAACACATGAAAGGATGCTCAAAATCACTAATTATTAGAGAAATCAAAACTACAGTGCGGTATCACCTCACACCAGTCAGAAAGGCCATCATCAAAAAATCTACAAACAATAAATGCTGGAGAGGGTATGAAGAAAAGGGGACCCTCTTGCACTGTTGGTGGGAATGTAGATTGATACAGCCACTATGGAGACCAGTATGGAGGTTCCTCAAAAAACTAAAAATAGAACTACCGTACAACCCAGCAATCCCATCACTGGGCATGTACCCTGAGAAAACCGTAATTCAAAAAGAGTCATGCACCACATTGTTCATTGCAGCTCTATTTACAATAGCCAGGACATGGAAGCAACCTAAATGTCCATTGACAGATGAATGGATAAAGAAGATGTGGCACATATATACAATGGAATATTACTCAGCCATAAAAAGAAACGAAATTGAGTTATTTGTAGTGAGGTGGATGGACCTAGAGTCTGTCATACAGAGTGAAGTAAGTCAGAAAGAGAAAAACAAATACTGTATGCTAACACATACATATGGAATCAAAAAAAACAAAAGGTTCTGAAAAACCTAAGTGCAGGACGGGAATAAAGATGTAGATGTAGAGAATGGACTTAAGGACACAGGGATGGGGAAGGGTAAGCTGGGACAAAGTGAGAGAGTGGCATGGACACATATACACTACCAAAGGTAAAATAGATAGCTAGTGGGAAGCAGCCTTATAGCACAGGGAGATCAGCTCGGTGCTTTGTGACCACCTAGAGGGGTGGGATAGGGTGGGTGGGAGGGAGATGCAAGAGGGAAGAGATATGGGGATATATGTATATGTATTGCTGATTCACTTTGTTATAAGGCAGAAACTAACACACCATTGTAAAGCAATTATACTCCAATAAATATGTTTAAAAAAAAAGAAAACGGAGACAAGTTTAAAAAAACAAATAAGGAAGCATAAAATTTATTTTATGTGTTTAAGGAAGCATAAAAAGTTTTAAAATTTGGAAAATGTGAGTTTTCCTCTGCAGATAACCATCTGATATCTGTACTTCCCAGCTAGCTCCTTTATGCTCTCTCTAATCTTCTAGAAGTCTTAGCCAAAAAGAGGTGAAGTAGTCACTATGGTGATCCTAACTGCAGGCCCTATAGAATAGCAACTTTGTGGAAGATTTGATATCAGCATTTCAAGTACTGTAAACATTTGTACTGATGAATATTTTGATTATCCCTTAGGTATGTTCTTTCCATGATCTTTTTTTTTTTTAATATTTATTTATTTATTTAGGCTGTGCCAGGTCTTAGTTGCGGTACGTGGGATCTCTTAGTTGCCGCATGCGGGCTTCTTAGTTGCGGCATGCATGTGGGATATAGTTCCCTGACCAGGGCTCGAACCTAAGCCCCCTGCGTTGGGAGTTTGGAGTCGTAGCCACTGAACCACCAGGGAAGTCCCTCTTTCCATGATCTTAAACATAATTTTTTTTTTTTTTTGCGGTACGCGGGCCTCTCACTGTGTGGCCTCTCCCGCTGCGGAGCACAGGCTCCGGACGCACAGACTCAGCGGCCGCGGCTCACGGGCCCAGCTGCCCCGCGGCACGTGGGATCCTCCCGGACTTGGGCACGAACCCGCGTCCCCTGCATCGGCAGGCAGACTCTCAACCACTGTGCCACCAGGGAAGCCCAAACATAATTTGAAAAAAAATTTTTATTGGAGTACAGTTGATTTACAATGTTGTGTTAGTTTCAGGTGTATAGCAAAGTGAATTAGTTATATATATACATACATCCACTCTTTTTTAGATTGTTTTACCATATAGGCCATTACAGAGTACTGAGTAGAGTTCCCTGCAGTAGGGAATTCCTATGCAGTAGGTCCTTATTAATTATCAATTTTATATATAGTAGTTTAAACATAATTTTAATTACACAGACCTTTGAAAGAATTGAGGTTTGTTGGTACTGACCCATATTTGCAGGAGTTAGCAATTTAGAAGTGAGTGGAAATTTTGGTGTTACATTAATACGGTTTTCAAAGCTGATATTCATCATACACATGGAATAAGAAGAGGTCATGTGCAAAGAAGGCTGGTGAGGGGGCACATAGGGACTGTGAAACTCTTCTGTGAGCAGATCAGACCTAGAAGCCACTTCTGTTGTTTAGGCTTTATGCTCGTTTCTACAAAAGAGAGGTTTACTAAAAAAAAAGTTGGTAGCCAAAAATACAGGAGTGACTCCTGCCCATCTTTTTGTCCCTCTCTAGTCCATAAAACACCTCTGCAAAAAAATCCTTTCCTATGTACTTCATGTATTTTCAGGGATAAACACATCAGAGAAGAATGTACTGTAGACATGTGATACCATAATTTCTGGTGGCTCTGTTAGGCAGAGATCTATTTGTCCACTTAGAAACTGCAGTTATTATATTAACTTTCCTCCAAATGCCAGTTGTTAAATATTAATAAAATAAATTTTGAAAAGTGGTTAACTCTGCTCCCACTTCCTCACTGAAACCCATCTTGAAGCTACAAAGAAGAGTTTAAGCAAGGCTGGAAAGCTTATGAAAAATTGCTCTTGAGAAAGAGGAATTTCATCTATCTCTCTATCTCTCTATCACTCCATCCATCCATCTATCCATTCATCTATTCATCTATTTTTTTATTTTGGAAGTAGATTTGGTGGGGAAAAAAAGGATAAAATCTTCTCACATAGCCTTTGGAAGGTAGAGAAGTAAATATTCTGGGGGCATGCTACAAGAAATTTAAAATAATCTTGTGGTAATAATTGGTGTCAGTGGCAGTAATGAAGAAAGAATAACAGTTTAAATAAATAATTAGACTTGACAGTAGATGTGTCAACAGGTACCCACTTAATTAGTGTAATCATTGTGTTTCTCAGCTTTCAACATTGATCCACTGACTGTGGTGTGTTCCATGTCCCATTTCCAAACCGAATCTATTTAAAGCTGTACTCCATGGAATCTGAAACTGTATCCCCTGTTTACTATTTAGAGCTGATACCTGATGTTCTTTAACAGGGAAGATCTGTACTTGAGCAAGAACAGGCTTCTGCCTTTGGTAGACTGTTGATTATCCCTGTTTTCCACAGGGTGATTCATTAGCAAGGATGAATAATGCACAGTTAATTCTCATGGACTTGTCTATATTGCTACAGTGAATTGTTTATTATAATTTGGTAGAAGCAGCCCTAGTCTGCCTTAAATCCAATAAATCAGTTATTGTTATTTGAGGTAGAGTTATTGTTATTGAGTTATTGTTATTTCAAAATATTTGAAATTATTTTCTTAGTTACCTGGATAGAATCTCATCGCTTGCAGGAGTGAAGTAATGTGTTATGGGTTATGTTCTACGAAACGGGAGTCATGAGAATCTAATTCTACTCCCAGCTCTGGCTGTGTCACCTTGGACAAGTCATTTTCCCTCTTTGGGGTCCATTTCAGTATCTAACAACAAGTAGAGTTGGACCACGTGCTTATGGCATTATTTCTAGTCAAATGTCCTAATATCTATGATTTTATTTCTTGGTCAATTCTTTCTTCCTCCTGCTGCCACTTTCCCAAAGTCATAGGAGAGTTCAGTGTGTGAAAATAGTTGTTCTTTTTAGCTTT
This sequence comes from Grampus griseus, assembly GCF_964374135.1. Taxonomy (NCBI): domain Eukaryota; kingdom Metazoa; phylum Chordata; class Mammalia; order Artiodactyla; family Delphinidae; genus Grampus; species Grampus griseus. The sequence continues at coordinate 64,750,136 of NC_138998.1, forward strand.
TGATTCTTGTACATACCTGAAGGGCAGTTAGTGATTTGAATTATATATACACTGTGATTGGGCATTTATGCATTGCTTGTTCCCTACCCCCAGCAACATTCAGTTTCTGGTTAGAAAGGAAAAAATAAAAATCTATCTTCCTTCATGTTTCTCTGCTTGATAATCTGGGTCTCAGTTTTGAGGCTCTGGTAAACTTCACTAGCAATATAGAGAGGTTCTTCTTCTGTTGTTTGACTTTTCCAGGGTTGAGTCAGTGACCTGTAAGGAGAGGTCAGAATGTCAAAGGCAGAGGGAACTTTAAGGACCCATCTAGCCAAATCTCAGAGATGGAGATTTTGGGGTCAGGGAGGGAATATGATTTGTCTAAGCTTTTTGTGGCAGATCCTAGGCTAGAATTCTTTCTTCTGACTCCATAGTTGTACCTCTGTTTTAGGAGAGGAATCTCTGTATGTGAAGTATCCTTTCTCTTCCCACCATTTAAAGGGACATTATCTTTCAGGCAAAACCAATCCTATTGTTAACGCAGGGATGTGAGATGCCCTTGAAACTTAAGTGGATGCCAGACTTATTCGTTCATTCCGTGAAGCATGGAATAGAGGATTCTGGCTGGCCTCTGCTCTCTGTGTTTATTAAGAAGCTGTGGATTCCCTTGCAGTTCTTTCTGTACGAGATTACTTGACCCTGACATCACACTGTTTCCTCTTGCGCTTTTCTGATCCAATGAATTATAGGAAGCTAAGGATGAGTTCCTAGCTGGCTGTGTACTGTGCAGAGTTGGGAACATTAATAAAGAGAAGGCAGATGCAGGATTAATACGCCGGAGGACAGGTGAGTAATAGCCAACACAGTGAAATCTAGTTCAAGGCCTGCAGTTCCCAGTCTCTGTGCTGCACAAGATTAATAGCAGCATCTCTCATTCTTTCAGATTTTCTCTCTGCCTTGTTCTTGTGGGACTGGGCTGGGGCTGAGAAGCAGCTAGAATGATCTTTGCCAAAACCAAACTAATGTTTTCATGAGATTTCCAGGTCCAGAGAAGAGAGTAGTAATTGTCTATCAGTTGGAAGATAACTTAGAGGCCATTGGGTCTAAACACTTACCTTGTACTTCATAATAATGACACACTGAGTGGAAATCATTTTACTGGGTCTGAGGTTCAAATCCTTGCTCTACTTTATTTGCTATGACTTTGGTGAAGGCATTACCTTCCTCTGAACCTTAATTTTTCCATCTATAAGATGCAAGGAGGAGGAGGAGGGTGAAATAGATTGGATGTCAAAGGTTCCCCAAATCCTGGTTTTCCTGAGTCTCTGATTTGCCTAAGGTCCTGTAGCAAGTTTGCAGCCAAGCTGAGTCTTAGATTCAGAGCTCTTTTCTCTGGATTGGAGCGCTTATCATTAAAACTTCCACCGTCTGTACTTTCTAAGCCGCATGCTTGTATCTTTCAGCCTTGTTTTATTAAGTGAAATTTTTCTCTCTCAGTTGGCAGATCCCTTTCTGTCAAGGGACTTGCCTAAGGCAGTAGTTATTAATTCGTCCCTGTGTGTGTGTGTGTGTGTGTGTGTGTGTGTAGTGGTAGGGGAGAGGATTACGGAATATTTGGAAACTCAGATGAATCTATGAACTAGTTAGAAAATGCACATCTGCATAGAATGTTGTCTACAATTTCAGGAGGTCTGTAAACCTTCTGAAGGCCATACATAGGTTCTAGGTTAAGCGAAATACTTTTTTCAGTGTGCGAAGTTTGAGATGACATTTGGGTGACACATTTCCTTTGCTGTTGGATTTCTCCCACAATTCACCTATTGTTCTGCTCTGAGTGTCAGACTCATTTATGAGTGTGACTCTGGACATTTATGTTTCAAACTGTTGAGCGATGTTTTAATATTGAAACTCTTATTCTGCTTGCTCTATTCATTTATTCACTCACTCACTCACTCAAAGGTACTTTTAACCCAGAATCTGTTAAGTGCTATCCATTTTAATACATCATTTCATTTAATGTCATAAAATAGAAAATTAATTTTTCCCACTTTTCATATGTGGAAACTGAGCTCAGAGAGGTTGAGTAATTTGCCTAACGTCATACAGCAAATGAATCGCAAAGTTTGGATTCAAATCCAGATCTGCTTGAAAATATGTGAATACCTCCAGAGGTAACACTGAATGTGACTAGGGACAATGAAACAATTCTATAAACGATAGAAATTCCTGGTAGAAAATGGCCAGTGGTCCCCTGAGGAGTGCAGTGAATGTGTGCTCTGGGAGTTCAGAGAGGGACAAGATCACATATCCTGAATCATTTATATGATAATTCATTAATTAAATGCCCTTCTGGTACTTTAAGGTAGAATAAGAAAAGCTGGGCAATTGTATAAACTGCATTATAAATAACTCATGTTTTTCCTCTTCTTTCAAACTTCTATCAGGTCAGTGGTCTCAGACTCTCCATTTTTGTACGTGAGTGCAGGAGGAGGCAGAGTGATTAGGGTCATAGAGCCCTGACCATACTGCGAGTTATCAACTGAATTGGAATTTTGATGCTTTGGAGAATCCGTTGGTTGTTTTCTCCCTGTTATATTGAGCGTGAGATTTTTTTTTTTTTTTTTTTTTGCGGTACGCGGGCCTCCCACTGTTATGGCCTCTCCCGTTGTGGAGCACAGGCTCTGGACGCGCAGGCTCAGCAGCCATGGCTCACAGGCCCAGCCGCTCCGTGGCATGTGGGATCTTCCCAGACCGGGGCACAAACCCGTGTCCCCTGCGTCGGCAGGAGGACTCTCAACCACTGCGCCACCAGGGAAGCCCAGAGCGTGAGATTTTTTACCAGAGATAGACTTCTGGCAGTGCACAGATCAGCACAAATGCAGATGTGAGCAGCTAGAATTTGGATCGTGCCAAGATGTAATGACTGCCACATGTGTGAATTTAATCTCAGTGCCTGGTGACCCACTGTGAGTCTGTGTGGGAGCCCTGGGAGTGAAGCCGGTGTTAGGCATGGAAGAGGCCTTGGAGATTTTGAGGGGCAACAGCTTTGGATGGGAAGACGGAGGCCCCGAGAGGGGGCAGCAGAACAAGAACCAGGCTTTGTACTGGCACTCTGCAGTCATAGCTGCTTAAATTTTCTGTCTTCCATCAGCTCATGCTCATACTTGACACTGGCTTGGGAGCCTAGCATTATGAGCTGCATGACTTTGGATGCATTACTTGATTTCTTTGGGTCTCAGTTTTGCTGTCTGTAAAATGGAAATCACACCCTATTGGCAGGACTGTTGTGAGGGTAAGTGAAATACCATTGTGCTGTACAACCCACAGAAGTATTATTGTCCACATGATTAACAGTCCCCATCCTATCCCACTGAGACAGGCATGCATGTCCTGCTCTTACAGATTCTACTTCCTCACTTCATTTTGATACTTTTCAGGTCAAGTTGCTTCTCAGAGTTTGGTCTGAAGACCAGGAACAGCAGCATCACCTGGGAGCCTGTTAGAAATGCAGACCTCAGGCCCCACTCCAGACCTCCTAATCAGAATCTGCATTTTAATAAGATCCCCAGGTAGTTCCTAGGCTCATTAGAGTTTGCGAAGCATTGTTTTCCGCCGGAGACCGATTCCAAGACTGTTGGCCACAGGCCTGCTGACACGGACTGAGTCTGAGCCAGCATTCCGTGACATGCCTTCCCCAAGCCTTAAGAGACAGGAGGAAGCCCTGTGAAGTCGCTCCTTGAAAGTAATGGAAGGCCGGGTTGCAGGAATCCAGCAGGCTTTATCTTTTCAACGCCCTTCATTTCCTCAGAAGTACTATTCACCAGGGGTCAGACTGGGATTGGATCCCAAGGCTTTGGGCTCCCAAAGTCTGTGTTCTTTTCATTAAACCACGATGTCTCAGTCAGGAGGAATGCTGGGCTGTGTGGATAGCTCCTCCTTTCCCATAGTGCCAGTATTTCCACGCTTGCTGTTTTACTCTATTACTCAATTCCTAGAGGGGAAGAATTAAAAAAATTAAATTAAATTAAAAAGCTTGAATTGAAAGCCAGGATCCTGCAGCTTAATCAGTTATTTTCGTTTTTTAATGAGGGAGACTATTGTGAAATAAGTAATTATTAATTACTCAGAACTAATGAAATATTTTAGTTTCCTTGCTAAAAAAGCATATGGAAGCTAAAAGAAAGCATATGGGTGTTTTTCCGGAAGCATATTGGTGAATGGACAAATTACAGTGGTGCCAATATGCCTTTGCTGTCTGGCTGGGGCCATCACTGTGTGTGCTGGCATCTGAGTCCTCTTGTGTTTAAAGGGATTATTTCAAATTCCCATCTGATGTGTGCCTTGGGTTGCCTCTGGAGTTGCACAGCTCCACCTCATGAATCTTTCTGCCATGTTTCACTCTGACATTACTGGTGGAGTGTCACTCAGTATGAAACCTTTGCAGTCGAGGGCTACCATGCTCTTCCTTTCCACGGAACGGACCTGCCTAGCCAATGGCTAGGTATTGGGACTTTGTCCATCTCTCAGTTTACCATGGCATCCTTCCAGACCGCAGCACTGGACCTCCTTGCTCCACTGGGGACTGTGTGTGAGACTCTGGGCCCCCACCGGTGTCTGCACTGCAGATTTCTCCCTTGTAAACCCGGAATGGTGATTCCAGGGCATCCCAGCTCACAGGCATGGCTCTTTATCCGATTTGCAGTCCATGCCCTTTGCTCCTCCTCTTCTTTTCTTTCTGTCTCTCCTCTCTTGCTGTGTGTTTAGTCGACCTGGTAAACAGCTTGATGGATTTGGAGGTGGTTGAAGCTCTTTTGGCTGCTCTGAGGATTGCACACATCCAGGCTTGTGATGATCAGAGGCAGCAGATATGTCTGAGAAGGTACTTAGCCGAGTGTCAGAAGACCGAGGTGCAGACCAGCCTAACTTGAGAAGCATTTCCTTAGCACTTACGGAGAAAGGTGGCTCACTAAGACATCGAAGCAGGGAGCTGGCAGGTGTGTGGAGGTGAGTTTGATTCAGGGCCAGCCAGGACTCAGTGTGGTGTGTGGGCTCAGAAATTACACTTCGTGAGTGAGAGAATGTGGGAGCTCTTTCTACGGGAGGTTTCATATAAAACCAGGGACTGGAATTGACTTTGAAGGATGATTGAATGGACTTTGATGGGATATTACAGGGACTTCAGAGGAAATCTCTGGCAGGCAAGAAGCAGCTTGAGGCAAGTCCCAGAAGCAGGTGAGTGCCAGCCCTGCCCAGAGAACTGGGCGCAGATGACAGAAATGTGTAGTTGAGAGAAGTCACTTCTTCTCGGGCGGACCTCGGTCTCCTCAACAGCAAAGCGTGACCTTTGGGCAGTTTGGTTCTCAAGAAGCCTCAAGAACTCCAGCTGGAATTCTTCAAGATCTCCTATCCCACATCTAGATAAGCCATTTAGGTAAAGGCTGGGAGCTGATAGTGGCAATGGAGCAGGTCTCAGAACCCAAGTGTCCTGTTTCCTATTTCACTGCTCTTCCTGTGACCCCACAGAGCATGATGATGCTGAGTGGGTGGGATGACCATTATTATTCTATCCTTTAATGTGTGAAACACAGAATTTTAAAATAATCGAAGACATAAAACAGACAAGGTATTTAACCATCTTACAGACCTGATGACCCTTCCACTGGAGAGGGTCCACTCTTGTAAAATGCTACCTTTGGGCTTTGCTTTCCTGTCTGAGGGACCAGCACACATCCCTCCCCCTGAGGAAGCCTTCTCTCTCCACCCCTTGGCTCAGAAGTATAGTCTTAGAATTGGACTCTGTTTTATAATTGACTTTATTTTGTCCTGCCATCTTTTTGTATTTCCTCTTATCTCCCCTCACCAATATGCATATATTATGAGAGTTCTGAATCTAAGGACTACTTCATTCTGCTTTTCTGAATTTCCTCTAGCTCCTGGCACAGTGCCTTCTGTATCATGCTCAATAAACACACGACTGTGTTCTTCAACGGTTTTGCCCTCTGTTGCTTGTTTTTAAGATGGATATGACACTTAGAGATTTATAGAATTTCAGAACGGGAAAGGAACTTAAAAACTCTCTGTCTAGTCGAACCCCCTCCCGGGGAAGGAATGGCTTACCCTACTTTGCCTGCCCAATTAGTGGCAGGTCTGAGAATGGCGCCCCCATATGACCAAGCAGGAGAGGGATGGCTGGGACCTGAGCTCTCGCTCACCACTCGGCAAGCCTTGGCTGGGTTCCTTCTTTCTACGGAGAATGTTGGGAATAAAGGTGGTACACGTGACGCTGTTGCCCTATGAGACAGATGGAAGCAAGCAGGCGTTTACTGGGTGTCTACTGTGACGTACTATGTGGCAGGCCCGTGGCAGGTGCTTTCACATCGTTCAGCTCGGTCAATCATCGTAATCTAGAATTCCCACCCCTACACGCGGGAGAGAGATTGAAACAGGACATTTAGCCAGAGCCCTTCCCTGTAAGATCCGAAGAGTGCACGGTAGTGAATAGGTTTTTGCCTTCTAGAGTGTGGGCAGAGGGCTCTGCAGAGTGGTACTCTTGGTTGTTCTAAGGGGAACTGATGGGGGAGACAAATGAAAGCGAGCGGAGGTGGTGATCACAATTGCTGTGGGAGGACCTATACTCCCCCGAATATAAGAGAGGACTCAGCTCTCCCCCTCTCTCCTCCACACGTGCATCCCTGAGTCTTTGGAGAACTGAGACAAGAATGCCTCACACTCGGGGGTTGGTTGTATTGGCTCCTACTTGCTCTGGTTACGTCTTACTCCCGCCTCTCCCCTAGCCTCCAGCCCCACTGCGTCTATTTTTCTCCCTTCTATTCATTCGCCTTCTCCCCCTCCCTCCCTCTCCTGAGTTAACCCTGGGTGGCCTCAGGTTCTGAAGGCTCTCCAATGGCAGAGTCTCCTGTACTGGACTGTGAAAACGCTGGCAGGGAAGACGGTACACAAATCTGTTAAATACACAGTAAAAATAGCTTCTGATCTATGGGACTCGGTATTAAGCAAGATGATATTAACGAGGTTTGAGTGCTGTGCTGAAATGTGGCAGCTGCACATGCATCTTGGCTGCCTTTCCTCCCTACCTCTGGCAGCTTGCGAGCAGTGTTGCCATGACACTCCTTGGGCTCTGTTTAGATCAGCTATTTTCTGAAGGAGTCCCTGACCTTCCCCACGGTAGAAACGGTTGATGTGGTCATGTCAGTGCCTCTCCAGGAGGCCTGGGACTGGTGGGCCCCCAGTTATGACTTGGAAACTGTTGGAAGCTGTAGGTCAGGTCACAGACGTTGAACATTTAGGAGCAAGAAGCCTGTTAACTATCCTCTAGTCTCCTTTGATGAGTGAGGGTACTGAGGCCCATTGAGTGGAAGTGACTTGCTCAAGGTCGCAGAGTGAAGTAGGGACAAAGCTGGGACAGGAGCTCAGGTCTCTTGATTCTCGGTGCTCTAATGTTCCAACTGTGCCACCCTTACGCCTGCCTCAGGGCCCTTTTCAGCCCAGATGGCTGTGGATGGAGATGAGCCAGACCCGGGGACACGGCTTCCCTAGGAACGGGCAGAGGAGGTGAAGAGAGAGGGGGAGGCTCAGTGCAGAGGGAGGAATGAGGAAAGGAGGGGGGTTACGGATAGAGTGGGGGCGATAGAGGCCAGTGTAAATGCCCGAGGGGCCCCTCAGCAAGGCCCATCCGAAGAGACTCTTTTCTGTCAGGTTCCACAGGTTGGTCCACTGAGAAGTAGATGCTTACAGGGGCAGGGGAATAATTAGGTCACGTTCTCTATTGCTCTGAACACTTTCCTCACCTCATGTTACACCTCGTATAAAACTACCATTAAAAGCCATTGTCAGCACCACCCTTTTTGGGATAGTTTATTATATAGTGTTAAGTATTCTTCAGAAAGTTCATATGTGAAATGCTGTCTCCTTCACAAGATTACAGGGTCTTGGGGACAGAAATTGTGTCTTTGCTGGACCTTCCTCCCTACCTTTTTCCTCCCTCCTTCTCTTCCTCCTTCCCCTGCCCGCCTTCAATCATGGCACCTGGCAGAGACTGAAATCACATACAGTGAGCATCCAGGAAGTTTTTGTTGAGTTGAACTTAGTTGAATTCAGATGACCTCTTAACATTTTTATTAATGGATGGTGAAAATTGGCAAATAAAAGTTTGGGGGAATAGTGTTCTGACCAATTAGGATTCAGTGAGATTTCTTGTACACTCTTAGTTAATCTTCATGAAACCCAGTACACGGTCCAGTATTATCCTCATTTTACAATGAAGAAACAAAAGCCAAGTGACCTGCTCCAATTCACTTCAAGGAGTAAACGGTGAGGTTTGATTTGCATCTAGATCTCCTGTCTTCAAATGTTATAATGTTACTTCTACTCTTCCCCAGTACTATGGAAGAGCAGTTCTTCCGTAGACAGTGGTTCACCCTTCTATCGAGGAGTCTCCAACCTTTGAAGGTTGTAACCTACCCCCTTAAGAGTTTGGAAAAGTAAGTATGAGTCCTCAGATTGAAACAGTGACTTATGGTTTGGACAACCTTAGGCTGCTTTTTTTTTTTCAGCAAGCCGAGGGAAAAATAGCGCATTTCTATATTCTTTAATTTGCTTAGTTTGAAAGAAACTTTGAAATGGTGTGTAAGACTCTTTGAACTTTTAATACATTTGGATACATCCAGAATATGGGGATAAAAAGGCCTTCTGCCCTAAATGAATTGACTAATTTAGCTAAAAACAAAATTAGAGCACTTTTTTTGGTTACGAATGAAGGACGCAAGAATTTTTTGATGCTGCAGCTAAAGCCTGGGTTTTGGTTGATATTCATGTTTAGTAGGTTTTTCTCAATATTTGTCATATACATTAAATGATATCCATTATGCCTCCTAACTCTCATAGGATTTGGAGGCATTTGGTTGATAGCATCCTGCATCCTTTCTGAAAGAACATAAATGTGGAGCAGTCTTCCTTTTTTATGTATGTGCTTTGGAAGACCACTGTTGTCTAATTTAAATTTCAGTACAGAGGCAAAGCTTATCTGTAGTGAGCATAATATCTTGATATATATAGATCTCATGTTTCCTTTTTGTGTCTAACTTTCAAGGTGTTTAAATAGGAGAATGATTTGAATAATAATGGTATAATGTCCAGAGAGAAAGTTGAATACATAAAACAAATATACGTGGAATCTATTTCTGTAGTGTGTGTGTGTGTGTGTGTGTGTATGTGTGTGAGGTTAGCTCAGTCTTTTTATAAAGTTGTCTATACTTTGAAAGTACATAATAACTTTGAAATTACCAGAGAAAATTGAAATCAAAACTTGGTTGTTTAAGGGGATGAATATCTTATCTTTTGTTTTAGAGCTGTAGATAAAGTGAAAGATTAGAAGAGTGTATTGTGTGGTGTTAGATGGAAACCAAACATTATCTTTATATTTTCTTTGCGAAGAAAGCTTGGCTTGGGAATCTGAGTATTCTTGCAAACTTTCTAAATTTCTTCAGCCCCCACTGATGCCCATACTTTGCTTAATTTGATTGAATTAGTTTACACTGAGCTATGGCTTAGAAAACATTTTATTTATTATAAGCAATGCACATGCACACTAAATAAATAAAGGAAAGGAAAAGAAAGAAGCAGCACTTTGCACTTTTCTTGCATGTGTGAAGCAGTCTGCCTTGCTTTAGAATTGCATGTGTGTGTCTCTTTAAATAGATTGGGAACACCTTGAAGACAAGAGAAATGTTTTATGCATGTTTGTGACAATGATTTTGTGAACTCAAGTGCAGTAAATCAAAACAACTTTGATAACGTCCTTTCCTTGGAGTTGATAGTCTTGTTCAGAATTTCTTAGAAGTCATCCTATTACTTTTGAAATTCCTCTGCTTCATATACTTTCTGTGGAATGAAGAAATGTTGTCCATCTGCCTACTTGCAAGAAAAATGGATAGTTGAATAGTGCAATATAGCCTGTTTACATACTGGCCCAAACTGTCACTGTAAGAAAAGGTTGCGTATATTCTAAAATGTTACAGAGCTAGGAAAAATATACACACGTAATATATAGAGTGAATATATATGTACATATATATATGTATATATATGATCATATATATATGATCTGTTCCTTGTCACAATATTTAACCCAATGTGCTATTTACAGTAATGAATCAAAATGTCAGTTTTAAAAATATGAAGTGTCAAAGTGTTCCCACGTTGTGGGAAAGTTTGATGTGACAGTTTGTTAATCATATGACTATTATATCAAACGTGTCTCACAGTGTTTTTTGCTCAGTTCTCTTTCTTGTAGGCTCCTTGCACTTTTTCAATGAATTCCCAGTTCCAGTTACTAACCCAAGGAACACATTTGGGTTACGTGTCTCCCACAGCTCACACACATGCTGCTATGTTTTCCTTTACTTACAACTGAATGGATTTAACATTTCAGAGTAGTTTGACTTTTGTGCCTGACACATTTATGTATAGAAGCTAAAAGAAAAAGAAAATTCCCCTACTGTAATTTTGTTGTTTTCACTGCAAAACCATCCCATGAAACCTTGATAGAATGGATGTTTTGTGTTTCTCCAAGCTGGGTTTCCCAAGGTGTAATTTAGATGTCCTTACTCTTTGACCTTGGACACATTTTTGAATTTTACTTGGCACATTGATCATACCAACTTCTTCATCCTAATAAAAGGGCAGAATCCTAGAACATAAATACTTTATGCTTGGGGAAAGGCAGCATGGTTTCCTTCGGAAGAATTTGTGGCTATGCTACTTACTAGCTCTGGATTCAAGGACCACACTCAATCTCTGGGCCTCAGTTTCCTCTGAAGAATTGTTAAGGTTGAAATTAGATTAGATTAGTGTATTTTTAAACTTATACCTTCAAGGAGCCCAGAGTTCTGGGTGGACGTACAGCCTCAGATGATGGGGTGTGGGGAGAGTGGCGAGGACTCTGGGCCCTTCTGCCTGAGCAGCTCACTCTTAGATCTGTTTAAATTTCGTTTTATATACTATTTCATTTAAATAAAAGGCTCCACTGCTTAAGCGACCAACTTGCCTACCTGTTGGCAGCCACTCTACTCTGCGATGTAAAGTCAGTGTTCTCTGATTCTGCGGCTCATTTCCTGAGAGGTATCCGTTGGCAGCCACTCCAGCAGATCTCGGCTAATCTGGCCTCAGGTTCTGCCTGTGCGTCCATGTGGCCTCTGTGGAAGTTCTTTCAATGGCAAAGGATTCTCCATGGTGAGATGTGAGGGAAGGGCCACTAACTGAGGGCCCATCCATGTCTGAGTCTAATCCTTGCAGCTTTTTAGTCTTAATAAACTTACTTTCCAATTTGGCAGATTTCTACATCATCAAAGACTGTTGTTTAGAACAAGTACAGAGGAAGATATAGAAGCTTTGGCAGGTATTTAATCTGCTTTTGGTTGAGGATATGAATGTTACTCCTTAAGCTGGAGCGTTTCAGCCAAATTTGAGGAGGAGGTTGAACACCCACAACGTGAAATTTTACTTCACCCATTATTTTTTCCTTCCCTCCACCCCATACACTACCACCTTGATCCACTCTGCAGGACATATTCCTGTATATATTTCCCAGAATGATGGGGCAGGTGAATTAAAAAGTTGTGAATTACAAATCAAGGAAAAGACTGTAAGAATGACAAATGATCGAGGGATATGATGTAGCAAGACTTTAGAAAAGCCTTTAAGTATGAACATAATAAAATCAAATTGGAGAAAATATTTCTCATAGATTAAAAATAGTGTCCTAAAAATGGGAGAGAGGATGAATGTCTATTTTGCTAGACATTCAGAAGCATCATTTTCAAAGTTCCTCAGGGATCAAGTTCGGGGATTAGTTTAACTCTCCTAATATCTGGAATTGTGAAGGGAGAGAATGGTCAAGTGTACAGTATTTTTTTTTTTTTTTTTTTTTTTGCTGTACGCGGGCCTCTCACTGTTCGGGCCTCTCCCGTTGCGGAGCACAGGCTCCAGACACTCAGGTTCAGCGGCCATGGCTCACGGGCCCAGCCGCTCCGCGGCATGTGGGACCTTCCTGGACCGGGGCACGAACCCGCGTCCCCTGCATCGGCAGGCGGACTCGCAACCACTGCGCCACCAGGGAAGCCCAAGTGTACAGTTTTGTCATGACAGTTCCTTATAGTGAAATGGCCCTTTGGTAACGGATCTCATCTAAACGGTGGAAGCCCAGAAGCAGTAGCTGAGTGCCAAGACAGGATGTTCTTTTATTGAGTCACATATTAGCCATTGGGGATGCACCTGGGCTTATTGGGCTGGGGGGGAAGGGATGACCCAAAATACATGTATAGGATGATAAGAAAAAAACCAGGAGTGGTTCCTGACTTGTTCCTTAAAGAAACTGGTGAGATGAGGCAAAATGTTCTAAACCAATGTCACACTCTAGACATCCAGCTTTCGATGGAACAGGAAGCATTTTGTGTATAGTTTTGGTCGAAGTGGAATAGTGTAAAGGATTGTTTGGATAGAGGGGATGACATGGGGACAAACCAAAAGGTACAGCCCAGGACTTGAACTCAGGTAGTCTGTCCCCAGCAGCTGCTCTCTTAACCACTAAGCTACATTGTCTGCATACTGTGGGTATAATTATACATGCCTTTTCTACCTCCCAGCATGTCATGAGGCTGAAACAAGATGATACGTGTGAAAGTATTAGGAAAGGGGTGAACCAACAGGTGAAGGTGAGACAGCACACAAATAACTATAAAGTAGAAAGTAGAAACTTGCTGAGAAAGTTCAGAGAAGAGAAAAGAATGATCACTTCCAGCTGGGGTGGAGGGCAGGGGATTAAGGAGGGCTTCTTGGGGAAAGTGACACTTGGATTGGCCTTGAGCGGGATTTTTATAAAGGGGGAGGCTTTCTGAGCAAATGGAATGAACAATGGGATAGAGTCATCGAAGTGCAGGGTGGTGAAAAAGAAGGCTTTAGTTCATCAAATGCTGATGAGTTTAGCAGATTCTTTCCAAAACAGTGTGCACTGAGGAATGGGGAAGGGAAGGGGCGTGTGGAGGAAGGGGAGGACATGGTGAGTAAGGTAATGAATGGGAAGATGAAAAAGCATAACCCAAAACTGCCATCTTGGGCTTCCCTGGTGGCGCAGTGGTTGAGAGTCCGCCTGCCGATGCAGGGGACGCGGGTTCGTGCCCCGGTCCGGGAGGATCCCACATGCCACGGAGCGGCTGGGCCCGTGAGCCATGGCCGCTGAGCCTGCGCGTCTGGAGCCTGTGCTCCGCAATGGGAGAGGCCACAACAGTGAGAGGCCCACGTACCACAAAAAAAAAAAAAAACCAAAAAACAACAACAAAAAACCTGCCATCTTCATCATCTTTCTGGGAGTCAACTCTAGGCAAATAGATGATCCCTGCCTCATGTAGATCATGCTTTGACTCAATTTATTTTCTTGTGCGTGGTCCATAAGTACTAGTCCAAGGAGATACCAGTCTAAAAAGATGTGTCCCCCGTAAGCCTGGAGAATGCAACATGCTCTGGCGCCCTCTTAGGTATTGACAATGTATGTTAGCTAGTTAAACCTTCCAGGGAGCCCTGTGGGACAGCCATCAGCTTACTTTCAGTTGACTCTGGAACTTGGTCTTTCCCTTTGAGCAACCCTAGTTAACATCCCCGAGTAGGTAAGACTCCCAGAGACCTCCAGCCCACCAGCTGGACTGATCTGTGTCTGCTGTCCAACAGATCCTCTGAGAGGAGAAGCAGATCCACTCTCAGGGCAGCCCGAAGTCCCATTCTGAAAGAAGAAGTTGCACAGAGCACTTTTGCCTGTAGAAATGGTTATGTGTCATTTAGAAAGAAAGCTGTGCTCAAGATAACCTTGAGAACCTGCAACCCTTCTGAAAAAGTAAGAGTGAGAAGCAGGAAGTGAAGGAGCCCTAGGTCTTGGAATGTGTCTGAGTGCAATAGATCGCAACCACAGGACCACCCCCAGCAGGCTGCCCTGTGAACGTTTATGAGAAAACATCCTTCAAGTCAGGAGCTTGCCAGCCAGCCCCGGAGACGACAAGGAGCCTAGCTCACTCTCAGGTGCTGCATTGTCCTGAAAGGGGAAGAAAGGCAGTGGACTGTGTTGAGTGTCTACTCCTTCCCAGACACGACATTCGGAGTCGTCGTGTTAACACCTTCTCACTTAATCCCCTCAACAATCCCACTAGGTTAGGATTATTAATCTCTTCTTGTATAGATGAGGACACCATATCCAGGGTGTCTCAGTGCTGCTGAATAGATCACGTTGTTTTATATCTTGGACCTTGACCATGTTCCTTTCCATCCTTGTCTGCCTGGTGAACTTGTGTTTCTCCAGGTTGTAAAAGAGCTTCTCCTCTAAAGACCTTCTGAACCCCGTGGGACCTCTTGTCCTGAACTGCATGGTGCTCTTGTTGCTTAGGGCTACATGCTTTCTCTCAAGGTTCAGACTTGGGGCCTGAGTGATTCTAGAGCTGCCCTGCTCTGCCTGCATTCAGCTTTCTCTACTGTGTGATTTCAGCGTAACTTCACTCAGACCCCGTCCTTCACAGGATACTTCTTCTCCAGCCCAGAGTTCTGGGCCTTCTTCGCTGACACATTTTGAGTTTTCTGGGTTCTGGGCCTCTGAATTTTTAATGTCACCCCACCTCCACCCCGCCCTTCCTGGAACCTACCTGTTACCTTCTTGTTATTTGCTCAGGTCTGATCTTAACTTTCAAGTGACACTTGTCAAACTTGCTGTGCATTGGAATCACCTGGGGAATTTCACCCTCAGAGGCTATGGTCCCGGAGGTCTGAGAACACAGCGTGGGAGAATTTGTATTTCTAACAAGCTCCCGGATGATTCTGAAACTGTCAGTTTGTGGGCTCACTTTGATGAATACACCTTTAAAGTACAGTTCAAGACCCCTGTTTTCCAGGAAATTTAACTATCTTTACGCAAAGTGGTTTCTTTCTTCCTTTCTCTCTCTTTTTCTTTCCTTCTTTCATATTCTAATGGAACTCACCTAGGCCCTACCTGATTTAGATAACTTCTCATTTATGTAAGTCTCTGGGGCTTCATTATCAACTTCTTGTGTCTGCTTAAATGCTTAACATTGAATAAATGAACGTAAGTCCGTAAGTCTGGATGGAGAATCTCGAATCCTGAATTCACAGGTTGTCATAGCTGCTTATGAGCTGTGTGTTTTGGGGCAAATCACATCTTGTAGAGTTGAGTTTTCTCATCTCTAAAATAATGATTCCATTTCCTCCTGCTGCAGAAGCTCACGGAAAACATCAGATGAGAGAGTGGGTATGTAAAGTGTGGTACAAATGCACGATGTTCACAGTAAATTGCTGCTGGTGTTTTGTTTGTTTTGTGCAGTTGACTCATTCACTTTATCATTAATGATGAGGCCTGAAGGAAATGCTGTTGGTTTTTGATGAGGTGTGGAGTGGAGGGTGGGGCTGAAGTGATGCTGAGATTTCAGGAAAGTTCTTTTCAGTTTCTGGAAATGATTCTCACACTGACACAGTTATAAGCCCGTGCTCAGGTTAGAAAAGCAACATGCCTTTATATTGAACTTTCAGGTAGGCCATGATAATGATTATGAAAATTGTGTTCATCTTATGAACTTCTCACTTAAACTTGAGAAGAATGATGAAATATTCATAGTGGTTGTCACTTACAGGGGTTTGTAGGGTGACTGCTAGTGGCCAAGTTTATAAATCCTTAAATTTCTGTTTTCTGTAACAAGAATACCTAAAACAGGAAGTGTCCTCTTCTAGGTTTTCTTAAGATAGCATATGCATTCCTTAAGTGCCTACAGTGCGAAGTCTAGATCAGGCACTGAGGAATAAAAATATGGTGGGATGTGTAATTTCTTCTTTCACAGAGTTTACAGTCCAGTGGGAGACACAGACACATGCACAACTAGCTGTTTCACAAAGCCAAACCCCCTAGGTGACAAAGGAGAGGTACACAGGTGGCATGCTGTGGGAACCCGGAGGAGGGGCTCCTGAAGGAGGTAGCGTGTGAGCGTGCCTTGAAGAACTGAAAGGATTTCAGCAAACCAACTTTAGGTTGGAGCAAGCCAGATGAAGAGACACTATGTTAGTACTCCAGGCATTTCCTATAGTGTTTTATAGCCAAGGTTATGGGAGAAGTATTGATGCACAGAAACAGAGGATCTTCTTTGAAGATCCCCTTCTGATATTCTGGTCCATCTGACTGTGCTTATTTTATTTCCTTTAGTATATCTGTCCCCTCCTTCTTAACAGGATATTCCTTTTTGCCACTTCCTTGCTGGTGTTTTCTTTACTGGTCCTTAGCCTCTCTTGCCTGCAAAGTTGGCTCACCCTTGCTACCATATCATCATACTCCTTTGGACCACCTCTTTCTCTGTTCCCCAACTATTTAAAAACCCCTTTCATCCTCACCCTTGTTTTGGTTTGCAGCATTAACGATTGCCTTTTAAAAATGTCCCTGTATTGATTAGATTGACGCGTTCACACTGATTTTTCTCTTCTCCAGGCTCTGGATCGCCAAGCCTGTAACACCAAGTCTAGGTGGTACTTATATGCGTATAGTGCCTATTGTGGCCAAGAGGAGATAAGGTCACAACGAAAGGAAACAGGTTGTTAAAATCTGTTGGAAGAAACATCAGGTGCCAGACTTGTGTGGGAACGCAGTGTAGGTTGACTTTACGTTCTGTGGCCCGCGTGTCAGAGGCCTTTGATGTTTAGAGCCTTACATTTTGATACTTATAATCATGTAATATAAGTTTATATCAACTAAATCCACTGAATTGATGGTGAATCAATTTCACTATCCACTACATTATTAATTCCAGATGGGAAAATTCATTAGGGGTCAAATTTTGTTTGAAGCCCAACTGTTTCTTAAATTATTATTACAATTATTATCTATTTATTTTTTTACAACTGATGGGAAGGGAAATTTAACAGCTGTGTGATTAGCAGGGCATGAAATTAAAAATGTTTTGCACAGAATCAAGAGGTTGTTTACTACAGAATTCCTCATCTGAGAATTAAGTTTCATTAAGATTGGCCACAAGATGCTCTCTTTCATCATTTAAGTTTGATTTTTCACATCCAGTTCTTTGCTAAAAGGCCTTTCCCTTTTTCTGGAAGGAAAATACTGACCAGGTCATCACAAAGCATCTCTAACATTAGCAGTCAAGGTAATAACCCCATTTCTTTTGCTCATAAAATAACAGTGCAAGGAAAAAGAAGTTCAGCCTCACTGCTCTCAGCAAAGAATGAGTAAGTTCCAGTTTGAGGAAGTCAGGTAAATTAGAAAAAGCTACAGCTTGAAAGTGGCTTAAGTCTTTTCCTTTCAAACTGCGCAGGTAGAGACATCTAGAATGTGATGTTTATCCTTAAAGTTTCCTTTACCGGTATGCTGTTACTTCTTGGGTCCTTTTGCAAAGGTACCTCCTTTGACTGGGTTCTAGAGAGTACCACTTCCCTCTTCCGTTGTGCAGGATGTGGACAGTCTTTTGTAGAAGCAGGAGAGCATGGTGGTCAAGCACGTTAGCTGGAGTCTCTTTGCCGAAGTGTGAAGCCAGCTCTTGTATTTGCTTGGGCAAGTTGTGTGAACTCTCTTTGCCTCATCTCCTTATCGAATGGAGGTAAAAACAGTACCTACCTCCAAGGTTGCTTTGAAGATTAAGAGAGTTGATACCTGGAAAATGTTTAAGGCTCTACCTGACTCATAGCTGGTGCTCAGTTAATGTTAGCTGCCTTCATTTTTATAAGGCAATGTACTGTTCTGTGTGTGAAGGTCTTTAGTACACATGCCACACGGACTTGCTTCGCTTCTAGTTTGGAATCCTTCATCTATCCTTGTTGTTTTATCTTTAATGGAATCATTCCTGTAAGATAATTATTTATATACTTGTCTTAAGTCTTTGTTTAGACAGGTTTTATCTTTATATTTGATGAATTCAACAAGACCCAGTCTTTGCCCTTAAGGGACTTTTTGAAGGGGAAATTGGGGTTGATGAAAGTTTGTGCAGATAACTCTTATTGGAGATAGACTAGAGATCGCACCAATGAGAGTTAAGATATTTGAATAGTATTCCTAAATATTAAGAGGTCTAGTTAAGGAATCTGTGGTTCTTAGAGGAGAGAGACATTAACTTTGGTTGGGGTTGAATGCATATGTGGAGAAAATGAAGGAAGTCTTCCTGGAGGAGGAGGGATTTGATCTGGGACCTGAATGCTGGGTAGAATTTGACCTGACCGAAAAGGGGAAAAGAATTCCCAGGCTAAGTGAAGCGTGTGAACTGCACTTGGTTTTCTCACGTTTTCCTCGTGCTGCCCTCTGGCCACTATCCAGGCCCTTTGGAGAGCTGTTATTGCAGGTGGGACCTCAGTTGGAAAGCCAGTGAGTGTGTGAGTGAGGCTTTCATAGTCCCCAGGTCCTGTATAAGAAATGGACAAAGGAGCCATTCTAAAGAATGTCTTTTAAAGGGGGTGTAAGAGAGGTACATTCTAATGAATGTCCTTTTTTTTTTTTTTGCGGTACGCGGGCCTCTCACTGCTGTGGCCCCTCCCGCCGCGGAGCACAGGCTCCGGACGCGCAGGCTCAGCGGCCACGGCCAACGGGCGCAGCTGCTCCGCGGCATGTGGGATCCTCCCGGACCGGGGCACGAACTCGCGTCCCCTGGATCGGCAGGCGGACTCCCAACCACTGCGCCACCAGGGAAGCCCTAATGAATATCTTTTAAAGGCGGTGTAAGAGAGGAAGAATGGGAGAGACAAAGGCAGGAAATGTTGGATGTTTGTAGAGGGATTATAATGAAGGCCAACTGAGTGCTCTTTGTGTTTTCTCAGATCACTTTTAGGGGAGATGTAGGTGCTTTTGCATATATATATATATATATATATATATATATATATATCAAAGTGTCACTTTTTTCTCCTTGTCTCTTCTTCTTCTTTTTTTTTTTTTTTAAGAACCAGTATTAACATCACTCAATCCTCTGCCCTTAAAAATAAATCTGGGCGGGAAGTATGAGTATTTCCTGGAATACGTTGTACGCTGGGCAATAGATCTGGGTATTTAAATGCCTTTCCTGTAGAGGAAGGTCACTATGCGTCAGGATGCTACCAGCAGCCCTGTGGGAGGTCGGTGAGTGTGTTTCAGCACTGTGGCCGCTCTCCATCAGCTCTCCGCCATGGCAGGCTGGCTTTAAACTTACTGACACTTGTAGCAAGATGAGGCCCCATAATGTGAGCTGGCCAAACATGACATGGCATGGTTGCAAAATAACGAGACTGGAGTTTTAGCCAACACCCTGGAACACGTAGATGCAAGTAGCACGCCTTGTGGGGGTACCATCCCAGCACAGGGAGCGCTTGGCCCCAAGTTGCTTCCACTGCTCAAAGCACCCTTGGAATCGCCTTCAGAGGTACTGATGAGCCAACCTAAAAAGTCACAGAAGCATGAAATGTGAGACCATGAAATCCACTAACCTCATTCTGAATGGGAGAAAACTGAGGCCCTGAGACAAATATTGATGTGTACAGTGGGGTCTTTCCCTTAGATGGGGAAACATCCGTTCTCAATTACCTTGTTAGCTCTCTCTGCTTATTTTCTCATTGTTTCTCTGCCTTAAGGAAAATTGATTCTGTGTTAAGCCTATGAATAATTAGAAAAAATAGAGAGAGAAGGAGAGAGGGGAAAAAGTTCCCTTTAGCATTGCCTAACGTTACAGAGTGTATCTGCAGCGCAGGGAAAACCCAGCCCTCCTGGCATGAGGCTCCTTCTATATTTACAAGAAAGTTTCAAGACAGAAATCACTTTATCAGAGTTTCTAGTTGGTTATAGTTACATCTATTGTAAAATCTGGTGTACATAAAGATAGAGTTAAACATACAAGTTCCTAATTGAATTGTAGACCTTACCTTTCAGGGGTAGGGATTTTGTCAGGGATAAAGCTTTGTCCTTGTCATGGTCCATTGGCAACATTTCCTAAAGTGTGCTCCGTGGTATACTAGCTCTACAAATGGCCAAATCAGGTTGGGAATCAGTTGCTTTTATTGCAATCTCCATTTTGGAGATTCTTCATGTACCTTTAGCAAGATTAACTCTGAGAAGACCTATAGGTAAAAACCAGTAACCACACCATTCCTTTCTGTAATGTGAAATTCAGGCTTTGTCAAGCTTCTTTTATCATGGAACCATTTTGTGGATGATTTCCCAGACTTGTGTTCTGTGGAACATTCTTTGGATAGCATGACTTTATTGTTAAAATTCTTAAGGTTCACATCTGTCATCTTGTAATAATCTTGTGTGAAATATAAAGTCCTCTGGGCTAAACTATAGACCTTCACCTGCCCTCCCTTCTCCACAGGAGAAATTACAGGTTTATTTCAGGATCAAACACTTTTCAAATGAAATGTTGTTAGGAGAAAAACAACAACAACAACCCTTTTAGAGCCTAATAATTGCAGAAAGAAGACAGTATTATACGAGCCAAACCCAATTTTGTGAATTAGGGCTTTAACTTGGAGAGTTGTTCCTGAAAATAGGTTGTTTTTAAGCAAAACTTTTATGGCTTTTGGTGGGGGACTTTTTCACCATCAAAGGCACGAATTTGGGGACTTTTAAACTGACATGTTTCTTGCATTCAAAACCAGGGCTTGTGGAGGAAACAATACTTTCTTTAACTTTTCTGAAACAGTTGGCTTGACCATCATGGCATTTTTTTTGTTTATTTGGGATATTAGCTTTTTTTTTTTTTTTTTTTTTTTAATGCTGGAAGGGTCCTTGTTGATCTTGTCCCAGCCTGCACTTGACAGATGAGGAAATAGAGGCCCAGAAGGCTTCATGACCTTTCTAAGTCTCTTTACTAGTTAGTGACAAAACCAGAACTAAAAATCAAGAACTCTCACTTACTTACTAAAGTAAGCCTAGTAACTTTTTATTTATTGTACACTCTGTTAAAAAGAAAGGAGTTAATTGCTTCTCTTGATTAGATAGTAGGTAGGTAGATATCTACCTACACAGATGATAGATAGGTGCCCATAATTAGAAACTCTTTTACCCTCAAGGTAAGAAGACCCTCCACAGTTCCTTGGTTGTCTCCTTTCTTATTTTTAAAGGAACTTCACCCACCTCAGGCCAGGTCTTTGATACTGTTCACTTGAGAAATCGATTCACTTCCATGGAGGAGATAGGTGTGAAAAAGAGGGTCATGCTGAACATTTTAATCTCTCTTATTTCAGGCTGAGAGATTCACTACAGCAAGGGCGTATTTAAGGTTTTCGACATAAGGAGAAGAACTGGCTATCACCAAGTGCTTGAGGGCTGTGGCTTAGTTATACATCATTGTGTGGTTATTTCTCTCCTCTTCCCCTCCCCCTTTCTCCCAGTTTCAGCCCCTCTCTTCTTTCTCCATTGCCCATGTCTTCAGCAGGAGGGCTATAAAGACAGGAAAGAAAGCTCAGATCCAAGGAAGACATTCCTTCTGTGAGGTTTCACCCAGTTGTAGCAAAAGCAAAAAAAAAATTCTCATGCCTTTGAGTTTTTTCCTTTAGGTAGAAGGATTTGGTGGTTAGAGATCTTAGGAAATTCCCCATTAAAAAGCTACTGCAGAATCTGTAGTCTGGTGCTTGCAATAACGGTGGTGTAGTATCTTGTGAAGAAGGCAAGGGCCTTAAAGTTAACAGTGGAAAATATGGGTTCTGGGCTGCACTTCTCTGCTAACTAGCTATGGGATCCTGGGAAGACCAAAAAACCTCTCTGAGCTTCATTGGACCCAGTCTCTTCATCGGGGCTCGGGGATCATGATTCCTGGAATTGTGTGGATTAAATGATATAAGGGATATGAAAAGGCTTTGTAAAGTATAAAGCACCCTGTAAGTACTTGTAAGCATATTTATAGCAATCAGGTAAGCGATAATAATAGCAAACACAACTACACGGCCGCTTTTGAGCCAGGTACCGTTTTAAGCCTTGCACATCTGTTAGTTCACAATTCTGACAGCAGATCTGTGTGTTAGTGAATAGCACCTGGCATCATAAATCACCAGGCGGCTTCTTACCTGGATCAGCTGGTGATTTACTCAATGGTTGTGGGTATGTTTCTCCCTTCCCTGGGCCTGAGATGTATTCTTTGTAAAAGAAGCACTTGGACTCTGGTTGAATATAAGGGCCCTTCTGTTCTGGGATTTGTGATTCTGTTCAGCAGTTTTTTTTTTTACCCCTCAAGGGTTCAGTCGCTGATCAGTAATCAGAGCTCACATGTAAAATGAGGGCCATCATCTTCATTTTACAAATGAGGACACATAAGCACAGAGAGCTCAAGTAACTTTCCCAAGGCTGCACAGCCAGTGAGTGGCAGAGCTGGGTTTCAAACTCTGCCCCAGAATGACGGCAGCTAGATAGATTTGAAGAACTCTCCAGCGATCCCAGGTGTGTCCTGTTGTCAGAGTCCTCATCTAATCAGCTCCATGATTATCATTTAGCTCTTTAGGTTTTCGGTGCTGGTTGTCATTTAACACCACATTAGATTTCCAGAATCTTGATAGCAGGTTTTCAGTGCTGGAATGTGTATTTCCAATGTCTGCTGCAGGGTTTGGCAATGGATAGTATCTCCCTGTATGCGCACCGTTTGTTTTCTGGCCAACCTTAGAGTCTTTGAACCCCTCAGGGAGGCCTGCCATTGGCATCTCCCCAAAGTGTGTTTGACAGAATGACCTTTTCACATAAAAAGCCAGTTGAGGTTGCTGTGGTGTGACTCTGGACAAGTCTCCACAGGGGAGGCAAGTTTCAAGTTGCGGCCCGTTTGTTTTCTGCGTGACGTGCGCGCTCTGACTTTCTCATGCCTCTTTGACTTTATCTGAGTGAGTTCTGATTGAAGACTCTCCACCAGAGTCTCCTGGCTGCTTCGGATTGCTTTGGTTGTGCTGTTACTTTATTTTTCTGAAGGCCTGGTTTTCTTGGGCTCTGCTTGCATACCGCCCAAGATTTGTAGCCCAGTTGCATCTGGGGAAGAGTCACACCCATTGAAGTTGGGAGAAAATGGACTGACTCTTAGAGCCCAAGGACATTGACATAAATCTTAGGTCACAGTCATCTTCCATCTCTCTGACTCTGCCTTCCTTCTTTATGTGATGCTGTTCCAAGATCTCTTACTGGGACCAGCTTTCTTGGAGGGTTGCCTTTAACTCCTAATCCACTCAGTAGATTTTACCACTAACACACCTCTCCAATGGATGGTCTCTCCAGTCCCCATAAGTGACCCACTCTGGAGTTCACTTATTCCTTCATCTACCTATGAATTATGTGATATTACCTACCTACCAGACAGAACAGTGATGCCAAAATAAATTTGACACTATCCCTGTTTATAAGGACCTAATACTCTGAAGGGGGGGAGGATTCACTTTGTTAATCAACAGTTAGTTCTTGAGTGCCCACCATGACCGAGTACCAGAACTGTGCATACCAGCAGATACAAGCCCTCTTGTCATAGGACTTCTGATCCAGGAGCGGCAACCACCACATTCATAATTTCACAGATAATTATATAATTATGGCTGTGATAGGTGCCACAAAGCAAAGGTACAAGATGTGGTGGGAATATTAAACAGTTTTTTTTTTTCCCCCTTGGCCTAGTTTGTGGACGAGGTATGTTTCCCTAAAGAAGTGGAATTAGCCCGGGAAAGATGGGCACAGGGGAGCGGGCTTGGACAGATACCTCTCATATAAGGTAGAAAATGGTCAGTGCTCAGCTCAAGTACTGTGGAAGTTGAGGTGAGGAAGAATGTTTTAAAAACTGGTTTGATGATAAAACTCCTTTCAGAATATTTCCTTGTTGGACTTTTCTGGTGGTGCAGTCGTTAAGAATCCGCCTGCCAATGCAGGAGACATGGGTTCGAGCCCTGGTCTGGGAATATCCCACATGCTGCAGAGCAACTAAGCCCGAGTGCCACAGCTGCTGAACCTGTGCTCTGGAGCCCGCAAGACACAACTACTGAGCCTGTGTGCCGCAACTACTGAAGCCCATGCACCTAGAGCCCGTGCTCCGCAACAAGAGAAGCCACCGCAATGAGTAGCCCACACACCCCAACGAAGAGTAGCACCCACTCGCCACAACTAGAGAAAGCCTGTGCGCAGCAACAAAGATCAAATGCATCCCCCCAAAATAATTAAATAAATAAATTTATTTTAAGAAAAAAGAATATTTCCTTGCTTTTCCCCCCTAAAAGTGGTGGGCTTCTGTAACATCATGACCTGGTTTAGTAATTGTAAATTGACTTAAGTAAAGAAGAACTCTCTGTTTTCCTTACTACTTCCTAGATGTGTTAAAATAATTCACCATGTTTCATGTGTATACCCAAAGTCCTTGAATCCAATTAGCAAGAAAAACACTTTTCATGTCATTGTCAAGTAACACAAAAATACGTAACAGTAAAGAAAAACTGAAATACCAATGCCTTGAGCTTTTTGCTGGAATCTGGGAGTGTCTCATCATAAGAAATGGTTTCAGATGTATCATTTTCATTCTGCATGTATTTATTTATCTATTCAGAGCGCCTCCCTCGGGTCCTTTGGTATTGTAATGGGCCTTTGGAGGTGAGAAGCAACAGGGTAGAGGCAGAGCCTGCTGGTTGCTGCCATCCGGATTATATTCTGCTCCAGGGCAGGAGGGCAAGTGGGCGTCAAATCCTGCCCCCCCTCTATTTGCCAAGCCAAGACCGGGTGCATTTTTCTAATGCGTTCAAAAGAACCTCATGGTTAGCAGAGGCCTGGATATGGAAATCTCTGACACAGGTTTGTTTTCCTCTGAAAGCCCTCATAGTTTAGTGGGGGAGGCAGGCATGGGAATAACTAAACATAATTATACTGCCAGCCAGAAGGAAATATGTTAATCAGAGGTACAAATGACAGGCCGAGGGGGCTTAATTGAAGGATTTTAATTCTCGCAGGGTGGGGAGAGTAAATTTATACAGCACTTGAAAAGCCAAGTTGGATGGGCAAGTTTTTTCTTCTTTTTTTTATATATAAATAGTAGCTTTATTGAGATCTAATTCATATGTCATACAATTAGCTCTTTTAAAGTATACAATTCAGTGGTTTTTTATTATATCCCCAGGGTTGCACAACCATCACCAAAATCAATTTTGGAACATTTTCAAAACCTCCAGCAGAAACCCTGTACCTATGGGCAGTCTCCCCTTCTTTCCCCAAAGCAACCTCCTTGCACCTAGCCCTAAGCAGCCACCAATCTACTTCCTGCTCTGTAGAGTTGCCCAGTCTGAACATTTCATGTGTATGTGATCACATGATATGGGCACTCTTGTGACTGGTTTCTTTCACTTGCTGTAATATTTTCCAGTTGCATCCATGCTGTGGCATGGTGAGTAGGTTTTTGATTGCTGGAGAACAGAAGGAAGTTCACCCCAAAATGATGCACTAGGGCGAGGTAAGAGAAAGACCTTCTTAAGAAAGCATGGGTTGTGTTTGAGGGGTTGAAAGTAGAATTTTGGGTCTGCAGAGTAGGGCTTGTTGGGGAACCTATGGTAAATATAGACGGAAATATAATTGGGAGCAGAGTATGAAAATTAGGAGTAAGATTGAACCTCTTTCAGGATGTAGATGTTTCTGAAAGGGGAGTACTAGGACTCGATAGATCTAAGATAAAGAGAAATTGGTAATTAAAACTCCAGGGTCACCTAGGTTGGTTGTGGAAAGCCAGGTGTGAAATCAAGAACTCCTAACTCCCGAGTAGTTTTTGCTCACATTCTACTGCCTCTTGCTTTTTTTGGCCTCTGCCTCTTGCTTTTTAGCTGGAGTGAGTAAAAAAGTACAGGTGACTTTTTTCTGTTATAGTTGTTATAAAAAACTATTAGAAGCATGTAAAAAATAAAACTATATAGGTTATGATTAAAAATGCTGTTCCTTGGACACTTGGGATAAGGCGATATTTTCATGGGCAAGCCCACTATGTATGTTTATCCCATCAGGAGGAAACAGGCTCTCCTCTGGTCCATTTGCTTGCCTCTACAGTATCCTGTCATGGGCTGTTTGGGATACAGAGTCTGTATTAGTCAGTTTGGGCTGCCATAACAAAATACCATAGGCTGGGTGGCTTAAACAACAGAAATTTATCATTATTATTATTATTTTTTATGGTTCTGGAGGGTAGAAGTCTGAGATAAGGGTACCAGTATGGTCCGGTTCTGGTGCGGTATATTTTTCTGGCTTGTAAAAGACCACCTTCTCCCTGTGTCCCCACATGGAGAGGGGAGAAAGAGCAAACTCTTTGGTGTCTTTTCTTATAAAGGCACTGATTTCATCATCAGGGCCTCCCACCCTCATCAAAACCTAATTACCTCCCAAAGGCCCTATCTCCAAATATCATCATGTTGGAAGTTAGGGCTTCAACATATGAATTTTGTAGGGAACACAATTCAGTCTGTAGCAGAGTCTTACTTTGTTTTGATTTCCTTTGGACTTGTGGCCTTGGCTATGTTCCCTATAGTCACTTGATAGATTCCTGCCAATCAAATGAAAGTCAGAGGTATCCCAAGTGTACTTGGTAAATGTTTGGTTCTCTTAAAGCCTACAGAAATTACTCATTGCTTGTTTCTGAGCTGCTTATGTCACAGGTTTTTGCAAGAGGAGGGATTTTGGAGATCATCTGGTTCATGGACTATTGACCTAAGGGTTACTGGTCCACGAGCCTCCTGAAATTGTTTGTGTAATTCTCTAAATTTGTGTGGCGGCATTATCTCCTTCCCCAGTGCCTTTAAGATTCTGAAGTGGTTTGTTTCCCTCCAAAGAGGAAAAATCGCTTCCATACTAATCATATTGAGCTCCTTTGCTTATATTATTAAATCTTTACAACTCACCCTCATGGATCACCAAACAGTCGTACAGCAATTAAGTCACCTTGTCCAAGGTCACAGAGCTGGTAGGTGACAGAACCTCGATTCAGACCCTGCAATCAGACGCCAGAGCCCGTGCTTCTCACGCTTATGCCTTTTCACCAAGCATGTCTTTTGCATTTCTCTCTTTTACCTTGTTTAGACTCTGGAGTTGATTGACCCTCCTTGGATAAAGGGGTAGTAGAAGCCCAGAGAGAAGTCAAACACATTCAATTTGGTGCTATGATTAAGAACACATTGCCTGTCAACATGTGACAATGATACAAACAAACCCAAAGTCAAACCATGAGACTTTAACACACAGTTTAAAATTAAAATAAAAATGCTCCTTTTTGACCTTTTGGTTCTGCTTCTGACCCTCATCCTCTCTCTTTCCCCCCCCTCTTCTTCTTCTTTTTTTTTTTTCCGGTACGCGGGCTTCTCACTGTTGAGGCCTCTCCCGCTGCGGAGCACAGGCTCCGGACGCGCAGGCTCAGCGGCCATGGTTCACGGGCCCAGCCGCTCCGCGGCATGTGGGATCTTCCTGGACCGGGGCACGAACCCGTGTCCCCTGCATCGGCAGGCGGACTCTCAACCACTGCGCCACCAGGGAAGCCCCCCCCGCCTTCTTGTCTCCTTTTCTTCCCTCTCCTTCTCTCTGTTCCTTTCTCCCCTTCCTTTCTTCCTTCAACAAACATTATTGAGCACTTACCTCACTGAGCTAAGATGGAATCATTAGTAATTGAGTGTTTTAATGTTCCTAAGATGGTTTTGTGGTGGGGGACCCGGAAACTATCCTACTCCTCTGTGGTCAACACGTCTCTATCCCAGAAGGTCCTTGGTGGAGCTGTCACATACAAAACAGTGTTGAGGGAAAGCAAAGTACCTGAAGCCAATGTCTTACCCTCCTACAGAGGAGGCTCCCTGATTTCTAATTCTCGAGACTGGATGGTGGCAGTCATTGAAATAGGCAATACTGAAGGGAGCTCCTCTGTTATGTGGGTATAGGGCAGAATGGGAGTTTTTTTTAGCTTTTCAGATTTGAAAGGTTAGCAAATGAATTATTGTGTGTTCAGGACTAAAATTTCGAAGAAACGTCAGGACTAAAGTTGGGAACTGTCAGGATACAGTGAAAGCAGAGCAGTAGGCGATATGGCTCAAGGAACTTTTGAAGAGAGAAAAAAGTTCTCTTCCTCCTTTCCTTCCAGAGGGTGACATCTATCTCAAGTCCCATCTGCCCAGATAGCCCTTTTGTCACTAACCTGGGCAATGTCCACCAGCCCCAGAAGTCCTGTAAATCTCCTTTGGTAATTTTTCCCCACATTTATAATATAGTAATTATGATATTTGTTTTCACTTTCCAGGTAAACTCTAAGTTCCTTTGCATTTATATACACGTTTTCCTCTCATATACATTCTTTTCCTTTTAAGCTTCCTCAGTACCTGTATGTATTAGACATTCATTGCACAATAATGATTAGAGACTTATTTCTTTTCTTCTGCTTTCTGTTTTTTGGTTGTTGTTGTAGCATTTATTTTGAAGTAGTTTTCCCTGTATGTTAGTGGGATGTTAACTTCTCTATAAAGAATTTATCCTTTGACTTTATTGGTCCCCTCCCTTGTGTCTCACCTTCTGCTGGTGTGCTGTCCTACTGCCATCAGGTGGGTCTCTCCTGATATCCTGATGTTCTCACTCTGCCCCAGCAATGATGCCAAGAGTGTGTCTGCTGACAGTTAAATCCTATAGGAACATAGAGTCCAGCTGCTTCATAGAAAACTAAGGCCCAGAGAGGGTTCATCCGTATTTGGTTTAGGTCAGTGTGGATCCTGGTTTCAGATCAGTGCCAATTCTGTGCTTTCCACTCAGGCTTACTGATGTTTGTTTAGCTTCTTGCCTTTTAATTTTTTTTTTCAGATTTTGGGATGAAATTCCTGACTTTTGTCACATTAAAATTTCATTAGGATTCTGTTTTTGAACCCAGTTCCATCCTGTTCTACCTCAGATTGCACTCTCCTTTTCACCCTGTTGTGGTGTGTTTGTTCCTAAGACATAATCAGGAATGACACCCGGCATAGAAAACATTTGGCCACGTATCAGGGGAAAATTTACTGTTTGTTTTATTGTGTTGAATGTCGCCAGTATGGATCCACATGATCCATTTTAATTGATTTTTGGGGAAATATTATTCTCAGTTTTCTTTACTTTCTCCTCACCTCCTTAGCATGGTTTGCCACTTAGTTTTTTTTTTTTTTTTTTTTTTTTTTTAACCAGACACCATGTAAGATGCTTTAGGACTTGAGACATGGTTAAGGTGTAGTTCATGCCCTCAAGGAGCTGTACATCTAGTGGAAGAGACAGACATTTTAACGGGAAGTTTCTAGCACTGGCTGGGCTAGGATGCTTTCAACAGTAAAGGCACAAAAGTGTGTATTGGAGTATGTGAGAAGAAAAGAAACTTGAGTGGGGGCTCTCATGAAGTTGCCAGTATACTCATTTACCATTGTGTATTTAACGCCCACATTCTCCTTGCCTGAGGTGATTCTTCTTTATATGTAATACAAAATTTTAAAATAAAATTTAAAAATAAAACTATATATACACACACACGTATATGTGCATATATATATATTCTTATACAAAATTTTACCTGGGTTTTGCCTCACTCTAACTCTCCGTCTTTTAATTTTTTTTTTTTTTTTTTTTTTGCGTATGTGGGCCTCTCACTGTTGTGGCCTCTCCCGTTGCGGAGCACAGGCTCCGGACGCGCAGGCTCAGCGGCCATGGCTCACGGGCCCAGCCGCTCAGCGGCATGTGGGATCTTCCTGGACCGGGGCACGAACCCGTGTCCCCTGCATCGGCAGGTGGACTCTCAACCCCTGTGCCACCAGGGAAGCCCTCAGTCTTTTAATTTTAATTTTATTACGATTTGAATAGTATCAAAGCAGAATGAAAGATTTATGGGTTTTTTTTCAGAAGATGAACAAGAAAAAGTATGAGGATGATTGATGTGTATGTCAATGTTTAGAAAACCATAGGAATTAGGGAGAGAGGTCTGTAGCATATCAGGAAATAGGAAGCTGTCTCACCAGTTGCTCGAAGTGGTTGCTCAGACCCTTGGAAAGTGTGCTTTCAACAGATGATGCTTAAGTCACAGCGTGTGCACGCACACAAGCATGCTCACACACCAGTCTCTCTGCCTTATTAACCACTTATTCCTAACTCTGTTTTATTTGATGACTTCCTTTACCTTGTTCTTTTCCAAATATTACCTCCGCTGGGACCTAGTTAGAACCTCTCAAAATTCACAGAACATTAGAATACATGTGGGTTCCAAATGTTATCTTTAGGCATTACGGAATATTACAAGCTAATTATGGTTATCCATTGTGTATACAGGTGTATAAATACCTCTTCTGCCAAATTTGTTGTCAGGCTGCAGTGAGAAAAGTCAAGGAACTAGTTCTTATTAGGTTTTGAATTTCGAAGGTATTTTCTC
Organism: Grampus griseus; assembly: GCF_964374135.1. Lineage (NCBI taxonomy): Eukaryota > Metazoa > Chordata > Mammalia > Artiodactyla > Delphinidae > Grampus > Grampus griseus. The sequence goes on from NC_138998.1 coordinate 64,780,528, forward strand.
CTCTAGAGTAATAATACTGCAGGTTGAGACTTCACAGGTTCTAAAGTAAGTGTCCAAAGGCGGAGTTTACCTTTTTATTAAGTTAATGCTTAACTCACTGAAATTGCTTTATGATTTTACGCAGAAATGACTAATTCTACTAAGCAAGCTTTTGTAGAAAAGACATACTTTGATATCCTCTGCTGTGTTGAATAGCCATGTTTAGAAAAGAAGTTTCATTCAATCTCTAGCACATTAAAGCATTTTGTAGGATTTTTAAAAGCAGTTGCTCTCTTAGAGAGGTAATTGGACATTGTTATTTTCGTTTATATTAATTGTTTCATTGTTATTTTATATATTAATAATGTATAAAATTTTTTAAATGACCCTAGAGTTGGTTTGAGAAAAATGACAAGACAAAAATGCTGTGTAGGAAAGAATACTACCTCTCAAGTCTGAAGACGTGGGTTTTAGTCCCAGTTCTGTCTGTGACTTGATCTGTGGGCCTTAGAAAAGTCAGATCAGACACCTGAGTCTCATCTTTCCACCTTAAATAACAAAGGAATTGCAAACCTTAGATCTGGAAGGCACCTAAAATTGGTCCTCTCTTTTAAAAATTTTTTTAAGTAAAGTTGCAACATTATATCAAGCTCAGACCATTTAGGAGGAAAAATGTCACCCATTATTCCACCACCTTGATAAGTACAACCTATCATTTTTGTATATTCCCTTCCAGTCTTTAGCTATTAGGCAAAAATTACCATAGTGCTACGTATGATATACATATATGGCATCATATATTAAGCATTTTCTGTACTGCTGCATATTCTTGAAAGATTACAGTTTTAATAACTGTTTAATATTTCATTGAGTGGTCATGCCATATCTTACTTAATTATTCCATTATTTTTATGTATTGCTGTGATTGACATTTTTATGCATAAATATAGCTTAGTTCATCAAAAATCTTAAACATGTTGGAGGGTTGAGACCTCAGGGTCAGAGGTTAGCATTTTATGGTTACTCAAATTCCCCGATGACTTGTGTTCTACAAGGGATGTTTCTGTAATTGCAGCAGGAATGAGTGAGTGGGTCAGTGTCTCCCCAGTGGCCAGCATTAGATACGTTGTCTTCTTGGTACTAGTATTTCTTTGGTTATTGTGAGGTTAAACATGTGTCCTCATGTCTCATGTCTAGTTATATTTTGTTTATGGCATTTGAAAATGAATACTTTGTGATCTGTGGGAACCTCTTCACAGCAAAATGAAAAATCCATATTTTAATGAGAATTGTACATGACTTGTCCGAAGAGGTTCTCGAGCTTTTTGAGTCATATGAAGGAGCCCTTGAATAAACTGAAAGACATACCTTATTCGTAAATGGAAATGTTAAGGTTGTTAAGTAGTTACGCACCCCTACATTTTATGTAATCTCAGCACAGCTTACAAGTTAATTGTTTTTGAATCTTAACAAAAAAATTCTAACATGGGCTAGATAATAAACAGGCAAAACAGCTAAGAGAAATTTGAAAAACAAGAGTAACGAGGGACAGGGACCAGCCTGGCCAGATGCTAAAGTAGATTATAAGGGAACCATAATTGAAGTGTTGGTGCTGGAATAGATGAAGGCCATTGGGGTGACATAACTCACCCAGAAACAGAGCAACTGCAGGTCAAATTCAATATGCAATAAAGGGACCACCTTGAAACATTTTGAAAAGGGAGGGTTCTTTTTTTTTTTTTTTAACATCTTTATTGGAGTATAATTGCTTTACAATGGTGTTTCTGCTTTATAACAAAGTGAATCAGTTTTACATATACATGTGTTCCTATATCACTTCCCTCTTGCGTCTCCCTCCCTCCCACCCTCCTTATCCCACCCCTCTAGGTGGTCACAAAGCACCGAGCTGATCAGGGAGGGTTCTTTTAATGGCATTGGGGTAATTGGTAGTCATTAATGAAAAAAGAGTTGTATCATGAATATGTATCAGAATAGACCTTGCTATGAATTAAAGGTCATGTTAAGAAAAAAAGACAACTAGAGAAAAGCTTTAATAAATGAACAGATTGATTATATCTTTAGTAATTGGAAATAATAACTTTTTAAAATTTAGAACTGGGGTTTACAAAATTTTTCTGTGAGGGACCAGTTAGCAAATATTTTAGGCTTTGAGGCCAGAGTGTCTCTGTCACAACTACTCAACTCTGCCATTGTGGCACCAAAGCAGCCGTAGGCAAGTCACACATCTAATAAAGAACTAGAGAACACATCTGTTTGTAAGAAGAAACATAATATTGTAAGTGTCAGTTTCCTCACACATCTGTTCCCAAAGTGAATTTTGTGTATCTTTTCATTTTTTTTGCCAGTGAGTGGAAAGTAGTGTGTCCTTGCTGTTTTAATTTGCATTTCTCTACTGTTGCAGTTGTGTATGTGTGTTATTATTATTATTTGCTATATTTGTTTTCCATTGAGGTCTCCTCTTCAGTGAATTACAAGTAGGGTTAATTTATCTCACTTATTTTATCTTCTTGTCACTTGATGTCTCCAGGCCCTGGAGACCTGTGGTATCTCCAGACCAGTGCAGACTAACAGGGCACCATTTTGCGTCACAAATGATAACTCTTCCTGTAACTTTGTGCTCGAGGTCCTGGGACTTGATTTTCAGTTCAGTTCTTACCCGTGTCCTAGGCCAGCTACTTGCCAATAGACTGAGGCTGGAGGACCACTTTTTTTTTTTTTTTTTGCGGTACGCGGGCCTCTCACTGTTGTGGCCTCTCCCGTTGCGGAGCGCAGGCTCAGCGGCCATGGCTCACGGGCCCAGCCGCTCCGCGGCATGTGGGATCTTCCCGGACCGGGGCACAATCCCGTGTCCCCTGCATCGGCAGGTGGACCCTCAACCACTGCACCACCAGGGAAGCCCTGGAGGACCACTTTGTTTCTCCATCCTGAGTGGTGCTTTGCTGCTTCCAGCTCCTTTAGAGTTAGTTGTTGTCTGAACCTACCTATGCCCTTTGGGGCCTGAAATCCAACTGTGGGCAAGATCTACCTTTGCATTTCTGTCTGTCCTGGTGAGGAACCTTAGAGCTTGAGCCTCCTTCCCTCCAATTGTACTGCTTTAAAGAATGATCAGAATTATGTTTCACTCCTGAGTGATGATGGTTATTTCTGTTTTCCAAGAGATATGAGTGAGAAAATGGTGACGTGACTTGCACAGAGCCACACAGTTCTTAGAAGACACACACCGTGAGATTATGATAGTGACTGAGGTGGAAGCGTCCTTTTCTTAGTCCAGGGTCTCCATGTCCTGGGTGAGCTGCCATCACAAAGGGTGCCTCTGCCCCTCCCTGCAGTCTTTCCATTGTTGTGTGTGCTACAGGAACTGAGACCATTATGACAGAGCCAAGCTGGTTTCTCTTCTCTTTTGGACATCATTGTTTGTCACAATTCTGAACACTATTTCTTCCTCCTGATTATAAAATTGTAAAATCATGGCTATATTTATATTTCCTTTTGCTGCGAAGTACCGTTCACAGCTTTCCTTTGAAATTCCTTTACTAATAATGTTTCTTCATATATATGTATCATCTGCTGTTTATGAAATGCTCTTGTGTCCTGTGTCACACTTAATCCTCATCAACACCTATGAGGTAAGCAGGGCAGAGATTGTTGTCTCCATTTTACAGATGAGGAAACTAAGGCCCAGCGAGGTCTGGAAGGCCCTGGCCTTGGACTGCCCTTGGAGCTGGTAGCAGAACTGCTTTTAAATGCATGACCTTGACTCTGCTGACATTTTTCTTCCTGTTCACAAAATTGCTTCTCTTTTATGAGTTTCAGGGATTTTCTTGTCCAAGACACGAAGAAACTGGTGACTTTTCTTGAGAGATCTAAGCATTATCGCATTTGCCTAATATTTCTTTTACGTATTGGCCTGAGTACTTTCAGAGAAGACAGTTACATGTAAATATTCCCCTTGTTTTTCAGACAGTGAGGCAGACATTTTCAGAGAAGACAGAGACCCTGAAGAAACTGTGTTTGTTCTTTGGTGTTCTTAACAACCATTGCAACCATGAGTTTGGATTTTTTCCCTGAGGTTTTCTAGTTGTAGGCTGCTATAATGCCTCACATTTGGGGCTCAGTGATTCCTGTTTCTATTTTAACTCTATGAGGCTTGTGTGTTATGTGACCTTTGTGCTCTGACCTTCGGATTGAGGGAACTGAAAATTTAGGAAGTTTTGTTAGGACTTGAATCCAAGTAAATTCCCTTATGAGTACAAAGACTCATAGAACTGTGGAATGTTAGAGTTTCAAGGGACTTTCATCCATCTAGCCCCCTTGATTTGAAAACGTGGCCAGTTAGTGATAAAATGGAGTTAGATTAGGTTCTCTGCTGGCTTGTTGCATGTCGCTTCATACTTCCCCCCGTGTCTCTTCTTACCAGTCTCTGAGCTCTGAGAGGGCTGGCACTGTGTCTGCCCTGGGCATGGCTCTGCTCCCTAGTGAAAATCAGAGGGCTTTGTCTAGGCACTCAAGATCTCTTCGCACAGTGAGTGATTTGAACCTGTCTCTTGTTGATAAAATATCATTACTGTCTATTGGCAAATGGAATTTTGAGGGTTTGGAGGTGGGGTTTAGTTAGGGTTTACTCTGGGAAACAAACCACTCTAGATATTTGAACCAGAAAGGTTTTAATTCAGGGTGTTAGGTGCTTCAAAATCATTGGAAGATTGTATAGAGCAGGCTGTAGGCTGAGCTTCCAATAGTAAATCTCAGAACCACATAAAATTACTGTGTGGGGGACAGCAAAGATTCATGAGGCTACCATGGAGCTGCTGTGGTCAGGAACACGGCACACTACTTGTGAACCAGAGATTAAGAAGCCACGATCGGGAAGGTAGTAACTGGACCCTAAAACCTGGAGTCCAGCTGCTCTCTCTGCCGCAGCTGCTTCTTGACAACCACAGGGCTGAAGACTGAATGTTGGAATGTGGATGCAGAAAAACCCTCTGTCTCCATGACTGTGTTTCCAGCAGACAGCGAGCCAAAGTGGCAGAGCGTGGCTTCCATCTTACTTTTATCTTCCAAGTCTCAAGCTGGTACACATATTTTGGCAAAATCTCTTTTGCAATCAAACCCTACCCTGCCAGACAGCCTCTGCAATATGGCAAGGTTGAGTGCTCATCCGCCATTTCCAACACAGTAAGGGTTGCTGTCACATGTTGGACATGGCTTCTGTAAGGCTCTGTGTGTAGTTGATATTAAACTGAGGATGGATTAACAATTACGTTCCATTAGATCTCTGTTTGTCAGTGTAATTAATTATATAACAGAAGGGAAGGCAAGAGTTTTACTTTAGGGAATCCCTAAGGGGAATTCCTATTTATCAGAAAAACTGCCATAAGGAGGGAAGATCCTGAGCTGGGAGAGTATTCTAAACTGTTTTGGTTTCAAACATCTTGGAAGGTACTACAAGGAGACATGCGATTTTATGATACAACAGTGCTTACCATGTCTGCGGGGAGTTCCGTCTTTGGCAGGGGTTGTCAACTTTCCACTTTGAATGCTTCGCCTCTTCCCCCGCCCCTGTGGAATATACATTTTGAATTTCCAAGGGAAATCAATATAAAATCGTTTATTTAAAATAAATCAAACTGACATATAGCCAATGGGCCGGCATTGAATTCTTTTGACTTCGTTTCCCTTAACTTTCCCCCAACCCCTGTTTAAAAATGTAAAACATTTATAAGTAATCCCCTCCACCTTTACTCTGGTACCCTAGTGAATACATTTGGACACATTTTATTTCTGTTTCTTGCCCACTCCCTAATTTTTCCTGTTCCAAATTGTCCTTCTACTTGAAACAGTAGACATAAAATCACTGGTAATGTTGATGGTCATGGGGACAGGAGTGGGCAGGTGGTAAAGATATAATTGAAGTAAATAATCTGATTTTCTTGGAAAAGGTGATATTCTTTACTTCAGGAGAAAGAGGCTGAGTGAGTAGGGTAGTTGATACTAGCTTCTTCTTGCTTTCTCCTGTATCCTGTGTTCTTCTACTCCTGCGCAATCATTCTGGTACCTTCTTCCATCCTTACTGGGAAGCACGTGCTTCTGGAGCAGGGAAGCCCCCAAGACCTTCTCACTGCTAATTGCTCTGCCCTCTTAGCAGTTGCAGTAATAGACTCAAAGTTGGAAGGTCTTTGGCCATATGGAGCCTTTGGGAGAGGACCCTATCATATTCAGAATTCTCTTGGACTCAGTGACCAAAACCTCATTATTGCTGTTATAAGTAAAGTGACTATATATAAGGTATTGTCTAAATGGGGACACTTCCGAGAGTGAAAAGGGACACTGTTGATAATTACACTGAAACAGTAGGCATAAATTGGATGTATAGTCACCCTAACTATAAGGAATTGTGGAGAACAGTGCTTGAAATGTGAACTGACATGATTCAGAAGCAGAGATTAACTCTTTATGTTCCCAAATCTTTAAGTTTCCCTTCTCTTTTATATACTAATCACATGCTAAGCGCTGATGATGGGACAGGTTCTGTATTAGGCACTAGGAAAATATAGGAAGATACCGTCTGTGTTCTTTATTTCCTTACAATCACTGTAAGATTTTAGAGCAGAGGGTTTTCAACCTGGCTCATAGCATAGTTCTCATTGGAGGGCTAAGGAAGTAATACGTTTTATGCTTCCCCCACAAGTGAAGTGTATTCTGCCGAAGGACGAAGATTTAAATAAATCCGAGGAACTCTTTTATCAATTTGTCTACTTTATTCTTGGGATTTTCTTAAAGATTTGGCATGAAGAAACAATTTTTTGCCAAAGAAAAGTTTGAAAACTACTGGTTTGAGATTTAAAATTTTATGTTATTGTTCTAAAGCTATAAGGCTGGTTGGAAAAAAAAGGGAAGAATGGGATTTTTTTTTTTTTTTACCGGTACGCGGACTTCTCACTGTTGTGGCCTCTCCCGTTGCGGAGCACAGGCTCTGGACGCGCAGGCTCAGTGGCCATGGCTCACGGGCCCAGCCGCTCTGCGGCATGTGGGATCTTCCCGGACCGGGGCACGAACCCGTGTCCCCTGCATCGGCAGGTGGACTCTCAACCACTGCGCCACCAGGGAAGCCCAGACTGTGACTTTTTAAACTTGGGACACAGAAAAAGTTACATACAAAACTAAAAAAGTATATATATATTTTAAGTATCTGGAGGGCTTCTATGTATAAGAGGGCTTGTGATTCCAAGGAAAAAGCAGGACTGATCGGTGGTTCTTAGAGGAATAGTTTTCAGCCTCACGTAACTTTCTAGCAGTTATAACTTTCCTGCCATGGAAGGGGCTGCCTTGTGAGGTCATAAGTTCCTTGTCATTGATTTGGACAAACACACTCACAGAGGGTGATTAAGTTTCAACTTCAGCTCCATATTAGAAGAAATAACTTCATTAACAATTTCATGCTTCTTGGATATTAAAACTTCTATATTCGTAAGTCGTTAGCTGCTGCCTTACCTATGTCTACAGTGCATGTGTATGTATGTGTTTTATTTCCCCAGAATATTAGCCAATTTAGTACATTCTTCACACATGGCATTGCCTTTTTTGCATGGTAGTCAGTAATTAATAAAAATGCAGAAGGCATAACATCAGCGCTCTCGTCGAAAGAAATTTGAAAGGGAATAAACATCCACCCATGTCATTCTGAAACTGATCCGAAACAGCCTGGCTCGTTTTTACTCAGCGGCTATTGGTCGATGCTCTTACAGATTTTGTCTCTGTTTCAAAATCTTGAAATAAAAGTGGAGCAGCTTCCAACATGACTTAAGAAAAAGGTCACCAGTTGAAAATGGTTTCAATTGTTTTGCTATTAAATATGAAATTGGAAAACTAGCCTCTCTTCCATAATTTGAATTTATAACACATTCTAATGAGAAGCCTGCCTGTTTCATACCATTTCAAATACTGAGAAATTTCTCCAGGCTCTTGGATTGGTGTTAAACGGAAATTTTAATTTCAGAGCTTATAATGCATTGAGTCTCTTTCTTCTTTAAAGCTGTATCTTATGATCCTTGAAGGATGAAAAGTTGTGCCTCTTCTTCCTCCTCCTTTATTTTTCCAGTGACTAGGCATTTTAATTTAATTTAGCAATATCCTTACATTTTAACCTTAGAATGAAGTAGATTTGGGGTTTAACAGAAATTTAAGATGAAAATTAAGTATTAGAGAAACAAAGATTAATTTGGAAACTTTAACTTGTAATAATCATATTATCCAAATTCAATAATGTTAATTCAAATGATAGCATCCAAACTCTATGCAAAAGCTCTGAACTAGTTTACAACCGGTATGAGACATTAGGATACAAACAGCACAGTTGACAGGTGACAGTTTTGTGAGCAATATGATGTTTAGAAGGCTGGAGGGTAACAGTTAACTCTGTGTCTTGTTGCTGTGGTTACTCTTGGCAGGTTATATGGTCTGAGCAAACATTGCTTCACAGTATCACATATAGTAGTGTCATGTAAATATGGCCTGAGATTTGTCAATAGAGCGTTTATATTCATTGAAGACAAAGTGAAATGTTTCTACGTTTCAAGATATATCTAAAATAGAGGTTTTCTTCTCTTATTCAATATAGTTTTATTGGGATATCAAAGTGAATTTGTAATAAAGAAGAACAAAAAAATTATTAAAAAAATTAAAATCAATGAAAACATCCCTCAAGTGCTAGTAATAGTCACTGATCTGTCTAATGGGTACAGTGGACTTGTAAACAGATAGCTAAAACACGGTGTTCCTGTATTTTAATACAGGTTTGAACAGGCTGTCAGGGGAAAGCAGACAGTGAGTGGCCATTAACTTGTGGACCTACCCACTTGGCACTGGGTTTGGAATGAGAGGATTCCAGCCAGATATCACCAAAGAGATCGCTAGGCCTGGTTAGAGATGCTGTTGGTGATTTTTCCCATGGTCACTTTTTCATCCTGGTGGAGGGGCAGGGTATAAACCAGAATTTTAAACCCTTATGAATCAGGCACTCAGAATCTCATCTTTGTAAATCCAGATTTCCACTTTGAGAAGTAGACTTACTGAACTCAAAGGGCTCAAGGTATTGTTTGCACCCTTTTCTTGGCCTTGTACAGAAAAGTCTGCTAGAATCAGAGACTTAAGAGAAAGCTCCTTAAGAGGACATTTAAAAAATAAGCACAGCACACTCCCCAGACGAGCCTACCATTGCAGAACATAGCATGTTGGAGATCATCTTCTTAATGCTCATTACTTTAGAGCTGGAGAATTTTTTTTTTTTAACATCTTCATTGGAGTATAGTTGCTTTACAATGGTGTGCTAGTTTCTGCTTTATAACAAAGTGAATCAGCCATACATATACATGTATCCCCATATCCCCTCCCTCTTGCGTCTCCCTTCCACCCTCCCTATCCCACCCCGCTAGGTGGTCACAAAGCACCGAGCTGATCAGAGCTGGAGAATTTGAGGTCCAGACAGGGTACCTATTTTCTTGTTCACTTAGCCAAGTAGAACCGTTGTCATTAAAGGTGACCTAGAGTGCAAAGTTGGGGTCTCATGACTTTAGTGCTGATCTCCAATGGCGTGGGTGCTGACTCTTTTGGAAGAGAAATTCTTTAATCCCATGTCCATTTCAGTGCCTTTTACCCACTCTTTCTAGTTAGTATCCAAGAATAAGCAAGAGTTTCTCACTTGCTTAGTGAAACTTTTCCACCACAAACACCTTCCGGAAGCAGAACAACTGGGTTGAATCCAGGTGCAACTCCCTGTGACTTCTTAGCCATTGAGTAGCCTGTCCTGGCTGTTGTCACCCAGTTGCGGCAAATAAAAGCCCATGAGGTAGTAATTGGTTTGGTTCCATTCTCTCCTTTACCATCTTCTGAGAGGCCTGGTCTTCCAGTGCTGTTGTTTCCCTGTCAGGGTCGCTTGTTCCCTTCCCGTGTGATATTCTGAATCTGAAGTGACAGTGCAATGTGGACTATGTCTCCATTCCGCCTCACTTCTTTATCAGAGACAAACGTTTACTTGAACGGACTGATGCTTCTCCCTCTTTCTGCTTCTCAGTTTACTGACATCTGCAAGTGTAGTTGCGTTTTTCTTGCCACCAGCTGTGTTGCCAGTCATAGGGATTGCACCTTTCGCATTGATTTGTATTCGTACTAACTCTGTGCAAGGCAGGCTGGCATTTAACCTGTTGATTCCTGGTCTGCCTCCCCTCACTCTACCACCCCCAGTCAAGGGGACTCATAGGAGTGAAGACGGATTTGTAAGAAACCTCAGCTCGCTCGGCTGGCGGACTTGTAGGGGGGGTCATGGAACATGAGGGTTGGAAGGAATGGTAGCAGGCATCTCATCTTCAGTTTACAGATAGGGAGACACACTGAGGTTCAAAGAGGTCAAGGGACTAAAGTCATAGAGCCAGTTAGTGGCTGAACTGGAAATCCACCCAAGTCCTCTGCATCTCAGTCCAGTGTTTTTTCCAGTATTTCCATCTGTCTGTCAGATAGTCTATATAAATGTTTGGCATTTCTATAGAGTTGTTCTCTCGTCACCCCTTCCGAGTAATGGCAGCTGTCCATGCAGAGAGTGGGGCACTTAGCTAGTGTGGGGCCAGAGTTGCCTGTAAAGAGAAGTGGAGTGAATGCAGTGACATTTTCAGCCCACGGCAGATCCTCTTTGCCCTTCCAGCTCTCATCAGAGGAAGAGTGATTACGTTTGTTATTCAAATAACAATTGTGTGCAATTTTCAGCCTGCCTTGTTGTTTAACGTTGTCTTCCCATGCTTCCGTCACATGCCACAGCATATCTGCTTCGTAATTACACTGGTAGGGACTTACCTACACCGTTTGGAAAAGGTTTGCCTAAAGTACTTATTTACTTGTGCATAATAAATCTTGATTGATACCTTGGTAATCTCTGAGATCATTCTAAGGTTCCCTCCCACAATGGCGAGGATTGAAGAGACAGGGAAACGGGTGACAAAAAAAGAACAACAACAAAAAAGAGGGCTGTGTTTCCTCACTGACGACCTAAGAGGAGAATTATGGATGATTTGGAATCTCCATGGCTGACTTTTACTTGTTTCTGACTAGTTCCACAGTCGGGATCTTCCCTGGACTCATGAGTTTGTGCGTAGAGTTGTCATTAGCATTCATCTAATAATCGAGTCCCATCATTTTCAGAGGAGGTCACTGTGATCCCAGAGAGAGCAAAGGTTGCACTATGAGCTCATGGCAGAGCTGAGACTGGGAGCTGGGTCTGAATTCAGAAGATCAGGTATCTTGCAGCTGAGGACCAAGATGTAGAAAAGGATCATTAGCTGTAGTCTAGGGAGGCAAGTACAGTGTACCATTTTAACAGCCCCTTAAGAAAGCAGTTTTGAAACTCTAGGAAGGCACTGACTTTTATACAAAGAGGGAAGATCATGAAAAATCTCCAAAGGTATAGGACAGTGTTATTTAAATCTTAATTGCTTGTTTAAGTGGAGAAAATGTTGCTAAGGGACACGAATCCTAAACTCAATCGGCTATCAACTACTTCTGGTGTCTAAGTCACAAGGCCCCTCAGCCTCTCTTCTTCTACCAATAAAATAGTGTTGTTCATATCTGTCTCTTCTTTCAGTGTCATTCATTTATTCAGCAAACATTGACCAAGAGCCAGGCCTTGCTTGGGTTAATTGCCAAGGGAGATTTAGGGACTAATGCAACATAATTTAAAGATTAAAATAAACACTCTAAGTTAAGTCAATTATTCCCAACCCTTGAATCAGAATACATACATAAAGATTTCCAGATCAGTCTAGTGTGCAGTTCTGAAAACCACTTCTTTAAGCTTATAGCACTTGGTGTTAGATAATACCATACAACGGGGCTTGGTTGTTTTTAAAGTTTGGTGAGCTATGTAAATGTCTAAAGAAGAGTACTATCGGTTGTAAGCCTTTTTTTACTTTTTCGGCTGCGCCATGCAGCATACGTGATCTTACTTCCCTGACCAGGGATCAAACCCAGACCCCCGCCGTGGGAATGCAGAGTCTTAACCACTCGACCGCCAGGGAACTCCCTTGTTATTGATTTTAGAAAGGAAGCAAAACTTGAGCAAGCACTAGTTCACTCTGTTTTTGGGGATGACAGTGACTTGTCATCCACATGCTATCTTTAGAGGGGCTTGGTAGCCATTTTTAGTATTAAATGGCACCTTACCTGTAGCCCTAGGTTTTCCCACCCATAGAGGAAGGGTCTTGGACGTCACGTGGCCCTTTTCAGTTGTTTGTGTTTTCTTGTGTCTAATCAATTTGGCTAGACTTTTGGCTTCATCAGTTTGTGATCCTGGGGCTCATGACAGTTAGGTTTGATGGAACAAAATAGAGAAGACATTTTGGCAGGTAGGACGTAGGAGCTAGGGATGGATGTGAAAGTAAAATCCCCTGTTTCTAAGTGATGACTTTCTTTGGGTTATGGTGTTTTCTTTTTCCTCCAAACAGACAGGTAGTACCATGGTGAAGACCATGGCTTTGGGGTCCAAGACTTGTGTCCTAGCTTCAGCTTTGCTCTTCCTTAGCTGTGTGTCCTTGAGCAAGTTATTTAACTCTGGGCTTCCCTCGTGGCGCAGTGGTTGAGAGTCCGCCTGCCGATGCAGGGGATACGGGTTCGTGCCCCGATCTGGGAAGGTCCCACATGCCGCTGAGTGCTAGGCCCGTGAGCCGTGGCTGCTGAGCCTGCGCGTCCGGAGCCTGTGCTCCGCAACGGGAGAGGCCTCAACAGTGAGAGTCCCACGTACCGAAAAAAAAAAAAAAAAAGTTATTTAACTCTTAGAGCCTTACTTTCTTGATCTGCTAAATATGGAGAAAGATAACCCTACCTCATGTAATAGTCAGAATGATTATGTGGCCAGTAGAAAATTGCTTGGCATAAAGTAAGTCCTCAATAAACACTTGCTATTTATTGTCGGTCTGTAGCTTTCTTGTACCCACTGAACAGTTAGGAGGAGAAGACAGAAGAGCGACAGAGCGGCAATAAGTGAAACCTCTTAGGTTCTTCTTAATTGCTTTGCATTTGATGACAGTTCCTGAAAGACCAGTGCTTAGGAAGCCCCAGCTTTTTAACTCCCATCAGCAGTAGGCATCTTGCTTAGAGGAGGGCCACTTCTCTTGCTTTCCTCTCTTCTGATGGTGATTGTGTATTTTCAGAGCCTCTGTGTAGATCTTCCTTTCACTTCTTGCTTTCATGATGATTATATGCTTAGAGAGAAACCAGTTGAGAACCAGAGGAAGTAAGAGCAGGGTAAGTTTTGGTCCAGCAAAACCAGCTCTCACCAGTGCTTCTCTCTCTGTTTACCATGGGTCTCTTTCTGAGAAGCTGAGAAACCCCAGGGAAATGTTCTAGTTCGTCTGTTCACTAAACTTGTGAGGTTTTCTCAAACCCATTTATCAAAATGAAGGGCTGTAATTAAGATTTCAGAGAAGGAAAGCACTCTAGAATATTAGAACTGATTGGGACTTTACAGACATTCATTCTACAAATGAGCATCCTCTCTCGTTAAAGGTCACACTGGCAAAGCTGAGACTAGAACTGGGGTCATAGGGACTCTATGTCTATACTATTGTATTTATCTCCTTCCTTGGGTCCATTTTGCATAGATTAGTTTTTCTTACATAGAATTTTCACTCCTGTTAGATTCCTTTTCAAAGATATAAGTTCTAGCTTTTTATTTCTCTGTATAAGACCTTTAAATGAGCAAGGCTCATTTTAACCTTCCAAATCTTTCCCCCAAATATTCTAAGTCCCTCATTTCAGTTCAGCTGATCTGCTGCCTTCTCAAAGAAATGCCTTGCTTCTTCCTTCAGTTCACAGAATTTTCAGGCATTGTCCTTTTGCTTATCCCTTTGTCTTTCAGAGCCCCCTAGCTTTCAAAGTACCCCTGTGCTAGGTCCTGTTACATACCCCAGTTGGTTTGTTTTTGTTTTTGTATACTTTGTGTTGCCCTTTTTCTCTTTTCACATATAAAAATATATCTTCCTCAGGTAGGCTTTAAACTCCTTGGAAACAGGATGATCATCTGAACCATCTGAGTACAGGATGAGACGTTGCTTTATCTGGAGCTCTAGGGCTTGGCAAATAAATTTATTCATTTATTAAATTAACAGACATTTTTATTGAGTGCCTATTATGTATTAGGCCATGAGGTTGGAGCATGATAATTACTTCTGCTCTCAAGGATTGAAGAGTTTAGTTTGTGATACAGGCAAGCAGAGAGGCAGAGTGACGTGTGATGGGAGTGGTGACGGCAGTATCCCAGGTGCTGTGGAAATGTAGTGAAAGGGGACATAGCTTGAACTGGAGGACGGAGAATGTGAATTATGTCTTCAAGGACTAGTAGGAAGTGCTGCTCAGATCTAAATGATACATAGCACATGAGACATCATTTTTAATCGAGAGGTAGCTTGGGGGAAGGGGAGCAGAGATAAAACCTAGAGGAAATGGATGCATTTCCAGCAGAATATAAATGCTGAAAAATGACCTCAAAAGAAGTATACAACTGCTACCATTATTGTAGAAGTTCTTGGAACTATGATTAAGCTCTATTATTAAAGAAAGTTTCATATCTAGATGGCTTTACACTGAATTCTGATAAACCTTTAAAGATCAGATAGTTCCAATCTTATCAGTAGACTAATCCAAACAGTAGAAGAGGATGCAGAACCCCCATATCAAAACCTAATGATGATAAGTAAAACAAGTAGAGGAAAACACTACAGAATGATCTTACTTAGTATTATATGTACAGAAATTCTATGTAAAGTAGAATATGTAATTCATCAATATACCAAAACACGACAACTGTGACTGAGTAGGATTTTTTTCTAGGACTGCAAAGATGGTTCAAGATCTAGAAATCTATTAACACAATTCATTACATCTCTAAATTAAGGGAGGGAAAAAAGAGATGATTCCATCAGTGGATGCTAAGAAGGGAGGTGCAGATTCTAGAAAGGGAGGAGTAACCAAGGAGATCAGCATTTATTCATTCACCCATTCATGCATAAGATATTTTTCTAAGGGCTTCCTGGCCAGGCATTGTGCTGGTATAGTGAGACCACTTAGGAACTTCCAGCTTATTGGGGTAGATAGGCAGGTGATTAAATAGCTTACATGTGGACTGTTATTAGTATGAAACAAGAGCCTGGGAATTAAGTTACTCTTTCTGGAAGGAGCTAGGGAAATGTTCACAGCATCAGAGACATTTCAGCTTGGTCAAGATAACAAAAAGTGGGGGGGGTGTACTTGGTAGAAAGTAATGGCATTATAGATGGTGGACACAGCATGAGCAAGTCTTCAGGGTCATTAAATTTCATTATAAATCCCGGGAGTGCTGTCACCGGGCCATTGGTAACATATAGAAGACAGGCTTGAGAAAATGCTGTTAAGGTCTTATGCAGACAGGTATTTGGCCAGACCCTGGCACTCACTGGGGGTGTCACTGGGGTTGCCTCCATGCAGAGTACAGTGGAAGGGTGCTCTATGGTGCTGGGGTAACTGAAAATATGGTGGGGTCCATGGTTTGCACATGGATACTTGCATTTTCATCTTTCATATTCTCCCAGAAGTTTCCTGTTCCTTTATATCTGCAGAATTTCTGAAAAGGCCAGGATTCTACAGTCAATTGGCAACGTGTGGTTGCTCTGGAAATGTGCCTCTTTGCTTTAGAAATCACTGTATCCTATATTAACCCATTTTGAAAGTTTCTATTTTGGAATAACTTGAGATTTATAGAAAATTTGCAAGGATAATATTAACCCATTTTAAAAAAAATCCACAAATAAAATTTATACTACAAATGTGCAGGGCACGTTAAAATGTTCAAATCTTTATTTTATCCTACTTGTTCCCCACTTACACTCACTTTGGTCTTGTTGAGAGTAGAACAGACACTTTATTCCCTTTTAGTAGAAAACTGAGGCTCAATTAAACAAACAAAACCCAAATTAAAGTTTCTCAAGCCTGAAAGATGAGCTTGGTTTTGGTATCTAAAAAAAAAAATCTCCAAGACTTCTAAACGTGCAGCCAGTTTTAAGAACCAGGGGTAAACCAGACTCACAGTTGTTTTTCTGTATTGGTTTTGTGCTGGGCCTTAATGGTGGTTTAGGGATGTATAAAATATGATCCCCGCTCTTCCAAGGAACCTACAATTTACCAAGTGTCTGTGTACATTAGCATGTGTACAAGGTGCAGGGGAGGAAAATAAGGCCCTGCAACCAGAGTGAAAAGCCAGTGTCCCCACTGGCTTAAGTAACAGAACCCTCCTGATTCCTAATTTAGAGGCTTCCTCATTGCTTCACGTCATCCTCTTTGATTGAGAGACCTACACCTCCAACAATTTTCCTCCCCTCATTTTGCTTAGCACTTGACAGTATATAAAACACTTTAATAGGGCTTCCCTGGTGGCGCAGTGGTTGAGAGTCTGCCTGCCGATGCAGGGGATGCGGGTTCGTGCCCCGGTCCGGGAAGATCCCACGTGCCGTGGAGCGGCTGGGCCCGTGAGCCATGGCCGCTGAGCCTGTGCGTCCAGAGCCTGTGCTCCGCAACGGGAGAGGCCACAGCAGTGAGAGGCCCGCGTACCGCAAAAACAAAACAAAACAAACAAAAAAACCACTTTAATGTTGTCATCTCATTGGTTGTCATGAAACTCTGTGAGTTAAGGACAGGGAGCAGGGGAACCTGGGACAGCAGATAAGGGCAGCGGGGCTGCTCAGGGTCATGTCACCCCTCCTGGCGTGGTGTAATGCTACCCAGGCCACGCTGGGCCCCATCTCTCCCTGGCCATGCCACGTGCTGAGGCCTTTATTTTTTCCTGCATTTCCAGTTTTCTTTGTTGTTACAGACATCTGGAGGTAATTATGGAGGCCTCTCAATTAATTCAGTCCAATTAATAAATTATGGGATGGATTTGGGGCTGGGAGAGGGTGAGGGAGCCTTCCGGGCCTCCCCGCGCTGGAGAGCTCTTGCAATCAGACTTGGAGAGCCCTCCTCAGTGGCAGTCTGTGAGGCTTGGCCCCAGCCTGCAGGCTGCCTGTAGGGTTGGTTGGCTTACCCTGACACCAGGACATCGTTCTTCTTTCCTCACAGAGTATCTTTTAATCCCAGTAGGATAGCCCCTGGACTGGCTGGTGTATCCCCTTCCTAGCTGAGTTCTTCCTAGAGGTCCTGTATGGTATCCGCTCAGCAGAGTTCCTGATGGGTGTTATACGGGGCCGCCCTGTGCATTATAGGGGTTGAATATTTTAGCCCCTGGCTACTAAGTACCAGTAATTGTCCTAGGCATTGTGGCAGACAATGTCCCTCCTTGCAATTTCCAAGTGCCCCTTGGTGGGGAGCAGTACTGCTCCTGCCAGAGGGATCATTTTAAATGTCCTGCCATGCATTAGTCATACCCTTGTTTCAAGAATAAACCTTTGGGGGTTCCTTAATGCCTGCAGAATAAATTCAAACTCCTCAAGCTTGCATGCAAAGCTGTCAGTGCTTTGGTTGCATCCCACATTTTTAGTTCTTTTGCTGGCTACTTTTCCTTATTCCCCCACAGCCACGCTAAATTGAAGTATGTGCTTTTCTGCTCATGCAAGGTTGCCTCCTTTGTTGGGGCCTGACCTCTACTCAGCACTCAAGGCCCAGTCTGAAGGTTGCCTCATTAATGAGGTCTTAGTTCTGCTCCCTGCAAGAAGTGATCTTATCTTTTTCTACATTCCAGCAACACTTTATTTTTTACCTCATTTAGATAATATCACCTCATTTAGGTAACTTACCACCATTTAATTGATGTGGTAATCATTTTAATAGATTATTAATAAAATTGAAGCTTTTTTCCAACCTTGCTAGTATAAGATTCTCCTACCATAGAAACTTCTTAAGGTTAGGGACCATTTCTTACTCATGTCTATTTCCTGAAGAGTCCTAGGCACTAAAATAGGGAACTGTTGGAAGAGAGGAATTCTAGATTGGTTGAGGG
The DNA here is from genome assembly GCF_964374135.1 of Grampus griseus. Classification (NCBI taxonomy): domain Eukaryota; kingdom Metazoa; phylum Chordata; class Mammalia; order Artiodactyla; family Delphinidae; genus Grampus; species Grampus griseus. Next base: position 64,798,532 of record NC_138998.1, read on the forward strand.
GAGTGTTCAATTTTTCTTCTTCTCCAGTTAAGGCAAGTTTTTCATAACTCTCCTACTTTTTTTCCTCCCCTCCCCTCCCTTCCTTCCTCCCTCCCTTCCTCCCTCCCTCCCTTCCTTCCTCCCTCCCTTCCTCCCTCCCTCCCTTCCTCCCTCCCTCCCTTCCTCCCTCTCTTCCTCCCTCCCTCCCTCCCTCCCTCCCTCCCTTCCTCCCTTCCTCCCTTCCTTCCTCCCTTCCCTCCCCTCCCTCCCCCTCCCTCCCCTCCCTCCCCCACCCTCCCTTCCTCCCCCTCCCTCCCCTCCCTCCCTCCCCCCTCCCCTCCCTCCCTCCCTCCCTCCCTCCCTCCCTCCCTTCCTTCCTTCCTTCCTTCTCTCCTTCTCAGAGTCCTTTTTCAAGATTTTATTAAGTATGGATTAAGAAGAAGTAATAACGAAGTGAAGTATATTGCCTTTATTTTTGTGTTTCTTTAAAAGCAACTGTTGTTTGTTTCTTTTTAATTCCAGATTCAACAATGTCTCACCCATCTTGGCTGCCACCCAAAAGCTCTCCTGAGCCCCTTGGCCATGTGTCTGCCCGGATGGAGACCACCCATTCCTTTGGGACCCCCAGCATTTCAGTGTCCACACAACAACCACCGAAGAAGTTTGCCCCCGTCGTTGCTCCAAAGCCGAAGTACAACCCATACAAGCAACCTGGCGGTGAAGGTGAGTGAAGGATTGCAGAGGTGGGTGCCCCAAATGGGAGAGTTCAGTATAATAAAAAGTGATTTGTAGTACAATGTTGTGTTGCAACAAGGTAGCTCAAGAATTTGTGGTGTGGTTATCATAGTGTATAGACTGTCAAAGGTTAAAAGGCATCAAGTAACCATCTAGGCAGCTCTTCTTTGGGGAATAAAGATTGAGATCTCTTAGGGGTTATATGACTATGGTTATACAGTGAGTTCGGGCCAGAGCTAAAACTAGAACCCTCATCTCTTCATTCATAGCTCAGTGCTCTTCTACTGCTGTGTCCTCCATCCCCATCCCACTGTCTTGTAGAAATGTGTCTACCACCCAGTCGTCCCTCCCCCTTGCCATTGGACATGTGTCCAAAAATGATGCCAAACAGTGGACTCCCCTCTAATGTGAAGGGAATAAAGACACGGTTTCTTACAGAGAAGGAGGCAGAGGTGTGAGGAAGTCTAACGGGTATGACAGTCGATGTACACCCAAGGGGCAGGATGGGGCAGGTCCTATATTGTGTTGGCGTATGTGAGAGGGAGGAGAGAAGCAGGTAATGGTTGCACTTCAGACCCCTCCACGAGGGGTCAGATTCACCACGAGTGCTGTGAATGCCGGTGAGTTGTCCCCTTGGCCGACTCTTCCTGCATGGAGATGCCCCATCCTCGTCACTGGACTCTGTGAGGTTCTCCCACTGTCTAGCTGGTTCTCTAGGGACAGTGGCATCATCTCTGATCCTCTGCAGCTCTTTGCTCAACTGTTTGTTCTTTCTTAACATGCCACCTCACACCCTTCTGTCACCCGTCACAATCCTATTTGTATCACCTTCTCCAGTGTCTGGACTTGACCTAGATCCGAAGCAATCACTCCCTTCCCTGGGTTTCCACATACATCTTATTCTGACTGTCACCTTCCTACTTCTTTTGTTGTTCCTCCTGCTCATTGTGGAGCACAGGCTCCGGACGCGCAGGCTCAGCGGCCATGGCTGACGGGCCCAGCTGCTCCGTGGCATGTGGGGTCTTCCCGGACCGGGGCACGGACCCGTGTCCCCTGCATCAGCAGGCGGACTCCCAACCACTGCGCCACCAGGGAAGCCCCCTCCTGCTCTTCTTAATCTGCCACTACTGACCAGATAGTCCGCGTGAGGCACTATGCTTTTCATTGTCATTTTATTGCCTTCCCTATAACCCCATGAACTAAGTATTTTTTCACATAAAGAAATGGAAGCTTAGAGAAGAGAGGTGACATTCTCTGTGGTTTTGTGGCTACAAAGTTTCTGAAGTGAGGCTGTGGTCTTCACCCAGCCTGCTATGCTGCTGGTCCTTCTCTTCCTGGCATATGTGGCACTCAGGCCCCATATGATGGTGATACTTCCCTACTTCCTTATAAGAACGTAAGCTTTGTTTCCCCATTTAAGCAACAAGACGTGGTTTCTCACTCATCCTTATGTTCCTCTTGGCTCTTATTATGCTACTGTGTTTTTAGTGGGAATGATTGTGTATGGTCAAATGTATGTCTGTATGTTCCTATGTGTATATATATTTGGATGGGTGGCGGATGGCTGCATGGGTGAGTGCACTGCTCAGTAATTCTTCTCTTGCAATAAACAGTTTGGAATGTGGCATCCTCTCTCGAAGCAACTCAGTCTCGCTGAATTTCTGAAGTCTTGAGTCTTTCTTGCAATTCTGCCAATCTCTCTTTTCTTTTTAATACAACCTTTTTTGAATACGTAAAGGAAGAAATTTCCCTTGCATATATACATTTTAAAGACAAACGTGGATAAAGGTTCATGGATATTCAGACTTTTTAAAATATAGCTCCATCTCTTCATCTGCTATATATTATGACATGATATTTGTTAGAAGTGTAAGATTTGCTTTCCTTTATATTTAATTTAAATGTTAGCGCATCCTCTGTTGCTCTCAGTGTTTTTATAATTCATGTTATTTTTGTTTAATTTTTTATACACTTTCTAAAGTTTATATCCATTTTCTTTTTTTGTCCATTTAGAATGTTCTGTACCATTAGTGAAATCCCCAGGTAGTAGGTAACACAGTTTTCATTTACCGCGTGAGTTGATGAGGTCTCCTGTCTCAGCTTACGCCATTGCCATTCTTTGCCTATGTACATACGCGCCCTCAATTTCTAGCCCATAAAGCCTTAACATTCATAGCTTAATTCAGGCCCTGACTTCCAAGAACCTCAGCCACAAAGACAGAGTGTAGAACTAACAGAAATCACACAGTCCACCTTTCGCTGGTATAAAGATGAGAACTGCAGTGCAGAGAGTGTGAGTGTTTTTTTCAGAGATGCACGGCCTGCTTGTGGTCAAGTTGGTACCAGTCCTCGGGTCCCCTTTGTTTGAGTCCAGAGTTATCAGGACTTTGTATTGTATTCTACTCTGTCCCTCAGCCATAACCTCTATGTGTCTCATACAGTCCTTTTCATGACTGTCCTTCTAATAGACTTACTTGTGTATGGTCCTGTCTCCTTTGGTAGACTCGGACCTTTTAGAGACTGGGGCTGCCTGACTCATGCCTTTACTCCCAACAGCCTCCAGCAGGACACCTGACACCTAGTAGCTACTCAATGATGTTTGCGGTGATAATAGTAAAGTACAGCAATATGCGCGTGCTTTTCCAGGCACAGATTCGAGCTTCTTAGCCACTTTTTAGGCTTTATGGTTCTGTTTGAATTTCTTTTACCTCGTCGTCCCATTCATTCCTTGAGCTTTTTAGCCCAGGATTTGTTTAACCACTGCTACCTTGAAGTTACCGATTACATTTCTCACCTTCGTATTATGTCTGTAATCTCTGGGGTTTGCTTTCTCATTTTTGATTTCTGACTGTGAAAGTAGAGAAAGTATCCATATGTTTTCCACATCAACTTATATTTATGTGATACCGTGTGTTATAATTTTTTACAAGGTATTCTGCTAATAACTCTCTCTAAGGGCTTCCGCACATTTAAGAGTAGGTGTACTTTTTTTTCCAAGTTAGTAGCTCTTTAGCCCTTAGGGTCTTTTTATTTTACTACAATTGTTCTCATTTTTCATTGATTTTTTTTTTTCAATTGTGTCTCTTGGAATGCCCCTGCATTTCCAAATACCTCTTTGTGTCCTGTACTATATGCTTATGAGCCCATATATATTTTTTATTGTTTTGTCTTCTTGCAAATTTTACCATGTTAAGTGTCTACATATTTTTTTATGGAATGAAGTTGGTATGTATATATGGTTTTGTCCCATCACCTTCTGTTCTAGACTGATGAGAGCAATGAGATGATGCAATTTTTCTTTTGGTCTTTAAAGTACTAGCAGTAGTAGTTGTTTTTTTTTTTTTTTAAATACGTATTAGTGGATATATGTCAATCCCAATCTCCCAATTCCTCACACCACCACCCCTACCCTGCCACTTTCCCCCCTTGGTGTCCATATGTTGGTTCTCTACATCGGTGTGTCAGTTTCTGCCCTGCAAACGGTTCATCTGTACCAGTTTTCGAGGTTCCACATATATGCGTTAATATACTATATTTGTTTTTCTCTTTCTGACTTACTTCACTCTGTATGACAGTCTCTAGAGCCATCCATGTCTCTACAAATGACTCAATTTCGTTCCTTTTTATGGCTGAATAATATTCCATTGTATAATAATATTCCATTGTACCACAGCTTCTTTATCCATTCATCTGTTGATCGGCATTTAGGTTGCTTCCAGGTCATGGCTATTGTAAATAGTGCTGCAATGAACATTGGGATATCTTTATGAATTACGGTTTCTCTGGGTATATGCCCAGTAGTGGGATTGCTGGGTCATGTGGTAATTCTATTTTTAGTTTTTAAAGGAACCTCCGTACTGTTCTCCATAGTGGCTGTATTAATTTACATTCCCACCAACAGTACAAGAGGGTTCCCTTTCCTCCACACCCTCTCCAGCATTTGTTGTTTGTAGATTTTCTGATGATGCCCATTCTAACTGGTGTGAGGTGATACCTCATTGTAGTTTCGATTTGCATTTCACTAATAATTAGTGATGTTGAGCAGCTTTTCATGTGCCTCTTGGCCATCTGTTTTTCTTCTTTGGAGAAATGTCTGTTTAGGTCCTCTGCCCATTTTTGGATTGGGTTGTTTG